>NC_088690.1:72648055-73264722 GCF_028017835.1 Emys orbicularis
ATAACAACAATGCTCAGTGGATCAAGAGCCTTCCAAAGACACCCAGCATAACAAACTTTGCATTGGATACCACACAATCATGTTATAAGGATGAACATGGGGGTGCAGAGTGCTCCCCCAAGACACAGATTGTCACACACTCCTATTCACAAGACTTGTTACCTTGTCAAAGAAAGCTATCTGGTTGGTATGACGTGATTTGTTCTTGACAAATCCATGCTGAAAATCCTTATTTTCTTCTAGATGTTTGCTTAATTATTTTCTCCATTATCTTTTCGGGTACAGAAGTTAAGCTGATTGGTCTATAATTCCCTGGGTTGTCCTTATTTCCCTTTTTATAGATTGGCACTATATTTTCCCTTATCCAGTCTTCTGGACTGTCATAAATATAAAGGGAAGGGTAACCACCTTTCTGTATACAGTACTATAAAATACCTCCTGGCCAGAGGCACAAAATCCTTTTACCTGTAAAGGGTTAAGAAGCTCAGATAACCTAGCTGGCACCTGACCAAAAGGACCAATAAGGGGACAAGATACTTTCAAATCTGGGGAGGGGGGAAAGGCTTTGTTTTGTCTGTTCTTTGTCTGTCTGTTCTGTGTGCTTGCCGGAGACAGATCAAGAAGGCAAGCAATCCAACTCAATTAGAATTAGTAAGTAATAATAAGGGAATGCGTTAGCTTACTTTTATTTTGGCTTGTGATTTTCCTTGTCTAGAGGGAGGTTTTGTCTAGAGGGAGGTTTATCCCTGGATTTGTAACTTTAAGGTTTTACCTAGAGGGGAGATCCTCTATGTTCTTGAGTCTTTTGTTATTCTGTAAAGTACTTACCACCCCGATTTAACAGAGGTAATTCTTTTACCTTTTCTTTAATTAAAATTCTTCTTTTAAGATAGAACCTGATTGATTTTTCATCATTTTAAGATCCAAGGGTTTGGGTCTGTGTTCACCTGTACCAATTTGTGAGGATATTATTCTCAAGCCTCCCCAGGAAAGAGGGTGTAGAGACTTGGGGGATTATTCTCAAGCCTGCCCAGGAAAAGGGGTGTAGGTGCTTGGGGGGATATTTGGGGTAGGAAGGGCTCCAAGTGGCCCTCCCTAAATGTTTGTTTAAATCACTTGGTGGTGGCAGCGTTACTTAATGAAAGGAATAGGGGAGTTTTTAACTTAAGCTAGTAGAAATAAGCTTAGGGGGTCTTCATGCAGGTTCCCATGTCTGTACCCTAAAGTTCAGAGTGGGGAGGGAACCCTGACACGGTGGCAGAGAGGTGGGATCATTTTGAACCAGAGATCATTTTGAAACAAAAGCCCAGTAGAATTTTAAAAGGACATTTTTTCCCCTTTTTGGCTGATTAGAAAGCAGATAGAGATTGTATTTCATTTTGCCTGGAGGCAGAGGTATCAGGTCCTTGTAATAAAGGGATGTTTTTAAGCTGTGAGCAGCTGGAGTTTTTTGTCTCTGCCTGAGGGTAGGGTAGTTAACTTTCTACAAGGGAATTCACAAGCTAGTTTTTTTTTTCTTTATAGCTCTCGGGTAAGGCTAGGTTAAGTACAAAAAGCAGGAACATGACTACCAGTGAAACAGCTAATAAACGACAGCTGGCTAGACTGGAAGCAAAGGAAAAAGAGAATGAACATAAGAGACTGATCGAATTAAAACAACTAGAAATTAAGGCACAGGAAGCTGCCCACAAGAGAGCTATGGAGGCAGTAAAGGCTGCCCACAAGAGAGCCCTGGAGTTACAAGAAAAAGAGAGGAAGCATGAACTGGAGTTAGAGAAGGCAAGGGCTAAGCAGAATGTACCAGACAACCCTGGCAATCCTTCTCCAGGTACCGCTTCCCATCCCAGAAAGTTCCCCACCTAGAAGGCAGGCGATGATACCGAGGCTTCTTAGAAAATTTCGAAAGGGCCTGCCTTGGTACAGCATCTCTACCGATCAGTACATGGTAGAGCTGAGACCACAGCTCAGTGGACCTTTAGCAGAGGTGGCGACTGAAATGCCTAAGGAATACATGAACAGTTATGAACTTTTTTAAAAAAAGGCCAGAATCAGAATGGGGCTAACACCCGAGCATGCCCGTCGGCGGTTCAGAGCCCTAAAGTGGAAACCAGACATGGCATTTTCCTGACATGTCTACCACATTGAAAAAAATTGGGATGCCTGGATATCAGGAGCAAGTGTTAAATCTCTGGAAGATCTGTCTTTCCTAATGAAAATGGAGCAGTTCCTAGAGGGTATTCCTGAGGAAATAGAAAGGTATATCCTAGATGGGAATCCCAAAACTGTAATCGAGGCGAGGGAGATTGGACCCAAATGGGTGGAGGTGGCGGAAAAGAAAAAAACTAGTAGCAGTTGGAGTGGATATCAGAAGGGGCAACCCAAGACAACACCCTACCACCGGGGGCAGCCCAAGGCCCCACCTACATCCCAAGGAAAACCCCAAGCACCTTATCATCCCACCACACCCGGCTCCAGCAACCCACCTCGCCCCAATGACAAGTCAGCTGGGTGATGTTTTAAGTGTAATGAGCTGGGGCATGTGAAGGCCGACTGCCCCAAGAACCCCAATAAACTGCAGTTCATTACACCGGAGTCACACCAAAGGTCCTCAGGCCCAGATGCCTCCCAGGTACCCTCAGAACAAAGGGAAACTGTGAGTGTGGGCGGGAAGAAGGTTACAGCGTGGCGGGACACTGGAGCACAGGTGTCAGCTATCCACCAATCCTTAGTGGACCCCAAATTCATCAACCCAAAGGCCCAAGTGACGATTCAACCCTTCATGTCAAAATCTTTAAACTTGCCTATAGCTGAGTTGCCTGTCCAGTACAAGGGCTGGGTAGGAATGTGGACTTTTGCAGTCTATGATGATTATCCCATCCCCATGCTGCTGGGGGAAGACTTGGCCAACCATGTAAAGCTAGCCAAGAGGGTGGGAATGGTCACCCACAGCCAGACTAAGCAAGCTTTCACACATATCCCTGTTCCTGAGCCTTCCACCAGGGCCCCGTCTGTGTTACTAGAGACCCAGATGGAGGTGGTGGAACTGGATCCCCTGCCAACAACTGCAACAGCCGTAGTGGATCCAGTCTCAGAGACCCAGCCAAAGCCAGTCCCAGAACCGGAACTGGCAAAGCAACCAGCACCAGAACTATTGCCAGCACTGAGTCCAGCGCTTGCAACCCCGTCTACAGCTCCAACACCAGAGGGCACCACCGAGCCTGCACTCGCCGCAGCAGCAGATAACCCTACACAAGAAGCTCAGCCAGAGCCTGAAATACCACATAGTCCAACAGCGGAGAGCGGTTCACAGTCAACAGAAACAGCCCCATCACCTGCATCGCTTCCAGAGGTACCAAGCCACGGTCCACAATCCAGTGTGGAACTGTTGTCTCCAGCATCAAAGGAACAGTTCCAGGCCTAAAAGGAAGCAGATGAAAGCCTCCAGGGAGCTTGGACGGTGATACGGAGCAACCCACCGCCTCTCAGCTCTTCTAATCAATCCCGGTTTGTTGTAGAAAGAGGACTGTTATGCAAGGAAACTCTTTCTGGTGGGCACCAGGAAGACTGGCATCCTCAAAGACAGTTGGTAGTACCGGGTAAAGCGCTTGAACTTTGCCCACGATCATCCTAGTGGCCATGCTGGGTTGAACAGGACCAAAGACCGTTTGGGGAGGTCATTCCACTGGGAGGGAATGGGCAAGGATGTTTCTACCTATGTCCGGTCTTGTGAGGTGTGCCAAAGAGTGGGAAAACCCCAAGACCAGGTCAAAGCCCCTCTCCAGCCACTCCCCATAATTGAGGTTCCATTTCAGCGAGTAGCTGTGGATATTCTGGGTCATTTCCCAAAAAAGACACCCAGAGGAAAGCAGTACATACTGACTTTCATGGATTTTGCCACCCGATGGCCGGAAGCAGTAGCTCTAAGCAATACCAGGGCTAAAAATGTGTGCCAGGCATTAACAGACATTTTTGCCACGGTAGGTTGGCCCTCCGACATCCTTACAGATTCAGGAACTAATTTCCTGGCAGGGACCAGGAAAAGCCTGTGGGAAGCTCATGGGGTGAACCACTTGGTTGCCGCCCCTTACCACCATCAAACAAATGGCCTGGTGGAGAAGTTTAATGGAACTTTGGGGGCTGTAGCGGGGTGAACACCCGCTCCAGCCTGGAAGGGGTTGGAAAAGCCCTGCAGAGGGCTGGGGCTGGGCAAGGGAGTAAAACCCCGGCTGATTGGGGGAAGTGGCTGCAGCTGGGGCCACGCTCCAAACTAAACAACTGGGCCTTATAAGAAGGCCAGGGAAGCCAGAGGGAGCAGTCTCACTCTGACTTGAGAGGGAGACAGGCTTGGCTGCTGGGGAACTCACCCAGGGGACCTAGAGGGAGGCAGGGCTGGGGAAAGGCCTTAGGAGCTGGGAAGCCCTAGGCCAGCAACTCCCCAGGCTGCAAGGCCTAGTTCTAGGCCTCTTAGGTATTGGGCTTGCAGAGGGGCAGTTGGAGGGTGGGTAAAGGCAGCCAGTTCAAATCGCTTGTTGACTGTGATGATCGGCTGATAGACTGCAGTCCGCCCCAGGGCGCGAGGGCTAAACAGAGACTGGCAGTAGCCATGACTGAGGCGACATGGGGATAGGGAGTGGGGGTTCTCCTGGAGTGGGGGAAACCCAGCAAGACCGTGGGGTAGTGCAGGAGGCAGAACCCTGAGACAAGGGCACCGGGGTCCTGGGGGGGACACGGGGGCCAGCGACAAGCGGATCACCGGCCTGAAGAGGGCGCTTCTGGGTTGAAGAGCTAATTCCCGAGGACGACCAGTAGGAGGTGCCGCAGGGATGAGTCTGTGTTGTGTCACAGGGGCCATGATACGTAAATTCGTAAATGAGCACTCCAATGATTGGGACCTAGTGTTACAGCAGTTGCTTTTTGCCTACAGGGCTGTACCACATCCCAGTTTAGGGTTTTCACCATTTGAACTTGTGTATGGCCGTGAGGTTAAGGGGCCATTACAGTTGGTGAAGCAGTAAAGGGAGTGGTTTATGTCTTCTCCAGGAACTAACATTCTGGACTTTGTAAACAACCTAAAAAACACCCTCCGAACTTCTTTAGCCCTTGCTAGAGAAAACCTACAAAATGCTCAGGAAGAGCAAAAAGCCTGGTATGATAAACATACCAGAGAGCGTTCCTTCAAAGTAGGGGACCAAGTCATGGTTTAAAGGTGCTCCAGGCCCATAAGATGGAAGCATTGTGGGAAGGGCCATTCACGGTCCAAGAGCGCCTGGGAGCTGTTAACTATCTCATAGCATCTCCCACCTCAAACCTCAAGCCTAAAGTGTATCTTGTTAATTCTCTAAAACCCTTCTATTCCAGAGAGTTAAAGGTTTGTCAGTTTACAGCCCAGGGACGAGATGATGCTGAGTGGCCTGAAGGTGACTACTACGAAGGAAAAAGTGACAGTGGCATGGAAGAGGTGAACGTCTCCATGACCCTTGGACGTATGCAGCAACAGCAGATCAGTGAGCTGGGACTAGCTTCGCGCCGATGTTCTCAGCCACCCCAGGACGGACCGAACGGGCATACCACTCCATCGACACAGGTAATGCTCACCCAAGTAGAGCCCAACCCTACCGCGTGTCTCCTCAAGCCAAAACTGCT
Organism: Emys orbicularis; assembly: GCF_028017835.1. Classification (NCBI taxonomy): domain Eukaryota; kingdom Metazoa; phylum Chordata; order Testudines; family Emydidae; genus Emys; species Emys orbicularis. Next base: position 72,653,699 of record NC_088690.1, read on the forward strand.
ATAGAACGAGAGATCCAGGACATGCTACAGATGGGTGTAATCCGACCCTCTAGCAGTGCATGGGCATCTCCAGTGGTTCTAGTTCCCAAACCAGATGGGGAGATACGCTTTTGCGTGGACTACCGTAAGCTAAATGCTGTAACTTGCTGTAGCTGGGGTGGTTACGCTGCTCCTGCTGCCCTGAAGGGCTTAAAACAGCCCTGGGAGAGGGCTGTGGCAGGGAAAGCTGGGCTAAATGGGGAAACAACCTCAGCTGTGGCCATGCCCCAAACAGACCCAGCTGGCCCTATAAAGGCAAGGGAAGCCAGGAGCAGAGTCAGTCTCCTCTAGCTGTGGAGGGAGACGGGCCTGGCTGCTGGGGAGCTAGATAAGGTACCGGGAGTGGAGCAGGTCTGGGGGAAGGCCAAAGGAGCTGGGGAGCTCTGGCCTGGAAACCCCCCAGGCTGCGGCCTAGTATAAGGCCAAATGGGTACTGGGGGTTGCAGAGGGCAGCCCAGGGGTAGGCAAAGGCAGCAGGTCCAAACCCCCCTTGCCAGTGATGAGTGGAATACACTGCAGTCTGCCCCAGGGAACGGGGGCTAGTTGGTGACTGCCAGTCGCCTTACACTGAGACAAGGTGGGGATAGTGGGTGGGGGTTCCCCGGGGAGGGGACACCCCGAGACTGAGGGGTGTACGGCCAGGGGGCCACACCCCAGATAACGGGGAACCAGGTCCGGGAGGGACATGGGGGCCAAGCAGCTGTGGGACCCCAGCCTGCAGAGGGTGCTCCAAGGCTGGAAACGAGCTAATTCCCAGAGACGAACAGCAAGAGCCGCCGCAGGGGTGAGTCCCGCACTGCTACACTCGCCCAGACAACTATCCAATTCTACGCACAGATGAACTATTGGAGAAACTGGGACGTGCCCAGTTCACCTCTACCTTAGACTTAACCAAGGGGTACTGGCAAGTACCGCTAGATGAACCTGCCAAGGAAAGGTCAGCCTTCATCACCCATGCAGGGATGTATGAATTTAATGTGTTCCCTTTCAGGCTGCGAAATGCACCTGCCACCTTCCAGAAACTTGTAGATGGTCTCCTAGCGGGATTGGGAGAATCCGCAGTCACCTACCTTGATGATGTGGCCATCTTTTCTGATTCATGGGCAGAACACCTGGAGTATCTACGAAAAGTCTTTGAGCACATAAGGGAGGCAGGACTAACTGTTAAGGCTAAAGTGTCAAATAGGCCTAAACAGAGTGACTTACCTTGGACACCAGGTGGGTCAAGGAACTATAAACCCCCTACAGGCCAAAGTGGATGCTATCCAAAAGTGGCCTGTCCCAAAGTCAAAGAAACAGGTCCAATCCTTCTTAGGCTGGGCCACATATTACAGGCGATTTGTACCATACTACAGTCAAATTGCCGCCCCACTGACAGACCTAACCAAAAAGAAACAGCCAAATGCAGTTCAGTGGACTAAAGAATGTCAGAAGGCTGAGCTTAAAGCGACACTCATGTCTGACCCTGTGCTAAGGGCCCCAGACTTTGACAAACCGTTCCTAGTAACCACAGATGCGTCCGAGAATGGTTTGGGAGCAGTTTTAATGCAGGAAGGACTGGATCAAGAATTCCATCCTGTCGTGTTTCTCAGCAAAAAACTGTCTGAGAGGGAAAGCCACTGGTCAATCAGCAAAAAGGAATACTATGCCATTGTGTATGTGCTGGAAAAGCTATGCCCATACGTTTGGGGATGGTGTTTCCAACTACAAACCGACCATGCTGCGCTGAAGTGGCTTCACACCATCAAGGACAATAACAAAAAACTTCTTCGGTGGAGTTTAGCTCTCCAAGGTTTTGATTTTGAAATACAACACATTTCGGGAGCTTAGAATCATAGAATATCAGGGTTAGAAGGGACCTCAGGAGGTCATTTAGTCCAACCCCCTGCTCAAAGCAGGACCAATTCCCAACTAAATCATCCCAGCCAGGGCTTTGTCAAGCCTGACCTTAAAAACCTCTAAGGAAGGAGATTCCACCACCTCCCTAGGTAACCCATTCCAGTGCTTCACCACCCTCCTAGTGAAAAAGTTTTTCCTAATATCCAACCTAAACCTCCCCAACTGCAACTTGAGATCATTATTCCTTTTTCTCTCATCTGGTACCACTGAGAACAGTCTAGATCCATCCTCTTTGGAACCCGCTTTCAGGTAATTGAAAGCAGCTATCAAATCCCGCCTCATTCTTCTCTTCTGCAGACTAAACAATCCCAGTTCCCTCAGCCTCTCCTCATAAGTCATGTGCTGCAGCCCCCTAATCATTTTTGTTGCCCTTCGCTGGCCACTTCCCAATTTTTCCACATCCTTCTTGTAGTATGGGGCCTAAAACTGGACACAGTACTCCAGATGAGGCCTCACCAATGTTGAATAGAGGGGAATGATCACGTCCCTCGATCTGCTGGCAATGCCCCTACTTATACAGCCCAAAATGCCGTTAGCCTTCTTGGCAACAAGGGCACACTGTTGACTCATATCCAGCTTCTCGTCCACTGTAACCCCTAGGTCCTTTTCTGCAGAACTGCTTCCTAGCCATTCGGTTCCTAGTCTGTAACAGTGAATGGGATTCTTCCATCCTAAGTGCAGGACTCTGCACTTGTACTTGTTGAACCTCATCAGGTTTCTTTTGGCCCAATCCTCTAATTTGTCTAGGTCCCTCTGTATCCTATCCCTACCCTCCAGCGTATCTACCACTCCTCCCAGTTTAGTGTCATCTGCAAACTTGCTGAGGGTGCAGTCCACACCATCCTCCAGATCATTAATGAAGATATTGAACTAAACTGGACCCAGGACTGACTTTTGGGGCACTCCGCTTGAAACCGACTGCCAACTAGACATGGAGCCATTGATCACTACCCGTTGAGCCCGATGATCTAGCCAGCTTTCTATCCACCTTATAGTCCATTCATCCAGCCCATATTTCTTTAACTTGGCAGCAAGAATACTGTGGGAGACCGTATCAAAAGCTTTGCTATAGTCAAGGAATAACACGTCCACTGCTTTCCCCTCATCCACAGACCCAGTTATTTCCTCATAGAAGGCAATTGGGTTAATCAGGCATGACTTGCCCTTGGTGAATCCATGCTGATTGCTCCTGATCACTTTCCTCTCCTCCAAGTGCTTCAGAATTGATTCCTTGAGGACCTGCTCCATGATTTTTCCAGGGACTGAGGTGAGGCTGACTGGCCTGTAGTTCCCCGGATCCTCCCTCTTCCCTTTTTTAAAGATGGGCACTACATTAGCCTTTTTCCAGTCATCTGGGACCTCCCCCGATCGCCATGAATTTTCAAAGATAATGGCCAATGGCTCCGCAATCACATCCGCCAACTCCTTTAGCACTCTCGGATGCAGAGCATCCGGCCCCATGGACTTGTGCTCGTCCAGCTTTTCTAACCACTTCTTTCTCCACAGTGGGCTGGTCACCTCCTCCCCATACTGTGCTGCCCAGTGCAGCGGTCTGGGAGCTGACCTTGTTCATGAAGACAGAGGCAAAAAAAGCATTGAGTACATTAGCTTTTTCCACATCCTCTGTCACTAGGTTGCCTCCCTCATTCAGTAAGGGGCCCACATTTTCCTTGACTGACTTCTTGTTGCTAACATACCTGAAGAAACCCTTCTTGTTACTCTTAACATCTCTTGCTAGCTGCAACTCCAAGTGTGATTTGGCCTTCCTGATTTCACTCCTGCATGCCTGAGCAATATTTTTATACTCCTCCCTGGTCATTTGTCCATTCTTCCACTTCTTGTAAGCTTCATTTTGCGTTTAAGATCAGCAAGGATTTCACTGTTAAGCCAAGCTGGTCTCCTGCCATATTTACTATTCTTTCTACACATCGTGATGGTTTATTCCTGCAACCTCAATAAGGATTCTTTAAAATACAGCCAGTTCTCCTGGACTCCTTTCCCCATCATGTTATTCTCCCAGGGGATCCTGCCCATCAATTCCCTGAGGCAGTCAAAGTCTGCTTTTCTGAAGTCCAGGGTCTGTATTCTGCTGCTCTCCTTTCTTCCTTGTGTCAGGATCCTGAACTCGACCATCTCATGGTCACTGCCTCCCAGGTTCCCATCCACTTTTGCTTCCCCTACTAGTTCTTCCCGGTTTGTGAGCAGCAGGTCTAGAAGAGCTCTGCCCCTAGTTCGTTCCTCCAGTTTCTAACAAAGTGACTGATGCACTCTCCCATGAAAGTTTACCAGAATCAACTGGTTAAAATCGTCCTTGAAATGTGAAAAATATTGTTAGTTTTTATATGGTCAGTAGGATATCTAAAGGTACATGTGTCTTATTAATTCTGTTTTCTTCTAGAGCTCCAGGAAGAAATCAGAGCCAGTGTGGAACCGACTGTCCAGCACTATCTGATTTGAGGGTGTGTCATAAATATAAAGGGAAGGGTAACCACATTTCTGTATACAGTACTATAAAATCCCTCCTGGCCAAAGGCACAAAATCCTTTTACCTGTAAAGGGTTAAGAAGCACAGGTGACCTAGCTGGCACCTGACCAAAAGGACCAATAAGGGGACAAGATACTTTCAAATTTGAGGAGGGAGAAAAGGCTTTGTTTTGTCTGTTCTGTGTGCTTGCTGGAGACAGATCAAGAAGGCAAGACATTAGAATTAGTAAGTTATAATAAGGGAATGCGTTAGCTTACTTTTATTTTGGCTTGTGATTTTCCTTGTCTAGAGGGAGGTTTATCCCTGGATTTGTAACTTTAAGGTTTTGCCTAGAGGGGAGATCCTCTATGTTCTTGAGTCTTTTGTTATTCTGTAAAGTACTTACCACCCCGATTTTACAGAGGTAATTCTTTTACCTTTTCGTTAATTAAAATACTTCTTTTAAGAACCTGAGTGATTTTTCATCATTTTAAGATCCAAGGGTTTGGGTCTGTGTTCACCTGTACCAATTTGTGAGGATATTATTCTCAAGCCTCCCCAGGAAAGGGGTGTAGGGGCTTGGGGGAGGAATTATTCTCAAGTCTTCCCAGGAAAGGGGGGTTAGGGACTTGGGAGATATTTGGGGAAAGGCAGAGTTCCAAGTGGCTCTCCCTAAATATTTGGAACACAGTTGGTGGTGGCAGCGTAAGTTTAACCTCACCAATTAGTCTTGGTGAACACAGATCCAAACCCTTGGCTCTTAAAACAATGAAAAAATCAATCAGGTTCTTAAAAGAATTTTAATTAAAGAAAAAAAGGTAAAAGGAGTAACTCTGTAAGATTAGAATGAAAGATAATCTCACAGACAATCAAATTCAAAACACAGAGGGTTTCCCTCTGGGCGAAACTTTAGTTACACAAAGAACCCAAATTTATCCTCCCTCTTATTTGCAAAAGAACTCACAAACAAGAAAATAAAAGTAATCTAATACATCCCTTCTCTAAATACTCACTACTCTATAGGAGTGGGTTGGCTCCTTCTTTCTCTGTCTCTGGCAAAAGCCCCCACACAGCACAGACAAAAGACTTTCCCCCCCTTCCAGATTTTAAAGTATCCTGTCCCCTTATTGGTCCTTCTGGTCAGGTGTCAGCTAGGTTATGTGAGCTTCTTAACCCTTTACAGGTAAAAGAGGAATTAACCCTTAACTGTATGTTTATGACATTTGTTCTCTCCCTATTTTAGCCTCTGATCCAATGAAGTGGGTTTTAGTCCATGAAAGCTTATGCTCAAATAAATTTGTTAGTCTCTAAGATGCCACAAGTACTCCTCGTTCTTTTTGCTGATCCTACCTCACTTTCACTGGCATCACTATGTTAGACATCCAATCACCCCCAACCTTCTTGGTGAAAACCGAAACAAAGGTCATTAAGCACCTCTGCCATTTCCACATTTTCTATTATTGTCCCCCCGCCCCATTGAGTAATGTGCCTACCTTGTCCCTTGTCTTCTTCTTGCTTCTAACATATTTGTAGACTGTTTTCTTGTGTTCCTTTATGGCTCTAGCTAGTTTGATCTTGTTTTGTCCATACATACTATTTATTTATATTCGTCCTTTGTAATTTGACCTAGTTTCCAGTTTTTGTAGAACTCTTTTTTTGATTTTTAGATAAATGAAGATCTCCTGGTTAAGCCAGGGTGGGCTCTTGCCATACTTCCTATCTTTCCTACACAGTGGGATAGTTTGCTCTTGTGCCCTTAATAATGTCTCTTTGAAAAACTGCCAACTGTCCTGTCTTCAATTGTTTTTCCCCTTAGACTTGCTTCCCATGGGATCTTAGTTACCAACTCCCTGAATTTGCTAAAGTCTGCCTGCTTGAAACCCATTGTCTTTATTTTGCTGTTTGCCCTCCTACCATTCCTTAGAATCATGAACTCGACCATTTCATGATCACTTTCACCCAAGCTGCCTTCCACTTTCAAATTCTCAACCAGTTCCTCCCTATTTGTCAAAATAAAATCTAGAACAGCCTCCCTAGTAGCTTTATCCACCTTCTGAAATAAAAAAATGGTCTCCAATACATTCCAAGAACTTGTTGGATAATCTGTGCCCTGCTGTGTTATTTTCCCAACAGATATCTGAGTAGCTGAAGTCCCCCATCACCACCAAGTCCTGTGCTTTGGATGATTTTGTTAGTTGTTTTTAAAAAATGTGACTACCTATCTGGAGTTCCTGGCACAGGAAAACTTTGCAGCTCAGGAAAACCTCAGCACCCAGGATTAGGTCAGAATTCATGAGGGAATCAACAGGATGTTATGTTAAATTCTGCATGGCATACCCCGTTCTGGCTGCATGCCAACACACAGTACTGCACAGCCTTCCTCCCCCTGCCCCCCAGCACATTTCTGGACAAAATTTCAACCCCCTGTTATACTTTGGACAAATGATTTTGTCACTTATGGACTGCATGGACTACCTCTAACTGAAATGGACTAGATTTGTAAATGGAACACATTACCACCTCCCTCACCTCCACACAGTTCACTGTTTCCAGGCTCCTTGATAGACCATTGAATGGTCACAGAATGGCATACGTATAGGCATGTTGATGTAAGGTTATTATTTTTAAGAAACAGGAATGCCCTAGCAAAAATCTGTGCCTTTCCAGTAAAAATTCACTTTAGAGGTGTTCTTTACTGTTTGCATTTCCTGGTTGCCATTTTGAACTCCACATGATGGTGAGGAAGGGGATGGGAAGACACCAACGTGCTGGGATACAATCTGCTGTTAGTGGATACATGCTGCTACCTAGGGCTTCTCATAACTTTTGCATTGTTTCATACAGTGGAGAGCCCTCCCATTACTGTATTAATAAACATTAAAATGGGGGCAGAAACTTACCAGACTCAGGGGCAGCTTCTGTCCCTTCCTTGTCTGTTGCAGGATCTGCAGTGGGCTGTTTCTCAGGGGGTGCATCAAACAGCTCCTCTGAGTATGGTCCCAGAATTTGTTGCTGCTGCTCCTGTTCCAAAGCCTGCTTTGGGACCAGTTTCAGCAACAGAGTGACTTACTGTCTTCACTTGGTGCCTGCTGGTTGCTCCCCTCGATCCCCATGCTCGATTCAGGGGCCAGACATCATGCACCATGGTTGGCTCCATGCCCAGCACCCAGTCAAATTCCTCATAAAAGGGGCATAATTTGGCAAATTGCCTGAGGTGCAGTTCTGAACCCTGGTTTTCCAATGCTCACTCTTGACCCACTTAATCCATTCTCTGCACTGGTCACCTGTCTGGTAAACTTTGCTATTTGTTGGTACATGTGGTCATTCCTGGTACTTTTACTAATGTTCACAGTTTTGCTGGCCTCAGAATGGCTGTGTTCCTGTGACCATGAAGCAGCGTGTTTTGCAAAAAGCTTCTTCTGTTCAGTCTCCATTGTAAGCACAGAAGGCTCTGCTCTCTGGTGGTGTGTTTGCAGCTCAGTGGTCAGAAGACAATGGAAGGATTAATGCTGATTCACTGAGCTGCTGCACTGCACTACAGGAGGTTGCTACCATTTTAAATAGAGCAGATTCGAGATTTTTGGGATAGAGAGGACAAAGGGAGCTGGCCTATGGGATTGTGGGATACTTTTGGAGGACTCCCAGGAACTGAGGTGGGGGGCTGTGTCTACACTACAAAGCAATAGGGCTCAAACCCTGGGTCAAGGCTGGACTCTGGCTCAGACCCTACAGCCCTCAGGATCCTGGGACCCTGGGGCTGAGCCCTGGGTTAGCATGACTTGTATGCAGATGGTAGGGGGGATAGGCTTGAACCTGACTTTGAACCCTGGGCATATATTGCAGTGTAGACATACCCTACTCTGTCATGTAAGACTGGGTTCAAACTCAGGCTGAAGTCTAACCCCACTTCTGTTTGCACACAAGTCATGCTAACCCAGGGCTTGGACACAGGGTCCCAGTACCCCACAGGGGTGGAGCATCTGAGCTTGAGTCAAACTGGGACCCTTGCAGTGTAGATGCATCCCCACTGGACTTATGCTCTGGGTGCCCACCAAATGTATCCCACAATCCCATAGCCTAACTTTCTTTGTCCTCTGGGCAGTCAAGTTTGGTGGACAGTCAAGTTTTGCCACACTGCACCACGAACAACAGGCTAGAACAGCCACATTTTGGGAGGGCACTAGGAAGTCTGGGATATGCATGGTTAGACTTGAGCCTGCATAATGCAGTGTAGACAGTGGAGCCCCAGGGTTCAACAATTTCTAACCTGGGGTTACAAATGAGTCTAGATGCTCAAGCCCTAGGTTAACAAACCCAGAGTCTGCTAACTTAAGTTCTGTTAACCACGGGCTTACATTACAGTGTAGACATACCCTAGCAATCAAACAGGCCCAATTGCTACACCTGAAATCTCCATTTCCAGATCTGCTCTAATGACTCCCGGGTATAATTTGATGGAGAAGCAAATGTTCTGGAGGACACAGCTGAGCAATAATGGCTTTCAGAATCTTCATGCCTGAATGAATACCAATGTGAGATCTTCTTTGACATTACTACTTGAGGCCTCTGTCATGAAAGGAAAGACCCAGTGATCATTCAGTAGTTCAGAGCAAAGTTGGCCATGATGGTGACCCCAGTTCATTAAGAGGCACTGCACCCAGCCAATGGCATCTGCACTATACCTGCCAGTCGCCAAAAGAGCTGACAAAATGTTCCAAGTGTCTCAGTGTAGATTTAAATATTTTTATCAGCACCCAGGGGTTCTCTTGTAGCTTCAATAGCTAAGGAAAGACACAGGCCTTGGACAGTTTTATAATCTATGCTGGAAGAGGGGGGTAAAAAGTTCTGGAAAGCTCTGCAGAGCAAGTCATAATTGTCAGCTTCATTGATATTATTAATTGCAAATTACATTGCTGGTAATTTGTTGGTGTGGCTTCTGTAGGTGGAGTAGTGGCTTTTACTGCTGGGGCATCTTGCTGAATTAGAATAGAAAGTGAGGCATAATTTGTGCTCTCTGATGGACTGAATTAGCTAAATATATGGGTGGTGCAATCTGACAAGGCAGGCCAGCTGGTTACAACTGTCATTGCCATGACCATAACTCTGGCCTGTTCCCAGAGGTTCAGGTGAAGATGAGTTACCACTTCAAGATGAATTCAGCTTCTAGACATGTGCCGTGTTGAAAAAAGTGGAGGTCATGCAATCCAGCTTACTGTTCTTGCACCTACGGAAATCATACCCACATGGAAATTCATAATAATATTCCAGAGACAGTCCTTCTCCCTGCAGACTGGGGGTCACTTACACTGTCCTCACCAAACACAGTCTTTTCCAAGTGGGCACTGGGGTGGACATGAAAAAAATAAGCCTTTCTTCTCCCACTGCTGCTTCTTTGCCTAAGGCAACTTCCGGCAAAAAGCAGATTTGATGGGATGCTCAAGAGGCCATCATTGAACCATACCATCAACTAGCATCTCCGGGACACCTTTCACCACAACATATTAAGGGACAAAGTAATTTCACTCCTGCAGTTGGGAGCAACTCTGAAAGAGATTTGGGGGTTGTGACAGGATCCCCCCAAGTGCATCCTAGGACTGTGGGATTTCTGTGTTCCCTAAACTCTCTCCAGCCTGGGCTGTCTCAAACAATGCCTTGCTAGTGACCAGCAGCAAGCCCCTCCAGGCGCTGTGATCACTCAGCACAACAGCATGTGGAGTCACACACCCAGCTATATTGCATGAATGCTCCCAGAGCCACTTGTGAATCACACAGAGAAAGGCACCAGCCAAATTCCCCCTCCCCCAGCTCCCAGTACTGTACCTCAGGAATATACCATCTAATTTATTAATTGGTTCAACACTTCAACAATGGAAAGTGGACATACAGCAGCCTTTGTCAAACCTGAGCAGATTTGCCCCCACACTTCATATCAACTCACTGGTAAAGATAAACAGTTAAACAAATGTATTGACTATAAAAGTGATATTAAGTGATAGGCAAAAAGTCAGAGTTACTAACCAAAATAAAATAAAATATAAGCACGCAGTCGAAACTCTCAACCCTATTAGACTGGGCAACATCTAGATTAAGCAGTTTTTCTCACCTCACTGGATATTGCAGTCCTTAATATACAGGTTTGTTCCTTAAACCTGGGCCAATCTCCTCTGGTGGAGTCCTGTCTTCTTCTCAGAGTCTTAGTTGCTTTCAGCGTAGGTGGGGATAGGAGAAAAGGCGTAGTATGTGTCCACTTTGTCTGTTTTATACCCTCAGTCCATGTGCTTGGAAAACACAAGTCCAGGCATGTCTGGGGGCATTGCTGAGTCTCTCCAGGCAAGGTTGAGCAATTCTCCTGGTGTGGCCTCATGCGGTGAGTCATTGCATTGTAGCTCCTTTGCTGGACAATGGCTGTTGATGGGTTGTTTCACACCCCACCCAGGTGTTGGTTACTTTCCTTGCTGTTGCCTCTGGAGAGCTAATACCTGGCTGATTCCCCAATTTACAGCATTTTTTAGTGACAACCATACAACACAATTCTCCTAACTTCACATGCATTAATGATATACATATATGAATAAAGAAATGACTTTCAGCAGATCATAACCTTTCCCCGATGCCTTACAAGCCATGCTTTATATGTAATATCACAATTATATACAGATGAGGAATATGGCAGGTTACAGGGTGTTTCCCCAAGGTACAGAACGTCACAGGGGTCATTGGGAATAATCAGCTGAACAGGAGCTCCCAGTCCAATGCTGTGGCCAAAGCAGAAAATGCGATCCTGGGGCGCATGAACAGGGGAATCTCGAGTAGGAGCAGAGAGGTTATTTTATCTCTGGATTTGGAACTGGTGCAACTGCTGCTGGAATACTGTGTCCAGTTCTGGTGCTCACAATTCAATAAGGATGTTGATAGATTGGAGACGGTTCACAGAAGAGCCACAAGAATGATTAAAGGATTAGAATACATGTCTTATAGTGATAGACTCATGGCGCTCAATCTATATTTAGCTTAACAAAGAGAAGGTTCAGGGGTGAGACTACTCTAAGTACTTCCTGTGCTGTGTTCCAGTTTATGAATAAACTCTACTGTTTTGACAACGCTGTGTGGGTATCACTTCAAATGCTTGGCGAGATGTGTTAATCTCAGCAGAGTGGACAAGTCTCCATCAGGAATCTGTCCCTGTTGGACTCACTGAACAGAGCTGACAGTGTGAATCATGAGTGCCGAAGGCCCAGTGGTCCTGTCTAACGAGGCAGTGAAGTGATGTGTCTTAACCTGGAAGAAGAATGAGACTGCTTGAGGGTCTGGAACACTGAAGGCGTTCCTCCTAGAGACTGTTCCAAAGCTGGGGGCATAGCATTGATCATGTGGATCCATGACACCCACTTGCAGAATTCTAGAACCCAGGTCTTGAGTGCTTGCTGACCCAAGTCAGATTGATTTGTATGTGGACAGAAGGGAGGCTTGGGCTCAAATCTGTATCAGTGTATAGTGTATATAGTGGGTATAGTGTGCTGTGTGAACAAATCCACTATTTTCTCCCCATGAAGGTACACTGTAATCAAGTAATCTCTGTCTTCTTTTTGACAAACTAAACAGATTGAGCTCTTCAAGTCTCTCACTATAAAGCATTTTCTTAGTCTTTGAATATTTTTCTTCTTACTATTTACTGCACTCTCTTTATTTTTTCAACATCTTTTTAAAAAATCTGGACAGGAGAACTGCATGCAATATGCGAATGTAGGTCTCACTAGTGCCATATATTGCACATAATAACTTCTAATATATACACCTCTACCCCGGTATAACGCTGTCCTCGGGAGCCAAAAAATCTTACCGCATTATAGGTGAAACCACGTTATATCGAACTTGCTTTGATCCACCGGAGTGCGCAGCTTTACTGCGTTATATCCGAATTCGTGTGATATCGGGTCGCGTTATATCGGGGTAGAGGTGTATTCATTGCTGGCTATTTCCCCTTTTTTCATTTGTTATATGTTGCTTTTTCATTTCTAATTGCTGCCTTCAATTTGCCACGGAACCAAGAATAAAGGCTTTTTGGTCATCTAATAAACTTTCCTTAAAGAACTCCCAATTTTCATTCATATTCTTCTGTCTACATTTTTTCCCCACAAAAGCTGAGAATTCATAATTTTGCTAAACCTTGGGAAATTAGCCTTTCTGAAGCACCAAGCTTATATATTACTGGTTGGGGCTTTTCTCGATTTGCCCATACCGAATGTCATCAGGTCAGATCACTGGTCCCCAGACAACCACCAACTTCCAGTTCAGTGATCAATTCACCATAATCTAACATAATTATAGCCCAGTGTAAATCATGATTTCAAGGACTGCATGGAAATTGTGAAATTAGCTTAATGCTGTGATTTTTCAAATAGTGAGGAAGCAGAACCCCACTTCCCCTCTCCACTGAGACCATGGCTGCTTGGGGGGTGGGGGTGGGTTAGTGGGCCTGTCCTATCCCAGGAAGTAGGGGCAGGGCTGCCAGCCCAGGAGGGCATGTCTTACCACATGGCACCAGCTGGCCTGGCCTAGCCTGGCCCAGGGCAGGGACTGGGGTTCAGTCACTCTGCGTTCCACTCTGGCCCAGGTTGCCACCTCTGCTTTCTGCTGGCCAGCATGATCAGGATGGTGGTGCAGACAACATGGTGATGAGAAGCCCCAGCCAGGCCCAGCCCAGGCCAGGCCTGGGGGAAACCTCACAGTGCCAGGATTCCTGCCCCCCATCTTAGCCAGCATCACCACCACTTTGACCATGAGCAGCTGAGGAGGGCCCGGCCCTGGGGAGGGATTGGGTATGGGAGGGGTCCTGCCCAGGGGGGTATTGAGGAGAGGGAGGGAGATCTATCCTGTGGGGAGGTACTGGGCTCTGAAGGGGAACTCTGCCCAGGCAGGGGGAATTGGAGTACATTGGTATCACTCCCCCAGCAGAAAGATTGGAGACAGCCAGGGACCTTAGACCAGTGTGGGGATTGGGATCTGTGAGGGGGGACATGGCCCCAGTAGGGGGTTTGGGTGTGAGGGGACCCTGTCCTGGTGGGGGGCTTTGGAGGTTGAGGGGCCCTGGCCCTGTGTCGGGGATCAGGGATTGAGGGGGCCTGGCCCAAGCAGCAAGATTGGGAGTGGGTGGGCTTATCCAGGTTGAGGGACTGGAATGTGAGGGGGGGGTCCTGCCCCAGCAGGGGAATCAGGGTTTGATGAGACGTGCCTTGGCATGGGGAGAGATTGGTGTGTGAGGCACCGTGTCTTGGCAGGGGTAATGGGCTGTGAGGGGGGCCTACCCCGGGGGGGGGGGGGGGATTGGGGTGTGAGGTGGCCCTGCCTTGCAGGAGGGATTGGGGTTTGAGGGACCCTGCCCTGGAGGAGGTATTGGGGGTGAGAGGGAGCCCTGTCCCAGTAGTGGGGTGATCAGGGTGTGAGGGAAGGGCTGCTCTGGTGGAGGGATTGGGTTGTGAGGTGGGCCCTGTCCTGGTGGGGGGATTAGGGTGTGAGGAGGGGCTGTCCAGGTGAGGGTATCGGGTTGTGAAGTGAGAATTTTTAATTCTTCTTGCCTGTTACCCAGACTCCCAGCACTCATATATAAGCAAGTGAAAATTTTCTTCTCTTCACCCTTTTCTACATTGGTTCAATTTGTTCGTCACATGTTGAGTTTGAGTTTGTACTGCATTTGCCTTCTTAGTAGAGCTAGTTAGAGAGTGACAATTCCATTTTGTGACAACTTTTGAGATTCCCAAATTTGTTTTTGTTCTATATTTGAATGAAAACAAAACCTTTCAAACCTTTTTATGAAACAGAATTGAGTTGAAATGTCTGTCTTTCATCTGAAAAGTTCAGGTCTCTCTGTCTCTCTCTGTTTGGAAGTAACTGGCTAGTCCACCCCACAGCCAGAAACCCTCTCATTGAAAATGTTGGTGAAATTACTACAGCTCAATGAAACAGCATATTTCAACAAAATAACATTTTGGCAAAAATGTTTTGACCAGCTCTACTTCTTAGCACCCTCATATTGTTAAATATCCTTCTGGCTGTTCCAGTTAGTACCAATTGATGAGGTTAGCCCTGTTACCTATGAGATGCAGGCCGTCTCATTTGTAATCCCCGTCTTCCCCTGCACTGTAGCCCAATGCTTCATATAACCAAAACCTTCAGTTTCACAACAGTCATGTAGCCAATGGTTCACCGCTATTATTTTCTTTCTTCTGTCTTCTCTAGCTTGTGAGACCAGAAGGATATCTGAGAATATCACTTGGACTTTCTTCTTCTTCAGTTCCATTCCAAGTTTCCTGAAGTCTTCTATAATCTGTGTAGTTAAACATGATGCTGAGTCATTGGTTCAGTGTGTATCATCACCAGTGGCGGTTTGCCAGATGACATCATCGGGTCTTTTGAGAGAAATTTGGGGCCCCAGTACATCAAGTTCACTGGGTCCCCATACCCTCTCATTTTACCCCCATTTTACCCATTACAGACATCTTGGGGGCCACCTGGCTTGGGGTCCTGTGACGGGGTGGGTTAGATCTGGAGGCCCCGTTCTGGAGGCCTTGTGGCCCTGCCACACCCCACCCCAAAAAAGACTGTAGAGAGGTCCTCCAAGCTACCTAGACTGGCTGCATGGGAAGCAGCCAATCAGGGACCAGCAGACTAGTATAAGAAGAGCTGCAGGGGCAGAGTGAGATCAGTTCCTTGCTGGAGCTGGAGGAGTGTGGATGGTGCACCTGGCTGGCTGAGTGAGCTACTGGAGCCTGGACAGAGCAGTGCTGGCACAGGCTGAGGAGAACGCAAAGGAAATCCAGGTTGGCTGCTGGGACTCAACCAGGACAAGTCCCCGAGGTAAGGGCGAAGAATGAACTGGGGCTGCGGGGAAGTGGCCCAGGGAATTGTAGGGACATGGTGAATGGCTGCTATCTATAGGTTCCCTGGGCTGGGACCCAGAGTAGGGGGTGGTCCCACCCCCCTCCCTACCCCCTCCCCACTGGGAAAATGGCCTGGACTTTGAAACACCCCAGAAGGGGAACTGAACTCTTTTAGTGGCCCAGCTGAAGAGCTTGGGCCAGAAAGGCCCAGAAAAGTGAAGAGTCTCAAGGGAGGCAGTCCTGGAGGACGTGGCCCCACACCAGGGCTGGGACTGCTTGAAGAGCAGAGACAATTTGAAAGAGGCCATTTTAATTTCCATTAAAATGAAATTTAATGTGGATAAATGTAAAGTAATGCACATTGGAAAAAATAACCCCAACTATACATACAACATGATGGGGGCTAATTTAGCTACAACGAGTCAGGAAAAAGATCTTGGCGTCATCGTGGATAGTTCTCTTAAGATGTCCACGCAGTGTGCAGAGGCGGTCAAAAAAGCAAACAGGATGTTAGGAATCATTAAAAAGGGGATAGAGAATAAGACTGAGAATATATTATTGCCCTTATATAAATCCATGGTACGCCCACATCTCGAATACTGTGTACAGATGTGGTCTCCTCACCTCAAAAAAGATATTCTAGCACTAGAAAAGGTTCAGAAAAGAGCAACTAAAATGATTAAGGGTTTAGAGAGGGTCCCATATGAGGAAAGATTAAAGAGGCTAGGACTCTTCAGTTTGGAAAAGAGAAGACTAAGGGGGGACATGATAGAGGTATATAAAATCATGAGTGATGTTGAGAAAGTGGATAAGGAAAAGTTATTTACTTATTCCCATAATACAAGAACTAGGGGTCACCAAATGAAATTAATAGGCAGCAGGTTTAAAACAAATAAAAGGAAGTTCTTCTTCACGCAGCGCACAGTCAACTTGTGGAACTCCTTACCTGAGCAGGTTGTGAAGGCTAGGACTATAACAATGTTTAAAAGGGGACTGGATAAATTCATGGTGGCTAAGTCCATAAATGGCTATTAGCCAGGATGGGTAAGAATGGTGTCCCTAGCCTCTGTTCGTCAGAGGATGGAGATGGATGGCAGGAGAGAGATCACTTGATCATTGCCTGTTAGGTTCACTCCCTCTGGGGCACCTGGCATTGGCCACTGTCGGTAGACAGATACTGGGCTAGATGGACCTTTGGTCTGACCCAGTACAGCCTTTCTTATGTTCTTATGTTCTTATGCCAGAAGGGGCTGAGAGACAGTCTGAAGCATGGTACTGCAATAGGCCCTGCTGGACTGATTGAAGAGTGAGCCCAGAGATAAGGCTGCAGATCAAGGGACCTTACAGAGGGCGCTGTGATAGGCCCCCTGTTGGACTTATATGCAGAAGGGGGTTGATTTTTATCTCATATACAGACTGTGACTCGGCTGGAAGGCTGAGTCACCAAAGAACCACCACACACTGAGAGAGAGTAGGCACACACACTGAGATAGGTGGTGCTCACAAAAGGTGAGTGCACCCCATTACAGGACCTGATACAATTGTCTCCCTTTCCCTGCTTCTTGTCAGCCCTGGACTTCATAATTCTATCCAGTCATGCAGTTACATCTCATATTTTCGCTCGGGGGAGACAGTATCCAATCCTGCTGTTCTTGTGTCCCTTGCTGAATTCTCTTCCACTCTTCTTAATATGGAGTTGCTGATGATGGCTGTTTGCTTTCTTAAGATGGTTAAAAAGCCTCTCTTGGTAGCTCCTGGCTTTATACCACAAGGATGCCCATCAGGTATGTCCCTTGTATTTTTCTGGTCCATTCCTCTGGAGATAGGTTCCTCGGTAGCTGACTCAGTGAGTATCTGATAATGATTCAATACTCCTAGCTAGGGAAAAGCAGAGGCGACTACAGCCAGAGCCAGAAAACTGCCTGTCGTTAGAGCCAGAAAGGAGAGAACCTGCGAGGCTACCCCTATGGGAAGGCATGCCACTTTCTGTGTCCCAGGGGACATGTAACCCACATGCTTTGTTGTGCAACATTTGGCTGTGTTTGGCCCAAAGAAAGGGAGAGAAGCTGTGGGGAGAGGACATGGAGTTTAATTGGAATATTCGGTTTCTTTGTACATGTGTGGAGTGCAGGACAGGGCATCTCAGCTAGACAGGCACAGAAACATCTAGACCTAGGATGTGTCAGCTACTAGATATGTTCAGTAGCTGTTTCTGAAGCTTTCATTGTGGGCATCAGCCTGGCAGGTCACACCGATTCACTCTCTGAGAACTGAGCCAATCCGAGCATGAGAGTGGGAAAGATTATAAATATAGGAGTTAAAGACAGCGAGTGGACTCAGTGGCTGTTCGATGCATGATGGAGAGATGTGTGTGCATTAAATATATTTGACTGAGGCCATGGCTATACTACAAAACTGTGGTCGACGCAAGTTAGTTTGGCATACAACCAGGGGCGGCTCTAGCTTTTTTGCCACCCCAAGCACGGCAGGCAGGTTTGTATATTGTTTGGGTGCATGCATACGTGGCTGCTTGCATCTGCTCTGTGCGTAGCCATCGGGAGTGCTTGTGTCAATGTAATGTGGTGCACCATGGGTATGCATCATCCCAGTATACCATGCATCCCTATCCAGCACAATGCCTTTTGGGAACATTTATCAAGGTGTTGTGGGGTAGAAGTGACAAAGATCTCTGGGAGCAAGGGTTTAAGTTCCTAGCATGCAACTTTCTCCATCCCATAATGTCATCTATATCATATAACTTTCACACCTTTCCTAAAATATTCCCACAAATCTGCATGACACTTTTCAGTGTCTTCCATCTCTGACAGAAGCATGGAGCCCACAGAGTTCTGCACTATTCTCATGTATGTTGCAAATACAGGACACACAATTCTCCTGTATTTGAAGACCCACAGGAAGTACCACAATAACCAAGGAAATGTGGATGTCTTCAAGGACAGATTGCTGAGGGACACAGCTGTCAGAATTCAGGGCAACTGCACCTGAATTTCCCCTCAGTGGTCCAACAAGAACATCCACTCTCAGGCTTCAAGCCCTTAGTTCAGAGGTCCCAAAACTGTGAGGTGCCTTCCCCTTAAGGGGTGCAGAGGAACGTTCAGGGGTGTGTGGCTGGGACCCAGGCCAGCCCCCGCAGGGGAGGGAGCACCACCCAGCTGCACTCCTGGCCCCGCACCCAGGGCTCCGGCTGCTGTCCCCGCGACCAGGGCTCCCAGTGCCCCCAGTGCCCCCAGTGCCCCACATCTGTGGTCACAGCCTCGGCCCCCTTAAAATCCTAGCTGTGTTCACCCCGCCCCAGAGCCACGGCCTTGGCCCAGGCCCGGGGGGGGGGGCAGAGAGCGGTAAGGGGGGTGCAACCCTGAAAAGTTTGGGGACCAGTACCTTAATTTAAGAATTTCTCTATAACCTTTTTAATTTTACATGCCAGCAATCTGGTTCTGGTTTGGTTTAGGTGGAGCCCATCCTTCCTGTATACAACACGTCAGAGATCTTCTGACCAATTTGAATGGATTCAAGTCAGCAGAGCCTGATACTATTCATTTGAGGGTACTGAAGGAATTTCCTGAAGATATCGTGGAGCCACTGGCAATTATATTTGCAAACTCATGGATGACAGAAGAGATCCTGGAAAACTGGAGAAGGTCCTGGAAAACTGAAGAGAGTGAGACCTGGTGTGCCTGGGGCAGTCCTCACTGAAAAGGGAGAGCAGATACTCCCAAAACAGGTGGTTAACACTGAAGTTAAACTCACCAACCACTCACAAACTGTGCTTCTGATCCCCCACACTGGTTATCGAGAAGTTGAAAAAAGAAATCACACAGCTGTCTTTACTGCATTCCAGTTTTCTGGCTCCCAATCAGCACCTACGTCCTGTACCGTGAGAAGTTATTTAAAAACTCTGCTCACATATACAAAATGTTCCTCTGACCCCAAAGGGTCAGCCACATTATCAGGTCAATATTAGTTTGGATCTTATCCAAAATACCATATTGCCAACCAATACGTTAGTGTCTAAAACTAAAGGTTTATTATACAGAAAGAACAAGAAGAGAGTTGTTAAATGGTAACAACAAGGTTAAATGGTAAAGCAATCAGATACATATAGAGACTTCAAAGTCCATATATCAGGTTCTTAGGAGTATTGGTGAGTTTGCTGGCTTGAAAGTCCCTCTGGAACACATCCAAAGCGTGAATGGGTCATTTAGTCCTTTGTTCAGAGCTTCATTTGTAGAAAAGTTACTCCAGAAGTAAGACGCAGGAATGAAGACAAAATGGAGAAGATGCAGCTGCCTTTTATATTATTTTGCCATGTGGCCTGTACTTCCTTTGTCCCAAACACAAGTTTCACAGCACATGGGCATGGAAAAGTCTTAGAGTTCTCTGTCCACAGGCATGCCCTACATGTCTTGCTGACTCATAAGATGTATGCCCTGGCTCCTTTTTATGGGTTCATTGTACTGCTGACGACCCCTGATGGGCCATCGAATAGGCTAGGCAGTGCTGTTGTCAATCTGTCTGGGTGGTGTCATCCAGAAACACAACACTGTAGTAGAAAGAGGGCCTGAGACTTAAGGCCTTGTAGCAGAGGCCAGGTATGAGGCCTGAGGCCCGGGCTAACGTACTGGTCAAAACTTTGCTGATATAAAGTAAAGTCAGGTTGTGAGCTAGGCAGGGCCTGCTCACAATCTGGCAAGAACAGGGCTGATATTGCAGAAACACATATTCCTAAAGAGTACTAGGCACAGACCACTTAGGCAAACACATTCCAGAAGGGTGGTACCAGAACACCTCGATACCAACACATTCCCTAAAGATAACAGGAACACGCTGACCCTTCCTAAAGATAAGGTCAGAATGACAGTGTGATAAATAGAGATGTACAAGGTGATCGGTGGTAACTAGCTACATCAGAGGGTGTCAACTATGTGTATTGATGTATAAAATGGAGCTTCAAAGGAAGTGTCTATGACTAGCCTAGGGGGGAATAGAAAGTCCCGCCATTCCCTGAGATACATCCAGGTGCTATTACTGTGCTTCGTTGACAATAAACCTGGCCCAGTTCCTTCGCTACAAACGAAGTCTGTGGATTTGTTGGGCAGTTTGACTGAGGTCTGCTGTCTCCGCTATCTGCTCAGAGCTGAGACAGCACACGGAAAGAACACACACATGCAGACAAACATCTGACCACAAGCACAAGTTTGGAAATACAGATATACCATACATATCTATAACTCACAATGAAAAGGTGATATAAACAAGATTATCACATTTGGCAAATTATAACATTTTTGCAAATACCTTACATGGCCTATCTGGTCAGATTCCTTGCAATTTTATAATATTGGTATTAATAACATCACAAAATGTTCCACATATTCCATACAGGTTTCAGAGTGGTAGCTGTGTTAGTCTGTATCAGCAAAAAGAACGAGGAGTACTTGCGGGACCTTAGAGACTAACACATTTATTTGAGCATAAGCTTTCATGGGCTAAAACCCACTTCATCGGATGCATGCAGTGGAAAATACAGTAGGAATATATATATACACAGAGAACATGAAAAAATGGGTGTTGCCATACTAACTATAATGAGAGTAATCAATTAAGGTGGGCTATTATCAGGAGGAGAAAAAAAACTTTTGTAGTGATAACACTGCTCTACAGCCAAAATGCTTCTGAAATAAATGTAGTCAAACTTTACTAATTCTGGGTCACTGAGAACGAAAATGATGCTTAAAATTGTTGATTGGCTCTAGTTTTCAAGATATGCTATTGGGTCAGTATATACGACCCTTGACTTGGGAATGGCGGAGGATAAGTGAGTTATAAAGGGAAGGGATCTCCATTTAAACCAGAAATGACTAAAATACATCTTTGACTGGATCTATGAATAAATCTATGACTGGGTTTGGACAGTACTTGCTTTTTAGGCAAAACAATGAATGATGCAATCTGAAGCTGGTATTGCATCATACATGATAGGAATTGCATCATGTTATTCCTAGAAGTCATGGATGATGCAATCATAATGAAGCTTACATCACTCTGCTGAACAAATTGCCCTATATCAGCTCTAGAAATCATACAGTGTCGTGCTCTCTTATTTGTCAGTGTTTGATTTTGCAAAGGGACACATTTCTATTTAGCCAAAGTGAGCAGAGATGCCTCGTACTTGTGTGAACAGTGCAGATAACTTCTGCTATGTTTGTGGTGAAGTGACTTTTGCATCACAAAAGCGCAGTATAACCACTATGGTTAAGAAAGCCTATCACCTTTCTTTTGGCTGCAAAATTGGAGATCAGGACAAGAGGTGGGCCCCACACATATGCTGCAACACTTGTGCAACAAATCTTCGCCAGTGGTTGAACAGGAAAAGGAAATCTATGCCTTTTGCAGTGCCAATGATTTGGAGAGAGCCAACAGATCATACCAGCAATTGTTACTTCTGCATGGTGCCTCCAGTTGGGTAAGGTGTGTCAAAGAAGAAAAAGTGGACTGTGCATTATCCAAACATTCCATCAGCTATACGCCCAGTACCCCACGGAGAAGGACTGCCAGTTCCAGATGCACCAGAATCATTCTCACTTGAGTCAGACGAGGAAGAGGAAGAGGATGCAACTTCTGGTCCTGAACCATCAATGTCACAGGACCCACATTTTCTCCCATCCTCCTCCTCTGAACCACACCTCATAACACAAGGTGAACTGAATGACCTTGTCAGGGATTTGGAACTACCCAAGAGTAAGGCAGAGCTGTTGGGCTCCAGACTACAGCAGTGGAATCTCCTGGCAGGTGATGTTAGGGTTTCCATGTTCCGTGACCGTCAAAAGGATCTTGTCCCATTCTTCTTCATGGAAGGTGATCTTGTAGCCTGCAACAACATCGATGGTGTGATGGCAGCCCTCAATATCGTTCACGATCCAGATGAGTGGAGACTGTTCATTGATTCATCGAAGACGAGTCTTAAAGCTGTTTTACTGCATAATGGCAATGTTTTGCCATCAATTCCAGTTGGTCATGCAGTCCATATGAAGGAAACCTATGACAACATGAAACAACTTTTGAGGTGCATAAACTATGACCAACATCAGTGGCAGCTTTGTGGCGATTTGAAGGTTGTTGCTCTCTTGCTTGGTCTGCAGACTGGATACACAAAGTACTGCTGTTTTCTCTGCAAATGGGATAGTCGTGCAAGAGATTCCCACTACATCAAGAAAGATTGGCCACTCCGACAGTCATTGGAGCCTGGGAGGAAAAGTGTTCAGCATCCACCACTTGTTGAATCAAGGAAGATTTTGTTACCACCCTTACACATCAAGCTGGGTCTGATGAAGAGCTTTGTCAAGGCCATTGACAAAACACAAGCAGCTTTCAAGTACCTCCGTGGAAAATTTCCAAGGTTAAATGAAGCTAAGATAAAGGAAGGTGTCTTTGTTGGTCCTCAGATTCATGAACTTCTTCGAGATGATGCATTTGACCATGCACTGCGTGGCAAGGAAAAGACGGCATGGAAAGCCTTCCAGTTAGTGGCAATCAATTTTCTCGGAAACAACAAGGCAGACAACTACAGGTTGTTGGTGGAAAACCTCCTCAAGGCATACAAAAGCCTTGGTTGCAACATGTCACTAAAGATACATTTTTTGCACTCTCATCTAGATTTTTTTCCACCGAACTGCGGAGCAGTGAGCGACGAGCATGGCGAGCGATTTCACCAGGACATTGCAACAATGGAGAAACGCTATCAGGGCAAATGGAGCCCATCAATGCTTGCAGACTATTGCTGGACAGTGACAAGAGATGCTCCATTTAATGAATACAAGAGACAAGCCAAGAAGCGCCGAGTAGACACTGAATAGGACTAAACTATGTACAGAATAGTTTTTTGCCTTTTGTTTCATAATAAATTTTATTTATATAACCCTTTTGCTGATTTTTAAAGTGTTACATAAACAGGACAGGTGAAATATTATCATGTAAAGCAACCATAAACACATGAAAAGACCTAGGTTTATAATTTATGATTAAAACTCTACTATCTACACAATATACATAGACATAAAATGTAAAAACTTAAATATCTTAGAAACAGTAGCCAATCAGTTGTTTTAATTGTCATATTTGAATTCAGCACATCAAAATACATAATAAATAGCACATTTTATCTCTGAAGCAGACGACTTCTCAAAAATTGTTGACCAGTGTAATCAGGATGGCCCATTTCCAACAGTTGACAAGAAGGTGTGAGTAACAGTAGGGGAAAAATTAGCATGGGGAAATAATTTTTACTTTGTGTAATGACCCATCCACTCCCAGTCTTTATTCAAGCCTAATTTAATGGTGTCCTTTTTGCAAATTAATTCCAATTCTGCAGTTTCGGATCCAGGGAACTATAGACCAGTCAGCCTGACCTCGATATCTGGCAAGCTTCTAGAGCAATGTATAAAACATTCAATTTGCGAACACCTGGAGGATGAAAGAGTAATCACTAGCAGGTGGCATGGATTTTCTAAGAACAAATCATGCCAAACTAGAAGCTGGGAATGGGTGACAGGTGATGGATCACTTGATGATTACCTGTTCTGTTCATTCCCTCTGGGGCACCTGACATTGGCCACTGTCGGAAGACAGGATACTGGGCTAGATGGATGTTTGGTCTGACCCAGTATAGCCATTCTTATGCCAAACTAGTTTGATTTCCTTCTTTGATAGGGCAACTGGTTTGGTGGATAGGGGGAATGCAGTGGACATAATAGACCTGAACTTCAACAAGGCTTTTGACACAGTCCCACATGACATTCTGATGAGTAAGCTGGAGAAATGCAGGCTCGGTGGAACAGGATACATACTTGGTTAAACAACCGCAAACAACAAGTAACTGTTGATGGAATGATGTCAGACTGGAGGGAGGTCTCAAGTGGGGTTCCATGGGGATCTGTTCTGAGCCCAGTGTTGTTTAACATCTCTATTAATGACCTGGATGTAGCAATAGAGAGCATACTGATGAAATTTCCAGATCTATAAGGTGGATAGAAAGCTGGCTAGATTGTTGGGCTCAACGGGTAGTGATCAATGGCTCCATGTCTAGTTGGCAGCTGGTATCAAGCGGCGTGCCCCAAGGGTTGGTCCTGGGGCCGGTTTTGTTCAATATCTTCATTTATGATCTGGAGGATGGTGTGGACTGCACTCTCAGCAAGTTTGCAGATTACACTAAACTGGGAGGAGTGGTAGATATGCTGGAGGGTAGGGATAGGATACAGAGGGACCTAGACAAATTAGAGGATTGTGCTAAAAGAAATCTGATGAGGTTCAACAAGGACAAGTGCAGAGTCCTGCACTTAGGACGGAAGAATCTCATGCACTGCTACAGACGAGGGACCAAATGGCTAGACAGCAGTTCTGCAGAAAAGGACCTTGGGGTTACAGTGGTTATGAAGTTGGATATAAGTCAACAGTGTGCCCTTGTTGCCAAGAAGGCTAACGGCATTTTGGGCTGTATAAGTAGGGGCATTGCCAGCAGATTGAGGGACGTGATCATTCCCCTCTATTCGACATTGGTTAGGCCTCATCTGGAGTACTGTGTCCAGTTTTGGGCCCCACACTACAAGAAGGATGTGGAAAAATTGGAAAGAGTCCAGCGGAGGGCAACGAAAATTATTAGGGGGCTGGAGCACATGACTTATGAGGAGAGGCTGAGGGAACTGGGATTGTTTAGTCTCCAGAAGAGAAGAATGAGGCGGGATTTGATAGCTGCTTTCAATTACCTGAAAGGGGGTTCCAAAGAGGATGGATCTAGACTGTTCTCAGTGGTACCAGATGAGAGAACAAGGAGTAACGGTCTCAAGTTGCAGTGGGGGAGGTTTAGGTTGGATATTAGGAAAAACTTTTTCACTAGGAGGGTGGTGAAGCACTGGAATGGGTTACCTAGGGAGGTGGTGGAATCTCCTTCCTTAGAGGTTTTTAAGGTCAGGCTTGACAAAGCCCTGACTGGGATGATTTAGTTGGGGATTGGTCCTGCTTTGAGCAGGGGGTTGGACTAGATGACCTCCTGAGGTCCCTTCCAACCCTGATATTCTATGATTCTATGATCACACAAAACTGGGGGGAGTGGGGGGTGTTGCAAGCACTTTGGAAGATAGATCTAAAATTCAGAAGGATCTTGTTAAATTGGAGAACTGGGGTATATACAACAAAATGAAATTCAATAAAGACAAAGGTAAGATGCTACATTTAGGGAAGAGAAGCCAAATGAACAAATACAGAATGGGGGATAACTGGCTTGGCAGCAGCACTGCTAAGAAGGATTTGGGAGTTGTGGTGGATCACAACCTTAACATGAGTCAGCAATGCAATGCTTTTGGAAAAAAATCAAATGCAATTTTAGGTTGCATTAACAGAGGCATAGCATGCAAGTCATGGGAGGTGATAGTACTGCTCTATTCAGTGCTGGTTAGGCCTCAGCTGGAATACTGTGTCCAATTTTGGTCGCCAATGTATAGAAAGGATGGAGAAAAACTGGAAAGGATCCAGAGGTGGGTGACAAAGATGATCAAAGGGACGGAATGCAATTCATACGAGCAAAGGCTGAAGGAACTGGGTATGTTTAGTTTGGAAAAGAGGAGATTAAGGGGAAGATGATAGTTGTCTTCAAATACTAGAAGGGCTGCCATAAAAATGATGGAGAAAAGTTGTTCTCTCTTGCCACAGAGAGCAGGACAAGAGGCAATGTGTTCAAACTACAGGATAGCAGATTTAGATTAAATCTCAGGGAAAAACTTTCTAGTTGTAAGAACAGTAGGACAATGGAACAGATTGCCTAGGGAGGTTGTGGAAGCTTCTTTACTGGAGATTTTCAAAAGAAGGGTGGATCGCCATCTATCTTGGATGGTTTAGACACAGCAAATCCTGCCTCATGGCAGGGGGTTATACTAGATGACCCTTGCGGTTCCTTCTAACCCTCTGGTTCTATGAATCTATCATCCAGTCTGACCTTCTGCAGAGCCTAGATCAGAGGATGTCATCCAGGGAGCACTGCATTCATTTCAATAACTTGTGACTGACCAACAGCATTTCTACCATGTTCCCTGTATTCTATGAGAGTACACTGTTTACATCTTGTGCTGGATTTCCCTTCCCCCATCCCCATGGGCAGATATGTCCTTGCAAGATTTGAGCAGATACAGTCTATGTAGCATGAGGGTGTCCCCTGGGCACATCATTCTGCCTGGGCACCATTCTGATCATACTACCAGCCTTTTGAAAGTCCCAGACTCTGAGCATACAGCTATCTGGTCATGACCAAGGCATCCTGAGTCGACACTCCTTGGGTGTATTTTCAGATGTTTGCCCCCCTTCCTTGTGCTTCAAAAGTTTATCCTTGCACATGCATGATCAGAATGCCTCACAAAAGATCCTGCTGACAAACTCCCATTTTGAAAAATCTTCAGGAAAACAAGAAAGAACAAAAATAAAATATCCATTTAGAGCACACAGTGGGCACTGAACTAAACATACAATGTTTCTGATATAGCCGTAGAAATCTAAAGAAAGCAAAGGCAAAAGAATTACCTGCTGAGAAATCCCATATTCTTTGGCCAGGTTTCTCTGTAAGATAGGTTTAGGCTTGGGGCAATCACTACGTACATTGTGGCTGAAGGTACAGCAATATGGATAGTTTGCACTTTCTCTTCCATCACTTCCTTCTTTGTATCTTCTGATTTACCTTCTACAGACAGTAATATCTCACTTGTATCTTCTCCAAGCCAATAAAAGTCAAGCCATCTCGCTTTTTCATAACTTCAGTCATGATAGTTTCAATTTCAAGGCCTTTCTCCATTCTGAGATTGTCTTGTAACAGCTGGCCAGTACGTTTTTTCACTAGTCGCTTTTTCCCCTACCAGGTAGGACACTGGTCCCCACCCTTTCCAGTTCCCTCCTTCCCCACATCGTTCTGTGCCTTTTTGTACTACAGCCCTCTGTTCTCTGAGGCCATATTTAGTGGAGTCTTTATGCTATGCTGTTTTTCACCCAGTTATTTTGCTAAATCTGATTTCAATACATCAAATTAGTCTGTAACCGACATTTTTATGAACGGCTGTGTTGGGAGCTTCCTGATTAATAAGCTGGTGGTTCAGACATACATGATAACAGAAAATTTGCAACCCACTGTCTCAAGTTTGAAGCTTCCTTCATTTTTCTCTAACATCTTTTTGACTGTCTGCACACAGCACCCTGCGAGACTGTGTGACATTAGGTGAAATGCAGCTGATCTAGAGTGCTTCACGAAACATCTCCCAAGGAATTTGAAATTCCATGGAAATAATGTGAGAACTGTTACCTGAAATGATTTCTTCAGGCAAACCATATGTGCTGACATATTCTGCACTGCCTTGGTAACCCAAGCAGCAGGCATGTTCATTGTATGCCCCTGCAATAAATCTTAGCAGAAGAAAAATCCATTTCCTTTTTCTGGGCATTCTTTGGCAGGGTTTAGTGGTCCATTTCCATAGTTGACATGGTGCAGTTTCTGGCATGTTTTGGTTTATACATTGGCTGGCAGATGATGACCTGACCTCAGTTATTCATGCCTTCGTCACCTCCTGTCTGGACAGTGTGATATAGCTGGGTACAGAACTATCTGTGTTTAGGAGATTGCAGCAAGTTCCGGATGCTGCAGCAACACAGGCTATCGTGAGTACATCACACCTGTCCTCTGCTCTCTACTTTGCCTTCCCATAGACTAGTGAGTTTAGTTCAAAGGATCAGTCCTTATCTTCAAAGTGCTCAATGGACTGGGTCCAGCACATCTATATGATTGCCTAAAGCTCAGGAATGAGGACTGTGGTTCACAACTCTGATTCTCAGAAACAGTGAGAAAATGGAAAAGCTCATCTGTGCAGGAGACAGAGCTTTCTCAGGGGCCAGTCCCAGACACTGGAATTAACTCGCACTGGAGCTAAGGATCATTACAAATGTCACCACTAGAGCTGGTGGGGTTTTTTCCTCATGGAAAATTTTATTTTCCTGGAAATTTTCAATAGAAGATCTTTAATTTTCAGCAAAAAATTGAAAGCAAAAATATTTGATTGAAAACATTTGGTTTAAACCTGAAATTTTCCATTTGGTAATGCTGCTATCATGCCTCAAGGGTGCAGTGTGTCTGAATTTATTAACAATGTGAGATGTCAGATAATCGGCTGAATTGACTTGTTTAATTACAGATTATTATTCAAAGATTACCACAGCACAGTACAGAAAAGAAAAGTAAACATACCAGTCTGGGGAGCAGCTTAGCAGTGTTAGTCTGTTCCAACAAGGTCCCAGAATTACAACTCCTTAAATATTGGTATAGGAAAGTCCTTTAAAATCTTTCTTTGCCATGCTTTGATTTTATTTTGAAAATTCTCAACTTACCTAATCAAATCAGCCAGTGACATCTATAACTATTTTATCTCTACTGAGACCATCTGTGGCCACAATTAGAGCTTAATGCTTGGACATTAATGAATACATGGTTTCCTGTTGTACTGATTATAGAAAACATCGGCAATACCAAATGTTCCCTATTCATTTTGTTAATTACTAATATTTGATCAATTACACTGGTTTTATGACAACAAGCATCTGTTAGAGTAGTTTTGATAAGCTAAATGCATCTTTTGATAAATCAGTGGTTTTCAACCTTTTTTCATTTGCAGACCCCTAAAAAATTTGAATGGAAGAGTGGACCCCTTTGGAGAGTGTAGACAAAGTTTGTGAACCCCCAGGGGTCCATGGACCACAGATTGAAAACCACTGCAATAGATCATGATGTTATTAATCACCTGCCTTCATCAATTACAAGTGGTTTCTTTCTGGCCAACTGGACACATTTCCCTAAGGGTCAAGGTTTAGAGTAAAATAACACACAATCCATTATTTAACAACAGGCTAAAGTCTAGCTAAAATTCAACTTACCGATAACACACTAGGGTCAGCTAAAGTAAAAATAGTGTGGATAATTGAGTAGAGACTTAATATGATTACAGACATTTATTAGTCCAAAGCAAAACAGTTAATGTTACAGTTTAGTCAGCACTTTTGACTAATATAGAAAAGATTCTGGGATGTTTGGCAAGAAATCATGAGTTTAATATAGAGATTAATATTTCCTTACATGGGCATCATAGTTTGGGTGCCCCATTCTCTTCTATGGCCTGGGCTCTGGCCAAACTATATCTCCCATGATCCACCACAAGCATTCCTCTTGCTGAGCCATCATGTGCATGATAGGATTTCATCCCATGGTGCATCATGGGAGATGTAGTCTGGCTGGAGAACTCAGCTTAAAGAGGAGAATGAGAGCATGAAGTATCGGTACTACAACTCCCATGAAGCACCGCAGTGGCATAACTGAATGTTTAGGTTTTCTTTTGTTTGATTTTTAGATGAATATGAAATTTTCTTTAGAAAACAGACAATGTCTGCAAAAAAAAAATTCCTTCATTTGAAAACCCAATTTTCTATGCAAAATTTCCACCTCACCTCCTTTTGCTCTAAATGCAAGGTGCCCTTCTCCGCCTGACTCCTTGTGAATGTCCTGCTTTGAGATGAAACTTAGCAGTGCCAGAACTGAACTTCTGATCTTTCCCCATAGCTCTTCTACCCTGTTTTCTGTCATGGTGAGCACCACCATCCTCCCTATCACTCAAACCTGTCATCTTGGCTTCACCTCTGACTTAGTCCTCTTCTCTGAGCCATACAATGTTGCTTGCTGCTTCTTCCTCCACAACATCACCTGGACCCGTACTTTCCTCTCTGCCAATGCTACTGTGGCTCTGTTCCAAGCCCTGATTATCTTGCACCTTGACTAATTTCTCTGGCTTCAATGCCCGAAACCTCTCCTCTCCAAACCCATTCACAATGCTGCTGCTAACTCATCTCCTTGGCTTGTTGCTGTGCCTACGTCACCCACTTTGAGTCCATCCAGTGGCCCCCCACTTCCACCACATTAAACAACAAACTCATTGTCCTTAAATCCAGAGTCCTCCACATCTTAGCCCCTCCCTATTATTTTAGTATAAGCTCGATTCCCACCTTTATTGTCCTATTGATTCCTGCCTGATTGCCCAGTTCTCTGCTTCTCTCACACCACTTTCTCCCAGGCTGCCCCTTAAAAGTGGGGAAAACTCCCAGTCAAAATCCATAAAGCTATTGCTGTGTCCTTCTTCAAGGCCATCCTCCAAAACTCACATGTGCTGTAATGCATGCAGGAAACTGCAACCTGATAACGGCTGGGCAGGAGGAGAGCTGCGATCTTTGCTCTGCCTGGCCCAGAGTCTGGACATCCTAATGGATTTGTTTCTCTGTCTTGCTCTCCCAGCCCAGCCTGCTCATTTGTCTCATCCATATGCTATGGCTTGTCATTTTGACAGTATGTCCTTTGGTGCAGGGGTTGTAATGCTTTATTCTATGATTATACAGGCAGCAGGAGAATGGTGCCGAACCATTAGGCACTCTGGCAATAAATAAATTAATGAAATTAAATAATAATCAATAAGGGTGGGAGTGGCATAAGAACCTCAGAAAAATAGAATAGAATAGAATAGAATAGAATAGAATAGATGCAGGAATCCATGGGTGACATTCTTTGGCCTGTTTTAGGCAAGAACTCAGATTAGATGACCATAGTGGTCCCTTCTGGCCTTACAATCCCCACCTTTATGAATAAAGGGGGTTGGCAGCCTGAAGTTAGCTTTGGAAATCACACTGTAGCTAACTAGTCTTTACAAAGTCACCAGAGGAGCTGTCAGGGTAAGAACTGATTCAGACAGTGAGCAAGAGCTGTGCTGCTACATCAGGTTTCCTAGTTTTTATTTACTTCCCTATCTACTTAGGAAATCCTCTGGCCATGATTCCAGGACCAATGTGACATTAACATCTCTGTGTCTGACGTACGTGATGTGAACCTGCAAACCTTGGAGTTAATGTGTTTCTCTCTACGCATGACGCCATGAGCAATGCTTTGGGTGGAAAATGAGGATGGTGATTCTGCCAAGCACTGTTCTTCAGATGTAGGAGATGCTGGCCTGGCCAGAGCTGTCTTGCTATACTTTCAGGCTGTCTCTCCATTCTGATGCACTGGAGATGCTAGGGGAACTCTTCTGACTTGGAAGCACATTCAATATTTCACAAACCTTTCTTTCAACCCACTTCTGATGAGAGTTTAGTATATTTTCAGTCAGTATTCTCAAACAAAGAAGTCATTTGAGAAAGCATCCTCGGGCAGCTGATGTTCACTCTGATTAATTCAGATCTCACAGAATTTATTTCTAAGCTATGTTTACGCATTCAATACATTTATACTATAACTATCAACAAGCATCTAAGCACATCTAAAAGCACCAGTTAATGAATACTGCTCAACTTTCCTTTCTTAGATGTATAAGCAGAGGAATGTTGAGTAGGAGGGTGATGTTATCTGATTAAAATATGACCATGTAGAGCATTGTTGCTACCACAGTTATATAATTGCAACAAATCTTGCACAAAATGTGGACTGTAAGATGTCTATGAAAAGGTTATGATTCAGTGAATATGATTATGCTATTTGTATGCATGTATCATATTTGTACTTGAAGTTATGAGTATTGGCTCTATACCTGTTTTTCAATTGTTTGCTCCTGGGGTAATGCCCACAAGGTATTTAGCCTGCACAACTTGAAGGGACTATTCAAGTTAAGTGCCTCATCAAAAGGACACTTAACTCACAATGGAAGACACCCATCTACACTGAATGGACTGTCCTGTGAACTTTCTGTCTGGGGTACAGGTAATGGCTTTTTCTGTGACTAAGCAGAATCATGTAGAGACGTGATTTGCCCACGTGACTCCAAACTCTATCTTTTACCCAGGGCCTGCTCCAGGCACCAGCGCAGCAAGCTGGTGCTTGGGGCGGCCCATGGAAGGGGGTGGCATGTCCGGGTCTTTGGCGGCAATTCGGCGGCCGGTCCCTCACTCCATCTCGGAGAGAAGGACCGGCCGCCGAATTGCCGCCGAAGAATGAAGCGGTGCGGGAGAGCAGCTGCCGAAGTGCCGCCAATCACGGCTTTTTTTCCCCACCTCTTCGCCGCTTGGGGCAGCAAAAAAGTTAGAGCCAGCCCTGCTTTTACCTGTAATTTTTTTCCTCCACATGGCAGAAGCTATGAAAGGCACTGGAAACATCTCCATTTTGCCTCTTTCCTGCTCCAGCCTCTTTCCTGCTCAAACCTCTGGACTATGGACTTATACCAATGGGAGCATTCTAACCAAGGGACTGAGGACCTTCCAATGATTTGGGAGCAACCAGAGACTTGACTTAAGCCAGCAGTTTACTCCATCACTGCTACAAGCCTAAACCAAGAACTTTGCAATTACTGTATGTATTTGATTCCTTTAACCAATTTTAACTCTCATCTTTCTTTTTATAAATAAACCTTTAGATTTTAGATACTAAAAGATTGGCAACAGTGTGATTTTTGGGTAAGATCTGAGTTATATATTGACCTGGGTGTGTGGCTGATCTTTTGGGATCAGAAGAACCTTTCATTTGATGAAACTGGTTGTAAAGAACCACTTATCTTTAAATCCAGTGTTTTTGGGGGTGATACAAGGACTGGGATGCCTAAGGAAACTGCTTTCCTAACTTCTTGTTAGCCAGTGTGGTGAAACAGAAGTTTACTTTTGTTGCTGGTTTGGTATATCTTAAGGGAGAATAACCATCAGTTTTGGGGTGTATCTGCCCTATTTCTCAGCAGTTTGTCCTGAATTTGGAATTCTCAGTTGTAACCCATGGAGGCACAGTGACAAGAAGTAAGGAAATGGTTTTACCTCTGTTTATGGCATTAGTGAGGCCATTTCTGGAATACTGTGTCCAATTTTGGTGTCCACACCTCAGAAACTATGCTGAAAAATTGTAATTGGAAAGGTTGCAGAAAGGAGTCACATGAATGATTCAAGGTCTGGAAACCTGCATTACAGAGAAAGACAGAAGAAGCTCTGTCTAGTTAGTTTATCCAAGAAAAGATTAAGAAGTGGTTTCATGGTTTATAAGTACCTACATGGGGAAGACAATTATGATAATAGAGAGCTATATAGTCTAGTAGAAATAGTCCAAACAAGATCCAATGGCTGGAAACTGAAGCTTGACAAATTCAGAGTAGAAATAAGGTGCACATTGTTAATAAAAAGGGGAACAACTTACCTAGGGATATGGTGAATTCTCATTACTTAAGTTATGAGCTTGATGCAGGAATTACTGAGCAAGGTTCCTGTAATAAAAGAAGTCAGACGAGATTATCATAATGGTCCATTGTGGCCTTAAAATATATGAATGTAAAGCAGACCTCCAGCTTTACTGCATTAGTAGGCGAGGAGCTCTGGTGTCATCACAGGAGCATATACATTGCCTTTCATTTGGTGCTAGTTGGTCACATCACATTTCTGATAAACATTAAAAGTGACAGATGACCAGGTCTCACGTGCAAAACTCTGATATACATGGAGCTCATTTTGGGATTGAAACCTTCATTTATATAGGGAAATTTTAAGCTCCTCGGGCAGAGTTCTTGCCTTCTATTGTGACTCTCTCTGTTAGCACTTAACAAATAAATAAATCGTCATCATTGTCACTTTCTGAGATCCCAAGAAAGATAAAAGCAAAGAAGTATTTCCTTTGTCATTATCATGTATCAGATTATGCCTTCTCCATTAATTTATGGACATTCAGATATCATCTGACTTCTAGAAATATGTGTCATTTTAGAAAATGTCAACAAATTAATGTTTTATGGCAGTTAGTGATGAAGATTTCTTTTTTGCTGCATAGGCTCAAAAATAGAGACTTTTAGATACTGAAATCAAACAGATTGAGAGATGGTGTGATTGAGCAAAGAATAAATTCCCATGAGTCCCCCGATTAATTATAATTCAGTTTTAATAAAAAGCTGCAGCACCTTCTGTTTCTTAAAATTCTGTACAAAACACATATCTTTAATTCTAGCAGCTGTATAAGGAAGACTTCATTGTGTTCAACTATGTGTGTGATGGGGAGGAGGGTGATTTGAAAGATCTTTCTGCAGTAAATTCTATTTGTTTGTTTGCAGACCTCATATTCTTCTTAATTACAAGATATTGAAACAAGCTGACTTTTTATTCATCACTAAAATTAGAAACAATATTACAAATGGATTTAGGTCACATAGTCATCCTTAGCTGTTTCAGTGTATTAGAAAATAACACATGAGGTCATAAATTCATAGAACCTTTCTGTAGAGTAGAAAACCAAAGAATGCATGATGATAAAGCTTATTGGCAGGAGAATGAGGTGGCTGCATTACTTATGAGTAGAAATGGTCAAATTATATGGAATGAATAATATTTGGTATGAATGTATCATCTGTCTAATCTACCAAATTGTTTGAAAATGGAGCCCTGTTTCTGTCAATGACTAATGCATTTATTATTCCTATCTTTTTGACAAAACCAGTGAATAAATCATTTCCATCTATAGATTCTTTTTGACAGTGTCTGATATAATTAATATTTGTTATGCTGGTTGTGTGATTGGTCAACTAAATCACATGGGGGGGGGGGGGGTTCTGCTCCCTAATTGGACAATTAAAGCACAGTTTCTTTTTAGAGAGGCTGAACGTGTATGGCCGACTCCATTAACGTCAGTAGTGGCTGAAAGTGCTGAGCACCTCTGAAAACCAAGTAACTGTGATGAGATGCCTAGCTATGGCATTAGGTGCCTCACTTAAGGCATCCTGGTTTGCAAATGTCAGTCTAAGCTTATAATGTACTACTTGTACATTGAATTAACTGACTGGTCATATTCTGATACCTCTCTTCAAGTAGCACTGACCTAGACATATCATTCTTGTGTGTCTGTGTGCGCATGCGCATGCACACACAGTGCTTGCTGGATACAGGGTAGCAATATCTCAGGGAGAGTCTCTGATTTGCAGGGCTGGCTCCAGGAGTTTGGGGAAGTTCACAGCAAGCTTTCTTGCTGCTGTGTTAACTGAAACAGTGGCCTGTTTCTGTTTGTAAAGTCCCATATTCCTGGTCCTGGTCTGGTCTTTTTCACCAACCCAGAAGGGTATGGGTCAGATTCATAGGCCTTACACTGTGAATAGCTCCTTAGGGAGGGAGACTCTAAATGCATTCCTTTCTCGCCACCAGCAAAGAAATATCCCCCTTGTGTTTTTTGTGACAAGAAGCTATACATATGGACACAAGGAAAAATTCTTCATCTCTGGACTGTTCAGATTCTAACAGGGCAGAATAACTGAAGGAGAAGACAGAGATCTCCAGAGTTACTCTGGGTAGCCCTAAAAGACTTTTGGGAAACTGGCAGATTACTACATCTCTGCTACCTTTTGAAGTTATAGACTATGCATATAGTTTTATCTGCTGTAACCTCTCAATAACTCTCATTCCTTTTTCTTAGCTAATAAACCTTTACTTAGTTTACTATAGAATTGGCTACAAGAGTCTTCTTTGATGTAAGATCTAGGATGCAAATTGACCTGGGCAAGTGGTTGGTCTCTTGGGACTGGGTTCAACCTGAATATTTTGTGATTTTCAGTGTAAGTGACCATTTATCACATAGTTCAGCTTGCCTGGGTAGCAAGATAGACTGGAGTGTCTAAGGGGACTGCCTGTGAGTCCATTATAAGGGTACGTCTTCACTACCCGCCGGATCGGCAGGTAGTAATCGATCTAGCGGGGATCAATATATCGCGTCTCGTTAAGACACGATATATTGATCCCCGAACGCACTCCCCGTCGACTCTGGAACTCCACCAGAGCGAGCGGCGGTAGCGCAGTCGATGGGGGAGCCACGGCCATTGATCCCGCGCCGTGTGGACCCCAGGTAATTCGATCTAAGATACTTCGACTTCAGCTACGCTATTCGTGTAGCTGAAGTTGCGTATCTTAGATCGATCACCCCCCCCACCGCAGTGTAGACCAGCCCTAAGGCTATTTTAGTACTTTGGGAGTTCACATTTGATACTGGGTTCATGGAATCTAACTACAGAACATGCCACCAGTTTGGGGGCTCTGTGCTGCTTTTGACAGTCTGCCCTGAGGTTGGCACTCTGGGTCGTGAGCCACTTCAGACAATGTGACATTGGGCAGCAGCAATGTGTATGGGGGACATTGGGGGTTCAAGTACCCCCAGATTGGACTTCTGGGGGCAGGGAGAGAGAGGGGCTCTGTCCTTCTCTCCCTGCGCCTCTCTCCTGGCAGTTTCACTGCTCTCTCTGGCAGCCTCCCAGCCAAGCTCTCTCAGGCAGAAGTTGCCTGCATTGTCATGACCCCCATACATGACAGACTACATTGCTAGTTACATTGCTTAATGCTTTTCTGGTAGGTGGCTGGACACCATGGTGATGGACGGGGTGTAAGAGCCTGAATAGAATAGAATGTCTGCAAGGCAGGGTGGAATGTAGGATTGGACAGAGGGAGATAGGTCAGTGCAGAGAGAGAGATTTGATACTCACCAGTGTAAAAGTTGTAGTTAAAGCTGTGTGTGCAGATGAGAGTGCAGAGAGAGGATAGGAGGGGACTAAGGGTGGGAGAATACTGTGGGAGTCCAACAGCAAGAGGAGAGGGGAAAGGAGCTGTCAAACAAGGCACTGAAGAACCAGTCGGAGCGCTATGGTATGGCTACACTTCAATAAAATACCTGCAGCAGAGTCCCGACTGACTGGGGGTTCAGCTGACTGGGACTTGCAGGGCTCATGCTGTGGGGCTATAAAACTGCAGATTTTTGGGCTAGGGCTGGAGCCTGAGCTTTGAGATCCCCATGAGGGAGGGAGGGTCTTAGAGCCCAGGCTCCAGTCTGAGCCCAAACAGCTACACTGAAATTTTTAGCCCTGCAGCCCAAGCCCCACAACGTTGTCAGCTGAGCCGGGCTCTGAAAGTGGGTGCTGGGTTTTTTTTTTTATTACATCTACACTGACAGAAGAACCAAGAAAAGGCAGGGTTTCTATGTCATGTTAATAGCTGAGATATTGGGCTTTCTGCTTTTTCCTTGAACAAACTGCAGATGTTGTTCATTGTACATCTGAAGGGAGCAAAAGTTTCCATAGAAAAGTGA
Source organism: Emys orbicularis (assembly GCF_028017835.1). Taxonomy (NCBI): domain Eukaryota; kingdom Metazoa; phylum Chordata; order Testudines; family Emydidae; genus Emys; species Emys orbicularis. The sequence continues at coordinate 72,691,119 of NC_088690.1, forward strand.
GCTAGTGTTTCTAGGAATATTAATCAAATTAACTGAGAAGACCTGTATGTAAAACTATCCTTCAGTGGATAGGGACGCCTCCGAAAGTGGAAACATCTGTTGATTGTTCTCTTGCTGGCAGATAGGGAATGGTGGTAGGCAGAATTATAAAAAGCACGTGGGCCCTGCTTACATTGCAACTCTCTATGAATTTAGAATGTCACATGGAAAAGAGAATATTTGGAATAGATGGTTGGAAGACTGCACAAATCTTGGATCTTCTAAAGCAACACACCTACCTATACAATCCTTTTTCTGCCACACTGTTACATCTGCATCTATAAGGCTTGACAAAGAGATTGCAAGTTTATTATCATCTGGTAAGTGTAACATAACAGTGGCAATTGAATCTCTTGTAACAACTGAATTCATTGCTTCTAAACACAGCTCTTACTAGTCTCACAGTTCACAGCAGGTTCATTTTTCTGTGGCTAAATATAAGGCGCTGACCTTCATTGGGCTCCTGGCTTCTGTGGCCCATGAATAGAACAGCTCATCATAGACAATTCCCACTGAAGACTCTCAGGATGTAAGCTCAAGACCTCAGCAATACTCCAAATACTGCAACAGTTTTGGAAGCATTTTGCACCATTCTGGAGCAATTGCATTGTATAGAGAACTTTGCCACACTGAGTCAGAGAAAGGAAACTCATAATGGCTGTGGTTTTGAATCAGAAGCTTCGTCTTTTCCTATATAATAGCACATGAGTTTAACACTCTAGCTTTTCTCCTCTGGAGACTTGGAATTAAACTCCACTTGTGTTTGTGAATTTAAAAAAGTGAGAAACATTGCATCAGTGTATGGGCTGAAAAGGGAACAAGAGCTTTCTGATGCATGTGCACTGAAAATAGAAAGCACAGTTCAATGGGGGAGGCCTTCTGATTTAGAGGATCCCCAAAGTGAAAAAGCAGCAAACAATAGCATGAAAGCTAGGAAGCAGGAAATGCTGTATGGGAAAGGTCAGAGGTGACTGTTCCTTTAACAAAGCGATCAGATAGTTCACATTGCATATGACCACATACTTAGAAACTTTAGCAGCTCTGACTGACTCAGCTTTCTGACATCCTGCATCTGGCCATGTTCGTGTTTGTAAAGTGCTCTGTAAGTGCTGCTATTATTAGGATCCCATTTCCTCAGAAGCTATCCAGGCAGGAGAACACCCCAGAAAATGTGTTTTCAACTTCAAATAATACCAGAGCCTTTTAAGAGCATTTTGCTTTTCTGCTAACAAGAGTGAGGCCCCAGGATTTCAGGCACAGAGGGAACTCTGCATGGGGCTCCCTGCCTCCTTGTGCAGAAATGGGGGCCAACCACTGTGGCAGTGGGAAGAGGGGACTGGCTAGGAGGGGCAAGCTGGGGGTGGGACTGGGGAGCACGACCCCCCACTAATGCCCAGCACAAGCAAAAAGGCAAGTTCTTAAAGCCTGTGGTGGGGCACCGTCCTGAGGTTTTGAAGGAAGGAATTGGGGTGATATGATCCATGCAGGTCCTGAACTGGAGCCCTGCCCTTTGGCTACTCTTATGGGTAGAGGAGCCAGAAAGCAGCCAGATTTCCCCTGGAACTGCTCCCAGCTCTGCTGGGCTGACACAAGGCTCCTGTCTCTGCTGGGGATCAGCCACCAGGCCTTCCTCCTCCCTAAGTTGCTGTGCCCTCCCCCACACCATACCATCACAGCTCCTCCTTGCACCACCATGCCCTCCCTGTGCCACTGTGCCCTTCCTCTCCCCAGGCCAGTGCATTCTTTCCCTCTGTGTGCCACCATATTCTCATAATTAAAAGAAAAAAATATGTATTTGTGAATTCTTCAGCTCTGCCAGTCGGCTGGGAAAGCTGGCACTACAGATAATATCACAGTCAGTGATGCTTTTGCTGACTTGGGCTCATGACACTAGTGGGTTCCTGGCAAGCTGCCTGGGAGACTCTACATGCTCCTCAGGACTGAGTGTTGGGTGGCTGTTTCCTTCCCCCTCAGAGGCTGGCCACAGAGGCCTCATGTCAATATTGTAATGTGTGACTCAGAAGCAATGATTCATCTCTGCTGCTGCTTCTTGAGGACAAGGGCCCGGGTTGGTCCTGCCTGTTGTACCTCCTCCTTGGATCTCCTGGTGAATCAGTGTAGGATTCTCCCCCTGTATTCACTAAGCATTACCCAATGGCGTTCGATTGGTAATCTTTATGCAAATGATGGATCCTCCTAACTTCAGCAAATGTCATGAGGTGTCTGGAAACATCCCATTGGACTCATCGATTCTATAAATATTGAATTAACTGAGATGGTCATTCCAGCAAACCTGAGATCTCTGGAGTCCAGTCTGGTTGAGATCTTGGGGGAAGTTGACCACAAAGATTCCCTTCAGAAGGCTGGGGCCAGATTGACCAACAAGATTATGTCATTATCCAATGTGCAAAATTTCCAGTTACAAAATCTATTAATAACTGAAAACTTCAGAGTTGGACAAAAACAGTGAACTGATATTATCATTTTCTCCAAACAGCCATTCAGACATACTGGACAATCAAACCACCTATAAGTCATATTAGCCTTCATTCTGACGGCAAGTTCAGTTCCTGTCTTTCTTAAACAGGCCTCATTCTTCCTTATATTTTCCACTGATGCTAATAGAACCAAAATAACAAACAGAACAGTATCTTAACAAAACTCAAATCTACAGGGGCTATTTTCACATTAAAATGTCACAGTTTTTGTCAGTTGTTAACATATCTACCTATGTGGAAGAGATTTCTTACATGGCTAATTAATGTCCTAGAACCTCTCTGATCATGGCACTTAGTTCTCCTGTTAGCAAGACTGTGGGAGTTGCCATTTTGTTCTTTGTACCACCTGGCTGTGATGACAGCTGGCCCATTACATGAATCGGAATGGGAGTCAATGACTAGCCTTGATGGCTGAGCATTCCCCTGCTTTGTTCTAGGTGGGGAAGGTGGGATTACCTGTGCTCACACAATTGCATTTAAATCTGCCCATTAGTCTCCTGTTTCCTTCCTGAAGCCAGGCGAATGCAGGCACATAAATTAGATGTCAAAAGGCCTTGAGCCGTTATGTTGATAGGACAAACCCCTTTGCATGCTCCCCATGTGATTGATAGTTTTGGGTGATAAATCTAAAGTTGACTCAACATCAACCCAAGGTTCTGTGTGGCTGAGGCTCTGCACTGGCACCTGGCTGCTGTCCTTCGTTCCTCTACTCAAGTTGGTCTGTTTCACCTGCACTCATCCAGCATAATTAAGCTGTTTTTAGTCTTTCCAATGTATGCAGCTTGTTACAAATCATGGTTTATAGGAGCAGGTCCCCAACCTCACAGTCACTGGACAAGGGGTTTTGGGGCAAGAGAAACACTATTCCATGGGAACTGGAATTCGAGTACCAGAAAAGGCAGCAGGATGGCCAACTTAGATGAGCCAGGCAATTGCAGGACCAGCCACACTTTCAAGTAAACTTTGCAAAGAAATTCACCTTTGAAAGTCTGTCCGAGAAGGGAGAGGTTTTACTGGTGATTAGAAGAAGACATTGGAGAACACAGAGAATACAGGCATACAGAGGTTCTGGGGACAGCAGACACTAAAGAATCTATCCATATGTCACGGAGTATTGGGGGACTCAGGGCCCTGCACCCCCAGCTTCCTGCGATTCACCATGACTCTTAGCCAGCCAGTAAAGCAGAAGGTTTATTTAGATGACAGTGACACAGTCCAAGACAGGTCTTGCAGGCACAGACAACCGGATACCCCTCAGTTAGGTCCATCTTGGGGTCCTCGGGCACCCCAGCCCCCTTGGGAGGTCAGAGCCCTCTCTGCCTCCCAGCCACCTCACCAAACAGCTCCTGAGACTCTGCCTTCAGTGACCCCTCCCACAGCCTTTGTTCAGTTTCCTGGGCAAAGGTGTCACCTCGCCTCTAACCCCTTCCTGGGTTCTCATGTTACATGCTCAGGTATTCTCGGTCGGTCAGTCTCCCATCCCCCAATGCAGACTATCCTAGCCACACTCCCCTGTCAGCATTCAAAGATCACAGTAAAAACAGTCCCAGTTCGTCACATCTCTCCCCCCTTCGAGACCGAACTGAGCGGGGTCACTTTAGCCAGTGACCCGGGGAAGTTCAAACCTACCCCCGTTCCCATGGATGCCCCAGCATTCCTCCCATTCCTTGGTGAGAATTACACCAGGCCCCTCCAGTTTCACGTCCCCCCTTAGGTTGGGTGTGCTCGATGGCACTCGCAGTTCGCATGTGGGAAGGTTTATGCTGCCTGTGCCCTTTTCCCACCCCAATACCCCGGGGGTTCCAACTGGGCTGTGGTCTTCTCCCAGCGCTCCAGTCTGGAGGTCTGTGCTTTGGGCTCTCTTGGTTCAGAGCCCCCCTTTTAACCTTGGCCACCCTTCGGAAAGGCCCCTCTATGCTGGGCAAGGGTTCTAAAGCCGTTTTCCCCTTGTCCCGGGCCTTCCTCCCCCTCTGACAGGGGTCACAGGATCGGCAGTACTGTCGGACAGTAACAAAGACCCCAGGCCAGTAAAAGCTCCATAGCAGCCTCTGCTGGGTACGCCAGGTTCCCTGGTGCCCTGAGAGGGGGGTGTTATGGGCCCAGTACAGCAGCTGGCAGCGATACTTCTGGGGTACCACCAGCTGCCTCCTGATCCCCCCTGACTCCATTTTCCCTGGGGGAGCCCATTCTCGGTACAGGAACCCCTTCTCCCACAGGAACCTTTTCCGGCCACCTCTCCCCATGGTCTGTACCGCACCGAGGTCGGCCAGGTCCCTTATCTTCCGCAAGGAGGGATCTTTCTGCACCTCGGCCTGGAACTCAGCAGCTGGGACAGGGATGGCCACCTGCTCTCTCTTGCCGGCTGGGTCTGAAGCCGCAGCCTCCCTGAGCCGTGTCCCTGGGTGTTCCCTCCCCACCAGGTTAGGGTCCTGCGCCTCGGGCAAGGCACCCTCCCCAAGGTCAGGGCGCAGTGCCCCTCGCCGGCTCTGACTGCGGGTCACAACCAGTGCACCCTGGGGGTCGCTTGGCCAGTCCTCCAGGTCCCCCCCCATCAACACCTCAGTGGGCAAATACGGGTGTACCCCCACATCCTTGGGGCCCTCCTTGGCCCCCCACTTCAGGTGTACCCTCGCCACGGGCACTTTGACTGGTGTCCCGCCCACCCCCGTCAGGGTCAGGTAGGTGTTGGGCACCACCTGATCTGGGGCCACCACCTCGGGCCGGGCCAGCGTCACCTCTGCGCCCGTATCCCAGTATCCATTGACCTTCCTCCCATCCACCTCCAGGGGAACAAGGTACTCTCTCCGGAGGGACAGCCCCGCGCCCACCATATAAACCAAAAACCCTGAGTCTGGAGCATCCAGCCCCCCAGAGGAGCTGGCCTGGAGCTCTCCTCCCTCCTTAGCAGGTGGTACTCTGCCAGCCCCCCTTCCCTGGGAATGCTGCCTCTCGCCCGGCTGGGTCGACCCTCTGTGGGTTTGGTCTGCTCAGTCTGTCCCTGAGCCTGGGGCACTGGGCCCGTATGTGGCCTCTCTGGCCACAGTGAGAGCAGCCCATGTCCCATGGGTCCCCTCGAGTGGGTTGGATGGACCTGACGCTGGATGTTCCCCTTTGGTGGGGGTTCTCCATATTTCCTCGCTGGGAGGTCCCATGATGACTCTCTCTCTGCGTTGTGGCAGGCCTGTTCCTTTGGGACTCCTCCCGGTTATCCCCTGCCCGACTGTTCACAAACTCGTCGGCCAGCTGGCCTGCGTGCTGCGGGTTCTCTGGCTTTTGGTCCATCAACCATTGCCTCAGGTCGGGTGGGCACTGCTCATACACGTGCTCCAGTATGAATAGGTCAAGCTGGTCCTCTTTAGTTTGGGCCCCAGCTGTCCACTTGCGGGCATACCCCTGCGCCCGGTTGGCTAGTTGTAGGTATGTGACCTCACAGGTTTTACGCTGACTCCGGAACCTTGTCCGGTACATCTCAGGGGTCAGCCCAAACTCGCGGAGCAGGGCCTTTTTGAACAGTTCGTAGTCCCCTGTCTCCGCCCCTTTCAGTCGGCTGTACACCTCCCTGGCTGTGGGGTCCAGTGAGGGAATGAGAAACTGGAGCCTCTCTGCAGGGTCAACCTGGAGCAGCTCGCAGGTATTCTCAAAGGCCGTCAGGAAGGTATCCATGTCCTCTCCCTACTTACGCTGGGCCAGGAAGCACTTCTCAAAGCTCTTTGCAGTCTTGGGACCCCCTCACTCACCGCAGCCGGGGGCTCGCTGCTCCTCAGCCTGGCCAGTTCCAGCTCATGCTGACGTTGGTTCTCCTCATGCTGACGCTGTTTTTCCCGTTCTTCCCGCTCTTCCCGCTCATGCTGACGTTGGTCCCGCTCATGCTGACGTTGTTTCTCCTTCTCTTCCCGCTCCTGCTTCAGTTCTTGCTGCCTTAACTCAAGCTCTTTCAGTCTCAGCTCCCTGTCACATTCCAGTCGCATCGGCTCCCGGGACGGGGAGCTCCGCCGGGACGATCCCCTGCTGGCTGCCGGGGTCAGGGTGCCCTCGGTATTCGCTGGGCTTCCCCCAACCCCTCCCCTAGGTATAGGTAGGCAGGGTCTCGGGATGTCCTCGGCAGCAGTCTGACCCCTCCCAGCCAGGTCAGGCCCCGGGGCCCACGCTGCATCCACCGGGCGGCTTCCCTCAGGGACAGGGCTCGGTTCATCCAAGCTATCCCTCTCCTCCAGCTGGGCAATGAGCTGTTCTTTGGTGGACCTCCCAATGCGCAGCCCCCTCTGCCTGCACAGCTCCACCAGGTCGCTCTTAAGGCGTTTAGCATACATCCTCCTGCTGGCCACTCGCCGGCCTGTGTTCTCCGCTTTCCACCGTTGAAGGGGGACCCCTAGTGTGCCAGCCCTTCTTCAGGTCACCACCTCTCTGCCAGGGTCGAGCTGCAGACTCCTCCGCCCTGGGACCGCTCGCTGTGATCCCCCAGGGGACCCTGTTACTGCAAAAGTCCTTCTCACTGGTCACACACTCCCAGGGGTTAATCGCCCCCTGAAACCGTCTCTCTCTGATTCTTCAGCCCACCTGGTCCCTGTCAATCCCCCTTCGTTTTACTGCTCCCCAGTCACTTACTGCAGGAAGCGCTATCCACGGGGTGCAGTAGATCCCACCACTGCCACCAGTTGTCATGGAGTATTGGGGGACTCAGGGCCCTGCACCCCCGGCTTCCTGTGATTCACCATGACTCTTAGCCAGCCAGTAAAGCAGAAGGTTTATTTAGATGACAGTGACACAGTCCAAGACAGGTCTTGCAGGCACAGACAACCGGATACCCCTCAGTTAGGTCCATCTTGGGGTCCTCGGGCACCCCAGCCCCCTTGGGAGGTCAGAGCCCTCTCTGCCTCCCAGGCACCTCACCAAACAGCTCCTGAGACTCTGCCTTCAGCGACCCCTCCCACAGCCTTTGTTCAGTTTCCTGGGCAAAGGTGTCACCTCGCCTCTAATTCCTTCCTGGGTTCTCATGTTACATGCTCAGGTATTCTCGGTCGGTCAGTCTCCCATCCCCCAATGCAGACTATCCTAGCCACACTCCCCTGTCAGCATTCAAAGATCACAGTAAAAACAGTCCCAGTTCGTCACACCATAGCTGACCATTCCATGTTCACATACCTAGTACACAGGACTGTGGATTACACTGGCCCAGTGGGGGGACAATGGGGAGGTTCTGCCCCCTCCTAGAGCTGCAGTGAAGTTGGAGGGTTGCCCACACAGTGCCATCTAGAGAGCCATAGAATCATAGAAGATTAGGGATGGAAGAGACTGCAGGAGGTCATTTAATCCAACTCCCTGCTCAAAGCAGGAGCAACCCAAACTAAATCATCCCAGCCAGGGCTTTGTTAATCTGGGCCTAAAAAACCTCTAAGGATGGAGGTTCCACCACCTCCCTAGGTAACCCATTCTAGTGAAATAGTTTTTCCTAATATCCAAACTAGACCTCCCCCACTGCAATTTGAGACCATTGCTTCTCGTTCTGTCATCTGCCACCACTGAGAACAGCCTAGCTCCATCCTCTTTGAAACCCCCTTCAGGTAGTTGAAGGCTGCTATCAAATCCCACCTGACTCTTCTCTTCTGCAGACTAAATAAGCCCAGTTCCCTCAGCCTCTCCTCATAAGTCATGTGCCCCAGCCCATAATCATTTCGGTTGCCCTCTGCTGGACTCTCTCCAATTTGTCCACATCCTTTCTGTAGTGGGGGGCCCAAAACTGGATGCAATACTCCAGATGTGGCCTCACCAGTGCCGAATAGAGGGGAATAATCACTTCCCTCAATCTGCTGGCAATGCTCCTGCTAATGCAGCCCAATATGCTGTTTGTCTTCTTGGCAACAAGGGCACACTGTTGACTCATATCCAGCTTTTCATCCACTGTAATCCCCAGGTCCTTTTCTGCAGAACTGCTGCTTAGCCAGTAGGTCCCCAGGGATGGGATTCTTCTGTCCTAAGTACACGACTCTGCACTTCTCCTTGTTGAACCTCATCAGATTTCTTTTGGCCCAATCCTCCAATTTGTCTAGGTCACTCTGGACCCTATCCCTACCCTTCAGCATATCTACTCTACCCCCAGCTTAGTGTCATCCGCAAACTCGCTGAGAGTGCAAACCATCCCGTCCAGATTATTAATAAAAATGTTGAACAAAACCGGCTCCAGGACCAACCCCTGGGGCACTCCGCTTGATGCCAGCTGCCAACTAGACATTTAGCCGTTGATCACTACCTGTTGAGCCCGATGATCTAGCCAGATTTCTATCCATTTTATAGTCTGTCCATCCAATCCATACTTCTTTAATTTGCTGGCAAGAATACTGTGGGAGACCGTATCAAAAGCTTTGCTAAAGTCAAGGTATATCACGTCCACCACTTTCCCCATATCCACAAAGCCAATTATCTCATCATAGAAGGCAATCAGGTTGGTCAGACAGGACTTGCCCTTGGTGAATCCACGTTGACTGTTCCTGATCACCTTCTTCTCCTCCAAGTGCTTCAAAACGGATTCCTTGAGGACCTGCTCCATGATTTTTCCAGGGACTGAGTTGAGACTGTAGTTCTCCTTCTTCCCTTTTTTAAAGATAGGCACTATATTTGCCTTTTTCCCATCATCCGGGACCTCCCCCGATCGCCACAAGTTTTCAAAGATAATGGCCAATGGCTCTGCAATCACATTAGCCAACTCCCTCAGCAGCCTCAGATGCATTGCATTGAATCTCTGCTCTCAGAAATCTTCTCCCATGTTACTACTTATAGACTGTGATCAAATCACCTCTCATTTATTTTTTGGATAAACTAAACAGAAGCTCAAGCTTCTTCATTCTCTCTCTGTAAGGCAGATGTTTCAGACCTGAAATCATTCTTGTAGCTCTTTCCTGAACCCTTTTCAGTTTTCAACATCCTTTCTGAACTGCAGATACTAAATAAGCACAGTGTCTGATAATGGTCTGACTGGTACTGTATACAGAGATAATACAAGGATAGCAATAGCCCTCTTTCTATAGCATCACAATAGGAGCTCCTGTTCAGGTGGTTTCACCATGATTCCTCAGTTCTTTTCAGAGTTACTGTTCTCCAGGATATAGGTCTGTGATGCTTTCCTCAGGGTATCCAGAACTTTAAGCCACTGTGTTACCTCTCTGCCTCAGCAAGGGAGAGATTTGCTGGAGCTTATACTGTGTGACAACTCCTTGCTACACCACTCTGCCTGCCTCATCTGAAAACTACACAAGAATCTGCCAGCCTTAACCTTGCCTTGCAGGTAATATTCAATGAACATCAGTGTGATGCTGAGAGATGAGGTGCCAGCTCATGCCAAGGCCCCTGGCCCTTATTGAACACTGACAAATGCACAGCTGAACACATGTCTGGCTTACCTGTGGGTTCGTATAGTTGAAATAGATATTGGAATTCTAAGAATGGGTTTAGCTTTTGGATTTAAGGAAAGGTTGTAGGATGCTGCGTGTATTAATCTTGCTTATAATATCTCTATCCCATGGTATAAGGTAATATTTAACTATAAAAGATAGGCTATAACTATAAAAATATTTGCTAATACTTTAAACCTGTACAGTCAGGAGAGAAGCATTACCAAGTATGAAATACTAGTTTACAACAAGAGGCGCCATCTCCTCCCCAACAAAAGATGGCCTATAGATACCAGACAAGCCCCTGTGGAACATTAGTGAATAAAAGACTTTGTTGATTGCTTCCCCATATACATGAAGAAGATATGTGCACAAGACCTCATCCCATCACAGTTTGAACTTGGGGATGGGAATAAAAATTCCTGTTGAGGAGAAATTATCATGAGTATGCTGTCTGGAATTGGAGAAGGCAATATTTCTAAGCATAAGCAAGCATAACCCTAAACTGCTGAGCTTGCTTTGCCCAAAAGGACATATAGAGCTTGCATATTACATCAGCATCTATTACCTTTTAAAACCTAAGACTGTAACTCATTTGTATGTGTACATTAACCTGCTTTAATCTTGTAAATCTCACTTATTTCTTGTTCCTAGTTAATAAATCTTTAGTTAGTTTATTACATGTTTGGCTACAAGCGCTGTCTTTGGTGAAAGATCTAAGGTTCAATTGACCTGGGATAAGTGATTGGCCCTTTGCGACTGGAAATAACCTGAATATTGTTGTGATTTTTGGTGTAAGGGACCATCTATCACAAAGGCAGTATTGCCTGGGTGGCAAAATAGACCCAGAATGCCCAAGGGAACTGTCTGTGACTCCATGTTAAGGATTCCATGTTAAGTCACTCTTTACTTCAATATAACAGCACTGAGATGGTTTATAGTAAAACTAAGAATAAGTTTATTAATAAAGAAAATCAATTTAAGTGATACTAAGCAAGAGAAAGAGACAGATATGGTTACAAACAAAATAAAATAAAACATGCTTTCTAGTGTCCAAGAATTAACTTTAGTAAGCTACAATTTGCCCAGATAGCTTTCTCACTTACATCAAGTGACCAGCATCACCAGCCCTTCCTGCCAAAGGATCCAACAATCAGACTCAGAGGTTTATTGTCCCTTTAGTTCTCTAAATGATGGATAACTAGAAGGCCTTTTTGCTCCCCTTATATTTCCCAACATCCATTGTCTTTGCCCCAAGAGCCAGGAAGACCTCTTGAGGGTTCATACTCCAGTGTTCCCTCCAAGGTGCACACCAAGTTGTTTCCTCAACTGCTTGTTGGCTTGATTGCTTTGTTTACCATACAAGTAAATGTAGTTTTATTGTCTATGGCTTACAATGCTTGACCTAGACAGACAAATCCACATTCCTTTGTCTAAGACAGGGCTGTTTATCAAGTCTGCCCCCAAAACGTACTTTAGGAACATATTTCCAGCACACATACAGAACTCTTTACACACCACCTGTACATACATCATGTAATGATATTCATAAGCAGTGTGTCACCAGTTTTTATATGATACCTTACTCAACACACTTTCATAGTACAATAATATTGTACACAATCAGTTGATTGAATTATTCTTATTCTTTGGGGTTCAGACTCTCTGTTGTGCTTCTCTGTTGTCTGGACCTGATTGTCACAAGGCCGAATCCTGTAAGTGTGACCTACATTCTTTGTTCCTTCATAGGGGACATTGCATTGACTGTATTAAAATGCATGTTGTTTGAATAAGCCCCACTTACCAAGTGATCCAGACTTCTCTGTATGACTGACATGCCCTTATTTAACACTCCACCAACCTTTGTGTCACCTTCACACTATACCAGCAATAGTTTTGTCTTCTTCTAAATCACCGTTGAAGATTCCACATCACTGAACAGCATTTGCCAAGCACAGAGCCCTGCAGTTCCCCATTAGAAATGCCTCCACCAAATGAGGATTCCCCATTTGCAATGTCTTTCAGATTGATCAGTAGAGTATAGAGAGAAGCTATTTGGCTTATTAAGATCTGGCCCTGGTAGTAGCAAGCAAGGTTCCTGCTCCCTTCCTCCCCGAGTCCTAAGGAGATCCCCCTTGCGCTCACATGCTTTTGGGTTGAGCCTACTGCTCATTTCCCATCTGCACATTAGGCTTTAGAAATCAAATTCAATTGAAGAGCATGTAAAAATCCACTAAAATAACAGGAGTACTTGTGGCACCTTAGAGACTAACGAATTTATTAGAGCATAAGCTTTCGTGGGCTACAACCCACTTCTTCGGATGCATACCGAAGAAGTGGGTTGTAGCCCACGAAAGCTTATGCTCTAATAAATTCGTTAGTCTCTAAGGTGCCACAAGTACTCCTGTTATTTTTGCGGATACAGACTAACACGGCTGCTACTCTAAAAATCCACTGAGAATTCCCCTCTCTGTAGCACAATGAAGATAAACTCGCTTTAGTTTCCACTATGATCTTACAACAACTTGTCAGTGACAAAACAGTCCCAAATCACCTCATTTATCAAATGGCCAATCCTGTTAACAGCTTAAGAGACATAATTACCTGAAGTCTCTCATGCTATTCTTTTTATTCCCACACTTACCCTCTCCCTGGCAGCATTCCAATGGGTGAGCTAAGAATTAAAGCACAGCTGCAACCACTGAATGATTCGGGGGTTATAAATACAATTTCTCTAATTATCAGGGCAATAACCATGGACATTTAGCATGGTATCGTGACATGGTCACATGTCACTGTAAGACCCCTAGTCTCCATTCTTCCTGGGTTGGCCCACGCGTACACAGGAAGGCTTGCAGGTAAATAAACCATTTACAACCAATTGGCCTAGTCAAAGGGAGCCATCAAGATTCTAAACCACCATTAATGGCCCACAATTTGCATAATTACAATAGGACCTCAGAGTTATATTTCATATTTCTAGCTTCAGATACAAGAATGATACATGCATACAACTAGGAGGAATATATTCAGTAGGTTATAACCTTTGTTATGATACATTATAAGAAACCTTTTGCATAAATCATATTCCAGTTACATCATATGAACACTCATAAGCATATTTCATAAAACATATGGTGTGCAACATCATATGCTCCTCCTGAACTTACTGCCATAGTTTTGAACACTGTCTGTGGTGGAGGCAGTACATGTAAAATCCGTGTTCGTCTCTGGTCACACCCCCTACCACAGGGACCTGATTTGAGCCCCAGTGCTGCAGGAACTGGTCTTGACCATCCCTGCCCCCGAAAACCCATTTTCCAATGCTACAGAGGAATTAAAGAGACACTCTCCTATTTCCCCAGCAACATATGTGACTTTACCCTCCCCTCTGGGGCTTTCAGCACAAGATTCCTTCTTATACCTTACAAGAGACCTTTTGCATAAAGCATATTTCAGTTACATCATATTCAAACTCATAAGCATATTTCCATAAAACATATGGAGTGCAACATCACAATGTACATTGGAAAACATAATCCCAACTATACATACAAAATGATGGGGTGTAAATTAGCTGTTACCACTCAAGAAGGAGATCTTGGAGCCACTGTGGATAGTTCTCTGAAAACATCTGCTCAGTGTGCAGCAGAAGTCAAAAAAGCTAACAGAATGTTGGGAACTATTATGAAAGGGTTAAATAATAACACTGAAATATCATAATGCCACTATATAACTCCATGGTACACCCACACCTTGAATACTGCATGCAGTTCTGGTTGCCCCATTTAAAAAAAGGTATATTAGAAACGGAAAAGGTACAGAGATGGGCAACAAAAAAGACTAAGGGTATGGAACAGCTTCCATATCTGGAGAGATTAAAAAGATGGGGACTGTTCAGCTTGGAAAAGAGATGACTCAGTGGGGGATGTTGTCAGATGTTCGTCTGTGTGCGTGTGTTCTTTCTGCATGCTGCACTGGCTCTGGCCAGATAGCCCGTACAGCAAACTCTGATGAAATTGCCCAATGAGACCACAAGACTTGGTTTAGTAGCGAAGACACCTGACCAGTTTTATTGCCAACGAAGCCTGGTGCTAATGCCCCAGCTCAATGGTTACATATAGACTAACAAATGTATGCCTATGACAATGGACAACTCAATCAGGGGCGGGACTTTCCACTACCGCCTAGGCCAGATGAAGGGTTAAGGTGAGGTAGCCCAATATTTATAAACTGAGAGAAACAACCTGGGATAAACAACTTACGTATCATTTTATGTGTTTCATGACATGTTTGTTACCTCCCCTTGTACTTCTCTCCTGATGTTTCAGACAAAATATCCCTATTAATCATTAAGGCTATGTTTGTGTCATGGAGGTCACAGAACTAATGGAATCAGTGACTTCCAGAGACCTCTGTGACATTTTCTGCTTCAGTTCCTGTGGGACTGGAGCTGGCAACCAGCTGGGCCCCGGCAGGATTCCAGCAACAGGTGACAGCCTCCTCAGAGTCCCCCTGCAGGGTCCCAGCAACAGACAACAGCTTCCTCAGGGGGCCCTCCTCAGGGTTCCAGTGACGGGCGGCAGTCTCCCGTGGGAGGGGAGGGAGAGAGAACCCCGCATCTCCCAGCCACCATGGTGGCAGGAGAAACCATGGAACCGCAGCAGCAAAAGTCACAGATAGGCCATGGCTTCCGTGTATTTTTGTTTATTGCCCATGACCTGTCCGTGACTTTTACTAAAGATAACCAGGACAAAATCTTATCCTTATTCATCACTTTTGTCAAACCATTTTATCGTGTGCTAGGTTGGGGTGTTCTTGTGCTGTCCCTCTGAAATGTGTTTACATATTCAGTTTGTTTTAGCAATGCTAGCAATACTGGTGCCGAGTTTGTGTACTTGCACGAAAGCATCTGACTTGACTTGCAGGAAAGCATCTGCTTTTGAAAGGGCCTGCCTGTTGCTCATAGCATAACTTTTGCTGACTTTGGTTCAGGCCTCAGGCACCAGGCCCATGCTTCAGGCTTTCTTTCTCTATTTACAGGGGATATGATAGAGATCTATAAAATGATGTGGAGAAAGTGAATAAGGAAATGTTATTTACCCCTTCACATAACACAAGAACCAGGAGTCACCCAATGAAATTAATAGGTGGCAGATTTAAAACAAGCATGAGGAAGTACCTCAACACACAGTCAATCTGTGGAACTCATTGCCAGGGGATGTTGTGAAGGTCAAAACTATAATTGGGTTCAAAAAAGAATTAGATGAATTAATGGAGGATAGGTCCATCAATGGCTGTTAGCCAAGAAGGTCAGGGATGCAGCCCCATGCCCTTGCTGTCCCTAAGCTTCTGACTACCAGACGCTGGGACTGGATGATAGGGGATGGATCACTCAGTAATTGCACTGTTCTGTTCATTCCCTCGGAAGCATCTGACACTGTCAGAAGACAGGATACTGGAATAGAAGGACCATTGGTCTCACCCAGTCTGGCCATTGTTATGATCTTATAACCATTCTTGCAGTGTAACTGCCATTGGTATTAAACACCTTCATGGGAGTTGAGAACTGAGACCTCAGCAGCACAATTCACAGCTGATATTGCTATAGCATTGTTCTAAAGCACTAGTGAATTTTGAAGGTGGTGCAATACTTGCCATCTTACCATGCCTCTCTTACAGAGCACAGAAACCTTGCCTTCCCCAGACTGTTCTGAGTAGCAGGCAGGCTGCTTTGCATATCACAGCACTCATCAGCCTTTCTTACTGTCTAGTCTTCAAGGCAGCTAGCTGGCTGGGCAGGTTCTTGATATGTGCAAGCAAGGGCTATGCTCCCTCCCCAGCACACAGAGAGGATACAGGAGTTTTGGAATTAGAGCTTATGTTTGCTGCTGATAAATGTATTAGTCTTTAAACTGGAATTTAAACTACAAAACTCCCACAGAACGCCCCAGCACTCAGTTATTCCCCAGTTCTTGTAAGGGGAATGTGATTTCTCCTTTTAACTGTAATGTATTTTATGCTAAGCAGCAAGATTAAGCATAGGGATCCAAAAGAAGTTGCTGAATGGAGGAATTGCCTTTATAAATAACATTAATAATTTATCCGATCCAGGTTTTTTGGGTAAATGAAATACCTGCCTCTATATAAAGCCTACTGAATAGGAACACATTTCAGCTTTTATGCGGCTCAGATTAAAGAAAGGAGATGTAAAGGGGCTTATCTACGCTTCAATTTGCAGTTCTTCTGGCTAACGATAAACTCATTTAAGAAGCTACTGCATCAGTGCCAATTCCTCCTTTATTCTCCTCACTGGAGCTTGGCGGCATGTTTTGCCTGCAATAGCAGGACAGTGAAGAACAGGGAGGGGGGTGGCTTGTTTTCTTTACCTCAGATTATCAGACAACAAGTTAATGGAAATCATTTTATTCATATTCTCCCCTGATATTAGTTATTTAAAGGAAAAGAGAGAGATGCAGACAGGAGCTGTGGAGAAGTTGGCAGCTGGAGGCAAGCAAGAGCTGCCTCATACACTCACAGGGGGACGCATCTCTGGGAGTCAGTCTGGGTTGCCTGGTTGTGATTGGTCAGATGAGTCACATGGAATTGTTGCTGTTCCCACTAACCTCACATGTGCAAAGACAAAATTCAGTTTCTACAAACCCCATGAGTACCCAGCTTTGAGTTTCACGTTCAATGAACATTTGTGCAAGTAATATTGATCGATTCAGTGTTGATGGAAAGTGAATGCAACATGTGCTTTCCATTCATAGTCACACAGTGCACCTTGAAGAGCAAATACTTAACAGAGAAGTGAACATAGCAAAAATTGGTAGAAAAATTCATTGAATAAATTGGGATAACAATAAATTCAAGGAAATTGCAGTTTGCTCCCTGCTATTCTGTGAGCAAGAAAGCAGGCAAAATAAACTGAATACATGATTTATTATCAATTATTCACCCTGCTCTGATGCCCCTCAGTTCAGATTGCAGTACATCCTGCTTTGCTGTCCTGACTCCTCCCCTCCCCCGACCCCCACCAGTACACCTAAATCAAACCTGAGGGAAATTAGTGGGCACTTTTGCAAATGTTGGCCTTAATTTTAGGTGCCCAATTATCCAAGTGGGGCCCCCAGAAAATGAGGAATGCCCAAGTAGCAATCACCTGTGAAAATTCTGGTGTAAATGACTTTACTAGAATCTAGGTCATCTGGTAAGGCAGTTTATTGCCTTAAACACAACACCATGCGTTTTCTTCCTGAAGCCTCTTGTGTCATTCACTATACACCTTTCAGTTTCTGTTTCTGGAGGCACAAGGGTCTTAAAGAGAGTGGGCTCATTTATTATAAAACTTGGCATCATGAAGAATCCATCCTGTGTACTGAATGCAGAAGGGTCCTGCAGAAAAAAAACAGCATATGACCTTGTAATAGGTCTACACTGCAGCGGGGGTCCGACCTAAGATACGCAACTTCAGCTACGTGAATACCGTAGCTGAAGTTGCGTATTTTAGGTCGGCTTACCTAGCGGTGAGGACGCGGGAAAGTCGACCGCTGCCGCCGACTCCGCTGCCGCCTCCTGCCGAGGTGGATTTCCGGAGTCGACGGCAGAGCGATCAGGGATCGATTTTACCGCGTCTTCAGTAGACGCGGTAAGTCGATCCCCGATAAACCGATTGCTACCCGCCGGATCGGCGGGTAGTGAAGACAAAGCCTAAGATAGCAACATAATGCAGATGCACAAGAAGGTAGAATTGAGGTTGCTTGAGAAAGCTTCAGTCTGTAATTTCTTAACTTTTGAATGCTCAGCTTTGAAATGTTAACTATGTTCCTTTAACAGTGTTTTTAAAGTAAATTCCTAATTTTTTTAAAAGAAGACCACAAGAACAGAAGTTTTCTTATGTACAACTGTAAAGCCCACAAACCTTGAACACCAGGATAATTTGCTAAAGGAGTGCCTGATTACACCTGGGCAAATAACTGTTTTTTTTTTTTTGCTTCACTGGCAGTTCTTAAAGAAAGAGAATGGGTCAGCTCAAACCAAAACTGAAAATTCCAAAAAATGTTGAATCAAAGAAGCCGACAACAAATGTGCTTCTGTTGAATGAAACATTTCATTGCTGAGAATTTTGAAAGAGAAAAGCAAAGGAATGAAGGGTTAGTTCACAAAATAGCAGGAGAAAGAGGTGGTTAGGGCACTGACCTAGGTTTAATCCCCCCCCTCCTCCCTGAGTGGGAGAAAGGACTTGAACATGTGTCTTGTACATTGCCAGAGAGTAGCCTAGACATGGGGCTGTGGCATATTCTGGTATGTGTATCTCTCAGTCTCTCCTGTTGAAGCTGTTCCACTTTGCATAGATAATTAAATAGTCTGATTCGTGGTACTCCAGGCACACTACTGGTACCTTATGGGGTTCGTACACTCCAGCCCTAAGCAGCCCCAATAATTATAATTCCTCTTGACACTGAGAACATCTGGGGGCACCTTCTCTGGCCTGTGTTATCCAGGCGGTCAGATGAGATGATTACAATGGCCATGGAATCTATCCACCTCTGTTTATTCCAAAATAGGATCCACCTAGGAAGTAAAGGCTGTAAGAAAATGATTCACATGGGCAGCAGGTTTAAAACAAATAAAAGGAAGTTCTTCTTCACACAGTGCACAGTTAACTTGTGGAACTCCTTGCCTGAGGAGGCTGTGAAGGCTAGGACTATAACAGGGTTTAAAAGAGAACTGGGTAAATTCATGGAGGTTAAGTCCATTAATGGCTATTAGCCAGGATGGGTAAGGAATGGTGTCCCTAGCCTCTGTTTGTCAGACGGTGGTGATGGACAGCAGGAGAGAGATCACTTGATCATTACCTGTTAGGTTCACTTCCTCTGGGGCACCTGGCATTGGCCACTGTCGGTAGACAGGATACTGGGCTGGATGGACCTTTGGTCTGACCCAGTACGGCCATTCTTATGTTCTTATCATATGAGTGTAACCCCCAAGGAGCTTCCCTAGGTTCCTGGGGCTCTGTATGCTTGCCAGAGGAACAGAGGAGAGACACTGCATAGAACAACAGGGGCATATCGGAACAGAGGACAGCAGGAAGAGGAGAGTCTGAGAGAAAAGAGGGGGGCAGAGTCCCATGACTGACAGGTGAAAGCTCAGGAAGAAGAGCTAGCCTGACCCATAGGAAGTGAGATGCTGGCCCATGGGTGCACTGGAGAGGGGAGAAGTCATTTTGGAGCAGGCTGGAGTCTACCACAGAAAGGGCAGGGCTGGCTCTGGGTGAGCTGGTGAGTCTCAGGCCTCCATGCAGGCTCCCCCTTGAGAACTGGCCTCTGGGGATCTGGAAGCAACATCCCTCAGCTTGGCCCTTTCCCGCACCAAGGTGACGCCCAAATTAGAGAGTTTTTCTGGGAAAATTCCCCACCCAGCCAGGATGAGTTAGCCTTCCAGTTCCCTAGTGAAAATCAGTCACCACATGGCCAGCTCTGCTCTGGATGCTAGTCCAGGGCTGCCGCCTGCTGTGAGTGTGTCTGAGTGCTGGGGTGGGAGACTAAAGTTAGGGTTTTTTGTAGAGTTATTGTAATCTGCATCTCGAACCCTGTACCCCTTTGTGATGAGGGCAAATCCTGGGACCAGAAGCAGCCTGATAATCTGTTTTGTCCTGTCAATACACCTCTACCCCAATATAACGCGACCCGATATAACACGAATTCGGATATAACGTAGTAAAGCAGTGCTCCGGGGAGGCGGGGCTGCGCACTTCGGCGGATCAAAGCAAGTTCGATATAACACGGTTTCACCTATAATGCGGTAAGATTTTTTGGCTCCCGAGGACAGCGTTATATCGGGGTAGAGGTGTATATCTTTCACCCCAAATTAGAGGCTGCACATTTGTCTGCCTTGTAAATCAGATAAACTCTCTCTCTCTCTCTCTCTCTCTCTGTTAGTAGTTTTCAACTTTTTTTCATTTGCAGACCCTTAAAAAATTTCAAATGGAGGTGCGGGCCCATTTGGAAATCTTAGACATAGTTTGTGGACTCCCAGGGGTCCATGGACCACAGGTTGAAAACCACTGCTCTATGTGGATATGGTCCCATGCTCTATTGTAAGCCCTAAATAATGTGAAATGCTTATATACAGTCAAAGAATGTATGGAGTATGTCTGTTAGATTTAGAAGATTATAAAGGATATTTTTGGTTTTTGTCATAGATAATTGTCACACTTTAGAAGTAATAGGAATTGTGTGGCACAAAAAAAGGAATATTGAGAGGTGTTAACAAGGGTATTGTGACAGGTTCCCCCTGGGTGCCACCTGGAACTCGGGTACCACTGAGCCCTCTGACCCACCAGCCTGGGCTCCCTCTCTCACTGTGCTGCTGTGACAAGCTGAAGACCCGCTTCTGGTCTTACACTTCCACACAACATTCACACAGGTAGAGACACACCCAGGTGCAGTTGCATGCAGGCTCTCTGCCTGAACCAACAATAGAGAGGCTATAGCCAGTGCAACTCCCAGCCCCTCAGGCACGCACCCCACCCCCCCGGGGTATAAACCGAAAATTATACTGTCTTGCGCTGCACAGAGAACTGTACAGCGTAAGCTCATAGAGTTCGCCCCCTCTCTCAATGTCGAGAGGAATATGCAACAGCCATTGGTCCTTGAACTATGATTCCCATACACTTCACTCCAAGTCACTGTTTTAGCTAAAGCAAAAACAAGTTTATTAACTACAAAAAATAGATTTTAAGTGATTATAAGGGATAGGAAACAGATCAAAGCACATTAACTAGCAAATAAACAAAAAACGCAAGCTAAGCTTAATATACTAGATAGATTGGATATGAATTAGCAGCTGCTCACCCTGAGAGATGATACAATCAAGCTGCAGATTCTTAAGGGGCAAGCTGCACTTGCTTTACAACTTGGAAGTCCCAGGTCTTTCATACACAGGCTAGAGATCCCTTTAGTGTGGGTCCAGCACTTCCCCCAATTCAGTCTTTGTTCCTCAGGTGTTTCCAGGAGTCTTTTTGTGTGGAGATTGAAGAACCCCAGATGATGTCACTCACTGCCTTATATAGCTTTTGCAGATGGAGGGAACCCTTTGTTTCAAAGCTTGGTTCCCAGACCAGTTTGTGGAAAAATACTGATATGCCAAGATGGAGTTCAGCATCATGTGGCCTGGTCACATGTTCTTGCAGAGCCATAGCAACTTACAGGCTGTCTGTAGCCTTCTCACGAAGGCTCACCAGGTGGGGGATAAGCTTCTCCTAAGGCCTATTGTTTTTCCTAATGGCCCATTACCCTGAACAGGCCCTTCCCCACCCCAGCTCTTCCATCTCATCCAGCTCTTCCATCTCATCGATTACAAATTCAGAAAGGACCATTGTGATCATTTAGTCTGACCTCCTCTATAACGCAGGCCAGAGACTTCCTCAAAATAATTCCTAGAGCAAATCTCCTAGAAAAATTGTCAGTGCTGGAGAATCCACCACGATCCTTGGTAAATTGTTCCAATAGTCAATTACTCTCACTGTCAAAAATGTACGCTTTTTTCCCCAATCTGAATTAGTCTAGCTTCAACTTCCAGCTGTTTGATCATGTTATACCTTTCTCCACTAGATTGGAGAGCCATTATTAAATATTTGTTCCCCATATAGGTATAGATAGACTGTGATTAAGTCTCCCCTGAACCTTAAGTTCACCTAAAGTTAAGCTAAGAAGATTAAGCTCCTTGAGTCTGTCATTGCAAGGCAGGTTTTCTAATCCTTTAATCATTGTCAGGGCTCTTCTCTGACCCCTCTCCAGTTCATCAACATATTTCATGAATTATGGGCACTAGAACTGGACACAGTATCTAGCAGTGGTCACATCAGTGCCAAATACAGAGGTGAAACAACCTCTCAACTACTATTCGAGATTCCCATTCATGCATCTGTAAGTCTATGAGGATTTACCTAATCCAGTAAGGGGTTTTGCCACCATCTGCCCTGTAACCCTGGGGACCTCTGTGCTGTGTTGGCTCAGAGCCCTGAACCCAGCAACCTACTCACAGCATGATGGCTTCCACCAGCCTGGTTACTCCTCACAGGGTGACACCACCAGCCCTTCTGTCCTGAGTCTTCCAAAACCATGTCCCCTGCAGTGTCCCATCCCACTACCTAGATACTCACAGAAGTTATTAAGTTTGCTGCCTCCAAAGGGACAGAGCACACACCAGCTATTAGTTTAGCTGAGGACTTCACCTGTCAGTTTAGTACACAGCACTGAGAAGGTTTCATAATAAAACAAGAATAAGTGTACTCCCCCTTTGGCCACTAGGTGATGGATAACAAAATGGCTTTTTGTCTGTGCTTATGTCTTCACAAAGTTCATTGACCCTGTTTCAAGAGGCAAGAAGGCTTCTTGGGGGTACAGGCTCTATCCTCTGTCGCAATTAAGTGGTCATCTTCTCCCACTTGCTCACCTAATGGTTTTGTTTACCTTACTTGTAAATGTGCTTTTTCATTGCCTTTGGTCTCACCTTGCTTAATTTAACTGGAGACACAGTCGAGCCTGCAAAATTACATTACTTTGTCTAGGATGGCTGGGCTTAGGCACTGCTTGCCAAACACAATTTAGAAACATATTTCCAGCATACACCTATAATGTTTTATATACCACCAGTACACACATCACACAATGATATTAATGACTAGCATAAAAAACGAGGCATCCTTGTGGCACCTTAGAGATTAGCATGTTACCAGTTTGCATATGATACTTTGCACAACACCTTTTAGATGCAGTTTATGGCAACAGTGAGTTCGGGCAATGAGTGTGTCTGGCCTGATGAGATTTCTGGTAAGGTGGGCCCTCTGATATTTGGCACTGAGCTGGTCCCTGGGTTTCACCTCTTACAATGCTGCAAGAGGGTCAGCCCCTGGCTGAACAATAGGCAGCAGGTCAGAAACCTTTTCCTGGACAGGAAATCTGCCACTACATTTTCTTTCCTCTTAATATGCCCAGTTTCTATGTCATATTCTTGGACCATTACACTCCACCGAAACAGCTTTGATTTAGTGCCCTGGGTTCTGTTTACTTCTTTTGTATGGCATTTGAATGAGATTAGAATTGAATCTTGAGATTTGAAAGCCATTTTAATGTTTCGGGGTACCAGTGTGGATCCCTCTTGTGCCACCACTGTAAGTGTGAATGGGGCAGTTGTCCATGATGTGTTGCATAATTTGTACCTTACCACAGTCACAATTTGGTGATGCTTTGATTTTCCATTTGTGGAGGAGATATCCACACCACCTGTGCAGTGCCCAAAAACAGTTAGGTGCAGTCTACTGTCTACGGGGAAGGCAGAATCTTGGGAGTTGTTTTGTTGGATCTTCAATCAGGTCTTTAGTATCAGGGGGTAGCCGTGTTAGTCTGTATCCACAAAAAGAACAAGGAGTCCGGTGGTATCTTAAAGACTAACAGATTTATTTGGGCATAAGCTTTCGAGGGTAAAAAACCTCACTTCTTGTGAGGTTTTTTACCCACTTCTTGTGAGGTGTTTTACCCACGAAAGCTTATGCCCAAATAAATCTGTTAGTCATTAAGGTGCCATCAGACTCCTTGTTGTTAATCAGGTCTTTGTTTGGGACATCACAAGTGGCCTACAATTTGAGCCAGCAAATGGTGGCATCCTTTCTGTTGGCCCATAAGATTGATGTGTGAATCCAAAAAGGCTTCCTGGATTGAGTCGGGAAAGTGGCAATGAATTGAGGTCTTGGTGTATCAGCAGGTTGAGAGTGGACTGGAACTTCTTGTGCTCCCAGACCACAGCAGCATCTCTCCTGATGTCAGCTGGCATGGTGCCAGCCAAAACTGGGAGCAACAGTACTGGTGTTGATTTGAGAGACCCGTTAACAATCTTTCATGCAGCATTGATATCAGTGTCAATGAGACTGGTGTGGGAGCTGTTGAACCAAACTGGCACGCAATACTCTGCTGTTGGCAAGACCAGGGCATGTACTGACATTTGACGTGTACATGCATCATATTCCCAGGATGTGCCAGCGAGTTTCTGGATGATGTTAACCCTTGTCTTTATCTTCTTTTTGGTGTTGCCAATGTGCTGACGATATCTCAGCATCTGATCCAAGGGAGCGCCAAGTTACTGTGGATTGTGGTCATGTGAAACAGTCAGACCACAAACATCCACTTTCACTTTGACCTCATGGTTATTCAAGTGGAAGGCAAAGACAAGAGTTTTTGAAGTGCTGGTTTTCAGTATCCAAGTTTTGAAGTATGTCTCAAGTGTCTGGAGGTTGTTGTTCATGACCTTTTCTGTGGCGTTGAGAGGATGCTTGCATTGCTAGCGCAATGTCATCTGCATAGATGAATTTATGGGATGATGTGACTGGAATGTCACTGGTATAGAGATTGAACAGTGCAAGCGCTAAAATGGATCCCTGTGGGAGGCCGTTGTTCAATCTCCATGATTTTCTGGCAGATTCACCAAGGTATATGGTGCATCTTCTGTTACTCGGCATCTTGATGATGAGTCTAATGGTTGATTGACATTGGAAAACTAATGATAACTTCAGCAGAAGACCTTTGCACCATATAGTACTGTATCCAGAAGAAAGATCAATGAAAGCTGCTACTGTTTTTAATTTTTGCTGGTAGCCAGATAATATGTAGCTGGTTAAGACACAGCTGGTCACAGCATTTGTGACTGGTTCTAAATCCAGCCTGCTCTTTGGGGAACAGTTGCTCCAGGATTGGCTGTCACCTTTGAAGTGGGAGCTGTTCCGACTGTTTATAGCAACTGCTAAGGAGAGAAATGGGCTGGTAGATTTTTGGTCAGTGGCCTCTTTTCCAGGTTTCAAAATGTCTATGATCTTGGCTACCTTCTACTCTTTTGGTATTATACCAGAAGAGTGGATGTTGCTAAAGAAGCCAGCCACCTTCTTGCTTTCAGACCGTGGTTCTTCAGGAACTTTGGACATATTCCATCTATTCCTGCAGCTTTTCTGGACTTAATGTTGGAGAGACCCTTGTCCACTTCATCTACTGTGTAAGGGGCAGAAAAGGTGAAGACAACTAACACTGGTTTAGAGCAAAGCAAAGTTGCTTGTTGTCGTGGTCAAAGACCCCCACGCAGTCATTTTAGTTCAAAGACTCATGCCTGAGGCCAGTTTATTGACATACAAACCAGTGCACTGGGGTGTAGTCCGGAGACCAACACCCCTAGCAACAGCTCACAGGCTGCTTTTATTCCATTAAACCACAAGCAGGGTACAAACAATACGTCATGAGTTAAGAAATTGGGGACCAATTATAAGCTGGGCATGGGGTGAACACGAGCTCGGGGGCAAATCACAGGCTGGGTTTGGGTTGATCACGAGCTGATCACAATCTAGGAAGCAGGGGTTGGGGTCAATCTTCTCACCCCCCTCCCTACCCTCTGACCTAATTTCCGAGGAGTGGGTGTTTGTTTGGGTAGAAGGGCGCTTGGTGGTTTCCGCAGGGGTGGTGCTCGGCTCTAGCTTGGGTACATTTCTCAAGACTCGGACTATGTCATTTTCCGGGGGATTTCAGCAAAGGCTTAAGGGGGGGCTAGTTTGCAGATAGCTGGACTATGGAAAATTGCAAATAGTTATAGCAGCAAGGATGATTAACTCTCTGCAAAACAATTTACAAATCACAAGCATCTTACGTTATTTCCGTAGCTTCTTACGTTATTTCTGTAGCTTGCGGTTATCATATTTCATCAGTTATGAACATATTTCATTAGTACTACTGCAGGGGGGGGGGTTATTCTCCCGTTCCCTCCTCTGTTGCTGCTTTTGACTGGGCATAGCCTCACAAACTGATTTGAGCAGTTTGGTTTAGGCTTTTAGGCCTACCCCATTACCCACGAAAGTCCTCAGTATGGCAGATTTCTAGGGGAGATGTTTCAGGGTCTTCAGGCCCAGGATTTTGGTTATCGGAAAGAAGGCCACCCTGCTCTATTTCCCCACATTGTGGATTTGCTGCCTGATGTTTTTATCCATCAGCACATGAGAGTTGGCAAGTAACTGTATAGAGTTGGCACCTGCACTTACTTGAGGTAGTTTGTAGGCTGCTGGAACCGATTGCTTAAAAGACAGAGGAGTTTCCAGGCTTTGTGGCTTGACCTTATGAATTCAAGAGCCATCATGGACAAATTGGAGAAATGGTCTGAGTTAAACAGGATGAAGTTTAACAAAGACAAATGCAAAGTGCTCCACTTAGGAAGAAAAAATCAGTTTCACACATACAGAATGGGAAGAGACTGTCTAGGAAGGAGTACGGCAGAAAGGGATCTAGGGGTTATAGTGGACCACAAGCTAAATACGAGTCAACAGTGTGATGCTGTTGCAAAAAAAGCAAACATGATTCTGGGATGTATTAACAGGTGTGTTGTGAGCAAGACACGAGAAGTCATTCTTCCGCTCTACTCTGCGCTGGTTAGGCCTCAGCTGGAGTATTGTGTCCAGTTCTGGGCACCGCATTTCAAGAAAGATGTGGAGAAATTGGAAAGGGTCCAGAGAAGAGCAACAAGAATGATTAAAGGTCTTGAGAACATGACCTATGAAGGAAGGCTGAAAGAATTGGGTTTGTTTAGTTTGGAAAAGAGAAGACTGAGAGGGGACATGAAAGCAGTTTTCAGGTATCTAAAAAGGGTGTCATAAGGAGGAGGGAGAAAACTTGTTCACCTTAGCCTCTAAGGATAGAACAAGAAGCAATGGGCTTAAACTGCAGCAAGGGAGGTCTAGGTTGGACATTAGGAAAAAGTTCCTAACTGTCAGGGTGGTTAAACACTGGAATAAATTGCCTAGGGAGGTTGTGGAATCTCCATCTCTTGAGATATTTAAGAGTAGGTTAGATAAATGTCTATCAGGAATGGTCTAGACAGTATTTGGTCCTGCCATGCGGGCAGGGGACTGGACTCGATGACCTCTCGAGGTCCCTTCCAGTCCTAGAATCTATGAATCTATGAATCTATGGCTTCGCACCACCTTTTTCTTCTTGCTGAGTTCAGAGACTCAAGTTTTCTAGCATTGTGGTTTTGGGGCTTTTGTTGACTTGATATTTTTGGACGAGTGCCTTGCTCTCTTCTGTCCAGCAAGAAGTGGGTGCTTTTCTGAAGCCCCTTGAAATGCTCAGTTTGGCAGCTGATATTAGTATGTCTACAGAGCTGCAGTAATGAGCCAGATATGGCATATCTGGTTTATCAAGCCCTCTATAATCACATAGCTGGACCAGTGAGCAGCCTATAGATTCCAGTGTGGTTTAGGGAGGGATTGAATGAGTGAAACTTGCAGGCTTATGCAAATCACAACTGGGTGGTGTTGACTGTTGGGAAAGTCATTGACAACTGACCTTGTGGAAGGTGTTGTGTGGCCGCTGATGTTGCACAATACAAAACAAAGGTCGGGACTGTAGCACTTCCTCCATCCATCAGCTGTTCTCCAACATGGTCATTCTTGTGATAGCCTGATAGGTTATGAAGGCGATTGAAACCGCCAATGTGGATGGCTTGGTGTTGGTAATGCTGGAAATGGCCATCCAATTCTTGATTCTGTGTAACCAGACTAATGGAGAACAGTCAGTTAGTACCCTGAATTTCTGTTACAGGTAAGGCCTGAGCTGCTTGATTGCCCCTACTATACCATAACATTCTTTTTCTATGGCAGAATAATTTTGTTGACTATAGGTCAGTTTCTTGCTTAAGGAAGGAAAGGGTCTTTTTGTTACTTTCCCTTGACTGCAACAGTAAAGCACCTAAACCAATGTCTGAAGCATCTGTACACAGCTCAAACATTTTGTTGAAGTTTGGATTAGCCAGAACAGGCTTTTATGACAAAATTCTCTTTACCTTATCAAAACCCTCTTGACAAGCTTGTGACCATAGCACTTTGTTTGTCTTTGTCTTTTTGAACAAGCCTATGGGCTGGTCTACACTAGTGGGGGGGATCTATCTAAGATACGCAACTTCAGCTACGAGAATAGCGTAGCTGAAGTCGACGTATCTTAGATCGACTTACCTCCCATCCTCACGGCACGGGATCGATGGCCGCGGCTCCCCCGTTGACTCCGCTTCCGCCTCTCACTCTGGAGTTCCGGAGTCGACGGGGAGCGCGTTCAGGGATCGATTTATTGCGTCTAGCCGAGACGCGATAAATTGATCCCCGATAGATCGATCGCTACCCACCGATCCGACGGGTAGTGTGGATGTACCCTATGATTACACAATATCACTGAATCCATATACAAACTGGTGGTAGTAGTTAACGAGGCTTATGAATGATTGGACCTGCTTTTTGGTCTGAGGCACAGATCATTTATCAATAGCTTCTACTTTCATAAGAACAGCTATGCTGGGTCAGACCAATGGTCCATATAGCCCAGTAGCCTGTCTGCCAACAGTAGCTGGTGCCAGATGCTTCAGAGGGAATGAATAGAACAGGGCAATTTATCAAGTGATCCATCCCCTGTCATCCAGTCCCAGCTTCTGACAGTCAGAAATTTAGGGATACCCAGAGCATGGGGTTGCATCCCAGACCATTTTGGCTAATAGCCATTGATGGACCTATCCTCCATTAACTTATCTAATTCTTTTAACCCAGTTATACTTTTGGCCTTCACAACACCACCTGGCAATGAGTTCCTTTTGTTTTGTTTTAAACCTCCTCCCTATTAATTCCATTGGGTGACCCCTGGTTCTTGTGTTATGTGAAGGGGTAAATAATACTTCCTTATTCTCTTTCTCCATACCATTCATGATTTTATAGACCTCTATCATATTACCTCTCAGTCATCTCTTTGCTAAAATGAACAGTCTCAGTCTTTTTAATCTGTTCCATTTTGAAGCTGTTCTATACCCGTAATCATTTTGTTGCCCTTTTCTGTACCTTTTCTATTTCTAATATATATTTTTTTGAGATGGGATGACCAGAACTGCATACAGTATTCAAGGTGTGGGCATACCATGGATTTATATAGTGGTATTATGATATATTCATCTTACTATCTTTCCTGATGGTTCCTAACATTGTGTTAGCTTGTTGACTGCCGCTGCACATTGAGCAGATGTTCTCAGAGAACTATTCACAATGACTCCAAGATTTCTTTCTTCAGATCAGATCTTTCAAGGGATAATCTTTTATAGTAAGACCTGCATCTCTGAGTCTTGGCAAAACAATCCCCAAGTGTCTCTTGTGGTCTGACCAAGAGTCACTAAATATCTCTATATTCATAGAATCATAGAAATGTAGGAATGGAAGGGACCTCAATAGGGCATCTAGTCCAATCCCCTGCCAGAGGCAGGACTAAGAATTATGTAGATGATCCCTGACAGGTGTTTGTCTAACCTGTTCTTAAAAACCTTCATTGATAGAGATTCCACAACCTGCCTAGGTAATTTGTTCCAGTGCTTAACCATCCAGACAGTTAGGAAGTTTTTCCTAATGTCCAACCTAAATCTCCCTTGCTGCAATTGAAGTCCATTGCTTCTTGTCTTATCCTCAAAAATTAAGAAGAACAATTTATCACCCTTCTTTTACCTATCTGAAAGCTGTTTTCTTGTCCTCCCTTAGTCTTCTCTTCTCCAGACTAAATAAACTCTTTTTTTTCAAACTTCCCTCATAGATCATGTTTTCTAGATCTTTAATAATTTTTGTTGCTCTTCTCTGGACTTTCCCCAGTTTGTCCACATCTTTCCAAAGTGTGGTGCCCAGAACTGGACACATTTCTCCAGCTGATGCCTTGGTGCTGAGTAACCTGGGGCCGGTTTTGTTTAATATCTTTATTAATGATCTGGAGGATGGTGTGGACTGCACTCTCAGCAAGTTTGCAGATGACACTAAACTGGGAGGCGTGGTAGATACGCTGGAGGGTAAGGATCAGATACAGAGGGACCTAGACAAATTGGAGGATTGGGCCAAAAGAAACCTGATGAGGTTCAACAAGGACAAGTGCAGAGTCCTGCACTTAGGACGGAAGAGTCCTATGCACTGCTACAGACTAGGGACCGAATGGCTAGGTAGCAGTTCTGCAGAAAAGGACCTAGGGGTCACAGTGGACGAGAAGCTAGATATGAGTCAACAGTGTGCTCTTGTTGCCAAGAAGGCTAATGGCATTTTGGGCTGTATAAGTAGGGGCATTGCCAGCAGATCGAGGGACGTGATCTTTCCCCTTTATACGACATTGGTGAGGCCTCATCTGGAGTACTGTGTCCAGTTTTGGGCCCCACACTACAAGAAGGATGTGGAAAAATTGGAAAGAGTCCAGCGGAGGGCAACAAAAATGATTAGGGGTCTGGAGCACATGACTTATGAGGAGAGGCTGAGGGAACTGGGATTGTTTAGTCTCCAGAAGAGAAGAATGAGGGGGGATTTGATAGCTGCTTTCAACTACCTGAGGGGGGGTTCCAAAGAGGATGGAGCTCGGCTGTTCTCAGTGGTGGCAGATGACAGAACAAGGAGCAATGGTCTCAAGTTGCAGTGGGGGAGGTCTAGGTTGGATATTAGGAAACACTATTTCACTAGGAGGGTGGTGAAGCACTGGAATGCTTTACCTAGGGAGGTGGTGGAATCTCCTTCCTTGGCGGTTTTTAAGGCCCGGCTTGACAAAGCCCTGGCTGGGATGATTTAGTTGGGAATTGGTCCTGCTTTGAGCAGGGGGTTGGACTAGATGACCTCCTGAGGTCCCTTCCAACCCTGATATTCTATGATTTTATGATTCTATGAATTACTTCTTGTGTCTTGCTTAAAGCACTCCTGCTAATGAAGCCCAGAATGATGTTTGCTTTTTGTGAAAGAGCATTACATTGTTGATTCATATTTCTTTTGTGATCCACTATAACTCTCAGAGCCTTTACTGCTGTACTCCTTCCTAGGCGGTCATTTCCCATTTTACATTTGTGCAGTTGATTATTCCTTCCTAAATGTTGTACTTTGCATTTGTCCTTATTGAATTTCATTCTATTTATTTCAGAACATTTCTCCAACTTGTCAAGATCATTTTGAATTCTAATCCTGTCCTCCAAAACATTTGCAACCCTTCCCAACTTGGTATCATCCACAAGCTTTATAAGCGTACTCTCTATGCCACTATCCAAATCAATTATGAAGATATTGAATAGAACCAGACCCAGGAAAGATCTCTGCAGTACCCTACTTGATATGCCCAGCTTGACTGTGAACCATTGATAACTACTCTCTGAATATAGTTTTCCAACCAGTTGTGCATCCACCTTACCTTCTCGTAAATTTGTCTAAGCTATATTTCCCTAGTTTGTGGATGAGAAGGTCATGTGAGACAGTATTAAAAGCCTTACCAAAGACAAGATATATCACGTCTGCTGCTCCCCTCCATCCACAAGGCATTACCCTGTCAAAGAAGGATATTAGGTTGGTTTGACATGATTTGTTCTTGAAAAATCCATGTTGACTATTACTTATCACCTTATTATTTTTAGGTGCTTATAAATTGATTGCTTGATTATTTGCTCCATTGTCTTCCCAGATACCTTAGTTAGGCTGACTAGTTTATAATTTCCTGGGTTGTCCTCATTCCCCCTTTTTATAGATAGATACTATATTTGCCCATTGCCTGTCATCTGGGATCTCTCTCTTCTTCCACAAGGTCGCGAAGATAATCACTAATGACTCAGAGATCTCTTCAGCCAATTCCTTAAGTATTCTAGGATGTATTTCATCAGGCCCTGTCAACTTGAAGACTTCTAACTTGTTTAAGTTATTCTTAATTTACTCATTCCCTATTTTGGCCTCAGATCTTACCCCATTTGTAGTGACGTTCACTATGGTAGTCGTTGAATCACTGCTAACCTTTCTGGTGAAAACTGAAACAAACAAGGCATTTAACACTTTGGCGCTTACTGTGTTTTCTCAGTCTTCCTCTTGGTTCTAATGTATTTGTAAAATGTTTTCTTGTTACCCTTTCCCAGGGCCGGCTCTAGGTTTTTTGCTGCCCCAAGCAAAAATTTTTTTTTGATGCGGGTGGGGGCCAGAGCTGGGGCGGCAGGGGGTGCGGGGGGGGGGGGGAAGAGCCCAGGGCTGGGGCGGCAGGGGGTGTGGATGGCGGCCAGAGCTGGGGCGGCAGAGGGTGCTGGGGGGGGGGGAGAGCCCAGGGCTGGGGCAGCAGGAGGTGTGGGTGCGGGGGTGGGAGAGCCCAGGGCTGGGGCAGCAGGAGGTGCGGGGGGGGGGGGGGGGAGAGCCCAGAGTTGGGGCAGCAGGGGGTGCGGAGTGGGGGGAGAGCCCAGGGCTGGGACGGCAAGAGGTGCGGGTGGGGGGAGAGCCCAGGGCTGGGGCAGCAGGGGGGTGCAGGTGGGGGCCAGAGCTGGGGCGGCAGGGGGTGTGAGTGGGGGAGAGTCCAGGGCTGGGGCAACACAGGGGTGGGGGGGAGCCCAGGGCTGGGGTGGGGGGCGGCAAAAAACCTAGAGCTGGCTCTGTCCCTACCATTCACAGCAAGCTGCAGGTTTCAGTTCCATACTCCTTCCCCCTCCCTTTCCTGTTACTAACGGCTGAGGGAATGCTGGGAAATGTAGTTCTTTCCCTGCTCCAGGGCTGGCTCTATAGGCAGGGAGCTAACCAAGGAACTACAGCTCCCAGGGCTCCCTGTTGGTTCTCAGCTCCCATGCTAGATTCTTGTGCCCCTGCAAATATGCCGCCCCAAGCAACTGCTTGCTTTGCTGGTGCCTAGAGCCGGCCCTGCCCTTTCCATCTCTAGCTAGTTTAATCTCATTTTGTGCATTGGCTTTTCTAATTTTGTCCCTACATGCTTGTGGTATATATATACAAATCCTTTGTAATTTGACCTAGTTTCCACTTTTCGTATGACTCTTTTTTGAGTTTCAGGTCATTGAAGATTTCCTATCTTCTCTATGCATTGGGATAGTTTGCCCTTGTGCCTTTGATAATGTCTCTTTAAAAAACTACCAATGCCCCTGAGCTCTTTTTTTTTCTTAGACTTGCTTCCTATGTGATCTTACCTACCAATTCTCAAAGTTTGCCAAAGTCTGCCTTCTTGAAGTCCTTTGTTTTTACTGTGCTGTTTTCCTTCTGACCATTCCTCAGAATCATTAACGCTATCATTTCATGATCACTTTCACCCAAACTGCCTTCCACTTTCAAATTCTCAACCAGTTCCCTCCTATTTGTCAGAATCAAATCTAGAACAGCCTCTCCCCTAGTCACTTTCTCCACTTTCTGTAATAAAAAAGTTGTTTCCAATACATTCCAGGAACTTGTTGGATAATCTATGCCCTGCTGTGTTATTTTCCCAACAGATGTCTGGGTAGCTGAAATCTGCCATCACCGCCAAGTCCTGTGCTCTGGATGACTTTGTTAGTTGTTTAAAAAAAGCCTCATCCACCTCTTCTTCCTGGGTAGGAGGTCTATTGTAGACCCCCTACCATGACATCACCCTTGTTTTCTACCCCTGTTATCCTTACCCAGAGGTTTTTCAGCAGGTCTTCTTCCCACTTCTGTCTCAACTTCAGTGCAAGTGTATACACCTTTGATAAAAAAGGCAACATGTCCTCCCTTTTTTCCTTGCCTGTCCTTCCTGAACAAGCTGTACCCTTCTCTACCAATATTCCAGGCATGTGAATTATCCCACTAAGTCTCTGTAATGCCAATTATGTTGTAATTGTGATGATTTACTAGTATTACTAGTTCTTCCTGTTTATTCCCTGTATTTCTTGCATTAATATGCAGACATCTAAGATGTTCCTTAGATTTCCCCTCTATATTCCTACTTGTCTCTCCATTTGTCTCTGCTATGATTGCCCTTGTTTCCCCAGATTCCAACCCTTCACCTAGGTATCCATGTTTTGGATTTACCTATGGGCTTTTGTCTCCTCCCCCCATCAAACCTAGCTTAAAGCCCTCCTCACTAGGTTAGCCAGTCTTTATCCAAAGATATTGTTCCCCTTCCTTGATAGGTAGACCCCATCTCTGCTCAACAGTCTTTCTTCTCAGAACAACATCCCATGGTTAAGGAAGCTGAAGCCTTCCAGGAGACACCATTCATGCAGTCATGCATTCACTTCCAGGATGTGTCCATCTCTGCCTGGGCCTCTGCCCTTGACCAGAAGGATTCATGAGAACACTGCCTGTGCCCCCAGGAACCTCACCCTTACTCCCAGAGACCTGTAGTAACTTCTGATTTGCTCAAGGCCATACCTTTCATATACATATTGTCTATAAATGCTTGTGCTAAGTCATGTAATCTACTTAACACTTGGTTGACCAGCCTCCGGCCTTCTGCAGTAATTAATCCAAAAGTTAAAATTTTGAACTCATATAGTCCCATATCAGTAATGAAAGCACA
The DNA here is from genome assembly GCF_028017835.1 of Emys orbicularis. NCBI lineage: Eukaryota > Metazoa > Chordata > Testudines > Emydidae > Emys > Emys orbicularis. The sequence goes on from NC_088690.1 coordinate 72,725,394, forward strand.
TTTCTTCTATGCATTGTTATCCAAAGGAATCTGCCAATACCTTTTACCCAATTAATTGTGCTTTAATCAAAGTGTCTGGGCATAGGGTATGCATCAGGGACTGTGACAGCATTAAGTTTTCTGAAATCAGCACAAAACCTTACAGTCTTATCTTAGGGACAAATACACTGGCAAGGCCCCGGAGCTGTCAGACTCTACAATTATTCCCATATCCAAGATTTGTTCTTGCCCTTTGCCAATGGTTCTGTATGTCTTGCTAGGGGCAGGCTGGAGTCCCCTGTGTCAGTCCTATTGAACATTGTTATGAGTCATCCCTAGCATGCTGGAGAACACTTGCTTGTGGCTTTGCAGAACAGCCAAGATCTCTGCCTTCTGAGTGGGTGTTAGGTCTTTGCATACATGCATGCTTCCAAGTCATGAGTCACTCTGGCATTCAGCCACCTGACCAGTGAGGGTTGATGCCTCAGACCCCTTTCCTCATAACACACCATAGTCACAAGCGCTTCTCTGTTGTGATAGGCCATAAGCCTATTAACATGTACTGTCTGTGGGACAATATTATCCAGGTTTTTTCACAGCGTGTGACTTCATTCTTTTTTTTCTATAACTCCATAAAGTCCTCCCATGAGTTTTGCATTTTATGTCATTTTACAGGGAGTAGCACTAATACTAAATCCCCCACCTCAAAAGAGCATTCAGAAGCATTTTTATCATACCATGCCTTTTGCGTGGTCTGGCTATCAATTAGTTTCAGTTCGAACCATTTCCATCATGTCCTTCAACTTCTTTCTGAACCTTTGTACACATTCATCACAGGTTCCCCTCCTGACACAGGGTCTCCTTTCCAGGAGTCCCTGGTGAGATGTAGGGGTCCCTTCACCTCATGCCCTGTGGAATCTTGGGGCATCTCCCTATAATAAAATAATGCATAAGGTAACATTATATCTCAGTTCTGGGCGGTTTTGTTTGCATACATTCACAGCATAAATTTCAGTTGAACCTCTCCACCAAACCATTTATCTCTGAGTGATATGGAGCAGCCTTCAGCTGTTTTACTCCACACACCCTCCACCATTCACTGAATAAATGGGACATGAAATGTGACACGATTTGACAGAATCTCCTTAGGAAAACACATTCTGTTGAAAATAGTGAAAAGGTGTCAGCTTTTATGTTAGCTAGTGCAACTGCTTCTAGATATCTAGTGGCACAATCCACCACCACTAAAATATATCTCATTCCCCTCTGGATTGGACAGGATTTAGGGCCCACAATATCTATTGCCAGCCTAAGAAATGCCTCCTTGATTACAGGTAATTATCATACAGTAGGAGAGCTTTGTGAGACCCTACTGGCCTCTTCCAAGACTGACATAAGTCACAAGACCTGCAATAGTCTCCCACCTCATTCTGAATATCTGGCCAATAAAAATTCCTTTTTCACCTTCTATATGTCCTCTGAGTCCCCATGCCACTTACAAAAGGACAGTCATGGGATAACAATATTAGCTCCCTACAATGCCTAATAGCACAACCACCTGCTTGTAAGGCTTTCCAGGAGTCTTATTTTCTCCAGAGGGGCCTCCCTATACATCCTTCCCTCTTCTTCAAAACCCTTTCTCCATTTCCCCTAACTGGGGTCTCCCCAAAAATGCATTTCCTTATGCTATCTAGGGATGGGTTTGCTCTCTGCTCTGCTGCAAATTCCTGCTGTCTGTCAACATTGAACACAGCCTTCCCCACAGGGAGTGACTCCGTGCCCCCCCCTTCGCTGTTCCAGGAGACACACTGTCTCCCTCAACTGTTTCTCTGTCCTCGTGATTCCTTCCTTGGACTACAAAGAAATATTCCTTATAACTGCAAATTACAATATTAACAGCTTTAGACACAGTTAATACCTCATTTCTGCAGTAATGCAATCCAATATATTGTGACATTACCCAGGGTACAATCTGGACTGTGTCCCCTCAATTCTCCAATCTGGAGGACCTTTTACACTGCTTTGCTGTGAGAGCAACCACTCCTGGTCTGCTCACATACAGCCTCCAGCATGTAAGTTTCTTCCAGCTACACTGTACAAGTGCTATGGCCAGCCATTCTTGAATTACACTGCAGAGCAACACCAGCAAATTCCCAGCCCCAGACTTGCCCCCAGAAATGTGTCTTGTACTACCCAGCCCTCTTCTGGACAACACAAGCTCATATAAAGTCTATTATTTCATTAATATAAATAATGATATGCACAAATCCTGTAGTCTCAAATGGAGTTTCCCAAATACTTAAATCCAAGCACACTGGTTTAGATAAAACAATAAAACAAGCTTATTAACTACAGAAAGATAGATTTTAAGTGATTACAAGTAATGAGGCATAAAAGTCATAATTGGTGCAACTAATACCTAATTTAACAAGCTCAGTGTTTCAAAGCAATAGTCTCTGTCATCATGTCTTAGCAATCTTGCTGATGGAACTTCTTTCAGTCAGGATCCTTCCCGCAGTCCAAAGCTATTTCTTTGTTTTTTAGGTGTTGTGGCTGCCATAGATAGAAAGGAAAAAGATAATCTGAGGCATTTGCTCTCCTTTCTTATAGCATTTCTCTTCTTTGAGAATCATCTCCAGCTGAGTTTCAGGAGACAGAACATCTATGTGAATGGGAACCTCAAGCTGTTTCTTTGTGAAGATGTAGATTTTTCACTCACACCCTCTTTCCTGCCAAAGAACAGCCGCTTCAACAGGTGATAGTCCATTTGATTTTGTTGTCCTTTGCCTGAGGCATCAGTTTGCCTTTTGTCTCTGAGGAACTGGTTTGTGGTTGCTCTTAGTAATGTCATACAGTTGAATCCTATAAATTTACATAAAATATTGCCACACATATTTTACCAGGACAATAATGATAAGCAAATTATGAGTTTTCAAATGACACCTTGCAAGGCATACTTTGTACAAAATTTATCATAGTCTTGTAAAACGGGTGAACATAGGGGTACAGACTGTCACACACACCAACTTTTAAAAAATGCCTTCTACACCTTCCCACTCCAAGTGGCACAACACTTTTGAACCTTCCCAGTGCTGGGAGTTCTACCCTCTTTTCCTGCAGCATGTCAGTTTTTCTGACCATGCTCTCAGTACCAGAGAGATCTGAGTGTCAGCGTCCCTCCACCCTAGGCATTCTTTGCTGTGCACTTTAGCAACTTCAATAAAGTCAGCAGCAACTTCCAATGGGTCAGACTTTACAAAATTCCTCAGGGATTCCTCAGGTACCTCCGTGGGTCATACACTTACAATCACTGCATTAAATTAGGCTAGGGCTGAACAAGGTATAGGCTTAAATTCCCTTTATTTACCACACTTGTCCCTGAGGTGCTCAGTGGATTTACATGTGAAACAGTTTCTGGGGCCATTCTCCTATACCAGGGGTCTGTGAATGTGACTACCAGAAGGCAGTCAATCCTGGGCTCCCAAACACTCTTCTTTTTTCCAGGAGTAAAATAAGGTCTCCCTCTTTACACCAGACTTCTGCCCCTCTTTCTGTGTCTTGTGCTTATTAGACACACACTAGCTTGGATATAGGAATCAGTCAGACCTGCAACTCCCTATTCAGAACCCAAAGATTTATTCCAAATGGTCAGGGAAAGTGTGGGACCCTTAATGAATGGGGGAGGCAACCTAGTGACAGATGATGTGGAAAAAGCTGAAGTACTCAATGCTTTTTTTGCCTCGGTCTTCACAGACAAGGTCAGCTCCCACACTGCTGTCCTGGGCAACACAGTATGTGGAGGAGGTTAGCAGCTCTCAGTGGTGAGAGAACAGGTTAAGTACTGTCAAGGTTCCTTCCCCACCTGAACTCTGGGGTACAGATGTGGGGACCCACATGAAAGACCCCTTAAACTTATTTTTACCAGCTTAGGTTAAAAACTTTCCCAAGGCACAAATTCCACTTTGCATTGAACAGTATGCTTCCACCACCAAGTGATTTAGACAAAGAATCAGGAAAAGAACCACTTGGAGTCCTATTCCCCCAAAATATTCCCCCAAGCCCTGCACCCCCTTTCCTGGGGAAGGCTTGAGAATAATATCCTCACCAATTGGTACAGATGAACACAGACTCAAACCCTTTGATCTTAAGAACAATGAAAAATCAATCGGGTTCTTAAAAGAAGAATTTTAATTAAAGAAAAGGTAAAAGAATCACCTCTGTAAAATCAGGATGGTAAGTACTTTACAGAATAACAAAAGATTCAAAAACACAGAGGATTTCCCCTCCAGGCAAAACTTTAAAGTTACAAAACCAGGGATAAATCTCCCTCTTAGCACAGGGAAAATTCACAAGCTAAAACAAAAGACAACCTAACTCATTTCTTTGCTATTACTTACTAAGAAGGATTGGACCTGTTTCTTTGATTTTGGGACAGGCCACTTTTGGATAGCATTCACTTTGGCCTGTAGGGGGTTTATAGTTCCTTGACCCACCTGGTGTCCAAGGTAAGTCACTCTGTTTAGGCCTATTTGACACTTTTTAGCCTTAACAATTAGTCCTGCCTCCCTTATGCGCTCGAAGACTTTTTGCAGATGCTCTAGGTGTTGTGCCCATGAATCAGAAAAAATGGCCACATCATCAAGGTATGCGACTGCAGATTCTCCCAATCCCGCTAGGAGACCATCTACAAGTTTCTGGAAGGTGGTGGGTGCATTTTGCAGCCCGAAAGGGAGCACATTAAATTCATACAGCCCTGCATGGGTGATGAAGGCTGACCTTTCCTTGGCGGGTTCATCTAGCGGTACTTGCTATTACCCCTTGGTTAAGTTTAAGGTGGAAATGAACTGGGCACATCCAAGTTTCTCCAACAGCTCATTTGTGCGTGGCATTACATAGTTGTCTGGGTGAGTTACAGCATTTAGCTTACGGTAGTCCACGCAAAAGCGTATCTCCCCATCTGATTTGGGAACTAGAACCACTGGAGATGCCCATGCACTGTTAGAGGGGCAGATTACACCCATCTGTAGCATGTCCTGGATCTCCTGTTCTATAGCAGTTTTGGCTTGAGGAGACACCTGGTACGGTTGGGCTCTATTTGGGCAAGCATTACCTGTGTCAATGGAGTGGTATGCCTGTTCGGTCCGTCCTGGGGTGGCTGAGAACATTGGCACGAAGCTAGTGCATAGCTCCTTGATCTACTGTCGCTGCATACATCCAAGGGTCATGGAGAGGTTCACCTGTTCCACGCCACTGTTACTTTTCCCTTCGTAGTAGACACCTTCAGGCCACTCAGCGTCATCTCCTCCCTGCGCTGTAAACTGGAAAACCTTTAATTCTCCAGAATAAAAAGGTTTTAGAGAATTAACATGGTATACCTTAGGCTTTAGGTTTGAGGTGGGAGATGCTATGAGATAGTTAACAGTTCCCAGGTGCTCTTGGACTGTGAATGGCCCTTCCCATGACGCTTCCATCTTATGGGTCTGGAGCACCTTTAAGACCATGACTTGGTCCCCTACTTTGAAGGAACGCTCTCTGGCATGTTTATCATACCAGGCCTTTTGCTCTTCCTGAGCATCTTTTAGGTTTTCTCTAGCAAGGGCTAAAGAGTTTCGGAGGGTGTTTTGTAGGTTGCTTAAAAAGTCTAGAAAGTTAGTTCCTGGAGAAGGCGTAAACCCCTCCCATTGCTGCTTCACCAACTGTAATGGCCCCTTAACCTCGTAGCCATACACAAGTTCAAATGGTGAAAACCCTAAACTGGGATGTGGTACAGCCCTGTAGGCAAAGAACAACTGTTGCAACACTAGGTCCCAATCATTGGCATGCTCATTTACGAATTTACGTATCATGGCCCCCAAAGGTCCATTAAACTTCTCCACCAGGCCATTTGTTTGATGGTGGTAAGGGGTGGCAACCACGTGGATCACCCCATGAGCTTCCCATAGGTTTTTCATGGTCCCTGCCAGGAAATTAGTTCCCGAATCTGTAAGGATGTCGGTGTGCCAACCTACCATGGGGAAAATGTCTGTTAATGCCTGGCACACACTTTTAGCCCTGGTGTTGCTTAAAGTTACTGCTTCTGGCCATCGGGTGGCAAAATCCATGAAAGTCAGTATGTACTGTTTTCCTCTGGGTGTCTTTTTTGGAAAAAGACCCAGAATATCCACAGCTACTTGCTGAAATTATGGGGAGTGCCTGGAGAGGGGCTTTGACCTGGTCTTGAGGTTTTCCCACTTTGGCACACCTCACAAGACCGGACATAATTAGAAACATCCTTGCCCATTCCCTCCCAGTGGAATGACTTCCCCAAACGGTCTTTGGTCCTGTTCCACCCCAGCATGGCCACTTGGATGATTGTGGGCTAAGCTCAAGAGCTTTACCCGGTACTTAGTTGGAACTACCAACTGTCTTTGAGGATGCCAGTCTTCCTGGTGTCCACCAGAAAGAGTCTCCTTGTATAAAAGTCCTTTTTCTACAACAAACCGGGAGTGGTTAGAAGAGCTGAGAGGCAGTGGGTTGCTCTGTGCTGCCGCCCAAGCTCCCTGAAGGCTGTCATCTGCTTCCTGCTCGGCCTGGAACTGTTCCCTTGATGCTGGAGACATCAGTTCCTCATTGAATTGTGGAGTTGGGCTTGGTCCCTCTGGAAGCGATGTAGGTGATGGGGCTGTTTCCGTTGACTGTGAACCGCTCTCCACTGGCGCACTGCTGAGCCTCTTGTGTAGGTTTATCTGCTGCTGCCAGTGCAGGCTCGCTGGTGCCCTCTGGCGTTGGAGTTGTAGACAGGGTTGCAAGCACTGGATTCAGTGCTGGCAATGGTTCTGGTGCTGGTTGCTCTGCCAGTTCCGGTTCTGGGACTGGCTCTGGCTGGGTCTCTGCACCTGGTTCTACTACTGCTGTCGCAGACATTGGCATGGGGTCCGGTTCCATCACCTCAGTCTGGGTCTCTGGTAACACAGACTGAGCCCTTGTAGAAGGCGCAGGAATGGAGCTAGGTGTGAAGGTTTGCTTAGCCTGGCTGTGGGTGACCATTCCCACCCTCTTGGGTAGCTTCACAAGGTTGGCCAAGTCTTCCCCCAGCAGCATGGGAATGGGATAATCATCATAGACTGAAAAAGTCCACATTCCTGACCAGCCCTTGTACTGGACAGGTAACTTGGCTGTAGGCAAGTCAAAAGAGGTTGACTTGAAGGGTTGAATCATCACTTGGATCTCTGGATCAATGAATTTGGGGTCCACTAAGGATTGGTGGATGGCTGAGACCTGTGCTCCAGTGTCCCTCCATGCTGTAACCTTCTTCCCACCCACACTCACAGTTTCTCTTCGCTCTGAAGGTATCTGGGAGGCATCTGGGCCTGAGGACCTTTGGTGTGACCCCATTGCAATGAACTGTAATCTGTTGGTTTTTGGGCCAGTTGGCCTTTACATGCCCTAGCTCGTTACATTTAAAACATTGCCCAGCTGACTGGTCACTGGGGCGAGGTGGGTTGCTGGAGAATGGTGTGGTGGGATGATAAGGTGTCTGGGGTTTTCCTTGGGGTGTAGTTGGGGCCTTGGGCTGGCCCCGGTGGTATGGTATGGTCTCGGGGTGTCACTTCTGCTATCTGCCCAAGCTGCGACCAGGGTTGTTCCCCTCTGCTACCTCCACCCGTTTGATTTTGATTTTCCCCGCCTCTCTGGCGGTCTGGGACTGCTCATATTGATCAGCATAAGAATCAAGACTTTCCGCTGAGTTCATTTTCTTATCCCATAACCACTGTTTTATATCATCATGGGTCATAGTCAGGAACTGCTCTTGTACAACCAAATCACACATTCCTTCAAAGCTAATTACCTCCCTTCCTTTGACCCATTTATCTAACAGATCCTTCATATGGTTTACAGAAGCCACATTACTTAGTCCAGCCCCTCTCTTAAGGGCTCTACATTTTACTCTGTAAGTTTCAGGGGTAATTTGAAATTGTTTTAAAACCAAATCCTTAAATTTACCATAGTCAGAAGCATCATCAACAGGCATCTTATTGAATATGTCCAGAGCTCTTCCAGTCAATTTTGCTACCAATGTGGTCATCTTGTGATTGTCAGGAATTGCATGGAGGGTGCACAATCTTTCAAAGGTGATGAAATATTCAGCAATATCACTGGATTCATTATACTGCGGACATAGTCACTCCCATTTGTGGATTTTTGGGGAAGTGGAGCCAGCAGGTGGAGGGTTTTGTTTCTTCGACCCCATTACAGCCAGTTCATGCTTCTGGGCCTCCCTCTGGGCCTCCACAGCCCTCTTGTGGGCAGTTTCCTCTGCCTCCACAGCTCTCTTGTGGGCAGTTTCCTCTGCCTTCACCCTGGGTTTTTCTGCCTCCATTGATCTCTTGTGGGCAGCTTCTTCCCTGGCCATCTGTCTATCATGTTCTTTTATTCTATCCTCAGCTTCAAATCTTGCTAATTCCAGTTTTTTCTGGACATCACTTTCTGTCATTCTCGCCTTTCTTTGCTTAACCTATCTTAACCCGAGAGCTAGAAAGAAAAAAAAACCCACTTGTGAATTCCCTTGCAGAAAGTTAACTACCCTACCTTCAGGCAGAGAAAAAAAACTCCAGCTGCTCACAGCTTAAAAAAAACCTCTCTGTTTGTTAAGCAGCCAAAAAGGGGGAAAATTTGTCCTTTTAAAATCCGACTGGGCTTTTGGTTCAAAATGATCCCACCACGCTGCCACCAAATCAAGGTTCCTTCCCCACTCTGAACTCTGGGGTACAGATGTGGGGACCCGCATGAAAGACCCCCTAAGTTTATTTTTACCAGCTTAGGTTAAAAACTTTCCCAAGGCACAAATTCCACCTTGCCTTGAACAGTATGCTTCCACCACCAAGTGATTTAGACAAAGAATCAGGGAAAGGACCACTTGGAGTCCTATTCCCCCAAAATATTCCCCCAAACCCTGCACCCCCTTTCCTGGGGAAGGCTTGAGAATAATATCCTCACCAATTGGTCCAGGTGAACACAGACCCAAACCCTTGGATCTTAAGAACAATTGGGTTCTTAAAAGAAGAATTTTAATTAAAGAAAAGGTAAAAGAATCACCTCTGTAAAATCAGGATGGTAAGTACTTTACAGCAGTGCTTCTCAAAGCCGGTGGGAGCCGCGATCAGCTGAATCTGCGGACACGGCGGGTAAACAAACCGGCCCGAGCTGCCAGGGGCTTTCCCTGAACAAGCAGCGGCCCGACTTTGAGAAGCACTGCTTTACAGAATAACAAAAGATTCAAAAACAACAAGAAGTCTGGTGGCACCTTAAAGACTAACAGATGTATTTGGGCATAAGCTTTCGTGGATAAAAACCTCACTTCTTCAGATGCAAGAAGATGCACTGGTGAGGCCACATCTGGAGCATCCAGTTTTGGGCCTCCCACTACAGAAAGGATGTGGAAAAATTGGAGAGAGTCCAGCGGAGGGCAACAAAAATGATCAGGGGGCTGGGCACATGACTTAAGGGGAGAGGCTGTGGGAACTTGGCTTGCTTAGTCTGCAGAAGAGAAGAGTAAGGGGGGATTTGATAGCAGCCTTCAACTACCTGAAGGGGCAGCCTTCAACTACCTGAAGGGGCAGCCTTCAACTACCTCATTCCAAAGAGGATGGAGCTCGGCTGTTCTCTGTGGTGGCAGATGACAGAACAAGGAGCAGTGGTCTCAAGTTGCAGTGGGGGAGATCTAGGTTGGATATTAGGACACACTATTTCACTACGAGGGTGGTGAAGCACTGGAATGGGTTACCTAGGGAGGTGGTGGAATCTCCATCCTTAGACGTTTTTAAAGCTCTGGCTTGGATGATTTAGTTGGTGTTGGTTCTGCTTTGAGTTGGGAGTTGGACTAGATGACTTCCAGAGGTCTTTTCCAACCCTAATCTTCTCTGATTCTCTGATCTCCTCAGAGAATATGCAAATGTTCTTGTGGAAACAGGTGGAATAATTGGTCATAATTCTCAGCCCGTTCCCCGTTCCCCATTTCCTGATCAAATCACACATTTTATAAACATATTCGCTATGACTCATATAAACACCTTTTTGAGATTTCTTCATCTCACCCTATATACCTCAGGGGTAATTTGAAAACTTTGCAATACAGTTTTATAAAATTCATCATATTTCAAAGTCTGTTCAATTGGCAGTTCATTAAATACATTTAATACTTTACACAAGAGCTTTGCAACCAGTGTGGGGACATTCTTGTCTTCTGGGATATTTTGTAACTTGCAGATTCTCTCAAAAGTTTTGAGAAATTCTTCAGTAGAGTCTGATTCTTTGTATCCAGGGCATAGCTTGTCCTAGCTGCATGTTCCTTGGGAAGAGACAGCATTTGTGGGCTGTGGGATCTGTCCATGCTTAGCCATCATCTCTAGATTATACAGCCTCTGTCTCTCCTTTCTTTGGGCTTCTTTCTCTTTTAGTTCCATGGTTAGCCGGTGTGCTTCCTCTTGCTCTTTGGCTCTCAGGTCAGCTTCTCTGGCCTTCTGGTCCGCTTCCCATCTTTGGTGATTATGCTCTTTATCTCACGGGTCATAGAACCATAGAATCATAGAAGATTAGGGTTGGAAGAGACCTCAGAAGGTCATCTAGTCCAACCCCTTGTTCAAAGCAAGACCAACCCCAACTAAATCATCCCAGCCAGGGTTTTGTCAAGACGGGCCTTAAAAACCTCTAAAGATGGAGATTCCACCACCTCCCTGGGTAACCCATTCCAGTGCTTCACCACCCTCCTAGTGAAATAGTTTTTCCTGGTCATCTTTCCTTTTTTGGGGTTCATGTTCTACTTTTGCAGCTTCCCATTCTTTCTCTTTCTGATCAGTCTCCAACCTGGCCAGTTCTAATTTTGCAGTTACTTTGCTGTTGCTTATTTTAAAATTCCATTTGTTCTATTTCCTCAACTGAAATAAAGAAACAGAAGATAATAAAACAGTAACATTTCTTTGACTGTTTTCAATCTTCTTGCTCTGAATCACTTAAAAATCTAGTTTACCACTGCTTGAAGTATGAACCTCCATCAAACAGCAAGCCGTGTGTTAATCCTGTTTAACTATGCCAATGTGACACAATGGGGGTTCACCTGGACCAGTAAGGGGTTTTGCCACCACCTTCCCTGTAACTCTGGGGGCCTCTGTGCTGTACAGTGTTGGTTCAGAACCCTGAACCCAGCAGCCTGCTTACAGCATGATGGCCTCACCCTGGCTTCCACCAGCCTTGTTACTCCTCACAGGGTGACACAAAAAGCCCTTCAGTCCTGAGTTTTCCTGTAGGTTCCCCGCCACCCCGGAGAGGGACGAGTTCCTCCGGATGCCAAAGTGGGCGGAGCCAGCGGAGCTTGCGCCCGCCCCCCAGAGGTTAGGGCGCAGGACAGGAAGTACAAAAGTCCAACCCCAGAGCTCACTAGAGGCCCGGCTGCTGGAGAAGCCAGACGCCTGTGGCCTAGCTCCCAGTTGGGAGACTCCTGCAGTTTGCGACCGACCCGAGGACTGGCCAGACCAGCCGAGGCCTGATGCCGACCAGACCCTGGAGAAGCTGTTAAGCCTGCCTGTGGCAAGTTACCCAGAGGAGCTGCCAAGCATACCGCTCACCAAGTACCCTGAGGAGCCCATGCTGCTTGATTCCTTGGAAGATCCCGTCCAGCTGCAGGTACCTCTAGAGGGGGAGGTAGGAAGTAGCCCGGGGGCAGCCGACCCTAGTCTGGCTGCAGCACACCCAGAGCAGATGTCAGTGTGTTGCGGCCAGGATCCCCACTGACACAGCAGCGGGCCGTCTGCCGCTGCTAGGACCCCAGGCTGGGACGCAGTGGAGTGGGTGAGCCCAACATGCGGGTGGCAGTCTCCCCCTCTCCCAGGTCCTTCGGAGCCAGGGCCTGGGCCTCCTACACTTATTTGTCTGCTCAGCCCCTGCCTGAGGGCCTGAGCCACTGACTCTCTACTGCCCCGCCCTGACCCAGGGCCTGTTATTTAACTGTTTGCTCAGCCCCTGCCTTAGGGCCTGAGCCACGGACTCACTCTTGCTCCCACCCCCCCCCCCCCACCCCCCGAACCAGGGCCTAGGCCTGCGGAATAGAACTGTTTGTTTATCTCTATCGTTGCCGCGACATTAAACCACATGGCCAGACTAGTTCCCCAAAATAACCAGATGGACGTAGCGAGGCGGTGTGGTTCCCCACCACCCCGGAGAGGGACGAGCTCCAGCCGAACCCTTCTACACTCCCCAAACCATCTTCCCTGCAGTCACCAGTCCCACTCCCTGGATACTCACAAAAGTTATTAAGGTCGCTGCCTCCAAAGGAACAGAGCACACACCAGCTCTTAGTTTAGCTGAGGACTTCACCTGTCAGCCTAGATGGTTTTGTAATAAAACAAGAGTATCTTTATTAACAGAGATTCCAGCGATAATAAGAATATAAGACACCAATATGGCTACAAGTAAAACAAAACACACTTTCTAGTAACTAAAAATTAACGTTAGCAAGTTACAATCTTTGTCTGAGCAGGTTTCTCACCTATAGTGAGTTCCAGCTACTTTTGTTTTTCAGGCCAAGAGGATCCACTTTTCATGAGCTCAAAGGGTGCTGTCCCCTTTTGATCCCCCTAGGTGATAGATAAGAAAATGGCTTTTTCCTTACATTATCCCAAAGTTCATTGACCCTGCTTTAAGAAGCAGGAAGGCTTCCTGGGGATGCCAGCTTCATCCCGTGTCGAGATTAAGTGGTCATCTTGTCCCATTTGCTCACCTGGTGGCTTTGTTACCCTATTTGTAAATGTGCCTTTTCACTGTCTTCGGTCTCATTTTGCTTAATTTACCCTGAAGACAGAATCAAGTCTGCAAAACAACATTCCATTGTTTAGGTCCTAGACTCTAGGGCAAACTGGGTTTAGACACTGCCTGCCAAACACATTTTGGGGATGTCTATATTGCAATGTACACCTGGGCTCCGATTCACGCTTCAGCCCCAATGCCCTTTCCATCTGTACACAAATCGCTCAGACTCAGGTTGGACCTAGGGTCCTAAAACCTGTGGGGGTGGAGAGTCCAAGCCCATGTCAATCTGTGACTCAGGATTTGAGCCCTATTGGCGTGCAGTGTAGACGCAGTCTTGCTTGACTTGGGTCCTGTGGGGTCCACCAAAAGTATCCCAAAATCTCATGGGCCAATTTCCTTTTTCCTCTCCATCCCAAGAATCTCCAGTGGACTCAGGTGAAAACAGAAGCCACCCCCCTTCGCATACAGCAGCAGCTCGGTGAGTCAGTGTTAACCCTTCCATTGTCTTCTGACCACTGAGCTGCACACTCATCATCAGAGAGCAGAGCCTTCTGTGTGCAATAGAGACTGACCAGAACAAGCCTTTTTTCCGAGCACACTGCTTCTTGGTCACAGGAGCACAGCCAGATTTTGGGGACTCTGGTGCGATGCCAGCAAAACTGTGGACTTTAGTACAGTAACTTCTCATTTAACGTTGTCCCGCTTAACGTTGTTTCAATTTTATGTCCCTGCTCAATTAGGGAACATGCTTATTTAAAGTTGTGCAATGCTCTCTTATAACGTCATTTGGCTGCCTGCTTGTAAGATTCTGTGGAAGCGCAGGGACTTTACAAGGGAGCATTGCACAAGTTCCTCTTCTCCGCCTCCTCTCCCTCCCTCCCTCCCAGCGCTTCCCCCACCGCCAAAGAGCTGTTTGGCAGCGCTTAGGACTTTTGGGGGGGAGGGATGTGGCGTGCTCCGGAGAGGAGGTGGAGTGGGGGTGGGAAGAGGTGGGCCTGGAGTGGAGTGGGGACAGGAAGAGGTGGGCCTGGAGCATTCCCGGCAAAGTCCAAGCCTGTTCTTCTCTGGGGAAGCTGCTGCTGCTGCTGCAAAGGTGCTTCCTAGCGTCCTTGCCTGCAGCAGGCTGTGCCTGTATGGGGTAAGCCAGGGGCACTTCCCAACCGCAATACAGTACTGTAAAGTATATGATGCCTTTTGTCTGCCCCAAAAAAATTTCCTTGGAACCTAACCCCCCGCATTTACATTAAATCTTATGGGAAAATTGGATTCGTTTAACATTGTTTCACTTAAAGTTGCATTTTTCAGGAACATAACTACAACGTTAAGTGAGGAGTTACTGTAAAACTACCAGGAATGACCATGCATACCAGCAGATAGCGAAGAAGCAGATAGCACTGGAAATTTACTGGACCAGTGCAGGGAGCAGGTTAAGCTGCTCAAAATGAGTACCTGAAGACCAGGGACCAGAACCACACCTCGGCCAACTCGCTGACATCGTGCCCATTTTATGAGAAGTTTGACAGGGAGCACCCAGCACAGAGCCAACCATGGTGCATGGTGGCCTGGTCAGCTGTGATGGTGCCCTGCTGGCCCCAGAACCAGCATGGGGACCGATGGAAGAAAAGCAGCAGGCACTGAGTGAGTGAGTGGTTGCTGAAACCAGTCCCAAAGCACACCTGGAGGAATATTCTGCTGCTGAGCCTGCAGGAGACACAGATGGGACAGAAGCTGCCTCTCAGCCTGATACATTTCTGGCTACAATTTAAAGTTTATTGCTACAGTAATGGGAAGGATTTCTGCTGTAAGAATCAATGCAGAAGTTATGAGAAGCCCTGGCTGGCAGCATGTATCCACTAATGGTGGATTCTATCCCAGCACCATGGCATCTCCCCCCATCACGTGGAGTTCAAAATGGTGACTGGGAAATGCAAACAGTAAAGTACACCTTTAAAGAGTATTTTTACTAGAAAGGCACAGACTTTTGCTAAAGTCAAAACTGTTTCTTAAAAATAACATTATATTGCCATGCCTTTATGTTTTCTACTCTGTAATCATTCAAGAGTCGATGTTGCCACTTGGAAACTCGTAGACTTAGACTCATAGACTTTAAGGTCAGAAGAGACCATCATGATCAACATGGGCGGTGGGTCCCCAAAAAGCCAGGCATGGCTCCGCTCATGCTCTGCCCCCAGTTCTTCCCCCTGCTTCCTGCTTTGCGTGCGGCTCCAGTCCCCCTGTGCGGTGGCCTTGGCTCAGGCTGGGGCCATGCCACCTGCCCTGCAAGCGCTCCAGGACTGTGGGTGCTGTGGCTGCATGCTGCCCACCCTCCCAGCATTACTGGGCTGCATGCTGCCCACCCTCCCGCCCCAGGCCACGGCCTCAGGAAGAAGGGGTGGGGCTTGGGGCTAGCCTCCCCCAGTTGGAGGTTCATGCGCTGCCCATGATGATCATCTAGTCCAGTGATATTCAGAGTGCAGCTCATAAGCTGCAAGTGCCTTTTTAATGTGTCTCCTGTGGCTCTTTGCAGCAGATGATATTAAAACACTGTGTGATTTAATTATTAACCAATCCAAGTTATTAACCAATCAGGATGCTTTTACTGTGTTATTATCCAATTAAGTTATCAACTTGCACTAAGTTTAAATCTGGTCTCCCCCTGTGAAATCTGGTCTTTTGTGTGCTTTTACCTTATACTATACAGATTTCACGGGGGAGACCAGTCTTTCTTAAATTAGGGGTCTTGACCCAAAAGGGAGTTGCAGGGGGGTTGCAAGGTTATTTTAGGAGGGTGGTCGCAGTATTACCACCCTTACTTCTGTGCTGCCTTGAGAGCTGGGTGCCTGGAAAGTGGTGGCTGCTGACTGAGGGCCCAGCTCTGCAGGCAGCAGCGCAGAAGTAAGGGTGGCAATACCATACCATGACATCCTTAGCTCTGCGCTGCTGCTGGCGGTGGCTCTGCCTTCAGAGCTGGGCTCCCAGCCAAAAGTCGCCACTTTCCAGCTGTCCAGCTCTGAAGGCAGCGCTGCCACCAGCACAGCAGCAGGACAGAAGTAAGTGTCACAGTACTGTGACCCCCCCCACCCCACACACACAACTACTTTTTGTGTCAGGACCCTTACAATTATAACCCCGTGAAATTTCAGATTTAAATAGCTGAAAACATGAAATGTATTATTTTTAAAATCCTATGACTGTGAAATTGACCAAAATGGACCGTGAATTTGGTAGGGCCCTGTATACATATATAAACTAAATATTTCCCCTTTCATACTGATTAAATATGAATAGTACTATAGTTAAGGTTAAGATTTTGTCATTGTTGTTTATAATAAAAGTCACAGACAGGTCGCAGGCAATAAACAAAAATTCATGGAAGCCTGCAACTTGTCTGTAACTTTTACTAAAAATAACAGGAGGTTGACTGCTGGGGGAGACTGACAGCTGCAGTACCCACCACCTGTGGCAGCTGACAGCTCTGGGGCCCCAGTTGTCTGTCAGCTCAGAGCTCCAGGGCCAGAAGCTTGGAGCTCCAGGACCCCCACCACTCGCCCACAGCTCTAAGGCCCCTGTCACCCTGCGACTTGGGGCTGAAGCTGAAACAGAAAATGTCACAGAGGTCTCGGATCCATGAGCTTTGTGACAAAATCTTATACTTAACTGTAGTAAATGAAACAATGAATTTACACTACTGTTGCTCTTTTGGGTAATATTGGTTGCTAATTTGGCTCCTGAACTACTTAGGTCTGAGTATCACTGATTTAGTCTGACTTCCTGCACATTGTAGGCCACAGAACTTCACTTACTCACTCCTGTAATAGACCCCTGACCTCTGGCTGAGTTACTGAAATCCTCAAATCTTGATTTAAAGACTTCAAGTTACAGGGAATCCACCATTTACACTAGTTTAAACCTGCAAGTGACCCGTGCCCCATGCTACAGAAGAAGGTGAAAAAAACTCAGGGACTCTGCCAATCTAACCTAAGGGAAAATGCCTTCAAGACCCCAGATATGGTGATCAGTTAGACCCTGAGCATGTGGGCAAGCCCCACCAGCCAGACACCTGGGAAAGAATTCTCTGTAGTAACTCAGAGCCCTCCCCAACTAGTGTCCCATCACCAGCCATTGGAGATATTTGCTGCTAACAGTCGCAGATTGGCTACATTTCATTGTAGGCAGTCTCATTATACCATCCCCTCCATAAACTTGTCAAGCACAGTCTTGAAGCCAGTTAGGTTTTTTGCCCCCACTGTCTCCTTGAACGGCTGTTCCAGAACTTCACTCCTCTGATGGTTAGAAACATTTACCTAATTTTGATCCTAAACTTGTTGATGGCAGTTTATATCCATTTGTTCTTGTGTCCACATTGGCACTTAACTTAAATAACTCATCTCCATCCCTGGTATTTATCCCTCTGATGTATTTATAGAGAGCAGTCATATCTCCCCTCAGATTTCATTTGGTTAAGCTAAACAAGCCAAGCTTTTTGAGTCTCCTCTCATAAGGCAGGTTTTCCACACCTCTTATCATCCTAGTAGCCCTTCTCTGCACCTGTTCCAGTTTGAATTCATCTTTCTTAAACATGGGAGACCAGAATCACACACACTATTCCAGATGAGGTCTCACCAGTGTCTTGTATAATGGTTCTAACACTTCCCTGTCTCTACTGGAAATACCTCACCTGATACATCCTAGGACTGATTCGCCTTTTTCATGGCCACATCATGTTGGTGGCTCATAGCCATTCTGTGATCAATCAATACTCCCAGGTTTTTCTCCTCCTCTGTCACTTCAGAGGGAGCTAGCAGTTTGCAGGATGGGGAAGATAATACCCAGGGCAGGGTTTAATGTGTCCTCACCAGAGGAAGACTGAATCCAGGTGTGTGATTAGAGGGACTCAGTTCCTATTTTCTTTTCTTCTGTCCATCCTGAAGTGTTGACTAGTGCAGTCTCTCCTTTCATATAATGTGGGTGTCTGGCACAAGTGTGGGAATCTGGGAGATGCATATGTAGGTATCAACATTCTCCTGTGTGCAGGGATGGAAAAGGGGAGAAATCACAGTGAACTCTCTGTGTTTGTGGGAAACTGTGTTCCAAATCTAGTTCTTTTCAGTTAGAGGTAGGCCATGAAGTCTGTAGATGACAAAATAATTTGTCTCAAGTATGACTGGGGTTTGAATTTTTCTCCAGAAATGTTCCATGGGCGGAGAGAAGGAAGGCTGTGGAGTTCTGAATGTTTGCATGCAGCCAGAACAGGGTAAGCCATGTGGAAGCTAACACAGCATCCTGATGATTTCATCATGGCTTCTGACCCAATTCTGGGTGCTGCTACCTGCAAGTTGGGGCAATGAGTGTGTTCAGCGTGATGAGTTATGCCATAGTGTGTCCTCTGCCAGTTGGCATTGAGGGGCTCCCTGAGCAACAGCATCCCAGGGTCGCATTAGTCATTTTGGCCAAGGTGTCACATTAGGTGCTCATGTTCAGCTGATTATTCACCATGACCCCCAATTCTTTTTCAGAGTCACTGCTTCCCAAGATAGAGTGCTCCATCCTGTAAATATGGTTTACATTCTTTGTTCCTAGATGTACACATTTACATTTAGACATATTAAAACACATATTGTTTCCTTGCGCCCAGTTTTTCAAGCGAACTAGATCACTTTGAATCAGTGACCTGTCCTGTTGATATTATACCACTCCCCCAATTTTTGTGTTATCTGAAAACTTTATCAGTGATGATTTAATGGTTTTTTTACAGAGCATTGATAAATATGTTTATATAAAGTAGGGCCAGGAACCAAACCCCGAGGGACCTCACTGGAAGCTGACCCAATCAATGATGTTTCCCCATTTAAAGTAGCATTTTTAGACCTATTAGTTAGCC
This sequence comes from Emys orbicularis, assembly GCF_028017835.1. Taxonomy (NCBI): domain Eukaryota; kingdom Metazoa; phylum Chordata; order Testudines; family Emydidae; genus Emys; species Emys orbicularis. The sequence continues at coordinate 72,744,034 of NC_088690.1, forward strand.
AGCTTTTAATCCATTTAATGGTTGTGTATGTTAATTTTATATCATTCTAGTTTTTTAATCACAGTGTTGTAATGGTCCAGCAAGCTCCCAAGACAGCTCTTTTACAACGCTTGTATGCAAGTTATCTGAATCTGCTGATTTTAAAATGTCTAAGTTAAGTAATTGCTGTTTAACATCCTCCAGAGATAGTAGGGGAATGGAAAGAGTGTTATCACCATTTGATGAGACTTCATCATCTGTCTTTTCCCCAAATACAGAAAAGAAATATTTATTTAACACTTCTGTCTTTTCTGCAATATTATTGATAAGTCTACCATTTCCACCTAGTAATGGACCAATTGTCAGGATTCTTTTTGTTCCTAATATATTTTAAAAAACTCTTTCTTACTATCCTTAGCTCTGCTGGCCATAAATTTCTCCTTGTGTCCCTTGGTTTCCCTTATCAATTTTCTACAATTCCTAACTTATGATTTATATAAATCACTGTCAAATTACCCTTTCTTCCAGTAGTTTTATATATATGTATAATTTTTTACAGCTGTGTTCATTTCTGCTCTAAACCAGGTTGTTGTTTTTTAATCAGCACTGTCTTCTTCCTCAATTGTGGCTTTGGGACATCAAGTAAGGTGTTCTTAAATTATTCCCAATTATCGTTCACATTTTTCTGATAAAATTCATTCTCCCAGCTGATTTGGCTCATAATTGTTTTCAGCTTTATGAAATTGGCCCAATTAAAGCACCAAATATGTATATTACTTGTCTGGACATTAGTCTCTATTTCCCTCAGAATTTGAAGTTAAACCTCAGGAAAGGGGCCTGATAAAGCTGGCCTATCATTTTGGTTAACCCCTTTCTCACCTCTCTCCTAAGACCTTCTCTCCTTCAATAGCCATTTGCTGTCTCACAGAGAGGATCCCAAGAGGTGGGATTTTGACATGACAAAGGGATCCCTCATTTCATAGACATAGGGAGATGGCTCTGAAGGGCTCACAAAGTTGCTCAGTCTGATTTATTGAAATTTTCAGGCACTTTCCAGACCATGTTCTCAAGAAACCTAACAGCATCAGTCTCCAGGGATTGCAGCTTTATACTGCTCAGAGACATATTTGATATGAGAAGGAGTCATTCAGCACTCAGGCTAGGTCTACACTAGGGGGGGGATCGATTTAAGATACGCAAATTCAGCTACGCGAATAGCGTAGCTGAATTCGACGTATCCGATCTGACTTACCCCACTGTGAGGACGGCGGCAAATCGACTGCCGTGGCTCCCCAGTCGACGGCGCTTACTCCTACCTGGGCTGGTGGAGTATGCGCGTCGATTCGGGGATCGATTGTCGCGTCCCAACGAGACGTGATAATTCGATCCCCGAGAGATCGATTTCTACCCGCCGATCCAGGCGGGTAGTGAAGACAAGCCCTAAGGAAAGCAAGGGTCCTGGTCAGGGCCAAGCACTTGATCAGGAGAAGCCCCAATATTTTCTTGTTGACATGTGTTGGAAGGCAAAAAGGCACAAGCCATGGATCCCATCTTCTTCACTGCACTCCTTCTGTGACCATTTAAAGTCAAGTCCCACTGGAAATTACCTCTTTGAGGAGTCTCAAATCCCTGTCTCAATACATCACATTCAGCCACGAGAAAGTCTTTGTGAAGTGTATTGTCATTCTTTAACACATACTTCCTCTCATTGCTTTCTTCTGGCATTGAAGCATCTAGAAGACCAAAGGCAGGACCACAGAAAGCAGTTAAAAGTTCATCACAAATTAATGTCAGGGCAAGGTGTGTGAATTAATATAGTATAAAGACTATTGAAATCAGCATGCACACATGCATGCTCAAAGCACTGACATTCGTGGATAGAACTACACTGCTAAACTAAGCCCAAGAGACGTGATTAACAGGAAATTTTCAGAATGCCAATTAGAGAAAAGTTTACTGAACAAATTGTTTGCACTTGTACCCTAGAAGCATCATGAATTTTAATTCTGCATTGATTTATGTGGCTGAAACAATAATTAAAGTTGTATGAATGTAACACAGGAGAAGACATCTGGGGGAGGAGGTGGATAGGTTCACTTGTTGTCAGTCTAAGAGGAAATAAGAATGCAGAAAAGTTCTTTCCCACTAAAAAAGACACAATAGCCTGCAGTTCTATATGTGGCTCGACTGACCTGACCTGACTGTGCAGTAACTGATGTCCTCTTTAATGTATATAGTGTAGCAAAAAATTAAAAGCTTGTGTGGCTATTCCATGCAACTTGTTAACTTATTATTTCCTGTCTGCTTTGCTGTTCAGTTATGGGCAAAAGCCACCTTAACATAAGGATTTGGTCAGGATTAATTTATCAAAGCCGCTGTAGTATTTCCAGTGTGCTGCACCAGAGTGCTCTGAAACTAAAGCCCCCTACCATGGCATTGTAGTCTGGGTAGCTATCTGTGCCAGGTCTAAACTACAGACTTCTGCTAGCTTACCTGTGTCAGTCAGGGGTATCAGGAAGTGTGATTTCTGATGGACATAGTTGTATTAGCAGAAGCCCCTATAGCAGGGATCGGCAACCTTTGGCACGTGTACGCTGGTGGGCCGGGCCGGTTTGTTTACCTGCCAGGTCCGCAGGTTCGGCCAATCGCACCTCCCACTGGCCACGGTTCACCATTCCAGGACAATGGGGGCTGTGGGAAGCGGCAGCCAGCACATCCCTCAGCCCTCAGTGGGAGCCGCGATCGGACGAACCTGCGGATGCGATAGGTAAACAAACCGGCCCAGCCTGCCAGGATGCTTACCCTGGAGGGCCATGGGCCAAAGGTTGCCGATCCCTGCCCTATAGTGTAGATATAGGTATGCCAGAAAAGTTGTATTTTTACCAGTATAGCTTGTTTCTCTCATGGGTGGTAGTTTTGTTATACTGCTACAAAGCGCAGCTTTGCCAGTATACCACATCCACACTAGGAGCTCTTTGCCAGTATAGTATACTGATACTCTTATACCAGCAAAGCACTCCTAGTATTGACATGGCCTCCATTAATTTTAATAATGTATATGTATCTCTGTGAGGTTGGTCTTGCTGGCTGAAAGATAACTGGGGCTCTGTATATACTAGAAAGGGCTTGCCAGTACAGCCACAGCACTATAGTCATTCTGGGGCGATACAAAGGCTAAATTGGGCCTATCCAACAGCATGAAGCAAATACGAAATTTAGGTTAGACCATATGCTTTTGTTGTTTTAACTTTTTCTCTCTGCTTGTTATATTCCTGGGGATATATATGTAAGCAGAGTCAGGATGAGCTCTACCCTGACATCTAGTGGTAAATTGTAGCGAGTGTGGAAAAGAACTCCAGGGGCTGATCTTGTTTGCATAGGCACACCCACCCGCCTGGCAGGAAACAACAGCAACTGAGAGTGGTTACTTTGGCTGGTGTGGGATCCCCAGTTTCTCTGTTATTGGGGCAGGAAGAATAAAGTTTTGTTACCCTGATTCTGTGAATCAAGGCCAGTGGAACTGTTGTATGACAGAAGGACTCACCATTACCTAAGTAACACTTGCTTGACAAGGGGCATGGGTTACAAAACCAAGTGAATTGAGAGAGGATGGGGGCAGGTATTTGTATTGGATGGTATGGGCCACCTTTGAGGGCTTGAAACACCAATTGCATCACCTCCTCTCTCCACTGTTGAATGTCAGAGCTAACTTTGATTCCATTAGGAGTCTAGTTACAGGCTGCTGAGCTGAATTCACTTTGGGCCAATGGTGCACCAGCAATGGGGCTCCCCTACTATGAGCTGAAATCACTCAGTGCTGCATTAACTAGTGGGGGAGCCTGACGCTATATTGCTAAGCAGCTGGTGGAGCAATTTGCGGGGATGACTGGTGGAGCAGTGAGCGGAGCTGTTTGTGGGGACGGCTGGAGTGGCTCACAGGTCGGTGAGCAGAGCAGTTCATGGGACGGCAGGAAATGGACTGGCTCGTGGTGAAGGCTGCGGTGGAACCCCATGGAGAGGTGGCCGGCCAGCCTTGGATCATGTAAGGTGCCTCTTAACACCCTGCATGCACCCCTTTTACTCTGGGGCTGCACTGACCAGGGACAGAGACTTTGGGGGCTGTTGGACTTTTGGGACTTTGGGTGGTTGCTGGACCCAAGAGACTTTGGGGGTGTTGGACTTTGGGGACTCTGGGTGATTTTTGGGTTGCTGGATTCAAGAACCAAAGGGAAAGGACACAGCCCAATTTGCTGGGGTGGGTCTTTTGCTCATGGTTTGTGTTATGAATCCTGTTTGTGGTGTTTTTCCAATTTAATGCTGATGTCGTTTACCTCATGTTATTAAACATTTTCTGCTACACTCAGACTCTGTGCTTGCGAGAGGGGAAGTATTGCCTCTTAGAGGCACCCAGGGGGTGGTATGTAATTGTCCCAGGTCACTGGGTGGGGGCTCGAGCCGGTTTTGCATTGCGTTATTGAAACGGAACCCCTAAATACAGAACCCGGCCCTTGTTGCTGCCAACTTAGATGGGCAGAAGGGTTACATATAAATCATACTTTGTTTTGAACAAGCTGTTTTCTGTCACTGCACTGTCAAGCTGGTCACTGTCCTGGAGATAAGTCTATAGCAGGGGGCAAAGGTAATAGGGGTGGGAAACAGAGAGTGCTGTAGCCTGATGATCCAATTTAAAGATGCAGTGAATTGTGGGATTCACTTTGAGAGAAGTGCAAGTTTAGGCCTGGCACTTGAAAGAGATACCCATGGAGAGACTGAGAGAGAGGTCACATGTACAGCTAACCCTGAACTGTAACAACAGGACCTTGTGAATTCTGAATAATTAGATCAGATGGTTTTGTCAAGAATCCATAGACCAAAAGTTATCCAGCCAGATGGTTCAGGAATGTGTACATTTGTACAAAGCAGTATCAGTTTGCAAATAAGTTATTATCATAAAAAGAGGCTCAATTCCTGAGCAATATTCTTCATTCTAAATAGCTTGACCAGATGTCCAAAAAAATTAATTTTGGAAAAAAAATGATATTTCATATAAAAATGAAACTTTCCTTTTGAAATTTTTTTTGTTTGTAAATTGCTTTTATTATTTTACATTATTTCAAGACATGTGAGTAGCAGTAGGATATATATGTCATATCATATTCTAGTACGAGTTACATGTCATAATATGAAAAAAATAGAATTTTTTCTGAAACTAAATTTTCAAAACAAATATATTTCATGGGAAATTTTTAAAATATTTCTTTTCATGCCAATTCAGAGAGAAAACAAATTTTGAAAGTCAAATTTCCCATAAAATGGAAATTATGAGTTTTGACCAGCACCAGATCTGAACAAACTGGCTTTGGTTTGACTGAGTGCTTAGTAACCCCAGTGATTGCATCTTAGAAACACATGAGGGATATGTGATAGCGATCACTATAACTAATGGCATAGCATTAGGACAGTTGAACAGTGGCACACAGATCATGTACTGTACTTTTTTCTAAGCTGACATACCCATCTAAGGAACAGCAAGGAGGATGCATGGATAAACCAAATAATTATTTATTATTATTATTATTATCTGTGTTGTGGTAGTGCCTAGGAGCCCCATGCATGGACTAGAATCCCATGGCGCTAGGAGCTGTACAAACACAGCACACAAAAAATGGTCCCTGTCCCTGAAGAGCTTCTGTCTAAGTATAAGATCAGTATAAGGCTTTTATCAGCCTTGTGATCACCCTCCCCCTGTGTGATTAATGAGGGCTGACCTAGGAGAGAAGGCCTTAAAAGCCAGAGGCTAAGTGACCAAGGGGAGCTAGTGAACAGGGGACTGCAAAGAGGGGAGATTGAGAGGAGGAGAAGGAGATTCCTCTGCTAAACGAACAAGGTGTGAGTACTAATCTTGGGGTGAGTGAGTTAGTTTGGCTGTTTTCTGCTTTTCTCTCTCTTTCTGGTCATTACAGTTACAGAGTCAGTTGGGATTGTGTGTCTGGAGACTATTTGAGCCTTTGTTCCCTGGATCATCCTTGATCATCTTTGATCAGCCTCAATCAGCCTTGTGATCACCCTCCCCCTGTGTGATTAATGAGGGGGTAGGGCTGATCTAGGAGAGAAGGCCTTAAAAGCCAGAGGCTAAGCGACCAAGGGGAGCTAGAGAACAGGGCACTGCAAACAGGGGAGTTTGAGAGAGAGACATGCAATATAATTGCTATGGTTAGAAAGTGCTATGGTTAGGAAGTATGCCAGTGCTGCTCCTGTCTCCTCCATCTGCACCTGTATTCAGACAGATAACCTAACCATGGATGCCTCTACCCAGATCCTGGTGTGGAGTTACAGAGACTGTGGCCTGCATTTCCCACACACAGAAAGTTAGGCTGGGGGGACCATCCAATGTGAAAGGTGCCTGCTGGTAAAATCTCTCAGGAAACAGGTGGGAGAACAACAGGAGGAGGTGGCTAGGCTGAGGAGGCCTATGTGGAGTTCACTGAGAGTATTCATATGGAGACATCCAAAAATTATTAGGGGGCTGGAGCACATGATTTATGAGGAGAGGCTGAGGCAACTGGGATTATTTAGTCTGCAGAAGAGAAGAATGAGGGGGGGATTTGATAGCTGCTTTCAACTACCTGAAAGGGGGTTCCAAAGAGGATGGATCTAGACTGTTCTCAGTGGTACCAGATGACAGAATAAGGAGTAATGGTCTCAAGTTGCAGTGGGGGAGGTTTAGGTTGGATATTAGGAAAAACTTTTTCACTAGGAGGGTGATGAAGCACTGGAATGGGTTACTTAGGGAGGTGGTGGAATCTTCTTCCTTAGAGGTTTTTAAGGTCAGGCTTGACAAAGCCCTGTCTGGGATGATTTAGTTGGGGATTGGTCCTGCTTTGAGCAGGGGGTTGGACTAGATGACCTCCTGAGGTCCCTTGCAACCCTGATATTCTATGATTCTAAGGCTGAGGAAGCTATCCAGCTACAGAGGACTGCTGTCACACCACCAGGGGAGGAGGATATGGCTCTGTCACAGGGAGGACACTGGCTGCTGGTTACTTCTGGCAGCAGGCAGTGCTCCACCACTACTCCTAACCCACCCACCATGGTGATGGAAAACCGATATGCTGCCCCGGCAATGAGTGTTGAGGAATCACCCCCAAAGGTGGAGGAGAGAAGCCATGTATCCCCAAGGTTGGGAGAATCACAGTCACCACTCCCAGGAAGAAACATAGGGTAGTGGTGGTTGGTGACTCTCTTCTGAGGGGGACGGAGGCACCATCTGTTGCCCTGACATGGCATCCTGGGAGGTATGCTGTCTGCCAGGGGCCCGTATCCGAGACGTTATAGAGGGATTGCCGAGGATCATCTGGCCCTCTGACTACTACCCCATGCTACTAATGATACTGCAAGATATGACCTTCAGCAGATCAGAAGTGACTACAGGGCTCTGGGAGTAAGGGTGAAGGAGTTGGGAGCACAGGTGGTGTTCTCTTCAATCCTTCTGGTGAAGGGTAGGGGCCCAGGCAGAGACAGATGCATCCTGGAAGCAAATGCCTGACTGCGAGGATGGTGTCGCCAGGAGGCCTTTGGCTTCCTTGATCACGGGATGCTGTTCCAAGAAGAAGGACTGCTAAGTAGAGATGGGGTCAACCTATCGAGGAAGGGGAAGAGCATATTTGGATACAGACTGACTAACCTAGTGAGGAGGGCTTTAAGTTAGGTTTGAAGGGGACATGACCAAAGCCCACAGGTAAGTAAAAAACATGGAGACCTGGGAGAAGGGTCAGAATTGGGGGGGGGGGGGGAAGCATGGGCTGTTATAGCAGGGATAAATGAGAGAAAAGACAGAACTGGGAGGGGGGAAATCAAATCAATATCTTAGATGTCTGTATACTAATGTGAGAAGTATGGGGCATAAGCAGGAAGAACTCGAAATGCTAATAAATAAACACAACTAGGTCAAATTACAAAGGATGAATATAAACAAATAACAAAAGTATGTAGGGACAAAATTAGAAAATCCAAGACAAAACAAGATCAAACTAGCTAGAGATATACAGGGTAACAAGAAAACATTCTACAAATACATTAGAAGCAAGAGGAAGACCAAGGACAGGGTAGGCTCATTACGGGGGAAAAAAAATAACAGAAAATGTGGAAATGGCAGAGGTACTTAATGACTTCTTTGTTTTGGTTTTAGACTCATAGAATTATAGACTTTAAGGTCAAAAGGGACCATTATGATCATCTCTGACCTCCTGCACAATGCAGGCCACAGAATCTCACCCACCCACTCCTGTATCAAACCCCTAACCTATGTCTGAGCTATTGAAGTCCTCAAATCGTGGTTTAAAGACTTCAAGGTGCAAAGAATCCTCCAGCAAGTGATCCATGACCATGCTGAGAAACCCCCCCAAGGCCTCTGCCAATCTGCCCTGGAGGAAAATTCCTTCCTGACCCCAAATATGGTGATCAGCTAAACCCTAAGCATGTGGGCAAGACTCACCAGCCAGACACCCAGGAAAGAATTCACCAAGAAGGTTGGTGGTGATTGGATGTCTAACACAGTGAATGCCAGTGAAAATGAGGTAGGATCAGAGGCTAAAATAGGGAAAGAACAAGTTAAAAATTACTTAGACAAATTAGATGTCTTCAAGTCATGAGGGCCTGATGAAAGGCATCCTAGAATACTCAAGGAGCTCATAGAACATCAGGGTTGGAAAGGACCTCAGGAGGTCATCTAGTCCAACCCCCCTGCTTAAAGCAGGACCAATCCCCAGACAGATTTTTGCCCTAGATCCCTAATTGGCCCCCTCATGGATTGAGCTCATAACCCTGGGTTTAGCAGGCCAATGCTCAAGCCACTGAGCTATCCCTTCCCCCAGATATCTAAGCCATTAGCAATTATCTTTGAAAAGTCATGGAAAACGGGAGAGATTCCATAAGATTGGAAAAGTGCAAATATAGTACCAATCTATAAAAAGAAAAATAAGGACAACCCGGGGAATTAGATCAGTCAGCTTAACTTCTGTAAGCTGTAAAATAATGGAGCAAATAATTAAGCAATCAATTTGCAAACATCTAGCAGATGATAAGGTGATAAATAATAGTCAGCATGGATTTGTTAAGAACAAATAGTGTCAAACCAACCTGATAGCTTTCTTTGACAGGGTAACAAGCCTTGTGGATGTGGGGGAAGCGGTAGACCTCATATGTCTTGTCTTAAGTAAAGCTTTTGATACTGTCTCACATGACCTTGTTAACAAACTAGGGAAATGCAACCTAGATGGAGCTACTATAAGGTGGGTGCAAAATTGGTTGGAAAACTGTTCCCAGAGAGTAGTTATCAGTGATTCACAGTCATGCTGGAAGAACATAATGAGTGGGGTCCCACAGGGATCAGTTCTGGATCTGGTTCTGTTCAATATCTTCATCAGTGATTTAGATAATGGTATAGACAGTACATGTTATATCCTTGGGGCAACAGTTTTAGGAAGAAATCACTGGAGACACAGAGAGCTGTAAACCTTGAAGCAGCCATTTATTGCCACACACAGAACTAACCAACAGCCAGCCAAAACTGGCTGGGCTATCCCCTAATAATCTAACTCAGTTGCCATAGCAACACAAGATTCTATTACCACGACAACCAAATACACAACAGTACACTTATAAAGTTTGCGGATCATACCAAACTGGGAGGGGTTGCAAGTGTTTGGCGGATAGGATTCTAATTCAAAATGATCTGAACGAACTGGATAAATGGTCTTAAGTAAATAGGATGAAATTCAATAAGAACAAATGCAAAGTACTCCACTTAGGAAGGAACAATCAGTTGCACACATACAAAATGGGAAACGACTGCCTAGGAAGGAGTACTGCAGATAGGGATCTGGGGGTCATAGTGGATCACAAACTAAATACGAATCAACAGTGTAGCACTGTTGCAAAAAAAGTGAACATCATTCTGGGATGTATTAGCAGGAGTGTTGTAAGCAAGACATGAGATTCTTCCGCTCTACTCTGCGCTGATTAGGCCTAAACTGGAATATTGTGTCCAGTTCTGGGCACCACATTTCAGGAATGATGTGGACAAATTGGAGACAGTCCAGAGAAGAGCAACAAAAATGATTGAAGGTCTAGAAAACATGACCTATGAGGGAAGATTGTAAAAAATTGGGTTTGTTTAGTCTGGAAAAGAGAAGACTGAGAGGGGACAGGATAACAGTTTTCAAGTACATAAAAGGTGTTAGGGGGCTTATTCCTTCACCCTCTCACTTCCCTGGTCCTTCTTGCATGAACAGAGAGCAACAATACCCAAAGTCCAAAGGCGCAAACAATTCGATGTTTATTGGGGTGAACTTCCAGCAAGCATGATTCCAGTTTCCTTCCTCAGTGTCCCCCTTCCCAGCTCTGACACCACAGAGCCTTGCCTGTCTCACTGTTTCCATTCCCTGTTCCCATTTCCCCCTCCTTAGCAAAACATGATTCCAGTTCCCCCACCCCCAGTCCCTGTTCCCATTCCCCCCCTTAGCAAAGCATGATTCCAGTTCCCCCACTCCCTGTTCCCATTCCCCCCCCTTACTTCCTGACTGCAGACTATATAGTAAAACTTGAGTTCTGCTTAGCTATACCTTAACCAATCATTTTACTGAAATTTAACTAACCAATCCTAACATACTGTAACATGGTTATTTAACCAATTATTTTCCACCACCTTAATTGGTTTACACCCAACAAAATTAATTATACAGCAGACAGAAACAATTACAGAACCAGACAGAGACCATGCAAATAAACATACAAAACAATACAGAAGTGAGGATTTCACAACTACATCTATACAGACATAAGGGTTTTCCAGCTGTGTCTATTGATAAGTGAGTTCTTACCAGACAGAAAACTATCAAACTAAATTTCCTTTTACATGTTCTAGGCTCTTTCCTTTCTCTGGAGGTGATAGGAATATCAGGACAGAATTGTATTCCTAACAGCCCAATAGCACCTTATTTCCATGTGACTAGTTTGGAATGTGAGGATGTGACCATACACTTCCCAGTTTATGGCTGCCTCTGCTGCTTAGCCGAAGGCCTTAACCTGAGAACCAGGCCTCAGACTGTTACGGAAGAGAAGGCCCTTACACATACAGAAAGTGATTTTGATTCTTTCTTTGATACCTCTATAACTAGCTAAGTGATAAGAATACACATAAATTCTTAAAGTATAGGCCTTTACAGACAAGCCTGAATATCTATATCCTAACAAAAGGTTGTTACAAGGAGGAGTCTTGTCCAAAAAAAGATTAACAGCCTTGAGAGAAACTTTGCTGTTTTCTGGACAGGATGATGGACAACACCATGAGGGTGTTGCCATCCTTTTGAAGAAGGGAGTGGAGCATTCCTTGCTTGAATGGAAATCCATCAGCAGCAGACTTATAAGAGCCAGACTGAAAGGAAAAAATAATATCACCCTGATTCAGTGCTATGCTCCGACAAATGACCATGATGAAGAAGTAAAGAACAAATTCTACCTTACACTACAGGTGGGGTTAGAGAGAGTACCACACCATGACCTAACTATCATCAGGGGAGACCTGAATGCTGAGGTTGGTAAGGACAACACAAACAGCGACAGAGCAATGGGAAGACATGGGTGTGGCACTATGAATGAAAACGGAGAAAGGCTTGTTGATTTCTGTAATATGAATGACCTAGTCATCGGCGGAACCCTATTTGAACATTGTGAAATTCACAAGCTTACATGGTGTTCTCCAAATGGCAGAGATAAGAATCAGATTGACCATATCATGGTCAATGGCAAATGGTGACGTTCACTGACAGATGTGAAAGTGAGAAGGGGTGCAGATGTTGGCAGTGACCACCACCTTGTGACAGCCTCCATCAAGCTAAAACTGAGAAGTGTGGGTCCACCAAACAACGGACATAGATGTTGCGATATTGACAAGCTAAAGTCCCTTGAAATACAGAAAGCCTTCATTCTGCAGTTAAAGAACAGGTTTCAAGCACTTGCAGACCTTGATGAAGGGGAGGGGAATGCAGATGAGGAGATCAAGAAGTGGAACAAAGTAACAGCAATTTATAAACAGAGCAGTGAAGCCTGTCTAGGCTACAGGCAGAAGAGAAGGAAGGATTGAATTACACCCAGCACATTGAACACCATAGAAACCAGATGAGCCCTGAAGAAAAAAGTTTTAGACACAAAATCCCAGAAGCTAAAGGACAAATACCACGAGCAGTATAGCAAGGCACACCGGGAGGTCAAACGCCTTGTGAGAGCAGACAAACGGCATTATATTGATAATCTGGCAACACAAGCAGAGGATGCAGCTGCTCGTGGTGAACAAGGAACCATCTACAAAATGATGCAGCTTATCAGTGGTAAACGGCAGACACCAACAAACACTCTCATCAGGAACAAACAAGGACACCTACTAACAACCAAAAAAGAACAAGAAATGCGCTGGACAGAGCATTTCAAAGAATTGCTGAACAGGGAGCCACCTAAAGAGGAAGCAAACATCCAGGCGGCAGAAGAAGATCTTGATATCAACACAGACACCTCAAATAAGGAAGAGATCATTCAAGCCATCAAATCCTTAAAAAATGGGAAAGCTCCTGGCAAAGGTAACTCGAATGCAGAATTGTTCAAGGTAAATCCTAAATTAGCAACATCTATCCTGGCCCCTCTATTTACATCAGTCTGGGAAAGGGAAAAAGTGCCAGATGAATGGACCAGTGGTGTTATAGTGAAGATACCAAAGAAAGGAACTCTCAGTGATTGTAATAACTGGCGTGGTATCACACTTTTATCTGTGTCAAGCAAAGTATTGTGTAAGATCACAATACAGCGTGTATCAGAGGCAGTTGATAGCATTCTCAGAAAAGAGTAAGCTGGCTTTCAGAAAGGGCGTGGATGCACAGACCAGATTTTCACTCTACAAAACATAATAGAACAGTGCTTAGAATGACAATGGCAACTCTACATAAATTTCATAGACTTTGAGAAGGCTTTTAATAGCATTCACAGGACCAGCCTATGGTGCATTTTGTGGGCATATGGAATTCCTTTCCATATAATTATCATCATCAAAAGCTTCTATTTCAACTTTACATGTAGTGTTGATCACAGTGTGCTCAGTTTTGAAGTCAAAACAGGAATACGTCAGGGGTGTGTCATGTCTGCAATCCTCTTTAACATTGCCATCGACTGGGTAATGCGGCGTACAACAGAAGACATGCCAAGAGGCATTAAATGGACACTCTTCTCATCCTTTGAAGACCTGGACTTCACAGATGATGTCGCTCTCCTATCATATATCCAACACCATATACAAGAAAGAACAACTCGACTCAACGCATTCAGCCAGCAAATTGGACTGAAAATCAACCGCAATAAGACAGATATCATGACCTTTAATATTGCCTCACCACCACCAGTACAGATAGAGGATTATGTTCTCACCAATGTAGAAACATTCTCATACTTGGGCAGCACCATAAGCCAGGATGGTGGAACAAGCCAGGACATCCAGAACAAAATCAGTAAAGCCAGGAACACCTTCAGGAGCTTAAATACAGTCTGGAAATCATCAAAATACAACACCAAAACCAAACTCAAGATTTATCAGAGCTGCGTACTTTCAACACTACTATATAGTGCAGAATGCTGGGAAAGGAGAAAGTATGACAAGTAAAAACTGTCTTCATTCCATCAGAAAAATCCTCTGTATCTTTTGGCCCAGAACAATCTCAAATCAAGATCTATTGACAGTAAAGCCAAGAGGATATGAGTACCATCATTGCCAGGAGGCGTTGGAGATGGATCAGTCATGTGCTTTGTCTGGAAACTGATTCCATCATCAAAGTAGCAATAAGATGGACACCTGAAGGCAAGCAAAAATGAGGCTGCCCGAAAACAACATGGTGAAGAGCTGTGGAAGCCAAGCTGAAAAACCTGGAGCATAGCTGGGGAACCATTGAAAGACTTGCCAGAAATAGACAGGAGTGGAGGAGCTTCGTCACTGCCCTAAACGCCAGAGGCATAATAGGAACATGATGATGATGATGACGACGACAAGAAGGAGGGAGAAAAATTGTTCTTCTTAACCTCTGAGGATAAGATAAGAGGCAATGGGCTTAAATTGCAGCATGGGAGGTTTAGGTTGGACATTAGGAAAAACTTCCTGACTGTTAGGGTGGTTAAGCACTGGAATAAATTGCCTAGGGAGGTTGCGGAATCTCCATCATTGGAGATTTTCAAGAGCAGGTTAAACAAACACGTGTGAGGGATGGTCTAGATAATACTTAGTCCTGCCATGAGTACAAGGGAGTGGACTAGATGACCTCTCAAAGTCCCTTCCTGTCCTATGATTCTTCAAGACAAGAGACGATGGCTAGAAACAGACAGTAGAGTACAAGGAAGCAGTGAGGCAATACTGGTCATCTCGATAGACAGTGGTCTCAGAGGCCTGTTTCCAAGTTTCTTCTAGCTGTCACAGTAAAGAGAGTTATAAGGAGGGATTTGAAGGACTACAGGAGGTGGCTTTTCAGCTATTTACAGGGAATTCCTCCCATTTGTGAGGGTGACATGTGAGAAAGCACAAGTGCTTGTTTGGAAGTTAAAGTGGGTGATGAAGGCTGGCATAACTGGCTTATTGACGGCAGGCATTAACTTCATGATAGTTTATGAGAGATGACAGATAGGATGCAGATTGGCTGTGAAGGGCCTTGAAAATGAAGACAAGTAGGTTGTTTGTTTGACAAAGAAAGGAGCAAGAGGAGGGATAGAGAGGGTCAAAAAGATGAACTAGGAAAATGATCTTGGCAGCAGCTTTATGAATGGATCTGTGTGTGACAAGAATGCATTTGTCAAGACCAAAGAAGCAAATGTAATTCTCTTGCTGTGCCTGCTGAGAGGAACCCAACCCACGAGACACAGAGTGACAGGATTGAGGAACCATAGTGGAAGTCATGCTGTCTGCACTTCTGGGAAATCATCAATTCCAAGCCATCAGAGAGAAGGAGCAAAACTCAGTGGCAACATATCTAGATCCCTGATCCAAAAGCAGCATGGCTTCCTTTCTCTCAAGGAACAGAGAGGCACAGGCAGGCATACCCCTCTTGAAAACCAGTCTGAGTGACATGGTGGCTGGAGTCATTGCGTGGACACTCCAAGACATGGGCAGCAGCGTCCTCACCACCAGGAGGCAATGCTGCAGCAGATGCTGCAGGAGGAGGGGAGTACTGCATGGGTGCTGAGGAAGAGAGCAATAGGTCCTTCTGGGAGACCCTAGAGGATTTTGAACAGGACAGCACTGCATCTTCCACTAGGGTGACCAAGTGTCCGGTTTTCAACCAGGACACCCGGTTGAAAAGGGACCCTGGTGGCTCTGGTCAGCATTGCCGACTGGGCCGTTAAAAGTCTGGTCGGCGGTGCTGCGGTGCTAAAGCAGGCTAGTCCTTACCTGTCCTGGCACCGCGCTGTAGCCCGGAAGCGGACAGCAGGTCCGGCTCCTAGGTGGGGGGCCATGGGGCTCTGCATGCTGCCCCCACCCCAAGCACGGACTCTGCACTGGGTGCTGACCAGAGCCACCAGGGTCCCTTTTTTGACCGGGTGGTCTGGTCGAAAACCGGACACCTGTTCACCCTAGTCCCTGCTGCTGCTCCACAGCTCTGAACCACGCTTCAACTGCCCTGAGAGTTCTCTTTGCTGCTCCACTGAGCAGATCACGTCAGTAGCTCTGTCCCTTGCAGAGCCCAGGGGCAGCCTTGTCTGGCCCTAATCCTCAGAGAGGGACCAAGTAAGGTCTTTGAGGGCAGCACCTAAAGAATGGGGGGCCCAGTGGCTGGGGAGTCAGTCTAACATTGCAGCAGGTGGTGGGATGGGTTTCTTGCTGCACCCCAGCACCTTTGGTTGTCTCTCAGGAAGATTACTTCATGGGTCACTGGTCCTGGAGTGCCTCCACCAGCTGGTGTAGCAGATCCCTCCTCCCAGTGGCTGCAGGCAGCAATATCTGGCTGCCCACAAATCTCTGCCTGCCTGCCCTGGGTCTAGCAGCTTCTCTCCTCACCCCTAACCCCTGGGTCTAGCAGCTTCTCTCCTCACCCCTAACCTCAGCATCTCCTCCATGCCCTTCACTGCCACCTCATCCTGCTCCCACTCTTCTCCCACCTTCCATCAGCCAAGTGATTGGTAAGAGGGGAAGTAGGAGGGCTAAGATGAATTTTAAAGGGCAAATAGCTACAGATTAAAAAACAAACAAGACATTCTTTAATTATGTCAGAAGCAGGAAGACTGCAGAAGAAATGGTGGGTGCTCCCTCAGGGTGCTGGTTATTCAGGGCACCCACCATTCCTTCTGCAGGCTTCCTGCTTCCATTATACTCAGAGTCTCTCATACCTTCAGGAAGGTCAATACAGCCAGGAGCAGGTTCAGAAGAGCATTTTCTCCCTCTGACTCCCAAGCAGGTGCAGCTCCCCTCCCTGACTCTGGAGAGCTACCTACCATGTACCACCCCGTATTAAAAACTAGGAAATTAAAATCATCATTAGGTGACAATCTGGGCTGCATCAGGGCACACCCACCCACCCAAAATCTTATCAGTACATCACCGGGCATCAGCTATGAATGTAAAAAACTTGTGAGAGCCCTGGCACCTCTTTCATTACAAATTAAGCGCTGCTCACCCTCAACTGAACTGCACTCACTAAGCAAGGGGTTTGGATGGCAGAGCCCAGTGGAGAGAAAGAGAGTGTGGGGGACAGGTGTTTTGCTTGGTGGTGTGGGCTCTGCCTAAGAGTCACAGGCACTATTTGACCTGCCCCTCTCCCCTGTTTAAAGATAGAGCTGATTAGGTTCCACTGAGCATTTTTTGTTAAGTGACCACTAGAGGGGAAATCACTGATAATCACATCTAGGTGCTTAGACCTGCTGTGGGGCAATGTTTCTGTGGAAGACCCTGCCCAGCCTGCACTAGCAGTGAGGTTTCCCTAACGAGAGCTGAAATCACTGAGAGCTGGGTGGAACCTCAAGAGACTGACTCACAGAGGTCACAGTGGCAAGCGGCAGCAGAAGGTGACAGTGCAGGGCCATCAGATGGAGTGAATGGTGGCATGACAAACAGCAGCGAGAGTAAGCAGTTGGTGTGAGTTGTGAGCAGCTGGAGGAACGAGCAAGGTCCCTTCTCCCTCCCCCATCTCCTTCTGGGTGGGAGGTGAACTCATACGAAAGCACCTCTGAACTTTAGGTCTACATTGACCAAGGACAACAACTATAAGTGGGGTGTGGTGCAGGGAGAAGGAAGGGGTATGTTAAAGCAACATTTGTTTGTTGGACTATGTTTTAGTGATTTTGTTCCAGAATGCTAGATTTGTGACTGGAAACTTATATAAATATACATTTCCTAGTAGGTCAAGATTTTTAAATGCATTCTTTGCCAACATTGTGTGACAGACCCAGACCAGTGGGGTACAGGAGTCTGGTAGAGGGCAAATATACTGGTCACTGGATGAGTAGTTTTCTGTTCCCTGAGTGACCAGAGCAGGGGCTGCACTAGAGTAATCAGGAACCTGCTAGAACCAGTTAAGGCAGGCAGGCTAATTAGGACACCTGGAGCCAATTAAGAAGAAACTGCTAGAATCAATTAAGGCAGGCTAATCAGGGCACCTGGGCTTTAAAAAGGAGCTCACTTCAGTTTGTGGTGGGAGTGTGAGGAGCTGGGAGCAAGAGGTGCAAGGAGCTGAGAGTGAGAGGGTGTGCTGCTGGAGGACTGAGGAGCACAAGCGTTATCAGACACCAGGAGGAAGGTCCTGTGGTGAGAATAAGGAAGGTGTTTGGAGGAGGCCATGGGGAAGTAGCCCAGGGAGTTGTAGCTGTCATGCAGCTGTTACAGGAGGCACTATAGACAGCTGCAGTCCACAGGGCCCTGGGCTGGAACCCAGAGTAGAGGGTGGGCCCGGGTTCCCCCCAAACCTCCCAATTGACCTGGACTGTGGGTTCTCCCAGAGGGGAAGATCTCTGGGTTGTTCCCCAACCCACATGGTGAATCTCTGAGACAAGAAAATCCGCCAATAAGTGCAGGACCCACCAAGATACAGGAGGAACTTTGTCACAATTGTTATCTCACATTATCACTATCTCGAGAAGTTGTTATCTTGGGGAGTTTCTGTACTAAACATTTTTATTATCTTATAATTACTTTTTACATAAGAACATAAGAATGACCATACTGGGTCAGTCCAATCATCCATCTAGTCCAGTATCCTGTCTTCTGACAATGGCCAATGCCAGATGCTTCAAAGGGAATGAACAATAATTTTATAAGGGGGGAGGGATAGCTCAGTGGTTTGAGCATTGGCCTGCTAAACCCAGGGTTGTGAGCTCAATCCTTGAGGGGGGCCACTTAGGGATCTGGGGCAAAATTGGTCCTGCTAGTGAAGGCAGGGGGCTGGACTCGATAACCTTTCGGGGTCCCTTCCAGCTCTATGAGATAGGTAACAGAACAGGGCAATTATTGAGTGATCCATCCCCTGTCATCCACTCCCAGCTTCTGGTGAACAAAGGCTAGGAACACTCAGAGCATGGTGTTACATTCTAGCCCATCCTGCTAATAGCCACTGATGGACCTATTTTCCATGGACTTATGTAGTTCTTTTTTTAACCCTGTTATAATTTTGGCCTTCACAATTCCCCTGGCAAAAAGTTCCACAGGTTGACTATGGGTTGTGTAAAGAAGTACTTCCTTTTGGTTATTTTAAACCTACTGCCTTAATTTCATTGGGTGACCCCTAGTTCTTGTGTTATGTGAAGGAGTAAATAACACTTCCTTATGCACTTTGTCCACATCAGTCAAGATTTTATCATATCCCCTCTTAGTCATCTCTTTTCCAAGCTGAAAAGTCCCAGTCTTATTAATCTCTCCTCATATGGAAGCTGTTCCATACCCCTAATAATTTTAGTTGCCTTTTTCAGTACCTTTTCCAACTCCAATATATCTTTTTTGAGATGGGGTGACCAGAACTACACATAGTATTCAAGATGTGGGCATACCGTGGATTTATATAGTAAAAGTGGAGGATCTTGGTTTGCCAGACCAATCAGCAAAGCCAGTGCTGACACAACCTATATGAAAAGGCTGGAAAACACCAAGCCTCTGGATTGCATCGACATGCAGAAAGCCTTATAAACCAGTCACTTTTAGAAGTGCTTAATGAGGCTGTTAAGAATGCTGGAGACACAACACAGTTTATGTGAACAAACATGGCTGTCACATCATACTTTCTATTTAAGCAAGAGATACCACACACTACAAACTGGAAGCCAATGTTAAGTGCATTGTCATTTGTTAATCCTGAAGTTGGACACTGGTTCCGACTAAATGCTCACTATCTTTCTGCAAAAAACTCAGCTGACTGGTTAGAAGCATGCAGTGCAACAGTGAAAGACTGAGCAGTTGAAAAAGTGAAGAACTCTCTCACCACATTCAGAAAATGTGTATACATGACTGATGAATGCACCGATGCAAATGGGCATCAAGTTTTAAATCATTGCATACATTATCTTGATGTCAATGGTAGGTCAGTAGATGCCTTTCTAGATGGTCAGGTTATAGAAGACACATTGGCTGTATCTGTGACAACCCACATTTTAGAAGAGTTAAATGCTTGTAAATTGAACTCCAAACAGATGGCTGCTTTTGCATTTGATGGACTTGCAAACTTCTCTGGAAGACATAGTGGAGTACAAGCTTTGCTCAGAGAAAAGTGTAACGCTAATCTCTCCTATACTCACTGCAGAGGCCATCAACTTCAACTAGCACTAGTGCGAGCTGCAGAATCTTCAAAAGACATTTAAAAAACCATAAATGTAATGTCTTTGTTATACTCTTTTTTTCAGCAAGAGTCCAAAAGGACTGAATGTTTTGGAAAAAATAGAAAATACACTGGGACTGAAGCTCAAATGAGTCCAACCTGGGAAAACCCGCTGGCTTTCTCATGAGTGATCCCTGTCTGTTGTCTTAAAATTACTGGAACCGTTATTACTGGCTTTGGAAAGTATCTACCAAGATGGGATGGATTTAAGTAGGGAGGCTAGTGGACTACTTTTGCTACTATGTTCAGAGAAGACTATTGCCATTCTCTCTCTTCTAAGTCTACTGTTGAAACCACTTGGGTCATTAAACAATGCCATCCAGGCATCTGCTACAACAGTAGTAGATCTTTGTCCTGCAATAAAATCTACACTTGGATCAATCAGAGAGATATACATTGAAAACATACTGGAAGAAGCAGACTTCAGTTCAGAAGCTGACTAATTAAGGCACTTATACTGACTCCTTTAGTGAAGAGGACAATAAGTGTTTGTTAAGTCAGCTGAAAAAGTACACAGACTTGATTCTAACAAATCTACAACAGCATCTTCTGGATTCTACTCAACCTCTCCATAGCTTTTACAGATGCCTGTCTTATAAAATACTGGACAGTTGAGTGGAGTGAGGCACTACTGGCAATGGGGCTGCCAAGTGATCAGGACAGAATAGAGAATTTGAACACAGAGTGGAATATCATATGATGAACGAATAAAGATTTCACTTCAACTTCCTCTTTATCATCATTAGTGGTTCGACTCAATTTTTGGGCAATGTTTCCCGGGATGAAAGAAGTAGGAATTCATCTCTTGCTACTCCCAGTCACAACAGCGACAGTTGAGTAGTCTTTTTCCTCATTGAATAGAATTTTGTGTTCTGAAAGGAGTCACCTTCTGCCTGATCATGAGCATATAATGAAGGACTGGAAGTATGGACCCATGAGAAGCCACCAAAGATGAATGCACTGCATTTGAGAAGTTTATTAACAGAGTTGTGCAAAATTACAGTAAGAAACCAAGAAGGATGTAGATGTAGTGCTTAATAATAGGTTTGAGTAGCCAACTTTAATTTGTGTGATGATTTAAAAACATGAGTTAAATCTAATAAAATGGTCACGAAACATTTTTCAGTTTTTACTATTTTGCCATACAGCCCACCTTTGCCCTCATGGTCTCACCCCTCATCAGTCGACACCCCTCCTGTATATTTGAACACCCCCCTAATTTCAATTCCTGGGGAAAACACTGCATCCAAAACTATCATCTGCCATTGCTTCAGCCCAAGTAGCTTGTGCTAAAACCCTGTCCCTGTTGGGCTGATCAGCCAGGAACTGCATACGAAGGGGATTTGGTTTCTGGAAGGCACTTGGGCTACGGATGGGAGAGAGTCTGTTTACCCTGCTTTAAAATGCAGGTTTGCCCCTTTCAGAGAATGCCCCTGTTCTGCGGCATGGTGGGAATGGATCAGAGAAGAAAGTGCCATGCCTACCCCTCTCTTCAGACCAGGAAGTCTGCAATTTAGAAACAGCAGGAAGCCTGAAGCCCTGAATACCTCCAAGCAGCTCCACTGCTGACGTACCCAGATGTCTGAATCCTCCGTCGCAGCTCATCGCTGCTTTTCTCAGCTGGGCTCACTCAGGTCAAATGGGAACAGCTCATCCCTCCTGCCTGCCTCTCCAGGTGACAGGGAATTGGAGGCTGTGCTAAGGATCTGCACTTGTTCTGCCTCTGGCCTGGCAGAATGACAGAAAACAGTGATGGCAGCTGTCCTGTGGCTCATCTTCACACCGAGGGGCCCAGCATTGCAACAGTTGGAGCCATATGGGAACTACTGCTTTTGTTTTCCTAGAAACAGTTGTTTATTGTCCTGGTCTTTGAATCAAAAGCACAAACAGCCTGGGACTCCCCATCCCTTCGGTCCCCTGCCCTAATCTGTGCTGAGCCCTCCTTTTATCAGGACTGGGAATTGTTCAAGCCCCAGTGATGCCATGCAGAAGAGAGTAGGTGTCCTTTGATAATGGCTGCCCTCTTTGAATTATACAATGGCCATCTGCATGGCAGCAGAGGCGCAGATGGAGGTTTTTGGAAGGGATGCCAGCCAAGAACTACCTGACAATGAGCAAGGGACCCTACCACATAGACAGAAAGCCAGAAGAACCTCTGAGGTGTCCAGATGCTGGAAACTTTTGCTTCCATCTACCCTCTACTTGAATGTGACTTTGTCTTTATTCCACACATGAGGCGAGGGGGTCCTCAATCAAAGGTCTTGAAAAGGGGCACAGTGTAGAACACAGCTAAGAGCCAGGTTTAAAAACCTCCCATGAGCTACCGTGTCACCCCCTCAGGGTGCCCCTCTGCAGTGCCTGAGCAGCAGTGACACTGCAGGCCAAGTCAAGAGTAGTTGCTGCTGTTGCCCTCTTTCTGCCAAGCACGTGGCAGTGACGGCTGCATCACAGCGCTCCCCCTCTACTCTAGCTGTGTGGAAGGAGCCAGGAGATGACAGAGAAGCCTCTTTTATTCATGCCATAATGAATTCCTTTGGAATACAATTAATGTGCTCCCTGCTGCAGATATGAAGCCTTCATCAGTATGGCAAACACCCGTGCCAGCCGTGCCAGCTCTTTGAGAATGGAATATAAATATTTCAGCTTGTCCAAGGGGAGCACTATCCTTCCACACCATTTGTAATTCAGCTTTGAAAGATTACCCTGCTGGTGAGAATTAAATAGCTTTGTTAAGAATCGGAAACAATTGTTCTCTCCTGGCCTCACTTGTCAACCTGAGAGCAGTTGCGATTCTCTCTGTGCAGTCAGAGGCTGGGGCCTCGGGAAGGCTTTGGGAAGCTGAGATGAAAATGAGAGATGGAAGCTTGGTTCCAACAATTGAGGAGCTGCCATAATATGGTCATGCTGTGCCGGGGGTCTCTGACTTGTCTGAAAATGACTCCTGGTGCTTTTGGGTTGTGCACTGGATTAGTTTTATTACTGTGAGATGTGTGTGGTATGTGGATGGTGTGTGTCAGTGTACCTGTGTGTTCCTATATGCTGTGCTTGGGTGGCTTTGTGCTGTGTTTTCTGGCTGGTTTGTTGATACAGCCGTAGATTTTAAGACCAGAAGGGAACACTGTGATCATCTAGTCTGACCCCCTGTATAACACAGGCCAGAGACTTCCCCCATATCATTCCTGTTTGAACTAGACAGATCTTTTAGAAAAAATGTCCAATCTTGATTTAAAAATGTCCAGCATGCCTTTGTGTCTATTTCTCCTAAGTGTACATTGTTTTGGGAGGTGTAGTGTGAGTCTTGATGTGACCTTGTTTGGTGCATGTGTTAGCATGTTTCTGATGTGTGTGTTAGGTAGAGCCCTGCACAGATACAAAATTTGTATCCGCATCTGATTAGCAATCCACAAAAACAGTTTGCAGATATCCACATCTGCATCTGCGGATGCGGATGTCCACAGATATAAACTGGATATCTAGACCTATACCATTACTAGGATTTCTTTTGTTCATGATATATTTTTTAAAAAATCCTTCTTATTTTCCTTAGTCTATTGGTCATAGATTTTTCAATGATACCCTTAGCTTCCCTTATTAATTGCCTGCATTTCATAACTTCTAATTTATAGTTATTGCTATCAACTTCCCCTTTTTATCATTTGTTATATATTATTTTTAATTATTTATTTGCTGCTCCTTTTACTTCCCTTTTTGTTAGGATGCTTTTTTAAATAAAATGGCCTTTTAGTGATCATCATAAATGTGCATCAAAGAAGAATGCAGGTGAAATAAGTTGGTGTTCTTGTGTGTTCTGAAAGGTGCCTCTCTGTAAATCAGCCCAGGCATAGCCAAACCAGTGGATTGATTATGGTCCTTGCATTGGTGATTATACCAATGACTACGGGATGAATTATTATATTCTAGAAAGGATCATTCACTTTTGGTACGGAGGTAGCATGCTAATGCCGCAGTGCCCCTAGCCAGCTTGAGCCATTCCACTCATAGGATGAAATCTTGGCCCCATTAAAATAAAGGGTGAAATTCCATTGACTTTAGTGGAGCCAGGATTTCACCTATAATGATTTCCAGAACTCTGACTATGTATGAAGCAGAAAGGCAGGGCTATAGCAAAGGCGGGATTCAAGAAGAGAGAACTTATTGCCAGACCTTGCTGTATTTACTAATTTATAAGATTAATTATCTGCTCTCCCACCTGCCCCGAGGAGACTTGAATTGCACAGTGGACTGGCCAGTAAAGCAAGTACCTCCCTACTTGGTGCACACTCCTCAACATATCACAGTGGTCTGTTGTGTACAGAGTCTGTTGTGGAAGGAATGGGCATGCAGTTGGGAGCTATAAGACAACAGCAGGTCATTCATTATAACAGAGATAGTTAAGATGAAGACAATGTAGATAATATTTACTCCTGGTAGAATTCTGTGCCACTGCACAATGCAGAATTTGTACAGAATTAATGTTCTATGCAGAACTTCCTTTTTCCCTGTAGAATTGGTGCTACAGAGCTGTTGGCCACCACTAGGGGCCGCTGGACATGGCAGAGCCCATCTCGCCAGCTCGCAAATACAGGACACTGCCAGGGAGAGAGTGAGGGGTATGATTAGATGTTTGGCTGTGTGAGTGTGTTCTTTCAGCTTGCTGTCCCAGCTCTGCGCAGACAGCTGGCACAGCAGACCTCAAACGAACTGCCCAATGACCACAAGATCTGTTAAGGTACAAAGGCACCCAGCCAGGTTTATTGTCAACAAGGCATGGTCCTAGTATCCCGCAGACTCTACCGGACCACTAATACATGTATGCCTGTTACAATGGACGCAGCTCAGTGAATGGCTGGACTTTCTATTCCCCCCACCCAAGTCTGGCCAAAGACTCTCCCTCTTTATACACTGATACAAACAAGTTATATGTTGCCCCCCTGATGTATCTGGGTGCCACCATCTGACATATCTGGGGGCCACCCATTACCTTGTACATGTTGGTTCGATCAAATCATCTCTATCCATCATCTATCCATCATGGCGTCATCTTAATCTTATTTTTAAGATGGGTCAGTGTGTTCCTGTTATCTTTGGGGAATGTGCTGGTACCAGGGTGTCCTGGTACCATTCTTCTGGAATGTGTTTGCGTGTGTGTTCTTGTGCCTAGCACTGCTTAGGTATATGTGTTTCTGCAACATCAGCCCTGTTCTTGCCAGATTCTGTGAGCAGGCCCTGCCTTTTGCTCATAACTTAACTTTCCTCTATAGCAGCAAAACTTTGACCACTACTTTAGTTTAGGCAACAGGCCTCATACCAGGCCTCTAATCCAAAGGCTTATGTTTCAGGCTGTCTTCCTATTACAAAGGTGAGAGGGTGCTGGGCAGTTGCAGTCCCCATCATGCCCCTAAGGAAGGAGGCTGTGTGCAGGAAATTACGTACCAACCCAGGACCCAGCATCTGGGCTTTGGGGGAGAGTGGTGTAGGTGTCTGCACTGGGCTGGGAGGGGAGGGGGCGTGTGGCTGGGCTCTGGAGGGAGAGGATGTGGGTGTCTGGCTCTGCAGCTGGGCTTTGGCGGGGGGTGCGATTGTCTGGGTTAGGGTGGTACCCCATGGCTGGGCTCTGGTGGGAAGGGGGCAGAGAAACAGGATCTTCCAGGCAGGCGGATACTAGTAAGTTACCCTGTATAAGGAATAGGGACTGGGAGTGGCTGGCTCATTACAGAAGCAGCTTTTCCTCTCCTGGAATTGACACCTCCTCATCTATTATTCGGAGTGGACTACATCCACCCTGATTGAATTGGCCCTGTCAACACTGGTTCTCCACTTGCGAAGTAACTCCCTGCTCTCCATGTGCCATTATATAATGCCTGCATCTGTAACTTTCACTCTATACATCTGAAGAAGTGAGGTTTTTACCCACGAAAGCTTATGCCCAAATAAATCTGTTAGTCTTTAAGGTGCCACCAGACTCCTTGTTATTCCTGTATAAGGAAGAGTCCTTGAATCATGGCTGAAGTGAAGCACAGTTGAAAATTGTACAGAAAGTCTGCTCAGTAATCACTTTCCCTATAGGTTTCAGCACACTTCAGATATGTGCAGGGTGAATACTGCTGTAGCCATTATCATGGACACAAAAGATACTATATGAAGCAGACAAGAGATGTACTAGTCCAGCAATCATTATCCCATTCATTTGTAATAATAGAAATCAAGACTACATGTTCAGTGCATTTGTCTGTGTTTACATATATCAGTGGGTCTCAAACTTTTTTACTGGCGACCCCTTTCACATCGCAAGCCTCTGAGTGTGACCCCCCCCCAATAAATTAGACACATTTTAAAATATATTTGACACCATTATAAACACTGGAGGCAAGTGGGGTTTGGGGTGGAGGTTGACAGCTCGCAAACCCCCATGTAATGACCTCATGTAATGACCTCCCGACTCCCAGTTTGAGAACCCCTGACCTATATCCTGTTAGAAGTTTAACAACAGAACCAGATTAGCTTGTAGATGCTAATTCCCTTTCATATCTTAATTGCCTTATATTATGTATGTGACTGTGGTCAGTTAACCTTAAGATCAAAGATGTGAGACACTGCAGTTAAAATAATAATATTTACTCCTGGGGGAATTCTGTGCCAAAAAATTCTGCACCAAAAAACTAAAAATTCTGTGCACAATATGTTAAAATTCTGCATATTTTATTTGTCAAAATAACACTATAAAATCACACCAGTTTCAATTATTTTGGTAATTTATTTCAAATACATGTTAACAACTATGTCTATAACAATATAGACAATAATAGAGATTTCCCCAGGAGTAGAGATTTAAAGAAACCCCTATGACAACCCAGTATAGGTATGTGAGCTATCCGAGCACAAGGACTTCTCAGATACCTAGAAATTGGCTTACTGGATTTTCTTCAAATTAACAACAAAAATACTTCTGGGCTGAGAACACGCCTAAGAAATTTCAGTCCTAAAGGTATTTCTTTAAAATAAAATTATTGTCTGACAACAAGGTTTTAGAATGGAGTGTCATTAACATAACGGGGGTCATAAATCTACAGATGAAATCCACCTGGAAGTTTGAAAAGACCAAGCAGAGGAAATAGAACTTCTGGAAATAATCAGCAACATATCCTGGGCTGCCAGGAGAGCTCCTAATTGACTGGGAAAGGGCAAACAAGGTAGCCATCTTTCAGCAGGAAAAAACAGGAAACCACCAGCCAATTAGTATGACATCCATTCTAGGCAAAATATATGGGCATATCATAAAGCAGTCAATATGGGTTCGTTTGGGAGAACAGTGGATAACATCTGACACATCATGGGTGTTTTAAAAATAACTGAGCTGGGAGGTATCTTCAGTCTGCTTATTGGGATATAGGTAGCAGGTCTCAGGGATGCAGTGGGAAGAGTATCTGCAAAATTGCCAGCACCAAGAGCTCCAAAATCATTGGAAACCCCTCCCCCACCCCCAAAAGCACAAGATTGGCTTTAAAAATTATGAGATTTTAACTGACAAACCATCAAAAACTGTCCATGTTTTCACTCAGCCCCTGCTATTTGCACTGCTAGGGAGATGCCACACTGGGATTTTATTACAAGTCGCACTTTCGGGGTGTTTTCCTTGAAAGCCAGCTGCTGGAATCATGGGATTATAAGAGGAAAAAAAACCCCCACAGATGCAGCTGAACGTCTAACCACAAGAATCTTTCCTCTCCATTTTTATCAAAGCATGTTTCTAGCCGTCTTGTTTGCAGGAAGAAGCCTGAAAATGTGACCTCAACAGCTCCAAACCAGAAGGCAAAGAGACCTGACATTGATTAGTTCTAATTATTTTTGGACTCAGACCCAAGATATTTGAACATTTGGGGCTGGTAACACTGAATACAGTTGGGGACTGTAACGGGTTGTGCTCACCACCGTGGCACCTCCTGCTGGTCGCTCTGGGAATTAGCTCCATTCCAGCTGTGGAGTGCCCTTTGCAGGTGGTGTCCCGCCCATTGCCTGCTCTGCTGTGCTGTCTGGGACCCGCGCTGCTCCCTGGCTTGCAGAATCCTCTTCTGGACACAGCCCTATGGCTGTGCCCCTGCTCTACTCTCCCCCCTTCCGGGGGTATCAGCAGTCCTCAGTTTGCACCTGCCTTCATGGCCACCTGCTGCCCCAAAGTCTAGTCCCTTGCCTCAGGGACAAGGCACAATCCCCCATGGTAAGGTGTGGTGTAAGGGGGGTGGGGAGGACCCAGGCCCACCTGTTACTCTGAGTCCTGACCCAGGGACCCTCTAGCGGCAGCCTCCCACTGCCCTCCTTCCATTCCCTCTTCTCCCTGTGTACCCAGGGTCACTTCCCCTTGGCCCTTGCACCTTCTTGGCCCTTTTCATCAGGGGCCACCACCTGGCAGGTTACAGGCCCAGAGCTCTCTCTCTGCTCTCCTGAGCCTGCCCAGCACTGCTCTAGGCTAGGTGCTCTGTCTACAGGAAGCCAGTCCTTCTCCCCTGCTTGTCAGTGACACACTGCTGTCTCCTCTGCTTTGCAACCTTTATATAGGGCCCAGCCTGGCTCTTATTGGCTGCCTTTCTGCCCTTCTCTGATTGGACGGGTTCTGCACAGGCTCCCTCCGGCCTGCTTTAACCCCTTCTCTGCCAAAGTGGGACAACTGCCCCACTACAGGGACACTTGCCCTTTCATCACTAGGGGGACTTTACTTTCTGGTTCCTGGGGTTGGGGACTGTGATCCTGTCACTCTGTTCCCCGTCATCAGACA
This sequence comes from Emys orbicularis, assembly GCF_028017835.1. Lineage (NCBI taxonomy): Eukaryota > Metazoa > Chordata > Testudines > Emydidae > Emys > Emys orbicularis. Next base: position 72,772,660 of record NC_088690.1, read on the forward strand.
TCGCAAGGGCTCCTGAGCTTGTGGGGCTCCACACCTGGGGACACACTGTGACAGGCCCAGGGCTTGTGCTCAGGGGATGTGGGCTGTCTGTGAGGTCCCACTGGGTATGTCAGGGCAGGTCAAGGCCACACCCCTAGGAGCAGGCCACTTGTCATGGGGAATGGTGCAGCTGCCCACAGCAGCAGGCTGCTTGGGGAGGGACCATGTCTCCTTGAGCTCCACCCTCCCCACACTTCCTGCCGTGGCTGCAACCTGCCTGCTGCTAGTATGGATACTGCACAATCTGTCCTCTGGCAGGAAAGTGGAAGGTGCTTCCTCTCCTTCCCAGATGCATATGCACACACCCATCCCTGACCCAACTGCCAAACAACACACACACACACACAGCCTGACACAACTGCCAAACAGCACACATAAGAACATAAGAATGGCCGTACCGGGTCAGATCAAAGGTCCATCTAGCCCAGTATCCTGTCTACCGACAGTGGGCAATGCCAGGTGCCCCAGAGGGAGTGGACCAACAGGCAATGATCAAGTGATCTCTCTCCTGCCATCCATCTCCATCCTCTGACAAACAGAGTCTAGGGACACCATTCCTTACCCATCCTGGCTAATAGCCATTAATGGACTTAACCACCATGAATTTATCCAGTTCTCTTTTAAATGCTGTTATAGTCCTAGCCTTCACAACCTCCTCAAGTAAGGAGTTCCACAAGTTGACTGTGCGCTGCATAAAGAAGAACTTCCTTGTATTTGTTTTAAACCTGCTGCCTATTAATTTCATTTGGTGACCCCTAGTTCTTGTATTATGGGAATAAGTAAATAACTTTTCCTTATCCACTTTCTCCACATCACTCACGATTTTATATACCTCTATCATATCCCCCCTTAGTCTCCTCTTTTCCAAGCTGAAGAGTCCTAGCCTCTTTAATCTCTCCTCATATAGGACCCGTTCCAAACCCCTAATCATTTTAGTTGCCCTTTTCTGAACCTTTTCTAGTGCCAGTATATCTTTTTTTAGATGAGGAGACCACATCTGTACGCAGTATTCGAGATGTGGGCGTACCATTGATTTATATAAGGGCAATAATATATTCTCAGTCTTATTCTCTATCCCCTTTTTAATGATCCCTAACATCCTGTTTGCTTTTTTGACCGCCTCTGCACACTGCATGGACATCTTCAGAGAACTATCCACGATGACTCCAAGATCTTTTTCCTGACTTGTTGTAGCTAAATTAGCCCCCATCATATTTTATGTATACACACACACCCCATCCCTGACACAACTGCTAAATAGCACACCCACCCACCCATTCCTGACACAACTGCAAAAAAGCGTGCGCGTGCGCACACACACACACCAAACCTGACAATGGCCAAACACCACACCCACACCCAGTCAACCCTAACACAATTATCAAACAGTGCACACATGCACACACACACCATCCATGATACGACTGCCAGACAGCACACATGCACATCCCCCCAACCCTGACACAACTGCCAGACAGCACTCACATGCACACACACAACATCCTTGGCACAACTGCCAGAAAGCGCACACCCCCCCCCAACCCTGACACAACTGCCAAACGGCACATGCACACACATGTGCACACACACACAGATACTGGCACCACTGCAAACAGCACACATGCACACACACAGACACACAAAATCCCTAGCCACCCCATCTCCATATCTAAATTGTAATTATGCACCAGCCCAAATCCACTCCACCTATTAATCACATATACACACAGCAATCACAACAGACACAGCCCACCCCAAACCACTTTATTGTCCAGCCATGCAAACACACTCCCTACCCCACTTCCACACACCCTTCTTAACACAATGCTTCATGTTAGATGCTCTGAAGTGTTGATGTTGTTCATCCCATGATGCTGCGGGTAAGTGCTGTGGATTGGTCCAGTTTCATTGTCCTGGCAAAGGTCAGTCTCTCCTAGTTCAGGCTGCCAACAGGACTGCATTGTAGGGCTGATCTTCAGCTCCCCAAATACAAATGCTCTTGTTCTCCAGTTCTCAGCAGGTACAAGAATGTTTCCTCCCTACCCATTTCAAGGCAATTGAGAAAGTCACGCTTGAGAAGAGGATGCTTAAAAATGCTTGTGAAGTGGATATAAACAAAGGCTTAGGCACAAAGGAACTCTGGGAGCAGATTTAGCAGCAGCATCCTCCCTCTCCCCCAGGATGCGAGTTCTCCGGCCTGTGCAGAGCTCTTTCACAAGGGCTCCCCTCCCCACCTCTTCCACATGCCCAACCCAGATGCTCCCAACATATGTGGAGCAAGGGTTTGTACTCCTCTGGCTGTGGTGAATGTCACCCTGAGTGAAGCAGGGCTCTGCAGTGAATGAGGTAGGGCCCTGGGGATCTGAGCTTGACTTTGGGCCATATCTATTTGTGATTACTAGGGTGTCAATATGGAATCCATCAGCATGTTCAACAGGCTCTGTGTGCTCTGTGCATAGTGAATGAGATGGGAGTGCACAGTGAAGGGAGAAGTGTCTGGAGAATCCCTGCCTCACTCTGGATCAAACTGTGCCTGCAATTACAAAAGGGTTCATTCCAGTCATTGCACTGAGGTGGGTGGTATTGAGCTGAGCTGATCTCTCTGTGAGGGAGAGCAGAGGCCTGGCCACACTCACGCCATGACTGAGGCAAGGCTGCACTTAATGAACAATGAGCATGACAAGATCTGATTGGTTCAGACGCTGCTTTGGAATGATTTGATTTATTTCCATATATTATAAAATCATTACAATTCATTCATTTAATTTATATGGAGAAAATAGGTTATGTTAGCATTTTGGCAAATGGACAGAAATTGTGCTTTCACTGCCTGCCTTCTTTAATACATTATTATAGGCATGTCATATACACACTCCTAGAGCTAAGATTGTACAAGAATTTCCATTCTAATGAGTCATTTTCAGAAGCTCATAACTTTGTCATATTTCACCTTTCACGCTGAAAACTTGCACCTTTGCCATTATGCACCTTTTTTTAACTGCTGCTTGGGAAATGGTTTACACCTGAAATTTGGCAGAGGCAGAGTCCCTAGGTGGTAAATTTGTCTTGTGGTGGTCCAATGAAAGGCCATTTGGATTTGACTGAGTTATAAGGGTACTCTGTACTGTATTTTGGAAATGTGCTTTGAACATTTGCCCTGTTTTGTTACCTTGGCACTAGGCATGAGTGCAGAAGAAAGTGGAATGTCAGAGCACGGCTGTCATCGGGCAAATACTGAGGCACATATGTATCTTCACTCATGGGAACGAAATTATGCAAGTGATTGCATATTTGCAGGATTGGAGCTTGCAGGCATGTCTGAAATATGATCTGTGATGGAAGCTGCTCCATTCCATACAATATTTGAAGGTGAGCATGAAATGAAACAGGGGTCCTATGGCAAAATTGGCCAGAACAAAGTGTGCACCTGCTTTCTAGCAAATAATTTCATGGTATGGGATTTCTTTGTTTTATATTTTTTCCTTAAAAAAAAACAGAGGAAGTTCTGTATGAAAAACTGTTAAAGGAGCATTAAGTTGCAAAGTGAAGTACTCACAAGCCTGTTAATGCCAAAGACCCTTGGGCCCATAACGCTGTCACCTCATGATGATTCAGTCTTTAATGAAATCACATACTATATTTTTCTGTGGTATGGCAATGTAGGATGACAGTTGAATACATCTCCTTCAAGCTCCCATTCAGCTCCTGTTGGAGGGGCACCTGCACATGTACGTGGTGTGGTATTTGAACTCAGTGTAATACACAGACACCTGGGAATGTGTATCTACTGTGCAATGATTCCCGCCTTCTGGGTGTGACCAGCCAATGAGTAATGTATTTCATAGAGTTCTAGATTCCAAGTCCAGAAGGGAGTACAGTGACCATCTAGTCTGCTCACCTGTAATAGCACCGGCCAGAGACCTGCCCCAAAATCATTCCTAGAGCAGAGCTTTGAGAAAAACAGCCAATCTCGATTGAAAAATTGTTAGTGATGGAGAATCAACCACACCCCTTGGTAAATTGGTCCACTGGTTAATTACTGTCAACGTTAAAAATTTACACCTTATTTCTAGTCTGAATTTGTCTAGCTTCAACTTCTCCACAGCTTTGACTGATGATGTAATTCTTGTGATCTTGTATCCTCGCTGGAGCTTGTGTGGGTGGAATTCTCTAAGAATTGGTCCAAGCCAGCTCTAGTTTAAGGATCATCCCAGCTCCCTGGCTCCTGCAGTTTAATTAATATCTCCTAATGAAGCTGCTGTTATCTTCCTAATTCTCTGAACTGTTACTGCCAGCACAGCATGCTGTAGTCCCAGGCAGACATCTCCAGCCTCAAGGCTAGACCAGAAATATAGATTCTCTCTCTCTTGCTCTCTCTCTCTCTCTCTCTCTCACACACACACACACTCTTTTCTCTCCCACTACTCCTCCTTACTCCTCTGAGCCTGTCTTTGCATCCCAACCCCATACAATCTGCCCTCCACACCCCTGCATACTTCTCTCCGCCCTTTCCCATGCTCTCCTCCCCTTCACCTCACTACTGCTCTCTGCAGTTGTCAGCTTTTCTAATGTCAATTGTTTATTTAAAAAAAAGCCTTGCTGAGGTGATGGAGTGCCATTCTGATGGGCAGCTGAGACCTTTCAGCGAAGAAGAAACACTATTAGCAGGATTTGTGCTTTCTCCGAGCTCCTGCCATCTCTGCAGTCATTTGTGTTCAGCTCCTGCACCTGCCTTCGCGCACAGAATTCCACACACATCATGCCAAAGAACAGTGTCTGTAGCCATAATTTCTAAGACCAAAATTACTGATCAACCTTTGTTCTCCTTGATAAAGAACAAACCTCCTTGGTGCGTGTGGATGGATGTGGTAAGCAATGACCCTTGGATACAAAGCAGGAGGGTTTGGAAAGGGCAAAGAAGGGAGCCAACACTCAGGGATTTGGGCATTCAAGCCCCAATGGAGCTGAAAAGAATTCAAAGGCCTCTGCTTGGTTCATATTCCTGCAGCACTAAGGCTACTCCCAGCTGCTCGGAGAAAGGTGCAGGGAATCCCCTACTGGACAGTTATGAAATAGGCCAGGCAGTTGGTGGATAGTTTATGCACAAAGACTCAATGTGTGAGAGTCTAATGTAGCTATGGATGCCCTCGGTATCCTCACACAATTCCCAGCATGAGTCAACAAGGGGATGGAATCTAGGACCTCCAATTCCATTGCCCTGGCCTCTGGCCCTTCAGCTAAAGGTATAACTCCATTAGCTGGCAGTAGTGGACTCTTACCCTTTGCTGTAGATCAGCTACTAGAGGGGGAGGTGCTTTCCCCATGGTCAGTGGCAGACTGGAACTCCCATCTGCAGAAACAAAGAACTACAGGAGACCCCAACACATCTGGCTTTCCTCTAAAGATAACTCCTAGCCTATTCCTGCCCAAACTATGCATGTGCTTCCTCGCCTGGAGGCGGAGGGTAGAGAGGAGCCAGGCTTGACAGATGTTACATAAGAATGGCCATACTGGGTCAGACCAGTGGTCCATCTAGCCCAGTATCCTGTCTTCTGACAGTGGCCAGGGCCAGGAGCTTCGGGGGGGAATGTACAGAACAGGGTATGAGTGATCCATCCCTGTCATCCAATCCCAGCTTCTGTTAGTCTGAAGTTTAGGGACACCCAGAGCATGGGGTTGCATCCCAGACCATCTTGGTTAATAGCCACTGATGAATCTATCTTCCATTAACTTACCTAATTCTCTTTTGAACCCAGTTATACTTTTGACCTTCACAACCTCTCCTGACAATGAGTTACATAGGTTGACTGTACATTGTGTGAAGAAGTACATCCTTATGTTTGTTTTAAATCTGCTGTCTACCAATTTCATTCAGTGATGCCCAGTAGTTGTGTTATGTGAAGGGGTGAATAAGGCATTCTTATTCACTTTTTCCACACTATTCATGATTTTAAAGATGTCTTTCATATCCTCTACCTTAGTCATCTCTTTTCTAAACTGAACAGTCCCAGTCCTTTTAATCTCTCCTGATATGGAAGCTGTTCCATACCCTTAATAATTTTTGTTGCCCATCTCCATACTTTCTCCAATTCTAATATATCTTTTTTGAGATGGGGCGACCAGAACTGCATGCAGTGTTAAAGGTGTGGGTGTAGCATAGACACATATAATGACATTATGATATTTTTGGTCTTATTTTCTATCCCTTTCTTAATGGTTTCTAACATTGTTAGATTTTTTGATTGCTGCACCCATGAGTAGATGTTTTCAGAGAACTATCCATAATGACCCCAAGAACTCTTTCTTGAGTGGTAACAGCTAATTTAGACCCCATCATTTTGTATGTATAGCTGGGATTATGTTTTCCAATATGCATTACTTTGCATTTATCAGCATTGACTTTAATCTGCCATTTTGTTGCCTAGTCACCCAGTTTTGTGAGATCACTTTGTAATGCTTTGCAGTCAATTTGGACTTAAGTATCTTGAGTAATATTGTATTGTCTGCAAACTTTGCCATCTCACTCACTCACTTTTGTCTCCCTTTTCCAGATGATTTATGAATATGTGGAACAGCTTTGGTCCCAGTACAGATCCTTGGGGGACCCTGCTATTTACCTTTCTCTACTGTGACAACTGACCATTTATTCCTACCCTTTATTTTCTATCTTTTAATCAGTTACTGATCCATGAGATGACCTTCCCTCTTATCCCATGACTTCCTACTTTGCTTAAGAGTCTTCGGTGTGGTACATTGTCAAAGGCTTTCTGAAAGTCCAAGTACACTATATCGAGTGGATCACCCTTGTCCTCATGCTTGTTGATACACTCAAAGAATTCTAATAGATTGGTGAGGCATGATTACCCTTTAAAAAAAGCTGTGTTGACTCTTCCCCAACATATTACATTAATCTAGGTCTCTGACAATTCTGTTCTTTACTATAGTTTCAACCAATTTGCTTAGTACTGAAGTTAGGCTTACCAGCCTGTAGTTGCAAGGATCGCCTCTGGAGCCTTTGTTAAAGATCAGCATACACTAGCTATCCTCCAGTCATCTGTACAGAGGCTGATTTAAGTGATAGATTACATACCACAGTTGTTAGTTCTACAGTTTGATATATGAGTTCCTTCAGTTCCCTTGGGTGAATACCATCTGTTCTTGGTGAAATATTTTTGTTTAATTTATCAATTTGTTTCAAAACCTCCTGTATTGACACCTCAGTCTGGGACAGTTCCTCAGATTTGTCCCCTAAAAAGAATGGGTAGGTGTGGGAATCTCCATCACATCCTCTCCAGTGAAGACTGATGCTGAGAATTCAGTTAGCTTCTCCACATTGGCCGAGTCTTCCTTGACTGCTCCTTTAGCATGTTGATCATCCAATGGCCCTGCAGATTGTTTGGCCAACTTCCTGCTTCTGATGTACTTAAAAAAAAATTTGCTGTTTGTTTTTGTGTCTTTTGCTGGTTGCTCTTCCAATTCTTTTTTGTCCTGCCTAACGATACTTTTACACTTGACTTGCCAAAGTTTATGTTCCTTTCTATTTTCTTGAGTAGGATTTGACTTACAGTTTTTAAAGGATGTCTTTTTGTCTCCAACCACCTCTTTTTCTCTGTTGTTTAGCAATGGTGGCATTTTTTGGTCCTCTTGCTGTTTTTTTTTTTTAATTTGGGTTATACATTTAATTGGAGCCTCTATAATGGTGTTTTTAAAGTTTCCATCCAGCTTACAGGCATTTCACTCTTCTGACTGTTCCTTTCCCACCCTGCAAGGATGTTACATTTAATTCTCCTATGATTGCTATTACTGAGCAGTTCAACTATATTCACCTCTTGCACCAGATCCTGTGGACTAAATCAAGACTTGCCTCTCCCCTTGTGGGTTCCAGGACTCCAAGAAGCAGTCAGTAGTGGTGTCTAGACATTTTATCTCTGCATCCCATTCTGAGGTGATATGTACCCAGTTAATATGGGGATAGTTGAAATCCCCCATTATTTTCTGTTTTTGTTGCCTCTCTAACGTCCCTGAGCATTTCACAATCAATGCCACCATTCTGGTCAGGTTATGATTGTTTGTATATTCCTACTGCTATCCACTTATTATTCAAGCATGGAATTTCTATTCACAGAGAGTCTATGGTACAGTTTGATTCATTTAAGATTTTCACTGTATTTGACTCTATGCTTTCTTTCACATATAGTGACACTCCCCCACCGGCACGACCCACTCTGTCATTCCTGTGTTTTTTATACCCTGGTATTACCATGTCCCATTGATTATCAATGTTCCATTAAGTTTCTGTGATGCCTTTTATATAAATATCCTCATTTAATGTTAGTCTCATTGTTTTGTTTTCTGATTCTAGAAGGGGCACCATTGCGATGGTGATGGGTGTGGGCTAAGGACTTTGAAGTCTGGCCGACCAATCTGATCCCATCACCACTCTTTTGATAGCTCCTGGTTTCCTCTTCTCTGCTGAATTGGATGGAAACTCCTTGCCTTCACCTTCAAGACTCTACAGCTCCCCGTGTGCTTAGCTGACTCACTCTTATTACTGTGTTCCCCACTCTGCTCAGCAGTGATGCCCCAACTTGCAGTTTCTCACACAAGCATCTGCATGTGGGTTTTTTTGTACTGTCTTTATGCCTGGAATTCCCTTCCTTCTAAGATCTGCCAAGCACCTCCCCTCCCCTCCCCTACTTAAAATCCATCCTGAAACTTCCCCCCTCCTGCAGTGTCCACAGTGACATCAATCATTGTCTTCATCTTCCTTACTGGAGTTACAGAGAAAAAACCCGAGTGAGCCATGAAGTTGTGTATGTGATTGAAGGTGAGTAACTGCCTGCTCATATTGCTGCAGCTTGCTCCTTCCTCACCCCTGCCTGACTACTCCCCACCATGGCCTCTTGTTAGGTAGCTTGGAAGCTCTTTGGGGCAGGGACTGCTCCTTCCCATGTCTTCTGTGAAACACGTGGCATGCTTTAAAAATAAACATGTGCACCTGCCCTCCCTGGCTTTCTCCTGTGCCTGTCTCTAAAGTTAAGAAGATTTCCCACTTTCCTAAGTGCAGTAGGATAAGAGCTGCAGGAGGGTGGCAGGGAGCTAGTTAAGTCATCTGGTGCACTTTCCTAATTTCAGTCTGGTATGAAAGCCCCTGCTGATATTAATGGTATTAATGAAACTTCATATCAGCATGAGCTCCAATCCCTTGTTCAATTACACACCAGTTTCTTGAACAACAGCTCTGTAAAGGGCAACATGGAAATCAATGAACCCCGATGTACCTTCCCCTGCAGTCTGTGTTCTTTACAGAACATAAAACACCAGCAAAAGGGGCAGGCAGAGGAGAACAGCTTCTAGTTCCTGTTGGGTTGGAGAAGATGAAGTTGATAAGTGGAAGCAGGTGTCTGTGTTAGCAGCAGCTGTGCTGGGGGCGTGGTACCTGCCACTGCAGAATCCTTAATAGCTGGTTAAATGTTGAAGATGAGATGAGCTTTAGATAACAAGCCCAGAATCAGATGAGCATTCATAAGTTTCTAGATTCTCTAGCCATGTAATAACTTGTGTGGGTGAGTCCATAGAGGAACACTGAGATTTGTAGCCACAATCTAGATAGGTGCAATATTCAGAGGAAAATCCCAGGGTAAAGAACTGTTACAATGTCCCTGTTGATAAATTATAGTCAATTGCTTAGTTCATTATGAAATATATTCAAGAGACCAAATAACCAATATCTCTCAGATTTATTGCTATACGCCAATAATAATCTGTAACCCTTCTGCCAGTTGGAGTCAGCAGAATCTAGGGGTTCCTTTTCAAAAATGCAACACAGAACTGGCTCAAGCCCCCACCCAGGAACCTAGGAAAATTACACACCACCACAGGGTGCCTCTGAGAGGCAATATTTCCCCTCTCGCAAGCACAGAGTCTGAGTGTAGAAAAGAAACTTTTAATAAAAAGGAGAAAGTAACCTGGCATTAACTTGGGAAAACTCCACAAGCAGGATTCATAAACATAAAACCAAGAGCAAAAAACTCACCCAGAGTATGTTGGGCAGTGTCCTTTTGCCTCAGGTTCTTAACTCCAACAATCAAAAGTTCATTTAACGTGCCCCTCCCTTCTCCCTCCATTGCATCCCACTCACAGTTGTTGTTCAGTGAAGACCCAGAGTTCAGAGGTACATCTGCGTAAGTTCACCTACAACCCTGGGAGGCATCTTGCTTGCTCTGCTGTCTGGGTACTCACTCTGATATCAGCTGCTCTGCTCATCAATCTGCCCTGCCATCCACCCCACTCTGCATCCTCTGGGATGTCTTGAGATCCCACCACTTAAGACAGCTCTTAGTGGGGGAGCCTCACTAATAGTACATATTGGACAGTCTCTTGCATCAGAGAGACAGTCTCAAAACAGGTCAAATGCATGCTTAGACAAAGTTATCAGTGATTTCAGCTCTATTGATCTGCAACAAGACTCTCTATTAAGTCTTAATCAGCTCTATTGTTACACAGTGGAGAACAAAAGGTTGAAAGCATCTCTAGGAGCCTTAAGCAGAACCCTCAGCACCCTATCATCTCCACTGGGCTTGGCACCCCCGTCCTCTGCCTAGCGAGTGCAGTTTAGTTGAGGGTAAGTCCCTCAATCAGGGCATGCCAAGAACAGTTCTGAGGCCCTTGATTCACACAACAAGGATAACAAGCCTTTACTACACCTGCCCCAATAACAAAGTGACTTGTGATCCAACACCAGCCAAAAGCAGCCCCATCATTCTGAGGGTGGGTGTGTCCATGCAAACAAGGTCGGGTCCTGAAGTCCTCTTCCCCAGTTCATCACTAGATGTCAGGGGAGAGCTCATTCAGACCTGCTTACAAATATAGTATAGGGAAAAGTTTTAATACAATATCAGTCTGTGGGAAGCCAGTGACATTACCCAGGGTGCAATCTGGACTGTTGAACAGCTGTGTCCCCCTAATTTCGCAACCTGGAGTGCTTTTTACACTGCTTTACTGTAATAGCAACAACTCCTGGTCTGCTCACATACAGCCTCCAGCATGTAAGTTACTCCCAGTTATACAGAATGTGTAAGGCCTGCCACTCTTGAATTACACTGCAGAGCAACACCAGCAAATTACCAGTCCCAGACTTGTCCCCAGAAATGTGTGTCTTGTAGTGCTCAGCTCTCCCCTTCTGGACAATACAAGCTCATAGAAAGGGCATCATTTTATTAATAGAAAATATGCACAAATCCTGTTATCTCAAATAAAGTTTCCCAAACACTTCAGTCCAAACACACTGACTCAGATAAAACAATAAAACAAGTTTATTAAGTACAGAAAAATAGACTTTAAGTGAGTACAAGTAATGAGGCATGAAAGTCAGAATCAGTTAAAAGAAAATAAAAGTAAAAATCAACTAATAACTAACATAACAAGCTAAGTGGTTTCAAAGCAAAAGTCTCTGTCACCACAAGTCTTAGCAGTCTTGCTGGCTGAACTTCCCTCGGACAGGATCCCTCCACCAGTCCAAAGCTATTTCCTTGTTCTTCAGGTGTTGTGGATGTTGCAGATAGAAAGGGAGGAATATTTTGGGGCATCTGTTCCCCGTCCTTATAGTTCTCTTTCTTCCTTGAGAATCATCTCCTGCTGAAGTTCAGGAGACGGAATGTCGGTGTGGATGGGAATCTCAAGCTGTTTCTTTGTGAAGATGTAGATTTCTCACTCACACCATCTTTACTGCCAAAGAATGGCTGCTTAACCAGGTGATAGTCCATTTGATTTTGTTGATACCTGGCTGAGGCATCAATTTGCTTTTTGTCTTTGAGGGGCTTGTATCTGGCTTCTCTTAGTAATATCATACAGTATAATCTTATAACTTTACATAAAATGTTGCCACACATATTTTACCAGGCCAATAATGATAATCACATTATGAGTTTTCAAATGATATCTCACAAGACATACTTTGTACAAAAATTATCATATCATAATTTTGTAAAGGGGTGAAGAGAGGGGTACAGACTGTTGGGTAATGAACTTTTACAACACACCTGTTCCTAAATTATAGTCAATTGCTTGGTTCATTATGAAATATATTGAAGATACCAAATAACCATTGTCCATCAGATTTATTGCTCTAAGTCAATAATAATATAATAAAGGAAAAAGGATCAATATGATGGCAGTCTATGGCAGTGGTTGGCAACCTGTGGCTCATCAGGGTAATCCACTGGCAGGCCGTGAGACAGTTTGTTTACTTTGACCGTCTGCAGCTCCCAGTGCTGCGATTCACCATTTCTGGCCAATGGGAGCTGCGGGAAGCAGCACGGGCTGCAGGGATGGGCTGGCCACCACTTCCTGCAGCTCCCATTGGCTAGGAACTGTGAACCACAGCCACTGGGAGCTGTGTCTGGCTGTGCCTGCGGATGGTCAATGTAAACAAACTGTCTCATGACCCGCCAGCGGATTACCCTGACGGGCCGCAGGTTGCCCAACACTGTTCTAGGAGAAGTCATCTCATGCAGTGTTGTTATAGTCACCTTACGCAGAAGGTGTGCTCCCAAAGTTACATTCCTAAAGCCATCTTTTTATACCCAACCTGTTTACAAATACAAGGTATTGCATATGTCACATGAAACTAGACTTAACCAATCAGCTTTCTACCTTGTTTAATGGCACTACGATGTACCCCTTATCTCTTTGTTCTGAACACATGCATTCCAAGTACCAAGAGGTGTGAAGGCACCTCCTAGGTTCATACTAAGGTAGAACAATCATATGTCTTGTCCTCTTCATTTGGGATATTCCAGTACTGACCTGTGAGAATAACTCCTTTTGTGTTGCTATGGTAATCTACTCATATATCCTGATCCTGGCAGCTTTCCTATCTACTTAAGCCACAGCATACATCAGCTAATGCAGAGTGTTATGGGATATTTAGCTAGTAAACAGCAAAGAGTGAGGAAGTTTAGTGACAGTGTGTAAGGGTATGTCTACACTGCAATTAAAACCCATGGCTGGCCCATGCTAGCTGACTCGGGCTCACAGGGCTCAGGCTAAAGGGCTGTTTAATAGCCATGTAGACTTTGGCTGGAGGGCTTTGGCACGAGGACCCTGTGAGGTGGGAGGGTCCCAGAGCTCAGGCTGCAGCCTAAGCAGAATGTCTATGGGCCAGCCATGGGTATCTAACTGCAGTGTAGACATCATGTGAGAGGCAGATACACCTAGCACACATACTCCAAACTCAGGCCAACAAACCCCCTAAAAACAAAAACAACAAAACCTCTGCAAGAGTAAAAAAACTGCAGGCAAAAGTCCTATAGCTGAGTGGGGGCTCTCCAGTTTATTGCACTGATGCAGCCTGTATGATTGCCTGGCTTGTAGGCTGGTGCTGTATATGTGTACTCAGTGCAAGAAACTCATGGCCCTCAGAGAGCGAGGGCAGGCTCTGGAGACCCAAGTGGCTGGACAGGAAGAAGTCAATGTCACAGGCTGTTGGCCCTTTACTAAGACTTGGTGGGTTGTTCGGTTAACCTCTCATCAGGCCAGGAGAGAGGGGAGGGGCAGAGGAGGAGTCCAGATCCTGGGACTGACAGGGCCTCTGACCAACCAGAGATCCCCAGACCAGGGCCAATGGGAGGTAGCAAGTATCCCAAGTCAACCAGGCCAATCAGGGAGCCTAGCTCCCTGTGTGCTGGGGGCAGGGGAGACAGAGAGGGTAGCCCCGGGTGCGGGGAAGAGCTGGGTTTGGAGCCTGGTGAGAAGGGCTGCATGAGAGACTGGAGAGGGCTGTCCAAGGAGACAGTGACACATGTGGGAGAATTGGGGTGGAGGGGAAGCAGGCAGGATCAACAAGCAGGACGGGTTCAGTGATCGGGTGAGACCAGCAAGCAGAGTGAGAGTAAGTGAAGGGAGCAGGGCCAGAGTCAGTGAGGGGGGTAGGGCAGTGTGTGTGTGGGTCAGTAAGTGGGTGGAGCCAGAAGGCAGGGTGAAGGTCAGTGAAGGGAACTGGGCCAGAGTCAGCGAGGGAGTGGCTACCTTTGAATGGCTGTGCATAATACATGAAATAATGATGATAAGAGAGTTCCTACCCTGATTGCGCAATTAACTGGTAAAGCTCAAAATGTATTTGTTAGGATATAGATATTCGGGCCTGTCTGCAAAGGCCTAAACTTTAAGAATTTAGGTGTATTCTTATCACTTAGCTAGTTATAGATGTATAAAAGAAAAGAAAAAAAATCACTGTCTGCCGGTGTAAGGGCCTTCTCTTACTGTGACAGTCTGAGGCCTTGATCTTAGGCTAAGCCTTTGGCTAAGCAGCAAAGGCAGCCATAAACTGGGACGTGTATGGTCACATTCTTACATTCCAAACTAGTCACATTGAAATAAGGTGCTATTGGGCTGTTAGGAATACAATTCTGTTCTGATATTCCTATTACCTCCAGACAGCTGCAGCGGCACAGGAGCCAGCAAACAGAGCTGTAAACAGGGGAGTTTGAGTGGGAGTTTGCAGGGGGAGTTTGGGGGAAGACTAAGAGAGGCAGGCAGAGGATCAGACAGGCTAATGAAGGGAGTGTGCAGTGTTCTAGCAGTGATTTGGTGCTTGTTGGGGGTTTGTTTTGCTGTGGGTGGTGGTGTTTTGGTTTGGTTTGTGTTTCCCAGATTTACAGGATTTAGGTGAGAAGGCTATGACACATACAGAGGCAGCAGTGGTAGTGACCCAAGCAGTGGAAGACACAATGAAGAAGACTGGATGTGGAAGCTGTGGCATGTACATGATCCTGGAGGGGGTACCTGATAAGAGTTTCGTCTGCATGAAGTGCTGCCTGATAGAGCTGATGGAAGAAAAGATCCGAGGATTGGAGATGCAGGTGGAAACTCTGGTTGAGTTTAGGAGGGGGTTCGAGTGGCTGATGGAGCAAAGACATGAGGAGTCTGAATGGAAAAGCTCAGAGTTGCAGATGGAAGCAGGACCAAAGAACTCTGAGGGGAAACTGCTGGGTAAGGAAAGTGGACGGTGGAAGCATGTGACTAAGAGAACCAGGCAGAGGAAAAGACAGGCTAGTGAAGGAGAAATAGAGCTCAGGAACAGGTTTGCAGAGTTGGAAAATGAAGAAGGGGCACAGCAGGTGGTCGCTGAAGGTGAGAGGGCAAGGAAGAAGAGAAGAGCAGCTAGTCCTATAAGAAGAGGGGAAGAGTCAATGGAGATAACAACACCAAACATGAGCCCCAGGAGGATACGGGATGGGTTGCGAAGGATTGCAAGGGTGAATAGGAATCGAGAGGACTTGCAGCCAGAGGGAACAGGGGATAGACCAGAGAATCGCACCGTCACCAGGAAAAGGCAGGTCTACGTGATTGGACTCCTTACTGAGAAGAATAGACAGGCCTGTAACCAGAGCTGATCCAGAGAACAGAAGGGTGTGCTGTCTGCCGGGTGCTAAGATACGGGATGTGGACCTGAGGCTGAAGAGGATCCTAACGGGAACGGGAAAGAATCCACTGATTGTCCTTCATGTGGGAATGAATGATACGGCTAGATTCTGGCTGGAACGTATCAAGGGAGACTATGCCAGGCTGGGGAAGACGCTTAAGGAAATCGAGGCTCAGGTGATCTTCAGTGGGATTCTGCCTGTTCCTAGAGAAGAGCAACAAAGGTGTGACAAGATTATGATGATCAACAGATGGCTCAGGCAGTGGTGCTATAAGGAGGGCTTTGGAATGTATGGCCACTGGGAGGCATTCATGGACAGAGGACTGTTCTCTCGGGATGGACTTCACCTGAGTAGGGAGGGAAATAGACTTCTAGGATGGAGGCTGGCACAACTGATTAAGAGAGCTTTAAACTAGGAATTGGGGGGAGATGGTTGGGAGATGTCCAGGTAATCTCCACGCCAGATTTTAACATTGAGAGGGAAGAAAACGAAGAAAGAAAGGATACAACTGTGGGTAGGAGAATGGACATATGGAGGAAGGGTAGTGTAGATACCATTCTAATAGGTGTTACTGGTGGTAGAATGTCTGGGCCTAATCGGGTAAAGAATGTGAGCGAAGCCAAACAGCAAGAATTAAGATGATTGTACACCAATGTGAGGAGCCTAGGTAACAAAATGGAGGAACTAGAGTTACTGGTGCAGGAAGTGAAACCGGATATTATAGGGATAACAGAAACATGGTGGAATAGTAGTCATGACTGGAGTACAGGTATTGAAGAGTATGTGCTGTTTAGGAAAGACAGAAATAAAGGCAAAGGTGGTGGAATAGCATTATGGTGTATATCAATGATGAGGTAGACTGTAAAGAAATAAGAAGTGATGGAATGGATAAGACAGAGTCTGTCTGGGCAAAAATCACATTGGGGAAGAAAGCTACTAGAGTCTCTCCTGAGATAGTGCTTGGGGTGTGCTATAGACTACCGGGATCTGATTTAGATATGGATAGAGACCTTTTTAATGTTTTTAATGAAGTAAATACTAATAGGAATTGTGTGATCATGTGAGACTTTAACTTCCCAGATATAAACTGGAGGACAAGTGCTAGTAATAATAATAGGGCTCAGATTTTCCTAGATGCGATAGCTGATGGATTCCTTCACCAAGTAGTTGCTGAACCAACAAGAGGGGATGCCATTTTAGATTTGGTTTTGGTGAGTAGTGAGGACCTGAAGAAATGGTTGTAGGGGACAACCTTGGTTCGAGCGATCATGAGCTAATTCAGTTTAAACTAAATGGAAGGATAAACAAAAATAGATCTGTGATTAGGGTTTTTGATTTCAAAAGGGCTAACTTTACAAAATTAAGGAAATTAGTTAGAGAAGTGGATTGGACTGAAGAACTTGGGGATCTAAAATTGGAGGAGGCCTGGAATTACTTCAAGTCAAAGTTGCAGAAACTATCAGAAGCCTGCATCCCAAGAAAGGGGAAAAAATTCATAGGCAGGAGTTGTAGACCAAGCTGGATGAGCAAGCATCTCAGAGAGGTGATTAAGAAAAAGCAGAAAGTCTACAAGGAGTGGAAGATGGGAGTGATCAGCAAGGAAAGCTACTTTATTGAGGTCAGAACATGTAGGGATAAAGTGAGAAAGGCCAAAAGCCATGTAGAGTTGGACCTTGCAAAGGGAATTAAAACCAATAGTAAAAGGTTCTATAGCCATATAAATAAGAAGAAAACAAAGAAAGAAGAAGTGGGACCGCTAAACACTGAGGATGGAGTGGAGGTTAAGGATAATCTAGGCATGGCCCAATATCTAAACAAATACTTTGCCTCAGTCTTTAATGAGGCTAATGAGGAGCTTAGGGGTAATGGTAGGATGACAAATGGGAATGAGGATATGGAGGTAGATATTACCACATCCGAGGTAGAAGCCAAACTCGAACAGCTTAATGGGACTAAATCGGGGGGCCCAGATAATCTTCATCCAAGAATATTAAAGGAACTGGCACATGAAATTGCAAGTGCATTAGCTAGAATTTTTAATGAATCTGTAAACTCAGGGGTTGTACCATATGACTGGAGAATTGCTAACATAGTTCCTATCTTTAAGAAAGGGAAAAAAGGTGATCCGGGCAACTACAGGCCTGTTAGTTTGACATATGTAATATGCAAGGTCTTGGAAAAAAATTTGAAGGAGAAAGTAGTTAAGGACATTGAGGTCAACGGTAATTGGGACAAATTACAACATGGTTTTACAAAAGGTAGATCGTGCCAAACCAACCTGATCTCCTTCTTTGAGAAGGTAACAGATTTTTTTAGATAAAGGAAATGCAGTGGATCTAATTTACCTGGATTTCAGTAAGGCGTTTGATATGGTTCCACATGGGGAATTATTAGCTAAATTGGAAAAGATGGGGATCAATATGAAAATTGAAAGGTGGATAAGGAACTTGTTAAAGGGGAGACTACAATGAGTTGTACTGATAGGTGAATTGTCAGGCTGGAGGGAGGTTACTAGTGGAGCTCCTCAGGGATCGGTTTTGGGACCAATCTTATTTAATCTTTTTATTACTGACCTTGGCACAAAAAGTGGGACTGTGCTAATAAAGTTTGCAGATGACACAAAGCTGGGAGGTATTATCAATACAGATAAGGGCTGGGATATCATACAGGAAGATCTGGATGACCTTGTACACTGGAGTAATAGTAATAGGATGAAATTTAATAGTGAAAATTACAAGTTCATGCATTTAGGGATTAATAACAAGAATTATTGTTATAAGCTGGGGATGCATCAGTTGGAAGTAACAGAGGAGGAGAAGGACCTCGGAGTATTGGTTGATCACAGGATGACTATGAGCCGCCAATGTGATATGGCCGTGAAAAAAGCTAATGCGGTCTTGGGATGCATCAGGCAAGGTATTTCCAGTAGAGATAAGGAGGTGTTATTACCATTATACAAGGCACTGGTGAGACCTCATCTGGAATACTGTGTGCAGTTCTGGTCTCCCATGTTTAAGAAGGATGAATTCAAACTGGAACAGGTACAGAGAAGGGCTACTAGGATGATCCAAGGAATGGAAAACCTGTCTTATGAAAGGAGACTTAAAGAGCTTGGCTTGTTTAGCCTAACCAAACGAAGGCTGAGGGGAGATATGATTGCTCTCTATAAATATATCAGAGCAGGGGTAGGCAACCTTTCAGAAGTGGTGTGCCGAGTCTTCATTTATTCACTTTAATTTAAGGTTTCACGTGCCGGTAATACATGTTAATGTTTTTTAGAAGGTCTCTCTCTATAAGTCTGGGGGGGGGGTGGAGGTGCAGGGCAGAAAGCTGGGTGTTGGGGGGACTCGAGGTCAGGGCAGAGGGCTGGGGGTGTGTGGAGGTGCAGGGCAGAAGGCTGGGTGTTGGGGGGAGGTCAGGGTAGAGGGCTGGGGGGGGTGGAGGTGCAGGGCAGAAGGCTGGGTGTTGGGGGGACTCGAGGTCAGGGCAGAGGGCTGGGGGTGTGTGGAGGTGCAGGGCAGAAGGCTGGGTGTTGGGGGCAGGTCAGGGCAGAGGGCTGGGAGGTGTGGGGGTGTAGGGCAGAAGGCTGGGTGTTGGGGGAGGTCAGGGCAGAGGGCTGGAGGGTGTGTGGGGGATGCAGGGCAGAAGGCTGGGGTGCTCAGCTCGTGGGGGTGCTCCCAGCCCCCTGCCCTTAGTGGCTCACGGCAGGGGGCTGGGAGGGATATGCCCTGTTCCACCCCCTTTCCCAAGGCCCGTCCCTACCTCTCTCTGTGTTCTCTACGGAGCAGCGAGCATGCTGCCGCTCGGCTCTGCTCCGCTCCCCCTCCCCCTCACAAGGGCCATCACCAGCAGGGAGAGGGAGGGAGAGGAGGAGGGGCCGGAACGCACCAAGCTGTGGGAAAAAGCGGGGGAGGAGGGAAGCTTGGCTGCCCCAGGACCAAGCTTCTGCCTCCTGCCCCCGCAGGGGAGAGTGGTGGGCGGGGGGCTGAGTGGGGCGGGGGGCCGGGACCCCTCCCCCCTGCTCTCCCCTGCAGAGGCAGGAGGCAGAAGCTTGGTCCTGCGGCAGCCAAGCTTCCCTCCTCCCCCGCTTCTTCCCCCAGCGTGGCGCTTTCCGGCCCCTCCGCCCCTCCTCCTCCTCCTCTCACCGGGCAGGCAGTGTGCCATTCAAAATCGGCTCGCGTGCCGTGTTTGGCACGCGTGCCATAGGTTGCCGACCCCTGTATCAGAGGGATAAATACCAGGGAGGGAGAGGAATTATTTAAGCTCAGTACTAATGTGGACACAAGAACAAATGGGCATAAACTGACCATCAGGAAGTTTAGACTTGAAATTAGATGAAGGTTTCTAACCATCAGAGGAGTGAAGTTCTGGAACAGCCTTCCAAGGGGAGTAGTGGGGGCAAAAGACATATCTGGCTTCAAGACTAAGCTTGATACGTTTATGGAGGGGATGGTATGATGAGATAGCCTAATTTTGGCAATTAATTCATCTTTGACTATTAGCGGTAAATATGCCCAATGGCCTGTGAATGGGATGTTAGATGGGGTGGGATCTGAGTTACTACAGAGAATTCTTTCCTGGGTGTCTGGCTGGTGAGTCTTGCCCACATGCTCAGGGTTTAACTGATTGCCATATCTGGGGTTGGGAAGGAATTTTCCTCCAGGGCAGATTGGCAGAGGCCCTGGGTTTTTTTTGCCTTCCTCTTCACTGTGAGGCACGGGTCACTTGCTAGAGGATTCTCTGCACCTTGAAGTCTTTAAACCATGATTTGAGGACTTCAATAGCTCAGACATAGGTTAGGGGGTTATTACAGGAGTAGGTGAGTGAGATTCTGTGGCCTGCGTTGTGCAGGAAGTCAGACGAGATGATCATAATGATCCCTTCTGACCTTAAAGTCTATGATTCTATGATTCTATAAAGGGAAGAGCCTAGAAGATGTAAAAGGAAACTTAGTTTAATAGCATCCTGTCTGGCAAAAACTCACTTATCAATAGCTGAAAGGTAAAATTCTCATTTCTGTATTGTTCTATCACTGTAGTCTCCACTTCCCTATTGTTTGTCTGTATAATCTCTGTCTGGTTCTGTGATTGTTTTTGTTTGCTGTATAATTAATTTTGTTGGGTGTAAACCAATTAAGGTGGTGGGATATAATTGGTTAAATAATCAAGTTGCAATATGTTAGGATTGGTTAGTTAAATTTCAGTAAAATAATTGGTTAAGATATAGCTAAGCAAAACTCAAGTTTTACTATATAGTTTGCAGTTAATCAGGAAGTAAGGCAGGGGGGAATGGGAAGGGGGAATGGGGGTGGGGGAATTGGAATCATATTTTGCTAATGTGGGGGGGAATGGGAACAGGGAGACAGGCAAGGCTCTGTGGTGTCAGAGCTGGGAAGGGGGACACTGAGGAAGGAAACTGGAATTATGCTTGCTGGAAGTGCACCCCAATAAACATTGTATTGTTTGCAACTTCGGACTTTGGGTATTGTTGCTCTCTGTTTATGCAAAAAGGACCAGGGAAGTAAGAGGGTGAAGGAATAAGTCTCCTAACATCTTGGTGCCGTGACTCGGATGCATCGCATCAGATAGGTGAGTGGCAGCCAGTAAGCCCCCCTCCCCAACAGTCCGCACAGCTGCTTGGAGGGGGTATAGCGAACTCTCGTGATGGTAGTTGCGGGTTCTGGCAAGCCAGGGTAAAGGATTTTTTGAATAAATGGATAAGGAAGAACCAGGGGCCATACCAGGTGCAGGGGTCAGCCTGGGATGAGATTAAAAAGGAAATGGAGGAAGTGTTAGGGGACCCAGAGGGATGGGTGTGTGTGTGTATGGCTGAGGAGCCCACCCTCCTTTGATACATGAGTAGTGGAAGAAGGCCCCTGCCCATTGGGACTGAATGACTTCCAGGGAAAGGAGGCACTTCAGTCCGCTTGTGAGAGGTTTTAAGTAAGGGCAGCATTATGGGAAGCTGCCAGTAATCTTTCAAGTTTGGTGCTGCTTCAGCAAGGGCTGCTGAAGGGTTGTAAATTAGTTAGGGGTGGTTAAAGATAATTTGGCACAACAGGGTTTAAAGTCAAAAGCAGAGTTAACAGACCACCTTTAGAGACAGGAGCTGGGACTTGGTCCTGGGAGAGTGGGGGGAAAAAAGTTTCAAAGTGAAGAATGGCAGGGTTTGCAGGAGCAGGTAACGACTCCCACTCTTCTCCCAGAGCCAGGATGAAAACCTGGGGGTAAGGATTCCCAACTGTTTTAACCCGGGGAGCCTACTCTTGGTTCATAGCTAACTATTTCCTTTTCTTCTTTTCCTTCTTCTTTCTCTCAGTTTACTTAATTTGCTGCTGGTAGCCTGTACTTTAAACTGACCTGACAGGCTTAATTGGTTTCTTTCCACCTCTTCCCCCTCCTCTCCTCCTGCCTGTCCACACTTATTTTTCTGAAGTTTTAATGGAGGGTACTTTGGATACTTATGTAAAATGTTTTGTTTGTTTGTTTGTTTGTTTGTTTGTTTTTGGACAAAGTATGATGGAGGTCTGCTGTATTCCACTGGCATTTTTGGAGTAAAAAATCCATGGGCAACCATGAAGACAAATGTTTTACTGCCTTTTAAACAGTCTCAAGGTAAAAACAGCACAAGTTAAGGCAGCTGTGTGGCAATAATTGTACTTGGTGGCTGAGTTGTTACAGACAAATTGCACTACCTTAAAGAACTAAATGTAGGAGTAAGTAATTTTAAAAAGTAAGTAAAAAGTTACAAATACCTTTTGCAGAAATTAATAATACAGGGTTTGAAGGAAAGTAAACATTTGGGAGTTGTGGAAATGGTAAAAGGTGTTGGGGTGTTACAAAAAGGAAGCTTTTGGTTTCATAATAAAACCCAGTTATATGAATGCAGCAAAGAGTCCTGTGGCACCTTATAGACTAACAGACGTATTGGAGCATGAGCTTTCGTGGGTCAATACCCACTTCACCCACGAAAGCTCATGCTCCAATACGTCTGTTAGTCTGTAAGGTGCCACAGGACTCTTTGTTGCTTTTACAGATCCAGACTAACACGGCTACCCCTTTGATACTTGACAGTTATATGAATGTAACCGTATGTGCAACTCTGTGCAGTCACATTGGATAAAAGCTTGGTAATTAAATTATACCAGGGGGTCAAGTGGAGTGGCTACTACCACCACTATGTTTCTGTCCCCAGAAGCCTTTACAGCTATTCTGAGGGGAAATGGGCCCTTTTCCCACAGAAATGGTCTATAAGGGACTGCTGCAGGCAGCAGGCAGAGAGATAATCTAATCAAAATTATTTGACTATTGGGTAATGTAATCAAAATCACTAAAGGAATGTCAGGGGTTTCTATTGAAACTTAACTTGACTGCCCCTGGCTGTCTCTGGTTGTACAAGATGGGAGTGTAATCGGGGTACAGTTGTGTAAAAAAGAGTAATCACAGTGCAAGAGATGTTAGACAAAAAAGAATTTTGTGTGTGCGCAAAGGAAAAGGGGAGCAATAATGGAAACACTAAGCCTTGGGGTGACTCTGGGGGATTGAACTGTCGCTTTGCTGGGGGTGCAAAAAAACTCTGTGGGCACAGGGGAGGCAGTTACACCTTGTGTAAAATTAATATGGCTAATATAATGTTATGAAGGTTAAACTATTTCCCAGAACGTGTGCAGTGTATATTGGAAAAGGGGTAAAAGAAATGCAAACAAAACCTGGTACTTAATTAAAATCCTATTAGGACTCCAAAAGGAGCCACAATAGGTTGTGCTCTCTTTTCAAACATGTGTGTGTTTTGGAGCAGGAAATAAAAGTAAAAAGTAATCAAAACTCTGGTGGAAGTAAAAATGTGTCCCCTTTAAAACAGTCTCTAAGCTGCTAATAGCTTTAAATCCAAAAGCAAGCCAAGAAAGCCTCTGTGTAAATGCAAATTACCTAGCTGATGGGGGAAGGAGGAAACTTCCCATAAGTAGCAGCACAGAAAACCTGCATATAATAAATACATCTGGTCAGCAAACAAGCTACTGGAAAACTCAAATTATGGCCCTCCAGAAAAGGGAGGTGAAAAAACAAGTCAAGCCTGAAAATAAGGGGGACAGGTTAACCCTAACGGGTGTGTGTGTGTCTACAGAGCAAAAATCTGAAGCTGTCTCTCAGCTATTACCTAAAAATAAACTTAAAGCTTGGTACAGCAAAAAAACTATTGCAAACTTGGGGTATGTCTACACTACGAGAGTAGTTCGATTTTAGTTAAATCGAATATGTGGAATCGATATTACAAAGTCGAATGTGTGTGTCCACACTAAGGACAGTAATTCGACTTTGTCAGTCCACACTAACGGGGCAAGCGTCGACATTGGAAGCGGTGCACTGTGGGCAGCTATCCCACAGTTCCCGCAGTCCCCGCTGCCCATTGGAATTCTGGGTCGAGCCGCCATTGCCTTCTGGGTAAACAAATTTGTCGAGGGTGCTTCTGGGTAACTGTCCTCATCCGTCCGTCACTACCGCCCTCCCTCCCTCCCTGAAAGCGCCGGCGGGAAATCAGTTCGCGCACTTTTCTGGTCAGTGACAGCGCGGACGCCACAGCACTGCGAGCATGGATCCCGCTGCGACCATCGCTGCAGTTGTGGCCGTTGTCAACGCATCGCAGCTCATCATCGACCTTTCACTGAGGCAGATAGAGAGAAATCAGGCGAGGAGGCTACGGCAGCGGGGTGAGGACCTGAACTCCGAGAGTAGCACACGCCTGTCTGAAACCACGACACCCAGTGCCGAGGACATCACGGTGGCAATGGGGCATATGGATGTTGTTGATCGGCGATTCTGGGCCCATGAAACAAGCACGGACTGGTGGGACCGCATAGTGCTTCAGGTCTGGGATGAATCCCAGTGGCTGCGAAACTTTCGCATGCGGAAGGGGACTTTCCTCGAACTTTGTGAGTTGCTGTCCCCTGCCCTGAAGCGCAAGGACACCCGGATGCGAGCAGCCCTGACTGTCCAGAAGCGAGTGGCCATAGCCCTCTGGAAGCTTGCAACGCCGGACAGCTACCGGTCAGTCGCGAACCAGTTTGGCGTGGGCAAATCTACCGTGGGGGTTGTTGTCATGCAAGTAGCCAAGGCAATCGTGAAGGTACTGCTGTCAAAGGTAGTGACCCTGGGAAATGCGCAGGCCATCATAGATGGCTTAGCCGCGATGGGATTCCCAAACTGCGGTGGGGCTATAGATGGGACTCACATCCCTATCCTGGGACCGGACCACCAGGCCAGCCAGTACATCAACCGAAAGGGCTACTTTTCAATGGTGCTGCAAGCACTGGTGGACCATAAGGGACGTTTTACTAACATCAACGTTGGATGGCCGGGCAAGCTTCATGACGCTCGCGTGTTCAGGAACTCTGGTCTGTTTAGACGGCTGCAGGAAGGTATTTACTTCCCGGACCACAAAATAACTCTTGGGGATGTGGAGATGCCTACAGTGATCCTCGGGGACCCAGCATACCCGCTAATGCCCTGGCTCATGAAGCCCTATACTGGCACCCTGGACACAGAAAAAGAACTGTTCAACTACCGGCTCAGCAAGTGCAGAATGGTGGTGGAGTGTGCTTTTGGCCGTCTCAAGGGGAGATGGAGAAGCTTACTGACTCGCTGTGATCTCAGCGAAACCAATATCCCCATTGTTATTGCAGCTTGCTGTGTGCTCCACAATCTCTGTGAGAGCAAGGGGGAGACCTTTATGGCGGGGTGGGAGGTTGAGGCAAATCGCCTGGCTGCTGATTACTCCCAGCCAGACAGCCGGGAGATTAGAAGAGCCCAGCGGGACGCACTGTGCATCCGGGAGGCTTTGAAAGACAGTTTCCAGACTGAGCAGGGTCACCAGTGATTTTTAAGTTTGTGGACACAGAAGCTGAACTTGCCACCGTTTCTTTACCCAGTTACCGTTGACTATCCTCTCCAGTTACATACCCCCTTCACCCCTTCCCAAAAAATAAAATCTGTTCTGTTTTGTTAATGAACACCGTTGTCTTTATTACTGTTTTCGCTGGAATGTTTTAAACCTGGGAAACAGACTGTGGCGGGGTGCGGGTTTAGTGTTGTGATGCAAATGATGCTTCTAAACTCCAGGAATGACAGGCTCCGCAGTGGTGGACTGGTTGTTTCAACAGAGCCTGCCAGCCCTCCTGGGCGGGACAGCGTGTATGTGTCGGCTATGTGACTGTCTGGCACAGGGAGGAGGGTTACAGCTCCCCTGCTGCGCGGCTCTGTGATGCATTAGATCTGTAACTGCCCTCCCCCGCCACAAAGTCACAGAGCAACCCCCCCCCAACATGAAAACCACCTCCCAGATTGACCAGGGTCACTAGTCACTGCACTGGGTATGTGTCCTGATGCTGGACCTGACCCCGCCTCTGTACCCTGACTGTCCTGTCCAATTACCAAGCCCCTTCCCCTCCTTCAGACAGACTGTCCTCCAAAAGAAAATCATGGAAACAGTAATTAACAGAAACGAATATTTTATTATGAACCACACATGAAACGTGGGGGTTGAAACTTGCACGGGGGCTTCTGTGAGGTGTGTAGGAAAGGACTTTTAAAATTTTGGGGAATGAGAGCCTTCTAGTGCTAGAGCAGTCTGCAGGGGTTGACTGAAAGTTTTAACGGCCCTTGCCGCCCCTCCTTCTTTGTACTTTGGGTGAGGGGGGTGTGGGACTTGGTGGCGGGGGAGGGCGGTTAGAGATAGACTGCAGTGGGGCTCTGTCCTCCTGCCTCCGGTCTTGCAGAACATCCACAAGGCGCCGGAGCGTGTCCGTTTGCTCCCTCATTAGTCCAAGCAGCTTTTCAGTAGCCTGCTGGTCCTCCTGACGCCACCTCTCCTCCCGTTCCATGACTGCTCGGTGCATTTGTGACAAGTTCTCCCTCCACTGTGTCTGCTGGGCTGCCTGGGCTCGGGAGCAGCTCAATAGTTCTGAGAACATGTCCTCCCGCGTCTTCTTCTTCCTCCGCCTAATCTGCGCTAGCCTCTGGGAGTGTGCTGACAGGCTGGGTTGGGAGACAGTCGCAGATGTGTCTGTGTGAATGGGAAAAATGGAGTGAATTCCTGAGACAGATAAATGAAGTTGTGTACAAAGAACCTAGTCTTTCTCTGTGAACAAGACCATGCACTGCACCTCTCACATGCGCACTCAGGACAAGGTCGAATTTTCGGCCCTCGCCTTCAGTGCCTGGGGTCTTGCAGTGGTCTTGCAGTTATCTGAGAAGCGTGGCAGGACACCTGAACTTCTGTAGCGTGCAATCATGGTAAGCCGTAGACTTCTGGCTGCTTAAAACTGTACTAGTAGCACTGGCCTCCTTTCACATTGAAAGCAATGCCAGTCTCTGCTGCCAGCAATCAGGACAGCATGAACTATGCCCCTGTCCCACCCCCTTGCGGCTGTCCCAGGGAAAGATCCCTGTATGCTGCCCCTCTCCCTCCACCGCGTGGCTGTAAAGCAGTCCCAATACTAACATTCCCCTCCCTAATTCAAAGCAGGGCGTCATGAGCGACATCACCCTGCTGAGGATCTCGGAGTCCCAGAGGGAAAGGATGCTTCGAGAAAGCCTTCAGAAACCAGGGCCGTTTGCCGCCATGCTCTGCAGGGCAATGATACCAGAGTACCTGATGGTGTCATGGCGCGGAAACGTGTCCTACCACGGAGGGCCCAATAAGATCGCCCTACCCAGGAACCTGATGAACAGGCTGGAAATGTACCTTCATGAGACCTACGAGGAATTCTCCTATGAGGATTTCGCCTCTATCCCCGGCCATATTGACCGGATTTTCGCGTAGGTGCACTGGGACTAAAGAGTGGAGCGTCTTGGGCAGCAGAATCATGACTTACCGGACATTGTAAAAAATTTTTAAATACTTGGGACTAAATTGTGAAGAGCCTAAGGCAGACAAATCATGAAAAACCCTTTGTTACTATTGTAAATATTCCAGTTTTTTTGCAGATAATTGTTTACATGTTTAAGCACTTTAGGAAAAAGCCATTGTTAATATTATAAATATTTCAGTTCTTGTAAAAATAAATGTTTAGATATTTAAAGCACTTACTGCTTGATCCTTCCCCTGATTCTGTCTCCGGGGTAAGGGATGGGGACGGTTGGTAGGGGATCTCGGTAAGGGTGATGAAGAGCTCCTGGCTGTCGGGGAAATCAGCGGTGCCAGCGCTGTCGACTGCCTCGTCCTCCTCATCTCCTTCTTCATCTTCCCCGTCCGCTAACATGTCCGACGAGGAACCTGCCGCGGACAATATCCCATCCTCAGAGTCCACGGTCAGTGGTGGGGTAGTGGTGGCGGACGCACCTAGGATGGAATGCAGTGCCTCGTAGAAACGGGATGTGTGGGGATGGGATCCGGAGCGTCCGTTTGCCTCTTTGGTTTTTTGGTAGCCTTGTCTCAGCTCCTTGATTTTCACGCGGCACTGCGTTGCATCCCGGCTGTATCCTCTCTCTGCCATGGCTTTAGAGATCTTCTCGTAGATCTTTGCATTCCTTCTTTTGGAGCGCAGCTCTGAAAGCATGGACTCATCGCCCCACACAGCGATAAGATCCAAGACTTCCCTATCAGTCCATGCTGGGGCCCTCCTTCTATTAGATTGCACGGCCATCTCTGCTGGAGAGCTCTGCATCATTGCCAGTGCTGCTGAGCTCGCCACGATGTCCAAACAGGAACTGAGATTCAAACTGCCCAGACAGGAAAAGGAATTCAAATTTTCCCGGGGCTTTTCCTGTGTGGCTGGTCAGAGCATCCGAGCTCGGACTGCTGTCCAGAGCGTCAACAGAGTGGTGCACTTTGGGATAGCTCCCGGAGCTATTACCGTCGATTTCCATCCACACCTAGCCTAATTCGATATGGCCATTTCGAATTTAGCGCTACTCCTCTTGTTGGGGAGGAGTACAGAAGTCGAATTTAAGAGAGCTCTATGTCGAACTAAATAGCTTCGTGGTGTGGACGGGTGCAGGGTTAATTCGATGTAACGGCGCTAAATTCGACATAAAAGCCTAGTGTAGACCAGGCCTAGGTGTGTTGTACAAGAGGAAAAACTAAGGTACACCACTTCATAAATTTCATAAATAACCAATGAGTGGGGTAATTCACTAGCCTAACTATAAAACAAAATAAAAACAGCCTAAAGGTAATTCTTCTGTTTTTCCTGCAATTAGCAAGAAAATTTGTAAAAAAAATTGGTATTATTATTAAGCAATAATCTGTCCCTAGCAGGGGGTGAAAATTGTTTCTTTTGTTTTTTCAGACACTCTACAAGCATGCTGGCACCAGCGAAAAAATAACCCAAAATACCATGAATCTATGTTTTGTGTTGTTTGTCTGTAGTGTTTGTCTTGTTGCTAGCATTGTTGTGTTTCAATAAACAAAAAGCTTCATGATGTGGGTGGGGGATGGCTTCAAAAGGCTAACCTGGGGGGGGGGGAGACTGTGTATGGGAATGCAAAATGCTCAACTAGGAGGCCAGCACCTGTGTAATAGCTACCGTGGTGCCTAAAAATAAAACTGGGAATCAATGTAGGGGTGTGTAAAATGGTGTAAATCCAGAAAAAATGTTTAAATATGCCCCTCTCCTATGACTGTAGAGGAGCAGGATCAATGGCCTATGGCAAGGGGTGGACAATTGGGTGTACTGTGTATAAGGTGTTTTGCTGGAAATGTACATATTACTAGGGGGCACAATTACACCAGCCCATAACCAGATTACACACATCTATATGCTGCTATCTGAACTTTAGTGCACAAATAAATCTGTACATCTTATTGCTTTAAATAATCGAACCAGGGCAAACGGCCTGATTCCATACCAAGTGGTTAAGTTGGTTTAAACAATAACCCATTTATGTGTGAACATTCAATAAACTTGTAATATAAACAAAAGCACGCAAAACCTGCAGGGGCAGCTTGCTGCAAGCGCCAACAGTTGAACACATTTACAATACACACTACAGGATGGCGCTAACAAAATTTTTAACCCTAGCAAAGAAAAAGAAGCAGTGTTTTGGTGGTGGCTCGAATGTTGGACCATACTGCAGGGGTCAGAACTCGGTGTTGCTGTGGATTGTGTATTGTTAATTGTACTTGTCTTACGTTGCATATAAAAATAACCTATAAGTAATGTAGTAAGCCCTCCCCACCCCGCAGTGTACTAAATAACCCAAACCCAACCTTCTAGGGCCCACTATAATGGGAAGTCTGGAACACAAATTGGAATAGGTGTGGTATGCCCGTACGAGAGAAGGCCCGTACACAAGCGGCAGTGAAACAAATAAAATATCAACACCTTCCACCTTAATGCCTGGCCCTATCAGGAAATGTGTCGCCATATGTCCAATGCTTTTCCAGGGATACCTTGGCAAAAGAATCCCAAAAGAAAAAGAAAAAAAAGGGGTGGAGTGTTAGGATATGGATATTCAGGCCTGTCTGCAAAGGCCTATACTTTAAGAATTTAGGTGTATTTTCATGACTTAGCTAGTTATAGATGTATAAAAGAAAAAAATCAAAATCACTGTCTGCCGGTGTAAGGGCCTTCTCTTACTGTGACAGTCTGAGGCCTTGTTCTTAGGCTAAGCCGTTGGCTAAGCAGCAAAGGCAGCAATAAACTGGGACGTGTATGGTCACATTCTTACATTCCAAACTAGTCACATTGAAATAAGGTGCTATTGGGCTGTTAGGAATACAATCCTGTCCTGATATTCCTATCACCTCCAGATAAAGGAAAGAGCCTAGAAGATGTAAAAGGAAACTTAGTTTAATAGCATCCTGTCTGGCAAAAACTCACTTATCAATAGCTGAAATGTAAAATCCTCGCTTCTGTATTGTTTTGTATGTTTTATTTGCATGGTCTCTGTCTGGTTCTATAATTGTTTCTGTCTGCTGTATAATTAATTTTGTTGGGTGTAAACTAATTAAGGTGGTGGAATATAATTGGTTAAATAACCATGTTACAGTATGTTAGGATTGGTTAGTTACATTTTAGTAAAATAATTGGTTAAGGTATAGCTAAGCAGAACTCAAGTTTTACTATATAGTCTGCAGTCAATCAGGAAGTAAGGGGGGGAATGGGAACAGGGAATGGGGGTGGGGAAATTGAAATCATGTTTTGCTAAGGGGGGAATGGGAACAGGGATGGCTCTGTGGTGTAAGAGCTGGGAAGGGGGACACTGAGAAAGAAAACTGGAATCATGCTTGCTAAAAGTTCACCCCAATAAACATCAAATTGTTTGCGCCTTTGGACTTCAGGTATTGTTGTTCTCTGTTCATGCGAAAAGGACCAGGGAAGTGAGAGGGTAAAGGAATAAGCCCCCTAACAGCATGTTTAGAGAAATTGTATGAAATATCATTTGACCTTTGGACTTAATGAGGGAATTTAAGGCTAAATTAGTATCTGGTTGTCTCCCATTTTAATATTATTAATTTCTAATCTTAATAATTCCAACAGAGAGAAATTGGGTTGCAGCCTTAAACCCAATTCCAGAATGTTCTGAGGACCAAGTAGGCAAGACCCTGTTTGCGTAGCCTCACTAGGTAGATAAGGGCAAAAGGAAGTCCCCTGGAGTTACTATACCTAGTCTGTTCCTGTGAGTAATGCCAGGGCAGTGTGAGAGAAGTTGTTTATTGGAAGGAGAACATCAAGCTAGAGTGGAGGGAAATGACCCAATAGTTGGGACCCACCTTCCAGATGAAGTCATATTCTCTTGCACTGAGGATACCTCTCCATGGGAGGGGACACTAGTTATTGGGAAGAGACAGGTAATAGTAATGGGTGATTTGACTATTAGAAATAGAGATAATTCAATTGGTGATGATTGGGAGAACCTACCAGTGACTTGCTTGCCAGGTGCAAAGGCTGAGGACCTCTCAAGGTATCTAGCTAGACTTATGTGCATTTCTGGGAAGGAGCCAGTGAGCATGGGATGTGTAGGTGCCAGTGACATAGGGAAAGGTAAGAGAGAGGTGCTAGAGGCCAAATTTAGGCTACTAGGTAAGAGCATAAAGTCCAGGATCTCCATGGTAGCATTCTCTGAAATGCTTCCAGTTCCATGCACCGGGCCAGTTGGACAGGCAGAACTGCAGGGTCTCAATTCATGGATGAAACTATGGGGTTGGAGGAGGAATTTAGGTTTATTAGGAACTGTGGAACCTTTTGGGAAAGAAGAAGCCTGTACAGGAAGGATGGGCTCCACGTAAACCAAAATGGATCCAGATTGCAGGCATGTAAAATTGAAAAGGTCATAGAGGATTTTGGCTGCGGGAAAGCCAACAGATACAGAGCAGCATGTGGTTCGGACAGAGACCACCCTTAGGAGAGGCTGTATTAAAGAAAATTCTCTATATCCTAGCAGAGGATAGATGTTGATAAAGTACAAGTAGGAACTGAAGAGAAACAGGCAAACGAAAAAGAGTCCCATTCAATTACACCACATGAAGGCAGTCAACTAAATATTGATAAATTTTATAAGTGCTTGTATACAAATGCTAGAAGTCTAAATACTAAGATGGGTGAACTTGAGTGCCTGGTATTAAAAGAGGATATTGATATATAATAGACATCACAGAAACTTGGTGGAATGATGACAATCAATGTGACATGGTAATATATAGGAATGACAGAGAAAATTGCACTAGTGGGGAGGTGGGAGTGGTGCTATATGTGAAAAAGCATAGAGTCAAATATAGTGAAAATCTTAAATGAATCAAAGTGTACCATAGAATTTCTATAGAGTCCATGAATGAATAATATAAAGTACAGCTGCAGGAATATACTACTGACCACCTCACCAGCATGTTGACAGTGATTGTGAAATCCTCAGATATGTGAGGCTACAAACACAGAAAACTCACTCCTAATGGGGGATTTCAACTATCCCCCTTTTGACTGGGTCGAAGTCACTTCAGGATGGAATGCTGAGATAAAATGTCTGGATACCATTAATGACTGCTTCTTGGAGCTACTAGTTCTGGAACCCAAAAGGAGGAGGGGGATGACAGAAGCAATTATTCTGCTTGAGTTCCTTGTAGTGAGGCCTTATTGGAATTTTGGGAGGTGGGCAAGTGCTAGCCTGCCCACATCTAAAGGCCCCTCCCCAGCCTTGCGGGAGGGACCACTGGACCCAGGAACCAACTGAATACAGGGGACAACTAGTGAATAACAGGGCCAGGAGTGAAGGTCACAGGTTCCAAACTAGGGATACAGAGGGGGACACTGAGCAGAGAACCTCGGACAATGCCCACTTCTCCTCAAAGCTGCCTAGGGAGCGAGCGGACACCACCCAGAGGAACTCTGCCCAGATGCGAGACCAGGGTGAGCAGAAATAGGTCCCCCAGTCACAGAGCACCCTCTTGTCTAGCATCCTCCTCCTGGTGTTGAAGATGGCCACTTTGGCCAGGGCCAGGAGGAGGTTGACGAGGAGGTCTCACGACTTCGTGGCGCCAAGAACAGGGTGTGCAAATATAAACAGGTGTGGGGAAAAATGCAGCCAGAACCTCAACAGAAGGTTCTGGAGGAGCCAGAATAGGGGCTGCAACCTGGCGCATTCCAGATAAGCGTGCACCAGGGTCTCCCTCATGCCACAAAAGGGGCAGGTGGCGGGGATGGTGGTAAACCACACCAGGTACACGCTCATGCTCATAGCTCCATGGAGGAGCCACCAACTGATATCCCCGGCGGGCTGTGGGACCAGGGTGGAATAGAAGCTGGACCACTGCAGTTTCTCACCCTCCACAGGTGGCAGATAGTCCCGCCATTTGGTATCAGGGTGGGACATGAGGGTCAGGAAGTGAAATGTGTGGAGTACGAGTGTGTATAGTTGTTTCCTTGGTGCGGTTTGGAAGATGGCATGGATTGTGGAAGGGAGGGGGCCGGGAGGGCTCGCGGGACACCCTTTCACAGTACCCGCTCAAGTGAAACCTGAGAGGTGGGCGACAAGGCTGGCCCTACCTCCTGGAGCATGCGCAGGGGGGGTCAGGAGGGGGAGGGTGGAGAGCCCTATGCACCAACCGAGTGCTCGGGAATCCACCCAGTCCCCTCTGTCATAGTCCAGGAGGTCTCTGATCCTGGTGGTTTCTGCCAGGACCAGCCTCCAGTGCACCGAGGGGGACTCCACCACCTGTACATAAAGGTCAGGTTTGTGTAGGAGGGGCTCCGCCCCCTCAATGGCCACAACAGACCTGGTCACCAAGAACACCTGGTCTGGAGAAGGTCCTGGTAGAAGACCAGCAGCTCAGAGAGGTCTTGCAGAAGACCCCTCAGGTTGAGAAAAAATAGCTGCCGGTGGTATCAGAGCCCTCAGAGGCAGCGGAGGAAGGCAGAGACCAAGTTCAGTCCTGGCCAGAAGAACTCCAGAGCTACCCTGTGGAGCCAGGCCAGGATCCCCGGGGCTGGGCTCAGGGTGTTGAGCTGGTGCCAGAGCATGGACAGGACTAGTTGGTTCAGTACCAGTGCCCTCCCCTGCAGGGAGAGGCACCCGAGGAGCCCTGTCCATCTCCACAGCCGCTCACACACCCTGGCCTCCAAATCCTGCCAGTTCTCCAGAGGAGAAGGATGCGTGGCGGAAAGGTAAACACTGAGATAGAGCAGTGGATCTGCTCTCAACTGAATGGCTTGAAGCGCGGGTGGGAGGTAGCTCACCTGCCACCCTTTCCTGACCATCAGGCCAGAGCTCTTGACCCAGTTGACCTGGGAGAGGAGGCTAGTGAGTAGATCGCCTGGCAAGCCTCCATCTGCACCAGGTTGCCCGGGTCCTGGACCACGTACGCCGACAGGACCAGCCACAACTCTGGCTGTAGTGAGGCGGTGTGGCCTTCCTCCGAGCCACAGGGGGAGGAACTACCTTCTGTGCCCCAGTGGTGGCAGCCTCCCCTCGCTAGGTCCAGAAGTCTGCGGATGGTCAATGTAAACAAACTGTCTCGCGGCCCGCCAGCGGATTACCCTGATGGACTGCGTGTGGCCTGCAGGCTGCCCACCACTGCTATAGACTGTTAGCTGTTCAGTCCCCGCCTAAGGGCCAGGGCATTCAGACTTCTGGGAGAATGCTTTTTCTGCCTATGGAACTAATTGCCTATCCGGAGATTTCACCCTGTTAGGTCAGTCGGGACACTAATGCCTAACTTGCTCATTCCTCTAGTATTAGGCAGAGATCCCGACAGCACAGTGAGGCCTCCCTCCGACCCAGAGGGGGATGGATGACCACCACCAGACTACACTCCTAAGTGAAGAACAGGATCTAGTCCAAGAGATGAATATAGCTGAGCTGCTTAGTAATAGTGATCATAATGTAATTAAGTATAGCATCCTTGCAGGGGGAAAAAAGCCAAAGAAACCCACCCCAGTAGCACTGAACTTCAAAAATGGATACTAAACAAAAATGAGGAAGCTAGTTAAATGGAAATTAAAAGGAACAGTCACAAGAATGAAATGCCTGCAAACTTCATGGAAACGGTTTTCAAACAGCATAATAGAGTCTCAAACTAAATGAACACCCAAATAAAAAAAAAAACAGTAAGAGGACCAAAAATATGACACCATGGTTAAACAGCAGAGTTAAAGAGGCAGTTAGAGGCAAAAAGGCATCCTTTAAAAACTGGAAGTCAAATCGTACTGGGAAAATAGAAAAGAGCATAAACTCTGGCAAGTCAAGTGTAAACGTATCATTAAGCAGGACAAAAAAGAATTTGAAGAGCAACTAGCAAAAGACAAAAAAAAATAGCAATTTTTTAAAGTACATCAGAAGCAGGAAGCTTGCCAAACCATCTATGGGGCCACTGGATGATCAAAGTGCTAAAGGAGCACTCAAGGAAGACAAGGCCATTGTGGAGAAGTTAGCTGAATTCTTTGCATTAGTCTTCACTGCAGAGGATGTAAAGGAAATTTCCACACCTGAGCCATTCTTTTTAGGTGACAAATCAGAGGAACTGTCCCAGACAGAGGTGTCAATAGATGACATTTTGGAACAAACTGGTAAATTAAACAGTAATAAGTCACCAGAACCAGATGGTATTCACCCAAGTATTCTAAAGGAATTCAAATATGAAATTGCAGAAGTACTAACTGTGGTATATAATTGTAATGAGAAACCTGAATTTGACATAATTTATAGCCATCTTGTGTATGGACTTAGCATAACCTGCAGCCATCTTGTATGCTCAGTCACCATAAGTTAGAAATAAAACTATAGATTCAGGAAATTTGGCCTTGCGGTAGGCAGACAGATAGAAAAGTATCAGCTACAGCTGCAACATTACTAATGGTGCTAGATATACATATATCTATATATTCACAAAGTCACAAAAATGGGGAGAGAATGATCAAGCTAACCTTGAGTTCCTGTAGCTTCTTCCTGATAAAAAGTAAGAGGTTTTGCTGTTGCAAGCGTATACCACTAATGAAGCATAAAGATAAATACACTGAGAAGTTTTTACTAACTTTGAAAAATACGAAAGCTAATGAGTAGGCGGTCTTAGACATGTGAACCCCTGTGTGACAGGCGGGACCTTGCTGGTTGAGTTGGGGCACCCCCGTCAGCCCAGTATGGGGGTAACCCGCTAGGTAACTCAGTCATGGGATTCCCCATTAAGTGGGAGATTTCTGCCAAGTGTGGCCCGGCCCCTGGATTGGGTCACCAAAACAGGTAATCCGTGGATTCTGAGCAGCAAAACAATAAATAGTCTGTGGAATTAGCTCCCTGATCAGGGTGAAGCAGCAAGCAACCCCTGGGTGGGGAAAAGTAAGCAAGTAGTCTATAGCCCGGCAGCCTCCTGGCTGGGGCAGCAAACAACCGAACAGTCTAGGGAATTAGCCCCCCTGGTCAGGGCGAAGCAGCAAGCAGGCTGCAACTCAAGGGCGGGGCACTGCAAGCAACAATCTATAGACCTCACATCTCTCTGGGCTAGGGTGTAGTTTAGGCAGCTTCCTCAATGGGCAGCGGCTTGGCTTCCACAGTGGTCTCCGCGGCTGGCGGGTTGCCTAGTGGGCAGTCCAAGTCCCCGGGCTTTCCTGTCAGGGGGTGCTGAAGATACCTCTGCAGGAGCCAGCAGTGTACTCCCTTCCTCCTGTGTTCCCCCTTCCCCTCAACTGGCCTGGCTGCCTCCTTTTATCTGAGTTCTCCACCTGGAGTATGTGCAACAGGGAACTGGGGGCATGGCCTCCTGGACCCACAATGATTGGTCCATTCCTAGCGGCCCAGTGTGGGACTGTACACCCCATCACACATCCTCCCACTCAAGTCTGGACCAGATGGCGGTCCCTCCTCACCTCCTTCCCCTCCTACCCATGAAAAGGAGTCCGCATTTGTGTGGGCTTGGCCCGGGTGGTGAAATACCTCAAAATCATTGGGTTGGAGGGCAAGGTTACATCTCATAATCCTCGCATTAGTGTCTTCCATAGAATGGAGCCATCGGAGGGGTGCGTGATTTGTGATGAGCTGGAAGTGGTTCCCAAGCAGGTAGTATCGTAGTGCTCCAAGAGCCCATTTCACAGCCAGTGCCTCTTTCTCAATCGTTGAGTACCTGATCTCGCAAAGAAATAACTTCCTACTCAGGTAAAGAACCGGCTATTTCTCTCCGTCATGCTCCTGCAACAGGACGGTTCCCAGGCCTACCTCTGAAGCATCGGACTGGAGTATAAACCTCTTTGCAAAATCCAGGTGAAAAAGGACCGGCTTCTGACTTAACCATGCCTCCAAGGCCTGGAAAGCGTACTCGCAGTCCCAGGACCATTGTACCATCTTGGGTCGGGAATTTTTGGTCAGGTCTGTTAGGGGTGCTGCTAATGTGGTAAACTCCAGAACAAAGCATCTGTAGTAGCCAGCCAAGCCTAGAAACTGTCTTGCCTGCCTCTTGGTCGTGGGAGTTGGACTGTCCTTCAGGGCTTGGACCTTATCTACGAGTGGGTGCAGCTGCCCCTGCCCCACCATGTACTCCAGATATGTTACCTCCTTTTGCCCTAGGTGACACTTGGAGGGCTTGGCTGTCAACCTGGCTTCTCCAAGGGCTTGCAGCATGGCGGTGAGGTGTCTAAGATGGTTCTCCCAGTTGGTACTGTATATCACTAAATTGTCGATATAGACGGCCACCTATTGCTCGTGTGGCCACAGTAACTGGTCCATAAGCCTCTGAAAGGTCGCTATATATTGTAATACGCTATAGGCCATATGAATCTAGTATTAATGCTGTATGCTTGACATGAGTACATGAGTTGCATGTTGGCAACTGAAGCAAGGATTTAAGGTTATGAGCAGTCAAGAATTGTCTGTGCAAAATAAACGTTGTCATATCCATAAGAGGAAATGGAATGTCTTGGATTATGGCGGCCTGCCCAGAACTGCTCTCCTGGAGTTATGGATGAAAGTCTTAGTAAACAGACAAAGAGCTAATGATGTGACAGACTGGTCTATAAAAAAGGTTGCTTGCTATAGCTGACGTTGAAGTCAGACACCGACCCAGAGCCATGAAAAAGAAGAGGCGTGTAATGTGGGGCTCCCCATGCCTTGTAATCAGACTGAATTTTGACTGGCCATTGGGATTTCCTTCAGATCTTCGGACTCTGGTGTAGTATGAAAGGGGTGTGAATGTGGAGTGAGTGGGGTTTATATTGTAATCAATAAAAATATTTAGAGTATTATATACCAACACTGTGTCTGGTATCTGCCTGCTCCCCCATTCTGTAGGGAGACCTCTATCAGAGCTTAACAGCCCCATGTAGCCCGAATGGCATGGTCATAAATTGGAAGAGGCCGAATGGTGAGGCAAAAGCTGTCTTCCCCCAGGATGCCAGAGTCAGGGGGATTTGCCAATATCCTTTTGTGAGCTCGAGAGTAGATATGAACTTGGCATTCCCCATCCAGTCCAGTAACTCATCTACCGATGGCATAGGGTATGCATCAAACCTAGAGATCATATTTACTTTCCGAAAATCTGTGCAGAACCTTGTGGACCTGTCTGGCTTGGGAACAAGGATGATAGGACTCCTCCACTCGCTATAGGATTTCTCCACAACCTCCAAGGCTAGCATTGCCTCAAGTTCTTCCTTTACAATCCCCCACATCTTCCGGGGCAACGGTTGGTGATGATCCCTCACTTTCTGTCCTGGGCTGGTGGCTATGTGATGGTACACCGTCTTTGTCTGCCTGAGGCGGGATGATAGAACAGATGAGAAAAATTGGGTCAGTCATTGTAGTTGTTGTCTTCATTGAGCTCCTGTCCGATGTCAATCGTTGTTGCATTGGGGGGGCTCCAGGCGTCTGGCCCTAATTCAGGTTCAATTGGGTAAGGGACAATTAGCATGCCTTCCTGGGCTTTCCAGGTCTTTAGGAAGTTGACGTGGTACACCTGGATCTCGCACCACCATCCAGGCAACCAGACCTCATAATCTACTGGTCCCAACTTTGGACTACTTCAAACGGTCCCTGCCATTTGGCTAACAGTTTGGACTCAGATGACGGGAGTAGCAACAAGCCATGATCACCGGGTTCGAAGGTCCGCAGATGGGTACCCTGGTTGTACCTCTGCTCCTGAGTCTGTTGTGCTTTCATTAAGTTCTCATGGGCAAGCCCTTTGAGCCTCTTAAGGCACTCTCACAGTTGTAATATATATGGAATGGACCCAGTAATCCAGGACTCTTGTTCCTCCGAGGTCTCGCAAAGGAGGTATAGGATCCCCCAGGGTTGCCTTCCATACAACAGTTCAAATGGAGAGAACCCAGTGGATGCTTGGGTTATCTCCCATATCATGAACAGCAAGGCAAGTAACAGTTTATCCCAGTGATTTGGCTCATCCTCTATGAATTTACGGAGCATCGATTTCAAGGTCCCATTAAATCTCCACTAAGCCGCTGGTGTGGGGATGGTAGATGGAAGTCTTCAGGGGCTGGGTGTTCAGTAGCTTGCATAGATACGCTATTAGTTGGGATGAAAAGTTAGCTATTAGTCGGAATGAAAAGTCTGTCAGAATTTCTTTTGGTATCCCTACTCGGGCAAACATTTCTAAGAGTTTCTTTGCTATGGCTTCCGTCGTTGAATGCAAGGGGACAGCCTCAGGGTATCGGTTGCATAGTCTACCAACACCAATATGTAGCAGAACCCAAAACTACTCTTCTCTAAGGGCCTGATTAGGTCCATGCCTATCCTCTCAAGTGGCACTCCTACCACTGCAAGGGGAATCAGAGGTGCCTTGGGTATCCCTTTGGGACTGGCACGATGACACTCTGGGCAGGAAGCACATAAGTCACTTACTTCCTTATGGCCAGAAAAACCTAAGAGACACCTGGTGTAGGGTCTTCTCTTGCCCCAGAGTGTGCCAGCAGCAGCAAGTCCCGTTGGAACTTACATGGCACCAGCAGTTGCTGGATCACTTCTTGGGTTTGTAGGTCCTTTGTCACCCAGTATAGGCACTCTTGTGGACCTCAAAGTGGGGCCCTTGGGATGGCCATAGGTTGGTGTCCCTTTCCTCCTCGGTTGGGGTCAATTGCTCTCATGCACGACTCAGGGTGGGATCCTTCATTTGCTCTCTCAGGAAGTCCCCGTCAGTCACCAGCCATTCACGCCCCGCTTCCAGTGTCATCCCCCCAGCAGGACGTGGGCTGGGGTCCCCAGAGGGGCCAAGGTGTCTCTCATCCTGTCCCTCTTCCTCCTGCTGGCCCAGGAGTCCCTTCGCCCATGATCTTTGGTTTGTTTCCACCGGAGGCCAGTTCCCGCATTCTCACATGACCTCCCCAAACCAGCGCCAGTCACAACCTAGAACTGTGGGGTATGCTAGTTTTTTGGCCAGGCTGACCCGGCACATCTCCTCGTGCCTGCCCACCTTCAGTTTCACCTTGGTGGCGGGGTAGGGTTGTACATCCCCGTGGATGCACTGAAGGTATATAGGGGCCTCTGTCTGGTCTAGTGACCACCAGACCAGACCAGACGAGGGTTTGGCTGCAACCCAAGTCAATAAGATCGGCTACTAGGGTGGCATTGACCTGCAGAGGGACTATCAGTTTTGGTGAGCCTCTTTGCCAGGCCAGAGAACCTGCTACCCAGACCTGGCCATAATTACAGTCCATGAAAGGGCAGTCACATCTGAAGTGTCCCTCCTGGCCACACTCATAACATCGACCTTTCAATGCGTCTGCTTCTGAGTTCAGTGGCACCAGCCCAGGCTCACTGGCAGGGACTTCTTCCCTGCAGGGTCGCCTGCTAGGTCTCCGAGTAACTCCTGGATGGGAAGTCGGTCCTCGTGGCCCTGGCCTACTCCGAGGTCCTTCTTCTTCTGATTTGGGCAGTTTTTCGCTTGGGTCCCTCCTGCAGTCCCTGGGGCTTCCTGGTTTAGGAGTTAGAAGTCGGGGCCCTTCTGTGGCCAAGTAATCTTCCATCAAGGACACCGCCTCAGCGAGAGCCCTCAGCCAATGTCAACGAACCCATTCCTTCCCCCCTGGGGGAAGGATCTGTGTAAACTGCTCCAGTACGATAGCCTCTGCCACTTGAGGCCTGGTCAACTTCTCGGGTTCCAACCAACCACCTCCAGCGGTAATCCCAGAATCACTGAGCCACCGCCCGAGGTTGTGCGCCCGGGGAATACCTCTCCCATCAAAACTGCTGATGGAATGTTTTGGGGTTCACTCCAGTTTGGTCTAAGATGGGGGTCTTCACTTAGACCCTACAGAAGCCCATGACTATGCCAAAGTTCCGGTAGGCCATTTCTGCATGTCCGGTTAGGTATGGGGCCACTAGGGTAACCTAGTGTTCTGGAGGCCAGGGGGCACTGTGGCAACCCGTTGAAATGTGACTCACCAGTAACCCAGTAAGGGTGTTCTCCAAGCACTGGCTTACCCCGATAAGTCCAGGTGGTCCCCATGGCTGCAGGAGCACTGCCATCTGCTGAATTAGCTGTTCTTGCTGGGATTGGTGTGGTGCGGCTAACTCCCTAATCAGCTGCTGCTGCTGCTCTTGGTGCTGGGCCATCTGTTGTTGTTGTTGGGCAGCCATTTGCTGTAATACCTGGACTTGTTGCTGTTGTTGCTGGGTAGCATACTGCTGCTGGCTTTCTAGCATCAATTTTAATATCTTGTCTGTGTCCATGGTGTCTGTGGGGTTCTTGCACATAGCTCTCCTCAGATAAGTCCTCTTGGCACAATTGGAGTTGTAGCTAGCAAGGGATGTGAACAGTAACAAGAAGGGTTTCTACAGGTATGTTAGCAAGAAGAAGAAGGTCAGGGAAAGTGTGGGACCCTTACTGAATGGGGGAGGCAACCTAGTGACAGATGGTGTGGAAAAACCTGAAGTACTCAATGCTTTTTTTGCCTCAGTCTTCACAGACAAGGTCAGCTCCCAGACTGCTGCACTAGGCAAAACAGTATGGGGAGGAGGTGAGCAGCCCTCAGTGGTGAAAGAACAGGTTAAGGACTATTTAGAAAAGCTGGACATGCACAAGTCTATGGGGCCAGATCTAATGCATCCGAGGTTGCTGAGGAAGTTAGCTGATGTGATTGCAGAGCCACTGGCCATTATCTTTGAAAATTCATGGTGATCAGGGGAGGTCCCGGATGACTGGAAAAAGGCAAATCTAGTGCCCATCTTTTAAAAAGTGAAGAAGGAGAATCCAGGGAACTACAGATTAGTCAGCCTCATCTCAGTCCCCGAGCCAGGGGCACTGTATATACTCCCTTCCTTGTCTGTCCCCCCCTGCCCCAACTGCCCTGGGCTGCCTCCTTTTATCGGAGTTCTCCACTTGGAGCATGTGCAGCAAGGAAGAGGGGGCATGGCCTCCTGGGCCCAGAATGATTGGTCCACCCCTGGCGGCCCAATGTGGGGCTGGTACACCTCGTCACACCCGGTATAGCGAGAATGATTGGTTAGTGGTTTTTTTGCACAGCTATGTTTTTAAGTAAAATAATTGGTTAAGGCACAGATAAGAGAAATCCTCATTTTAACTTTATAATGAGGGTCAGAAAACAAGCTTGTTGGAACTGAACTCTAGGATACAGCTGAAGACCAAAGCTGCTAGAATTTTTAATCCCTACATGAGCAGACTATGCGGAAACTGAAGCCCAAACGACATGACCCAGACTGGCCATTCGGAGAGGTCCATCTTATTGGGGGTGGTGAGTATAAGATGCTTGGTGTGTGTATTCTGTTGATTTGTTGCCAATTGTTAATACACCGGGAATGGGTTTTTGCCCTGAGCCCACAAAGGGATAGAGTTCTGAGCCCACAGAGGGGTAAAGTTGGGTCCCCTATGCCCTGAATACTGACGAAGAGGGACGGGGTGGGAACCCTGTATTATGCCCTGAGTACCCACGAGGGAAGGGTAGGGGTGGAGTCTTAAACTGTGCGGGTAACAGTAACCTATCTCTTAAATCAGACTCTGTACAGATGACTGGAGGATAATTAATGTAATGCTGATTTTTAATAAAGGCTCCAGAGATGATTCTGGCAATTACAGGCTGGTTAGCATAATTTCAGCATGAGGCAAATTCGTTGAAATTATAGTAAAGAACAGAATTGTCAGACACATAGATGAACGTAATATGTTGGGGAAGAGTCAACACAGCTTTTGTAAAGGGTAACCATGACTCACCAAACTATTAGAATTCTTTAAGGGTATCAACAAACATGTGGACAAGGGCAATCCAGTCAATATAGTGTATTTGGACTCTCACAAAGCCTTTGAGAAGGTCTCATACCAAAGGCTCTTAAGCAAAGTAGGAAGTCATGGGATAAGAGGGAAGGTTCTCTTGAGGATTAGTTAAAAGACAGGAAAGAAAAGGTATGAATAAATGGTCAGTTGTCACACTGGAAAGACATAAATAGTGGTTACCCAAACATTTATACTATACCAGTGCTGTTCAACATATTCATGAATGATTTGGAAAAGGGAGTAAACAGTGAGATGGCAAAGTTTGCAGACAGAACTAAGTCATTTAAGATACTGAAGTCCAAAATTGATTGCAAAGAGTTACAAAGGGATATCACAAAACTGGGTGACTGGACAACAAAACGGCAGGCGAAATTCAATGTTGATAAGTGCAGAGTAATGCACACTGGAAAAAATAATCCCAACTATACAAACAAAATGTTTGGGTCTAAATTAGTTATCACTCAAGAAAGATTTTGGAGTAATCGTGGATAGTTCTCTGAAAACATCTGCTCAATGTGCAGCAGCAGTCAAAAAAGATAATGTTAGGAACTATTAGAAAAGAGATAGATAGTAAAACAGAAAGTATCATAGTGCCACTATATAAATCCATGGTATGCCCACAGTTTGAATACTGCATTCAGTTCTGGCTGGCCCATCTCAAAAAAGATATATTAGAATTGGAGAAATTACAGAGATAGGCAACAAAAATGATTAGGGGTATGGAACAGCTTCCATATCAGGAGAGATTAAAAAGACTGGGACTGTTCAGCTTAGAAAAGAGAAGACTAAAGGAGGATAAGATAGAGGTCTATAAATCATGAACGTTGTGGAGAAAGTGATCAGGGTAGTGTTATTTATGACTTCACATAACACAAGCACTAGGGGTCACCTGATGAAATTAATAGGCAACTGGTATAAAACAAAACAAAAGGAAGTATTTCTTCACACAATGCACAGTCAACCTGTGGAACTCCTTGCCAGGGAATGTTGTGAATGCAAAAGAATAACCGGGTTTACAAAAGAATTAGATAAACTCATGGAGGACAGGTCCATCAGTAGCTATTAGCCAAGATGGTCAAGGACTCAACCCCATGCTCTGGAGTCCCTAACCCTCTGACTCCCAGAATCTGGAACTGGACAACAGCCTTGCCTTGCCGGCCAACCCCCCCTCCCCACCATCTCTGGAGGGAGAAGCCAGGACCCCACCTTTACCATCACCACTACCACCTGTGGGGGGTCCTTCCTGCCTGGCTGCCAGGGTTGCTGGAGCTGCTGCTGCTGCTGCTGCTGCGTGTGTCCTGGGGAGCTGCTGGAGCCTGGAGGTGCAGGAAGAGGACTACATAGACCATCGGCTGCTGGGGGAGCGCACAGGACTCTGGAGACCACCGTGGAGGGGGCCATTCAGGACTGAGTACTTTTCGAACTGTGCTTTAGT
Source organism: Emys orbicularis (assembly GCF_028017835.1). NCBI lineage: Eukaryota > Metazoa > Chordata > Testudines > Emydidae > Emys > Emys orbicularis. The sequence goes on from NC_088690.1 coordinate 72,817,210, forward strand.
GGTGGGGGGTCTAGACTGTGTCTGTGGGGACACAGGGGGTGTGGCGTGGAGCCTGCCCCCTGGTCCATCTGTGCCCCCCCCCAAACCCCCACCACCACCGTTGCCCCCTCCACCACCCCCACAGCCCATTCACCATCTGCCTCCGCTCCTGCCTCTGGGACTCTGCTGCTCTCCTGGCCTGCCACGCCCTATTGACATCGTTTGGGCCTGCAGCGGCAGGCAGCCGAACATTGACTTTACGCAAGCGCTAGTGGGTGCACCTGCCCCCCCTGGACTGACCCCTTCCCCTTTGCAACGGGCCCCCCAGCTTTGCCCCTTGCTGCCTACCCCATTTGCCCTCTGTAGCCTTTTGCCCCTCCCCAGCTTCAGTTTGTTTGCCTGCCCCGCCCTTTTCCCTCTGCAGTTTAGTTCGGTTGACCCACCCCAGCCCTGCGGTTAGCCCCTTGGTTCCTCTGCCCCATTCCCAGCCTAGTTGCTCCCCTTCCTTTGCGCCCCCCTTGCCCTGATTGACCCCTCCCCTCGTGTGCCCATGCCCCCTCCCGTGCGCTTGTGTCCCCCATCACATTTTGGTTAATCACTGCACCCCCTACTGTTATTGTGACCTTCCCTCCCCTAGTGTAGCTAGAGGAGCCGGTGTCGGTGACTGTCCCCCCCAAGCCCTTGATACCCCCCCATCCCTCCCCGTTTCGGCGCCCTCCTCCCCTGCCTGCAGCCTAGCAGAGAGGAGTGGCTGACCTGCTCCCCCTTTACCTGCCCCCCTTCTCCGGTGTGTTTTCCCCTCCCACCTTGCTCATTATGGAGGGGAACACGGCGGGCGAGCCCCCCCAAGTGGGCCCTATCACCCCTCCCCCGCCTGCCCCCTTAGCCACTGCCAAACCATCTGCCGCCGCTGCGGCATCGGCGGCGGTGGCCGACGGGGTAACCTCCGCTGCTGCCACGTCCCTCACTCCCTCCAATTCTGGGGGAGCTGCCCCAGCCGGCAGGAAAGGCCAGGGCAAAAAGAAGGGGAAGAGCCCCGCTAGGAAGACTGGGCCCTCCATGGCAGGGGCTACCCCCACTGCCGCGGCCCCGCCACCGGCCGCGGCATCCCTTCCCGCTGCTCCCTCCACCAGCTCTGCGGGTGCCCCTCCCCCGGCCCCCAGGGCATATGCCCAGGTGGTGGCGGCCCCCCCGCCTGCCGGTATGCCATCTCGTCCATCCACCGCCTCGGTTTCCATCTGTAGCGGCCTGGGCCCCTTTCCCACCTTGACTAGGAAGCACGGCGTCCGTTGCCTCCTGGTGCCCGCCTCGCCCCACGTGGAGACCTACGTGCGGGCGTTGGCAAGGGTGGTGGGGTCCATGGCCATCGTGGCAGCCTCCAAAATGTATGGCAAGGTTGTTTTCTTCCTTGCCTCGGTGGCCACCGCCCAGGAGGCGGTGGAGAAGGGCCTGGCGGTGGGGGGCGTGTTCGTCCCCCTGGAGCCGCTGGAGGACCTGGGTGTCCGTCTGGTCCTCACCTCCGTTCCTCCTTTCCTCCCCAATGTCGCCCTGCTGCCCGCCCTTTCTAACCTGGGGAAACCAATTTCCATCGTCCACCCTCTCTCGCTGGGCTGCAAAGACCCCGCCCTCCGTCACATCCTCTCGTTCCGCCGGCACGTGCAGCTCCAACTGCCGCCGGCGGCGCGTGGTGGAGAGGCGCTCGAGGGGTCTTTCCTGGTCCACTATCAGGGGGTCCATCACCGGGTGCACTACTCCACGGGGGAGGCCCGGTGCTACCTCTGCCGGGCGATAGGGCACGTCCGGAAGGACTGCCCCTTGGCCCGGCACGGAGGAGTGTCCGGGACCCCCGAGCCCCGGCAGGGCGCCAGCCCCACCATTGCTGGCACCCCTGGTTGCCCGGTACCCGGAGCCACCCCTCCTCCTTCTCGGACCACCACTGCTCCCGCTCGGGCCTTAGGGGTACCTCCCCCACCATGCCCAGACGAGCGGGAGAGCCCCGCCTCTGCTACGTGCACTGTGGCGGGGCCTGTAGAGGAGGGTGCAGTGGGGGTTTTGCCGGGCGCGGGAGAGGGCCCTCCCCAGGGAGAATCCGCCCCCCCTCCTGCTGCCCCATTGTTACCTCCTCAGGTCCTCGAGCCGTCATCTTTGCCCCCCGACCCAACCCCTGTCACCCAGCCCGCAGATAATGCCATGGAGGGCTGGACCCTAGTACAGGGAAAGCGGGGCAAGCGGAAGGCTCGAGCTCCGCTCCTGCCATCTGGTGCGGAGGCCCCCCGGAAAACTAGGAAGGGGGGCACCGCTGCCGAGCCTTCCGCCTTGCCCGCGGGTACATTACATCAACCGTTGCCAGCTGGGGAAGGTGTGGCAGCACCGGAGGATCCCACCATCCGTCCTCCGCAGTCCCTCCTTGCGGAGGCCCCCGTTGAAGCCCCTCCTACCCCCTTGCCACCTGTACCCCCTGCGATGCCCGAGGAAAGTGTCACCTCGGGTGCTAGCGGGGAAGACCCTGGGGTGGTGGGAGGTGAGCTGCCCTCTATCTATGAGGAGATCGAGGCCCTGGGTCTGACCCCGGTCACCCAGGGGGAGGACGACCCTCTGCCAGCGGGCCCCGATCTGGCCGACCTCACCCCGGCCTCCCCTTCTCCGTCTTCTGTTCCCCTAATTGCTGCTCCTGCTCCTGCTTCAGCGGAACCCCTGGGCTCTTTGACCCGCCCGGCTGCGAGTGACACCCCGCTGACGGCCGCCGAGCCTTTTCAGGTGACGGCCGGTGCCTCGCGGCCGGGACACGAGTTACCAGGGGTATCCCTCGTTGGCGTGGGGCAACCGAGTTCCTTCCCGGGTGGGAGCCCCGTTGCAGATTGTTCACCTCCTGCTGCCGTGGCTGTTCCACCTGCCATAGAGCCTGAGCCCGGCATCCCTGGGGACCCCCTCCCTAACCCTCAGACCCCTGGGCCCGACCGAGAGGAGCCACCTTCCAGCTGTCCATCTCCTGGGGCCCAGGATCCCACCTCTGTCCCTCTCCCCAACCCTACTCCTGCCCCTGGCCCTGCCCTTACTCCTGACCTGATTCCTATCCCTTCCACCTCCTGCGATGCCATTGCCGCCCCAGGGGCCGTCTCCTTCCCTTTCCCGGAGGATGACCCCCAGGGAGCGGCCTTTGTGTTCCCCAGTCCCGACCCACTAGGGGCTGTTGTTCTCCCTCCGCCGCCGCCCCCCTTTGAGCCGGGGACTGAGGCGGGCCATGTGGCGCCGGTCCATCGGGCACCACGTCGAGGGTCCGCCCCTTGCCTGCCCGTCTCGGTGGGCCACGGGGCCGTGCCGGGGGCCCCAACGGGGGATGACCAGAAGCCAGTGACCCCACCCCCCCATACGCTGAGAGAAGAGCTGCGGGAGTTTTTAGAAGACGTCCGTGGCTCCCGCAATAAGGTGCCGCTCGCTCTCCAGCGATGGGGGGATTTGCACCAGATCCTCCGGGCCGCGAGGGCCCTCATGGGGGAGGGTAAAAGGACCGGGAAGCAGGGTGCCGTGGCTTACCAGCGGGTCCGCAGCTTCCGTGACTCCTTGCTCACCTTCGGGGTGGGTCACGGTTTGCTGCGCGGCCCAATGGGGGCCGTGAGCGTCCCTGCCGACGAGGATCCCCCCCAGCCCTCCTCATGCCACCTATCACTTTAGCAACATTGAACACCCGGGGCTGTAGGGTGGGTCTCCGCAGGTGCGAGGTGCTCTCCTTCCTTCGGGAGGGAGGGTACTCTGTGGTTTTCCTGCAGGAGACCCACACAGATCCGGCCGCCGAAGACAGCTGGCGGCTGGAGTGGGGAGACAGGGTCTATTTTAGCCATCTCACAGTTCGTACGGCTGGAGTGGCTACCCTGTTCTCCCCCGACCTATGGCCCGAGGTGCTGGGGGTTGCCAAGGTTGTGCCAGGCCGCCTGCTGCACCTCCGGGTCCGCATGGAGGGGCTTGTGATCAACCTTGTCAACGTCTATGCCCCGACATCGGGCCTGGAGCGGTTGCCTTTTTATCAGCAGGCGCCCGCCTTCCTCGGTTCCTTGGATCCTCGTGAGTGCCTGGTCCTGGGCGGGGACTTCAATGCTACCCTCGAGGAGCGGGACCGCTCGGGGACCGAGCAGTGCCCGGCCACCGCGGACGTCCTCCGGGAGATTGTGGAACATCACTCCTTGGTGGACGTCTGGCGCGACCACCACCCGGACGATGTCTCCACGTTCACCTATGTCCGGGTGGAAGCCCATCGGTCGTGCCACTCCCGGTTGGACCGCATTTACTTGTCACGCTTCCATCTTTCACGGGCCCACTCCTCCGACGTCAGGCCGGCCCCTTTTTCGGATCACCATCTAGTCACCGTGACGGCCTCTCTCTGTGCGGAGAGGCCGGGGCCGGCCTACTGGCATTTTAACAATAGTTTGCTGGAGGATGTGGGCTTCGTGGCGTCCTTCCGGGAGTTCTGGCTGGTCTGGCGAGGGCAGCAGCATGCCTTTCCCTCGGCGCGGCGATGGTGGGACCTAGGAAAAGTGCTCGCCCGGCTCTTCTGCCGCGACTACACCCTGGCTGCCAGCCCTGAGGATCCATCCCTTTGCGGAGCGTGCTGGGAGAAGCGGGAGGAGCTCCGGGCCCTCGACGATCATCGGGCCCGGGGTGCTTTTGTTCGATCCCGCATCCGCCTCCTTCGGGAGATGGATCGCGGCTCCCGCTTCTTCTACACCCTGGAGAAAAGGAGGGGGGGCCAAGAGGCACGTCACCTGCCTCCTGGCGGAGGACGGCACCCCCCTCATGGATCCGGCGGAGATGTGCGAGAGGGCCAGGACCTTCTACGCACACCTTTTCTCCCCGGATCCGACCGACCCTACCGCTTGCAGAGTGCTCTGGGACGGACTCCCGACGGTCAGCGCGGGCGACCGGGACCGGCTAGAGTTGCCTCTCTCTCTGGCCGAGTTCTTGGAAGCCCTCCGCCGCATGCCCACCAATAAATCTCTGGGCATGGACGGGCTGACCGTGGAGTTCTACCGCGTGTTCTGGGACGTCCTCGGCCCGGACCTAGTCACTGTCTGGGCCGAGGCCTTGCTGAGCGGGGTCCTCCCTCTTTCGTGCAGGCGAGCCGTGCTCGCCTTATTGCCGAAGAAGGGGGACCGCCGCGACTTACGAAATTGGCGTCGCGTCTCGCTCCTCAGCACGGACTACAAAATCGTAGCCAAGGCCATCTTGCTGCGGCTGGGGTCTGTGCTGGAGGACGTGATCCACCCAGACCAGACCTACACCATCCCGGGCCGTAGCATCTTTGATAACCTCTACCTGGTCCGGGATCTTCTGGAACTTGGGTGTAGGGATGGTCTGTCGTTCGCACTCCTGTCCCTGGATCAGGAGAAGGTGTTCGACAGGGTGGACCACGGGTATCTCCTGGGCACTCTGCAAGCGTTAGGCTTCGGACCCCAGTTTGTGGGTTTTCTCCAGGTGCTGTACGCTTCCGCAGAGTGCCTGGTCAGGCTCAACTGGACCCTGACCGAGCCGGTCAGCTTTGGGCGGGGAGTGCGGCAGGGGTGCCCCCTCTCGGGCCAGCTTTACGCTCTGGCGATCGAGCCCTTCCTCTGTCTCCTCCGCAGGAGGTTGACGGGGTTGGTGCTTCGGGAGCCGGAGCTGCGGCTGGTCCTGTCGGCGTACGCCGACGATGTGCTCCTCGTCGTCCAGGACCCGGGCGACTTGGTGCGGGTGGAGGCTTGCCAGACCATGTACTCGGCGGCCTCCTCTGCCCGGGTCAACTGGGTCAAGAGCTCTGGCCTGGTGGTAGGGGCCGGGTGGCAGGCGAGCTCCCTCCCACCCGCGCTTCAGGCCATCCGGTGGAGTGTGGGTCCGCTGCTCTATCTCGGCGTTTACCTTTCTGCCACGCATCCATCTACACAACCCCTAGCTTTGTGTGCAGGTGGCGGAGTCCCCCGCGGTGCGCCAGAGGTTGGTCCTGGCAGAAGTCACAAGAGTCGGAGACCTCCTGGACTATGACCGGGGAGTCTGGCTGGATCCCCTGACGCTCGCTCGGCGCATGGGGCTCTCCAGGCCTTGTACTCCCCGGCGCGTACTTCAGGAGGTGAGGGCCGCTTTGCCGCCCGCTGCTCGGGTCTACCTCGACCAGGTCCTGCGCGAGGGCACACCCCGCCCACCCTCTACCCCTGGTCCTCCGGACCTTTTTATTGGGCCCCTGCCCCGTGGACCCAACCGGCCTCCCCGCCCCTTCTCCGTGAGCCGGCTGCACGACTTGCAGCCGGTTCGTTTCCTGACTGCGCCAAGGAAACATCTATACACGCTCGTGCTCCACACTCTTCACTTCCTCACCCTTGTGTCCCGCCCCGATACGAAGTGGCGGGACCTCCTGCCACCTGTCGAGGGTGAGAAGCCCCGGTGGGCCAGCCTCTATTCCACCCTGGTCCCGAGGCCCGCCGGGGATATCAGTTGGTGGCTCCTTCATGGGGCCGTGAGCACGGGCGTGTACTTGGCGCGGTTTACCCCTGTCCCTGACACCTGTCCTTTCTGCGGCGTGAGGGAGACCCTGGCTCACGTTTACTTAGAGTGTGCCAGGTTGCAGCCCCTACACCGGCTCCTCACCGACATTATGTTGCGTTTTTGGTTACACTTTTCCCCTCACCTTCTCATTTATGCACTCCCTATCCGTGGCCCCACAAAGTCGCGGGACCTCCTGGTCAACTTCCTCTTGGCCCTGGCTAAACAGGCCATCTATAAAACCAGGGAGAGGAGGTTGGCCGCTGGAGGTTCCTGTGACTGTGGGGCCTGTTTCCGATCCTCTGTCCATTCACGTATCCGGGCAGAGTTCCTCTGGGCGGCGTCCACTGGCTCCCTTGACACCTTTGAGGAGCAGTGGGCGCTGTCCGGGGTTCTCTGCTCAGTGTCCCCGTCAGGTTCCCTTCTTTTGACCCTTTAATCGCACTCCTGTCCCTGTTTTTACATTAGTTGTCCCCCGTAATCATTTGGGTTTTAGGCCCTGTGGGTCCTCCCCTTAGGCTGGGGGGAGGATCCTTTAGCAGTGGGCGGGCTTCGCCCGCCCACTTCCCGGAACCCAATAGGTACAAGCTGTCAGCATCATTCAAAAGAAGTCCTAGCTGGGCTCATGGCCAGCATGTTTTAATGCAGTCCAGGTCTTTGAAAATCCACTAGGCCTCTAGGGCTGGTGTGGGTCACTTTTTTAATAGCAGTTTTCCAGACTTCTGATTTTCCTGTATTGCTAGGAATAGAAAACTGCTCTTCACCAGATAATGCCATGGCTGCATTGCTTCCACTCTGCTACAGTCCCAGTGGTTCATTCCACTAATGCAGTGGTGCCCAAACTTTTCATGTCATGCCCCCCCCTTCCCAGTAATGGAATCTGTTCATGCCCCTGCTCCATTACTGCACAATTGGCTCTGCAGAGGAGCTTGGGCTGAAGGCAGATCTGGGGGTGGAACTAGGAATAGGGGAGAAGCAGGGGCTAGAGGCAGAGCTGGCCTTGGGGTGGAGAGGGAATGAGGACAGAGCTGGGCGGGGGCCAGAGCTGGGCTGGGCCAGAGTTGGGTTGAGGGAAGAGCGGAGCTGCAGCTGGGGCCGGAGCTGGGCTGGGAGTGGAGTGGAGCTGCATCTGGGGCTGGGCTGGGGGCAGAACGGAGCTGGGGCCAGAGCTGGGCTGGGAGTGGAGTTGCGGCTGGGGCTGAAGCTGTGTTGGGAGTGGAGCTGGGCAGGGGGCAGAGCGGAGCAAAGCTGCGGCTGGAACTGGAGCTGCGCTGGGGGCAGAATGGGACTGGGTGACACCCCCCTTCCCCATGGTTCCTCTGCATCCCCCCAAAGGGGGCACACCCCACTGTTTGGGTATCACTCCGCTAAAGGGTTCACACTTGTCATGGAGCTGCCCTTTGAAGCAGCATATATTCCAGGGGGCCTGCACATTCACACCCTCAATGTTGGAGGAAGTCCAGAGCTGTGCCTGAGTGATTGTAGGCATGGCTCCTCAGTGAGCATTGTTATACAAGATGACAGCCACTGGCCAGCTCAATGCAGGACAGTTCAAATCAACATCTGACATGAACTTTGCTGAACTTCATATTCCTTTCCATTGGCAGTAATGATTTCTCTGATGGTTTATGCTTTCTGGGACCCTGAGGACCTAGACACGCTGCATGAGGGACTCTCTGGGTAAGGTGGAGTGGTTCATACTCTCCCCAGCTACTCCCCACAATGCAGCCTACTGGGAAAGGGACTGGCTGACAGTGATGCCAAGATGTTGGGAACTGAACGAATGGGGAGTGAAATCAGCTTGGGTATTTTTAGGCATGTTGATTATTAGGGCCCTACCAAATTCATGGTCCATTTTGGTCAATTTCACGTTCATAGGATTTTAAAAATTGTAAATTTCATGATTTCAGCTATTTAAATCTGAAATTTCCTGGTTTTGTAATTAGAATCATAGAATATCAGGGTTGGAAGGGACCTCAGGAGATCATCTAGTCCAACCCCCTGCTCAAAGCAGTACCAATTCCCAACTAAATCATCCCAGCCAGGGCTTTGTCAAGCCTGACCTTAAAAACCTCTAAGGAAGGAGATTCCACAACCTCCCTAGGTAACCCATTCCAGTGCTTCACCACCCTCCTAGTGAAAAAGTTTTTCCTAATATCGAACCTAAACCTCCCCAACTGCAACTTGAGACCATTACTCCTTGTTCTGTCATCAGGTACCACTGAGAACAGTCTAGATCCATCCTCTTTGGAACCCCCTTTCAGGTAGTTTGTTTCATGAAACTGTCTGGTCATCATTGTACAGTGCTCATTTTGGATGTTGAGCTTGATAGTTGCTGTACAATATTTCTCTTGGATGTCTGGCTTCCTAGGCCTGGTCCACACTACAAAGTTAGGTCGACTTAAGGCAACTTATGTCAACCTATTTGTGCATGTATCTACATTCAAATTTGTCTCCCACCAGTGTAAGCGCCGCCTTATGACGACGCAGTAATGCCACCTCCCTGAGTGGTGTTGAGTTGTGGTCAATGTACTGTGGTGGATACAGTGAGTTTAAAGGCTGCATGACCTATGTTTCTATTCTATGATTCTATGATCTAAAAAATAAAAAGGAGTCATATGAAAAATGGAAACTAGGACAGATTACAAAGGATGAATATAGGCAAACAACACAGGAATTCAGGGGCAAGATTAGAAAGGCAAAGACACAAAATGAGCTCAAACTAGCTACAGGAATAAAGGGAAACAAGAAGACTTTTTATCAATACATTAGAAACAAGAGGAAGACCAAAGACAGGGTAGGCCCACTGCTCAGTGAAGAGGGAGAAACAGTAACAGGAAACTTGGAAATGGCAGAGATGCTTAATGACTTCTTTGTTTCGGTCTTCACCGAGAAGTCTGAAGGCATGCCTAACATAGTGAATGCTAATGGGAAGGGGGTAGGTTTAGCAGATAAAATAAAAAAAGAACAAGTTAAAAATCACTTAGAAAAGTTAGATGCCTGCAAGTCACCAGGGCCTGATGAAATGCATCCTAGAATACTCAAGGAGCTAATAGAGGAGGTATCTGAGCCTCTAGCTATTATCTTTGGAAAATCATGGGAGACGGGAGAGATTCCAGAAGACTGGAAAAGGGCAAATATAGTGCCTATCTATAAAAAGGGAAATAAAAACAACCCAGGAAACTACAGACCAGTTAGTTTAACTTCTGTGCCAGGGAAGATAATGGAGCAAGTAATTAAGGAAATCATCTGCAAACACTTGGAAGGTGGTAAGGTGATAGGGAATAGCCAGCATGGATTTGTAAAGAACAAATCATGTCAAACCAATCTGATAGCTTTCTTCGATAGGATAACGAGTCTTGTGGATAAGGGAGAAGCTGTGGATGTGGTATACCTAGACTTTAGTAAGGTATTTGATACGTCTTGCATGATATTCTTATCGATAAACTAGGCAAATACAATTTAGATGGGGCTACTATAAGGTGGGTGCATAACTGGCTGGATAACCATACTCAGAGAGTTGTTATTAATGGTTCCCAATCCTGCTGGAAAGGCACAACGAGTGGGGTTCCGCAGGGGTCTGTTTTGGGACCGGCTCTGTTCAATATCTTCATTAACGACTTAGATATTAGCATAGAAAGTACGCTTATTAAGTTTGCGGATAATACCAAACTGGGAGGGATTGCAACTGCTTTGGAGGACAGGGTCATAATTCAAAATGATCTGGACAAATTGGAGAAATGGTCTGAGTTAAACAGGATGAAGTTTAACAAAGACAAATGCAAAGTGCTCCACTTAGGAAGAAAAAATCAGTTTCACACATACAGAATGGGAAGAGACTGTCTAGGAAGGAGTACGGCAGAAAGGGATCTAGGGGTGATAGTGGACCACAAGCTAAATATGAGTCAACAGTGTGATGTGGTTGCAAAAAAAGCAAACATGATTCTGGGATGTATTAACAGGTATGTTGTGAGCAAGACACGAGAAGTCATTCTTCCGCTCTACTCTGCTCTGGTTAGGCCTTAGCTGGAGTATTGTGTCCAGTTCTGGGCACCGCATTTCAAGAAAGATGTGGAGAAATTGGAAAGGGTCCAGAGAAGAGCAACAAGAATGATTAAAGGTCTTGAGAACATGACCTATGAAAGAAGGCTGAAAGAATTGGGTTTGTTTAGTTTGGAAAAGAGAAGACTGAGAGGGGACATGATAGCAGTTTTCAGGTATCTAAAAGGGTGTCATAAGGAGGAGGGAGCCTCTAAGGATAGAACAAGAAGCAATGGGCTTAAACTGCAGCAAGGGAGGTTTAGGTTGGACATTAGGAAAAAGTTCCTAACTGTCAGGGTGGTTAAACACTGGAATAAATTGCCTAGGGAGGTTGTGGAATCTCCATCTCTGGAGATATTTAAGAGTAGGTTAGATAAATGTCTATCAGGGATGGTCTAGACAGTATTTGGTCCTGCCATGCGGGCAGTGGACTGGACTCGATGACCTCTCGAGGTCCCTTCCAGTCCTAGAATCTATGAATCTATGATTCTACGTTGAGCCTAACAATCCTCCAGCAGTTGTCCCATAATGCCTGACAGGGACTGCTCTGGTCACAGTTATAAACTCCACTCATAGAATATTAGGGTTGGAAGAGCCCTCAGGAAGACATTTAGTCCAATCCCCTGCTCAAAGCAGGACCAACACCAACTAAATCATCCCAGCCAAGACTCTGTCAATCCGGGCCTTAAAAACCTCTAAGGATGGAGATTCCACCACCTCCCTAGGTAACCCATTCCAGTGCTTCACTACTCTCCTAGTGAAATCGTGTTTCCTAATGTCGTGGAAAAAGTCACCCACGCATTGATTTTAGTTCACAGACTCAAGCCTGAGGCCAGTTTACTGCAATACATACCAATGCGTTGGGGTAGCACCTAGCACAGCACAGCACGCAGGCTGCTTTTATTCCGTCAAACCGCAAGCATAGTACAAATAATACGTCATTTATGCGAAAATAAGAGTTGGGGTCTGTCCCTTTTTCCCGGCAGCTTCCTCATTATTTACGAGAATTGGGTGCCTATTGGGTGGGGGGTTTCTTGGTGGTTTCCGACATGGGTGGTACTTGGCACCAGTTGGAGTGTTGTTCTCGTCAGGGTACATATTGTTTTTTCCGGGGTTCTATGGTTAAGGGCGGGCATAGGGGTTTATTACGGGACGCCCAAAGATGATATATGATTGGCTGGTTGGCAGATAGCTGGAACTATAGGAGAAGTTGGCCTTTACTAGAAGCAATTTCTTCATATAAGCCGTTATTATGTTTCGTCAACAAGCGGTTATCATGTTTTTCATAAACAAGCAGTTATCATGTTTTTCATCAACAACGGTTATCATGTTGCTAAGGCCTTTCGCATTGCTTCCTTCCCCTCCCTCCTCTGGTCTTAGCCCATGACCGTATTTGGCAGGGAATTGTACAGCTTAGTTTTGTTCAGGCCCTGGCCTGTACTGTTCTATGTAAAGGCCGTCTGTATAGTCAGCTTCTGTCAGAAGGCCTGAATTTGGGCCTTCGGTGTTACTTTGGCTGTCATAAAGAAGGCCACCTAGTTCTTTTTCCCCACACTAATATCCAACCTAGACCTCCCCCACTGCAACTTGAGACCATTGCTTCTTGTTCTGTCATCTGCCACCACTGAGAACAGCCTAGCTCTATCCTCTTTGGAACCCACCTTCAGGTAGTTGAAGGCTGCTATCATATCCCCCCTCACTCTTCTCTTCTGCAGACTAAATAACCCCAGTTCCCTCAGCCTCTCCTCGTAAGTCATATGCCCCAGCCCCCTAACAATTTTCATTGCCCTCTGCTGCACTCTCTCCAGTTTGTCCACATCCCTTCTGTAGTGGGGGGACCAAAGCTGGATGCCACACTCCAGGTGTGGCCTCACCAGTGTCGAATAGAGGGGAATAATCACTTCCCTCAATCTGTTGGCAATGCTCCTACTAATACAGCCCAATATGCTGTTGGCCTTCTTTGCAACGAGGACACACTGCTGACTCATATCCAGCTTCTCGACCACTGTAATCCCCAGGTTCTTTTCTGCAGAACTGCTGCTTAGCCAGTCGGTCCCCAGCCTGTAGCGATGCATGGTATTCTTTCTTCCTAAGTGCAGGACTCTGCACTTGTCCTTGTTGAACCTCATCAGATTTCTTTTGGCCCAATCCTCCAATTTGTCCAGGTCACTCTGGACCCTATCCCTACCCTCCAGCGTATCTACCTCTCCCCGCAGCTTAGTGTCATCTGCGAACTTGCTGAGGGTGCAATTAATCCAGTCATCCAGATCATTAATAAAGCTGTTGAACAAAACCGGCCCCAGGACCGACCCCTGGGGCACTCCACTTGATACTGGTTGCCAACGAGACATCGAGCCGTTGATCACTACTCATTGAGTCAGAGAATATAGCCAGCTTTCTATCCACCTTATAGTCCATTCATCCAATCCATACTTTTGTAACTTGCTGGCAAGAATACTGTGGGAGACCATATCAAAAGCTTAGCTAAAGTCAAGATATATCACATCCACCTCTTTCCCCATAACCACAGAGCCAGTTATCTCATCATAGAAGGCAATCAGGTTGGTAAGGCATGACTTGCCCTTGGTGAATCCATGTTGACTGTTCCTGATCACCTTCCTCTCCTCCAAGTGCTTCAAAATGGATTCCTTGAGTATCTGTTCCATGATTTTGCCGGGGACTGAAGTGAGGCTGACCGGTCTGTAGTTCCCCGGGTTCTGTTTCCTCTTTTTTAAATATGAGCACTATATTTGCCTTTTTCCAATCATAGAATCATAGAATATCAAGGTTGAAAGGGACCTCAGGAGGTCATATAGTCCAACCCCCTGCTCAAAGCAGGACCAATTCCCAACCATCCCAGCCAGGCTTTGTCAAGCCTGACCTTAAAAACCTCTAAGGAAGGAGATTCCACCACCTCCTTAGGTAAGCCATTCCAGTGCTTCACCACCCTCCTAGTGAAAAAGTTTTTCTTAATATCCAACCTAAACCTCCCCCACTGCAACTTGAGACCATTACTCCTTGTTCTGTCATTAGGTACCACTGAAAACAGTCTAGATCCATCCTCTTTGGAACCCCCTTTCAGGTAGTTGAAAGCAGCTGTCAAATCCCTCCCTCATTCTTCTCTTCTGCAGACTAAACAATCCCAGTTCCCTCAGCCTCTCCTCATAAGTCATGTGCTCCAGACCCCTTGTAGGGATATTAAAGAAGGTACTAACAGTGATTCCCCCAAGTGACAGTTACCCCCTCATAATTTGGCCCCCACACTTTAAAATCCAACAGTTTCACCAAGTACAAAAATCTCTTGGGTCTTTTGTTAAAACTTGTAAGCTACTGTCTGTAGAAACCATTGATTATATCTATCCTGTGAAAGATATTTTACTACTATGTAAAACTTACAAACAAGTTAATTGACTTTGTTCTTGAAGTAATTGATACAATGGAAACAAACACTATAAGCTGTTAAGTGACTTTCACTTCATTCACGGCTCCTAGGACAGACCCCCACCCTCTGTGATTAAACGGCCGGGAGTCTCAAATGAATTAGCACACACCCTGAAAGTGGTGGAGACAGTAAATTAAAATATGGTTAAGGTATGGAATGTATGCTGATGAATGCTTGATATACATGGATGGTTAGGGAGGTGCCAGCCTAGAAAGGGAGTATCCATCGGCCGAAGAATGTGTCGAGTAGGACCACCAGACAACCCCCTGAGGGTAAACTGGGATCCACCCCATCACCTGGAAGGATGAGAAACACAAACTTTGGACAGTGTGGAGCCACCAGGAATGTGCCACTTTGGACAGGAATGTGCCATCTGCTGATTGAGTCAGCAACAGCAGGATGAAACAGCTCCCATAGACTAACATAGGAATTAATTACTATAAGAATGGACTCTAAAGACTGATGACTTTGAGTGTCTGGTTCTGCTGCCAATCTCCAGGAGCATCAGGTGCATCTGACACAGACTCGGCTCCATCCTCATGACCAAGATACCTGGCCAGTAACTTGGCATGAGCAACTTCTAGGCTGGTAACTATAACACCTATACAGAACTTGAATGAATGATTGTGTGAATGAATCTATCTATCTATCTATCTATATATGTGTGTGTGTATAAGGAATAAGTAGTCAAACAACGTTGTTTACTTTTATCTTTTGCTTTATCATTATATTTACAATAAATGTGGCATCTTTGCCTTATCCCTCTTAATAAGACCCTGCTGGTTTTTATTCTATTGGTATAACACCCTAATCATTTTTGTTGCCCTCCGCTGGACTCTTTCCAATTTTTCCACATCCTTTTTGTAGTGTGGGGCCCAAAACTGGACACAGTACTCCAGATGAGGCCTCACCAATGTCGAATAGAGGGGAATGATCACGTCCCTCGATCTGCTGGCAATGCCCCTACTTATACAGCCCAAAATGCCGTTAGCCTTCTTGGCAACAAGGGCACACTGTTGACTCATATCCAGCTTCTCATCCACTGTAACCCCTAGGTCCTTTTCTGCAGAACTGCTTCCTAGCCATTTGGTCCCTAGTCTGTAACAGTGAATGGGATTCTTCTGTCCTAAGTGCAGGACTCTGCACTTGTCCTTGTTGAACCTCATCAGGTTTCTTTTGTCCCAATCCTCTAATTTGTCTAGGGACCTCCACGGATTGCCAAAATTTTTCAAAGATAATGGCCAATGGCTTTGCAATCACATCAGCCAACTCCCTCAGCACCCTCAGATGCTTTAGATCTGGACCCATGGACTTGTGCATGTCCAGCTTTTCTAAATAGTCCTTAACCTGTTCTTTCACTACAGAGGGCTGCTCACCTCCTCCCCATACTGTGTTGCCCAGTACAGCAGTCTGGGAGCTGACTTTGTCTGTGAAGACCGAGGCAAAAAAAGCATTGAGTACTTCAGCTTTTTCCACATCCTCGGTCACTAGGTTGCCTCCATCATTCAGTAAGAGTCCCACACTTTCCCTGACCTTCTTCTTCTTGCTAACATACCTGTAGAAACCCTTCTTGTTACCCTTCACATCCCTTGCTATCTGCAACTCCTATTCTGCCTTGGCCTTCCTGATTACACCTCTGCATGCTCTAGCAATATTTTTATACTCCTCCCTAGTCACCTGTCCAAATTTCCACTTCTTGCAAGCTTCCTTTTTGAGTTTAAGCTCAACGAATATTTCACTGTTAAGCCAAGCTATTCGCCTGCCATATTTACTATTCTTTCTGCACATCAGGATGGTTTGTTCCTGCACCCTCAATAAGGATTCTTTAAAATACAGCCAGCTCTCCTGGACCCCTTTCCCCCTCATGTTATTCTCCCATGGGATCCTGCCCATCTGTTCCCTGAGGGAGTCAAAGTCTGCTTTTCTGATGTCCAGGGTCCATATTTTGCTGCTCTACTTTCTTCCTTGTGTCAGGATCCTGAACTCGACCATCTCATGGTCACTGCCTCCCAGGTTCCCATACACTTTTGCTTCCCCTACTAATTCTTCCCTGTTTGTGAGCAGCAGATCTGGACCCTAGTTGGTTCCTCCAGCACTTGTACCAGGAAATTGTCCCCTACACTTTCCAAAAACTTCCTGGATTGTCTGTGCACTGCTGTATTGCTCTCCCAGCAGATATCGGGGTGATTGAAGTCTCCCATGAGAACCAGGGCCTGTGATCTAGTAACTTCTGTTAGTTGCTGGAAGAAAGCCTCGTCCACCTACCCCCCCTGGTCTGGTGGTCTATAGCAGGCTCTCACCATGACATCACCCTTGTTGCTCACACTTCTAAACTTAATCCAGAGACTCTCAGGTTTTTATGCAGTTTCATACCGGAGCTCTGAGCAGTCATACTGCCCTCTTACATACAATGCAACTCCTCCACCTTTTCTGTCCTGCCTGTCCTTCCTGAACAGTTTATATCCACCCATGACAGTACTCCAGTCATGTGAGTTATCCCACCAAGTCTCTGTTATTCCAATGACATCATCATTTCTTGACTGTGACAGGACTTCCAGTTCTCCTTGCTTGTTTCCCAGGCTTCTTGCATTTGTGTATAGGCACTTAAGATAAGTCGCTCATCATCCTGCTTTCTCAGTATAAGGCAGGAGTCCTCCCCTCTTGTGCTCTCCTGATCGTGCTTCCTCCCGGCATCCCACTTCCCCACTTACCAAGGGCTTTGGTCTCCTTCCCCCGGTGAACCTAGTTTAAAACCCTCCTCACTAGGTTAGCCAGCCCGCTTCTGAAGATGCTCTTCCCTCTCTTTGTTAAGTGGAGCCCGTCTCTGCCTAGCACTTCTTCTTCTTGGAAAACCATCCCATGGTCAAAGAATCCAAAGCCTTCTCTCCAACACCACTTGCGTAGCCATTCATTGACTTCCACGATTCGTCGGTGTCTACCCGGGACTTTTCCTTCCACTGGGAGGATGGACGAGAACACCACTTGTGCCTCAAACTCCTTTATCCTTCTTCCCAGAGCCACATAGTCTGCAGTGATCCACTCAAGGTCATTCTTGGCAGTAGCTTTGGTGTCCACATGGAGAAGCAGGAAGGGGTAGCGATCTGAGGGCTTGATGAGTCTCGGCAGTCTCTCCGTCACATCGTGAATCCTAGCTCCTGGCAAGCAGCACACTTCTCAGTTTTCCCAGTTGGGACGGCAGATAGATGACTCAGTCCCCCTGAGGAGAGAGTCCCCAACAACCACCACCCACCTCCTTCTCTTGGACCGGTGGTCGTGGAACACCCATCCCTAGGACAGTGCATCTCATGCCTTCCAATCGGTGGAGTCTCCTCCTGCTCCCTTCCCTCTGTAACCCTTCTGCCCATCTAAGTTGGCAGCAACAAGGGCCGGGTTCTGTATCTAGGGGTTCCGTTTCAATAACGCAATGCAAAACCGGCTCGAGCCCCCACCCAGTGACCTGGGACAATTACATACCACACCCTGGGCAATACTTCCCCTCTCGCAAGCACGGAGTCTGAGTGTAGCAGAAAATGTTTAATAACATGAGGTAAACGACATCAGCATAAAATTGGAAAAACACCACAAACAGGATTCATAACACAAACCATGAGCAAAACCCACCCCAGCAAATTGGGCTGTGTCCTTTCCCTTTGGTTCTTGAATCCAGCAACCCAAAAATCACCCAGAGTCCCCAAAGTCCAACACCCCCAAAGTCTCTTGGATCCAGCAACCACCCAAAGTCCCAAAAGTCCAACAACCCCCAAAGTTTCTGTCCCGAGTCAGTGCAGCCCCAGAGTAGAAGGGGGGGGCACGCAGGGTGTTAAGGGGCACCTTACATGATCCGAGGCTGGCCAGCCGTCTGTTTCTCCGTGGGGGTTCCGCCACA
Source organism: Emys orbicularis (assembly GCF_028017835.1). Classification (NCBI taxonomy): domain Eukaryota; kingdom Metazoa; phylum Chordata; order Testudines; family Emydidae; genus Emys; species Emys orbicularis. Next base: position 72,835,062 of record NC_088690.1, read on the forward strand.
GCCTTCACCACGAGCCAGTCCACTTTCCTGCCATCCCACGAACTGCTCCACTCTACAAGCTGCTCCGCTCTACTCCGCTCCGCTCACCGACCTGTGAGCCGTTCCCACAAACAGCTCCGCTTGCCGTTCCTTGGGCCACTCCAACCGGCCCCGCGCTGCTCGCTGCTCCTCCAGTCGTCCCCACAAATTGCTCCACCAGCTGCTGAGCAATATAGCTTCAGGCTCCCCCACTAGTTAACACAGCACTCAGTGATCTCAGCTCTTAATAACTTTAGCTCTTTTGTGATTTCAGATCTTAGCGATTTCAGCTCATAGGATAGTAGGGGAGCCCCAATGCTGGTGCACCATTGGCCCAAAGTGAATTCAACTCAGCAGCCTGTAACTAGACTCCTAATGGAATCAAAGTTAGCCTTGACATTCAACAGTGAAGAGAGAAGGTAGTGCAATTGGTGTTTCAAACCCTCAGAGGGGGCTCATACCATCAGGTACAAATACCTGTCCCCATCCTCTCTCCATTCATTGGGTTTTGTAACCCATGCCCCTTGTCAAGCAAGTGCTACTTAGGTAATGGTGAAGGACTCACTCAGTCCTTCTGTCATACAACAGTTCCACTGGCCTTGATTCACAGAATCAGGGTAACAAAACTTTATTCTTCCTGCCCCAATAACAGAGAAACTGGGGATCCCACACCAGCCAAAGTAACAGCACTTTCAGTTGCTGTTGTTTCATGCCAGGCGAGTGGGTGTGCCTATGCAAACAAGATTAGCCCCTGGAGTTCTTTTCCACACTCGCCATAATTCACCACCAGATGTCAGGGTAGAGCTCATCCTGACTCTGCTTACACCTCAGATGTATCATCTAGTCCACTCTCCACATTAGTACCTGTGGAGAGAACATGAAAATGGTTGCTCACCTGTATCTGCATTGCTGGTACATGGACGCTCCTCTTTCTTCTTCTGGAGGTCACATGCTGCCAAATTTCTTTACCGTCCTTCTGTCCCCACTGTGCAGCCTGCTCTGATTCTTCAGAATGTTGTGCCCGTAGAAGCATATCCTGACGTCTGTCCAGGAAATCTTCATTTTCTGTTATGCAATGCAGGATTGATACTTGTTTCTCCAGACCCTGAAACTTCTCTTCCAATATGGAAACCAGCTTGCACTTTGTACAGACAAAGTCACCTCTGTCCTGTGGAAGAAAGACAAACATGGCACATTGTAGCAGGGTGGTCACCCGCTCCTGCCTTAAAAGGCTTAAAACAGCCCGGAGAGAGGGCTGTGGCAGGGAAGGAAAAGCGGGGCTGATTGGGGAAAGCAGTCTCAGCTGGGGGCCATGCCCCAATCAGGCCTAGGCAGGCTTAATGAGAGCCCAGCTGGCCCTTATAAGAGGGCTGGGGCCAGAAGCCAGAGACAGATACTCTCTCTCTAGCCTTCTGAGAGGGAGGGACCTGGCTGCTGGGAGCTGAGCAGGGTACCTAGACTGGAGCAGGGCTGGGGGAAGGCCAGAGGAGCCGGGGAGCTCTGGCCTGGAAACCCCCCAGGCTGCAGGCCTAGGGTAAGGCCGAATAGGTACTGGGGTACAGGGGACAGCACAAGGGTAGGCAGAGTCAGCAGGTCCAAACCCCCCTTGCCAATGATGAATGGCACTTGCACTGCAGTCTGCCCCAGGGAATGGGGGCTAGTTAATGACTGGCAGTGGCCATAAAGAGGCGAGGTGGGGATAGTGGTGGGGGTTCCCTTGGGTGGGGAGACCCAGAGAGCGGGTGTACTGCCAGGGGGCAGTGCCCGAGGACAAGGGGCACCGGGTCCAGGAGGGACATGGGGGCCAGCGGCAAGCGGGACACCGACCTGCAGAGGGCGCTCCGGAGGCTGGAGATGCTCATTCCCTGGACGACCAGCAGGAGGCGCCGCAGGGGTGAGTCCCGCACTATCACACACATCCTGTGCAGGTCACTACAGCTGGTCGCTCACCATCCATATTATCTTCCTTCTAAGAGCTTCCTCAGCTGTTGCAGCAATTACTCAGAGTCTGCAAGTTGAATGCCTCAGTGGGCTCTCCCCAGACGAACTCCCAGGCAAACTCCCTCTGTTAGCCTCTCCGCTGTTCGCTGCTCAGCTGGTTCGTAGCTGACTGCCTTTTTATAACAGTCAGGCCCACTCAAGGCCCACCTGAGGGTCCATGAGTGGTCAGCTCCATGCTTTAGATGTGTTCCTGTATGGAGTAGACAGGAGGTATTGGATCATCTGGGCCTGTGGGAGAAGAGGCTGTGCAAGCACAGTTACGGACCATTCATTGAAATGTGGACATCTACAAAAAACTTGCACAGGGATTGCAGGCGAGGGGTGATGGGGATCAGCAGCGGTGCCTATCAAATCAAAGGAATTATGGCAGGCATATCACAAGTCCAGGGAGGCCAACAGTCGATGTGTTGCTGAGCTGCAGACCTACTACTTTTACAATGAGCTAAGTGCCACATTTGGTAGAGACCCTACCAGCACCCCCCAGACCACTGGGGGTACCTCCAAGGAGCCTGAGATAGAGAACCCTGCCATAAACAGTGAGGAGGAGGAGGATGGACATGTGATAGTGTGTGTGGAGGGTCCAGCTATTCCATGAGCTGGGATCTTTTTGAGACTTCACTACAGTGTAAGCAGTGGTGCAACAAACAGAAGTAGAGTTATCTGTTATCCTTTCCCCTGTAGAGTTACGGGGGTGGGGGAGGAGGGAGAATATGGAGCAGTTTGTTTATGTGCACAGGGATGTCATTTGGAGCCTCCTGAGAGATCTCAATGAGACTTTCAAGGAAGTACTATGCAATCCTCTCTTGAAGGCTTCTGGGGATGGCTGCCTTATTTCTTCCTCTGCAGTAGGCCACTTTCCCATGCCATGCTGTGATGACTTCAGCAGACACCACTGCAGTAAACAGGCTAGTGGCATATGGGCCTGGTTGGTTATGGTACACCAGCAGCACTGTTCTAATTTTAAAATTCTGTGCCATTAATTTATTTTGTAAATTTGCACTGTACTGTTTTTTAATTGCATATTATTTTTGCATTGGTTTTGGTACACAATAAATTTTTATTTTTTTGAAATAAATTCATCTTTATTACTTCATAACATTTGCTGCAGAATGCCTTGCAGTACTCAAAGCACACATTACTTGTAATAGAACAGGACTGCATAACTCAGAGGCTCAATGAAAAACACAGTATAGTTATAAATGTAAGTAAGCACTACATAATTCAAAGGTTTATTAAAATACAGTGATATTCATAAATGTACACCAATTCCTAAGGCCACCCCCCCAACATTTCAGAGCCAGGTAAAGCACAGTCCAGCACATCACATTAATGTGGCTGATGATTAAAGTGCTCTTCCAAGGCCTCCCTCAGCTGCATAGCTCCACATTGAGCTCTTCTACTGGCCCTTGTGTCTGGCTCTTCAAAGTCAGCAGGCAGCTGTTCCACCTCGGCCCTCCACCCCAGCAGCAACTTTCCCACCTATGCTTCACAGATATTATGCAGGACACAGCAGGCAGCTATAACCATTGGGCAGAGGGCCCAGTGCAGGGAGACCCCATCAGCCAAGGGGCCTTGCAGGCCAGGCTTGGGGGGAGGGAATTTAACCCTGATGGGGAGAGGGAGCTGACACTGGGAAGAAGGGCCCTGCCACCTAGAGCCTGAGGGTGTGTGGCCACCACCAGAGCAAGTGTCCGACCTGCAGCATCCCTGCAGCACAGCCAGGGCCTCGGAGGGAGGCCTGGGACATGTGAGGAGCAGACTGTGAACTGCCCTTACATTCCAGCGATAGCTGTTTGTGGTTCTCCTGTGCTCACAAAGTGGAGTGACGTTTATTTTTTTTTCTTATTTTTTAAATGGATTGCTGTTTAGTAAATTGTATTTGCTTGAACTATATGTAATGCAGTGGGTCAGGGAAGCATCCAGAACAGAGAGAGTACCCTGGAGTGGGGCACCCTAGCCCCTATCCTAAGTGACCATGACAAGATAGGGGGTTGAGTCCCCCCAGGAATCCTGGGCCTAGCCTTGTTGGGGTTACGAGGACTCTGCCATACAAGAGAATGGAAGGGGAGCCCTCGAGGTCAGGCAGGCCTCTGGGTAAAGGAAGTGGGAGCGAGGACTCAGATCCTTTTGCTAGCCAATTCCACCAGGGTAGTGTATAAGGCAGGAAACTTCCCCACACTAGCGGGACCAATTCCCCGCTTACATTTGCATGGAAAAAAGCACTCCTGGTGAGTAACTGAAGCACTGACGCATGAAGCCATATATGCATGCACACAAATGACATACTAACTGCATTGGCTTTATGCCGTCAGAGTTTTTAGTGTAAGACATGGCCTTATTTGTCTCTTTCTTGCTCTTTGTATTTCTAACAATAAAAACAGCAATGTTTAGTTTTAGACTCTAGATTGTATTCTATACTGATTTTCCCCCTTAGTTACATGGACTCTGGAGCTGAAAACCAGTGAGCACTTCGATTATTGCTTTTGGCCTGCTAGATACAACCACACTGCTTTCTAGCAGATGTGCTGCTTCCCCTCCTCCCTTTGCTCTTTGCAGAGAGGCCCGGAGGTGCACCTGAGGATGTCACACTCTTTCCCACAGAACTGAAATTGGCAATGAATCTCCTGTTGAGGTTATGGGTGGAGTGGAGTGGATTCCTCAACTCCTTGCATCAGCATTCACAGTGCTAGCCAGTTCCAACAGAGTTCTGCCCACCTCAGGCTGCAGGACCTCTAATCTATGCACATTCCCACAATTTAACTATTGGCTTAATATGCTGATGCTCATGGTCAGTTAGACTGCTAAATCTTGGAGTCATCCTTTCCACCCACTTGTAAGCAAGGGATGGGAAAATGTCACATTTCAAACTTCACAGTGCTATTCCATAGTGCATACACATAGTCTGTCATGATTTTCTGAATCTGCAAAAAGGTCATCTGGTCTATGAGCTTGTGAAAAATCATACAGAGATGCCCTGATGTCAGGGAGGTGTGTTTTGGTGTTTCTGCAAAAGACTCCCCACATTTGGCCAAGCCTTTAAAAAAATCTCAGCTCACACACAGAATCATAGAAATGCAGGGCTGGAAGGACCTCAAGAGGTCATCAAGTCCATTTCTCCATACTGAGGCCGGGTTATGTCTATATAGACCATTCCTGACAGGTGTTTTTCTAACCTATTCTTAAAAGCTTCCAATGATGGGGATTCCACAAGATCCCTCAGTAATCTGTTCCTGTGCTTAACTATCCTTATAGTTGGAAAACTTTTCTTAATATCTAACCTAAATCTCCCTTGCTGCAGATTAAACCAAGAACTGAACACTGAAATCGAATCCTGTCCTCCAAAGTGCTTGCAACCCTCTCTGCTTAGTGTTACCTGCAAATTTTGTAAGCAAAATATTGAGTAGTATCTGACTCAGGACAGACCCCTGTGATATCCCACATGATACATCCTCCCAGTTTAACAGCAAACCATTGATAACTACTCTTTCAGTATGGTCTTTCAATCACTTATGCATCCAAGTTATAGTAATTTCATCTAGACTATATTTCCCGAGTTTGGTTATGAGAATATCAAAAACCTTACTAAAGTCAAGATATATCACATTTACTGATCCCTACCCCCACCTCATCCTCTAGGTTAGTACCCTGTCAAAGAAGGAAATTAGGTTGGTTTGGCATGATTTGTTCTTGACAAATCCAGTATGGCTATTCCTTATAACCATAGGCGTGCGCACAGGGTGTGCCAGGTGTGCCCGGGCACACCCTAATGCCCATGGGCCAGATCCGGATCTGGCCCCTCAGGGCTTTGGATCCGGCCTGCAGGATTTGCCCCCCGTGGTGCCGCAGGCCCCGCGCTGCTTTCAGAAGCGGCCATCAGGGCACCATGTCTCTAGGGCCGGGGGGTTGCTCCAGGCACTGCCTCCCGAAGCTCCCATTGGCTGGGAATGGGGAACTGCGGCCAATGGGAGCTTCAGGGGAGGTACCAGGAGGTGTGGCAAGGGCAGCGTGCAGAGCCCTGTGCCGCCTCCTCCCCCCTTGGGGCTGCGCGGCGTGGGGCCCTGGCAGGCAGGGAGCATGCCGCTGCGGGTAAGCGGCGCCAGGCTGGAGCCCAAACCCCTCCTGCACCCCGCTCTCCCTTCCCTGAGCCCCCAGCCTGCACCCTGTTGAGCCGGGCTCCCCTTCCCCAGGGCTGGGGTGGCTGCTTTAACAGCCCCATGTGCTCGCTGGCAGCCTTCCACCCAGCAGCACAACCACAGCCGCTTAAGGTGGCCCGCGGGGCTCGCGGGGATGCTGCCACAGCCCTCCCCCAAGGCAGCTGCCCCCCTCCAGGGCCCCAAACCCGCCTGCGGCTCCCCGCGCTGGCCGGGGTCCGGGCACCACCCGGGGGGTCAGGCCGCCCCTGAGCCCAGCCCACCTTAAGTGGGGTCCGGGAGCCAGCAGCCCGGGGCAGGGGGCTCCCCCGTCTCACAGGCCCCCCCACAGCCCGGCTGCAAGCTCAGCTCCCCGGCGCTGTTCGGGGGCTCCGGCCCAGCACCCTCGGCCTTGAGTCCAGCCCTGGGAGCAGCCCGGCCCCTCTGCGATCCACCCCGGCTGCCTCTGCCCGGCCTGGCCCCAAGCGCCCAGCCCGGCCCCCTCTGCCCGGCCCCCGAGCCTGCCTGCCAGGACGGGGGAGCCCAGATCCCCAGCCCCGGGCCTACCTGCAAACAGCCTACCCTCTTGCACCCCAACTCCCTGTCATGAGCCCCCTGCCTACACCGCTCACACCAACCCCCTGCTCTGAGCCCCCTGCCTGACCCTGTACCCCTCCTGCACCCCAACCCCCTTCCCTGAGCCCCCTCATGTACCCCACACCCCTCCTCTGCCCCAATCCCTTGCCCTGAGCCCCTTCCTGCACACAGCACCCCCTCCCACATCCCGCACTCCCTCCTACACCCCAACCTTTATGATGTTTCCCTTTAAAAAAAAAATTCCCTGGGTGCACACCCTAATGAAATGTGCTGCGCACGCCTATGCTTATAACCCTATCATCCTCTAGATGCTTCCAGACTGATTAATAATTTGTTTTGGTGTATTTCTGGCTATCGAAGTTAGGCTGAGTAGTCTATAATTCCTTGGTCCTCAGTGTTCCACTTTTTAAGGATATGTTCTATGTTTGCCCTTCTCCAGTCCTATGGGACCTCACCTACCCTCCAGGGGTCCTCAAAGGTAATTGCTAATGGTTCTGAGATTGCTTCAGCTAGTTCCTTAAGTATCCTAGGGTGAATTTCATCCAGCTCTACCAACTTGAATACATCTAGAATAACAGAATATCAGGGTTGGAAGGGACCTCAGGAGGTCATCTAGTCCAACCCCCTGCTCAAAGCAGGACCAATCCCCAGACAGACTTTTGCCCCAGATCCCTAAATGGCCCCCTCAAGGATTGAACTCACAATCCTGGGTTTAGCAGGCCAATGCCCAACCACTGATCTATCCCCCCCCAACTTATCTAAATATTCGTTAACCTGTTCTTTTCCTATTTGGGCTTGTGTTCCTTCCCCCTTGTTAATATGAATTGTGTTGAGTATCTGGCCACCATTAACCTTTTAAATGAAGACAGAAGCAAAATGGGCATTAAACATCTCAGCCTTCTTGATGTCATTGGTTGTTTGTTCTCCTTTTCCTCAAAGACAACCTCCACTTTTCTTCATCTTTCTCTTGCTCCTGATGTATTTAAAGAATCTCTCCTTATTGCCTTTTATGTCCCTTGCTAGATGTATGATGGCTGAGGTAACTGGGGTTATTTAGTCTGCAGAAGAGAAGAGTGAGGGGGGATTTGATAGCAGCCTTCAACTACCTGAAGGGGGGTTCCAAGGAGGATGGAGCTATGCTGTTCTCAGTGGTGGCAGATGACAGAACAAGAAGCAATGGTCTCAAGTTGCAGTGGGGGAGGTCTAGGTTGGATATTTCACTATTTCACTAGGAGGGTGACGAAGCACTGGAATGGGTTACCTAGGGAGATGGTGGAATCTCCATCCTTAGAGGTTTTTAAGGCCCAGGTTGACAAAACCTTGGCTGGGATGATTTAGCTGGTGTTGGTCCTGCTTTGAGCAGGGGATTGGACTAGATGACCTCCCGAGGTCTCTTCCAACCCTTATAGTCTACGATTCTATGATTCCATGTAACTCATTTTGTTCCATAGCCTTTTTGATCTATTTTGTCCCTACATGCTTGTACTATTCTTTTGTACTTCTCCTTACTGATTTGTCCATATTTGCACTTTTTGTAGGATTCCTTTTTGACTTTCAGGTTATTCAATAGTTCCCAATTGAGCCATATTGGTCTTTTACTATGCTTCATATCTTTCCTTTGAATTGGAATAGTTAGCAATTGTGTGTCTTATGAGTGAAACCGGGCAATTACTACAGTCTCAAATGAACTCACACTGAAAAATGATAAAAAAGAGAAAAAGGCCATATTACCCATGGGAAAACACTTTTCAAAAAACCATCTCTCTATATCTAACCTCTCAGTTTCCATCCTAAGGGGGAGGGATAGCTCAGTGGTTTGAGCATTGGCCTGCTAAACCCAGGGTTGCGAGTTCAATCCTTGAGGGGGCCACTAGAGATCTGGGGAAAAACCAGTACTTGGTCCTGCTAGTGAAGGCAGGGGCCTGGACTCAATGACCTTTCAAGGTCCCTTCCAGTTCTAGGAGATGGGATATCTCCATTAATTTAATTTTTATTTAATCCTCCATAACCCCATGCAAAAGATGAGCTAAACACTAAAAATTATAGTCTTAATAAAGACACTGGATGTATGGCTTACTGCAACAATCTGTAACCCACTAACTCCCCATTTTCTCTCCCATGACTCCAGGAGTGTTAGTGGGCAACTTCACTTTGAATGATCCCTTAGAATATATGTTAATGACATATGCTAAACAATCTGTTCCATCAGGTCTTTGGCTGTGACATTTTGAGTAGCTTTCCCAGACCTGAAGAAGCGCTCTGTGCAGTGCTAAAGCTTGTCTCTTCCACCAACAGAAGTAGGTCCAATAAAAGATATTACCTCACCCACCTTAGCTCAGCGGAACTCCTTTTTTATTTGCTTAGATTTTCTTCCCATAGAATCATAGAATCATAGAATATCAGGGTTGGAAGGGACCTCAGGAGGTCATCTAGTCCAACCCCCTGCTCAAAGCAGGACCAATTCCCAACTAAATCATCCCAGCCAGGGCTTTGTCAATCTGGGCCTTAAAAACCTCCAAGGAAGGAGATTCCACCACCTCCCTAGGTAAAGCATTCCAGTGCTTCACCAACCTCCTAGTGAAATAGTGTTTCCTAATATCCAACCTAGACCTCCCCCACTGCAACTTGAGACCATTGCTCCTTGTTCTGTCATCTGCCACCACTGAGAACAGCCGAGCTCCATCCTCTTTGGAACCCCCCCTCAGGTAGTTGAAAGCAGCTATCAAATCCCCCCTCATTCTTCTCTTCTGGAGACTAAACAATCCCAGTTCCCTCAGCCTCTCCTCATAAGTCATGTGCTCCAGACCCCTAATCATTTTTGTTGCCCTCCACTGGACTCTTTCCAATATTTCCACATCCTTCTTGTAGTGTGGGGCCCCAAACTGGACACAGTACTCCAGATGAGGCCTCACCAATGTCGAATAAAGGGGAACGATCACGTCCCTCGATCTGCTGGCAATGCCCCTACTTATACAGCCCAAAATGCCATTAGCCTTCTTGGCAACAAGAGCACACTGTTGACTCATATCCAGCTTCTCGTCCACTGTGACCCCTAGGTCCTTTTCTGCAGAACTGCTACCTAGCCATTCGGTCCCTAGTCTGTAGCAGTGCATGGGATTCTTCCATCCTAAGTGCAGGACTCTGCACTTGTCCTTGTTGAACCTCATCAGGTTTCTTTTGGCCCAATCCTCCAATTTGTCTAGGTCCCTCTGTATCCGATCCCTACCCTCTAGTGTATCTACCACGCCTCCCAGTTTAGTGTCGTCTGCAAACTTGCTGAGAGTGCAGTCCACACCATCCTCCAGATCATTAATAAAGATATTAAACAAAACCGGCCCCAGGACCGACCCTTGGGGCACTCCGCTTGAAACCGGCTGCCAACTAGACATGGAGCCATTGATCACTACCCGTTGAGCCCGACGAGCTAGCCAGCTTTCTATCCACCTTACAGTCCATTCATCCAGCCCATACTTCTTTAACTTGGCAGCAAGAATACTGTGGGAGACCGTATCAAAAGCTTTGCTAAAGTCAAGGAATAACACATCCACTGCTTTCCCCTCATCCACAGAGCCAATTATCTCCTCATAGAAGGCAATTAGGTTAGTCAGGCACGACTTCCCCTTGGTGAATCCATGCTGACTGTTCCTGATCACTTTCCTCTCCTCTAAGTGTTTCATAATTGATTCCTTGAGGACCTGCTCCATGATTTTTCCAGGGACTGAGATGAGGCTGACTGGCCTGTAGTTCCCTGGATCCTCCTTCTTCCCTTTTTTAAAGATGGGCACTACATTAGCCTTTTTCCAGTCATCCGGGACCTCCCCCGATCGCCATGAGTTTTCAAAGATGATGGCCAATGGCTCCACAATCACATCCGCCAACTCCTTTAGCACCCTCGGATGCAGCGCATCCGGCCCCATGGATTTGTGCTCATCCAGTTTTTCTAAATAGTCCCGAACCACTTCTTTCTCCACGGAGGGATGGTCACCTCCTCCCCAGCAGTCTGGGAGCTGACCTTGTTTGTGAAGACAGAGGCAAAAAAAGCATTGAGTACATTAGCTTTTTCCACATCCTCTGTCACTAGGCTGCCTCCCTCACTCAGTAAGGGGCCCACACTTTCCTTGACTTTCTTCTTGTTGCTAACATACCTGAAGAAACCCTTCTTGTTACTCTTAACATCTCTTGCTAGCTGCAACGCCAAGTGCGATTTGGCCTTCCTGATTTCACTCTTGCATGCCTGAGCAATATTTTTATACTCCTCATTTGTCCAATCTTCCACTTCTTGTAAGCTTCTTTTTTGCGTTTAAGGTCAGCAAGGATTTCACTGTTAAGCCAAGCTGGTCGCCTGCCATATTTACTATTCTTTCTACACGTCGGGATGGTTTGTTCCTGCAACCACAATAAAGATTCTTTAAAATACAGCCAGCTCTCCTGGACCCCTTTGCCCTTCATGTTATTCTCCCTGGGGATCTTGCCCATCTGTTCCCTGAGGGAGTCAAAGTCTGCTTTTCTGAAGTCCAGGGTCCGTATTCTGCTGCTCTCCTTTCTTCCTTGTGTCAGGATCCTGAACTCGACCATCTCATGGTCACTGCCTCCCAGGTTCCCATCCACTTTTGCTTCCCCTACTAATTCTTCCCTGTTTGTGAGCAGCAGGTCTAGAAGAGCTCTGCCCCTAGTTGGTTCCTCCAGCACTTGCACCAGGAAATTGTCCCCTACACTTTCCAAAAACTTCCTGGATTGTCTGTGCACCACTGTATTGCTCTCCCAGCAGATATCGGGGTGATTAAAGTCTCCCATGAGAACCAGGGCCTGCGATCTAGCAACTTCTGTTAGTTGCTGGAAGAACGCCTCGTCCACCTCATCCCCCTGGTCTGGTGGTCTATAGCAGACTCCCACCACGACATCACCCTTGTTGCTCACACTTCTCAACTTTATCCAGAGACTCTCAGGTTTTTCTGCAGTTTCATACCAGAGTTCTGAGCAGTCATACTCCTCTCTTACATACAATGCAACTCCCCCACCTTTTCTGCCCTGCCTGTCCTTCCTGAACAGTTTATATCCATCCATGACAGTACTCCAGTCATGTGAGTTATCCCACCAAGTCTCTGTTATTCCAATCGCATCATAGTTCCCTGACTGTGCCAGGACTTCCAGTTCTCCCTGCTTGTTTCCCAGGCTTCTTGCATTTGTGTATAGACACTTAAGATAACTCATCGATCATCCCTCTTTCTCAGTATGAGACAGGAGTCCTCCCCTCTTGCGCTCTCCTGCTCTTGCTTCCTCCCAGGATCCCATTTCCCCACTTACCTCAGGGCTTTGGTCTCCTTCCCCCGGTGAACCTAGTTTAAAGCCCTCCTCACTAGGTTAGCCAGCCTGCTGGCGAAGATGCTCTTCCCTCTCTTCGTTAGGTGGAGCTCATCTCTGCCTAGCACTCCTCCTTCTTGGAACACCATCCCATGGTCGACGAATCCAAAGCCTTCTCTCCGACACCACCTGCGTAGCCATTCGTTGACTTCCACGATTCGACGGTCTCTACCCAGGCCTTTTCCTTGCACAGGGAGGATGGACAAGAACACCACTTGCGCCTCAAACTCCTTTATCCTTCTTCCCAGAGCCACGTAGTCTGCAGTGATCTGCTCAAGGTCATTCTTGGCAGTATCATTGGTGCCCACGTGGAGAAGCATGAAGGGGTAGCGATCCGAGGGCTTGATGAGTCTCGGCAGTCTCTCCATCACATCGTGTATCCTAGCTCCTGGCAAGCAGCAGACCTCTCGGTTTTCCCGGTCGGGGAGGCAGATGGATGACTCAGTCCCCCTCAGGAGGGAGTCCCCGACCACCATCACCCTCCTCCTCCTCTTGGGAATGGTGGTTGTGGAACCCCCATCCCTAGGACAGTGCATCTTTTGCCTTCCAATCGGTGGAGTCTCCTTCTGCTCCCTTCCTTCAGATGTGTCATCTAGTCCACTCTCCGCATTAGTACCTGTAGAGAGAACATGGAAATGATTGCTCACCTGTATCTCCATTGCTGGTACATGGACGCTCCTCTTTCTCCTTCTGGAGGTCAGATGCTGCCAAACTTCTTCACCATTCTTCTGTCCCTGCTGCGGCTGCTCTGAATCTTCAGAACATTGTGGCCGTAGAAGCATCTCCTGACGTCTGTCCAGGAAATCTTCATTTTCCCTTATGCAACGCAGAGTCGATACTCGTTTCTCCAGACCTCGAACCTTCTCTTCCAATATGGAGACCAGCTTGCACTTTGTACAGACAAAGTCGCTTCTGTCCTGTGGAAGAAAGACAAACATGGCACAACCTGTGCAGGTTACAACAGCTGATCGCTCACCTTCCATATCCCATGGGACCTTACTTCCCAGTTCTCTTCTCTGAGTTTGTTAATGTCTGCTTTTTTCAGTCCATTGTCCTTATTCTGCTACTCCCACTCCTTCCTTGCCTTGAAATCCTGACATCTATCATTTCGTGATCAGTTTTACCAAAATTGCCTTCCACCTTCAGATTTGCAAACAATTCCTCCATGTTGGTCAGAATGAAATAGAAGATGATTTCCCCCCTGGTTACTTCCTCCACTTTCTGATTCAGAAAGTTTTCCCCAATACATTCCAAGAACTTATTGGACATTTGGTGTTTTTCTGTATTAATTTTCAAACATGTCTTGGTAGTAAAGTCTCCCATTACTACCAGGTTATGTTTTGGATATTTCTGTTACTTGTTCTAGAAATGACTCACCCACCACCTCTTCCTGATTTGATGGATTATAGTAGACCCTTACCATGATGTCAAGCCTATTTTTCTCCCTTTTATCTTCACCCAGAGACTTTTGACTGGTCAGCCTCATCAGCCTCTCACCTCCATCTGGACCTCAAAACAAGTACATGTTCTTGATGTATAATGCAACATCTCCCCTCTTTTTCCCTGCCTGTCTTTTTCCTGAAAAATCTATACCCCTCAATACCAATATTCCAGTCATGAGACTTATCCCACAATTCTCCGTGATGCCAATTAAGACATAATTTAATGTATGTACTAATACTTCCAATTCTTCCTGTTTATTCTCCAAAATCCTTGCATTTGTGTATAGACAACTAAGGTGTTGGGAAGATTCCCTCACTTATTTCACTCTTGTTGTTCCTAAGAGCCTACTGTAATTTTCCATTTCCCCCACAACATCTAGCCATCTGTTCAGGTCACCTTTTTTATGCTTACCTGTGGGCTTTTGTCACCTGCCCCCTTTGAACCTAGTTTAAAGACCTCACTAATTTGGTGAGTCAGTGCATGAAGATGCTCTTCCCCTTCTTGGTCAGGTGGACCCCATTTCTTCCCTGCAGACCTTTTTCTTGGAACAGCATCCCATGGTCAATGATGCCAAAGCCCTCCCATCAATACCATCTATGCAGCTATGCACTCACCTCCAGGATATGTTTGTCCCTGCCTGAGCTCTGACCCTCAACTGGGAGGATGTATGTGAACACAACCTATACCCCGTCTTAGTCACCCTCACTCCCCGATTCTGTAGTCACTGCTGATCTGCGCAGGCTCATACCTAGCAGTATCATTAGTGCTCATGTGGATAGTGGTCAGAGTGACAGATGAGCCTTGGCAACCTTTTTATGATGTCTCAGATGTGAGCTCCTGGCAAGCAGTACATCTCCCAGGACATCATGTCATGTTGGCAGATGGAGTCTCCACCCTCCTCAGAAGGGAGTCCCCCAGGCCAGGACTTTGCAGAGTTCATCCCTTTCCACTGCCTCCTCCCCCCTGGGCCCAGAAGCAGCACCTGTCCCTTCCTGTCCACACAGTGTGGATAGGCCACAGACATAACCCAGTGCAGGGTTATGGCTGCAGTGCAGGCAGGAAGGGGTTAAGTCTGAAGAAGGCATTGTGCACCAGGGACCAAGGAACCTGACTGCAGGGGCTGGGGCTTCAGACGCTGGGGCGCCCTCCCCTGCTGAGGAGGAGCTGCACCACACATGGCTGCTGCTTCGGGTACATATTCATACTATAATTATACCTTAAATATTATAATGTGGCTACATTTTGTATTCTGGTTATTTATGTTACAGTTGTACCCTTCGGGATACTTAGGTAGTATTTTAATTCCTCCGCCACTTTGGGCTGCCCCCCCCACTTCTGCAAAGGTTCTGGCGTGCTTGTCCAGGTGTCTTTGTCTCTCCAACCACATGTATTTGCAACCAACAGGGCTAGAAATACACACACACACACACACACACACACACACACACACACACACACACACACACACACACACACATTTTAAAGCATTCAGGGAGACACACATTTTAAGGTGTTCAGGGAGGCACATATGTCTGTAATGCCCATGCCTTAATCTAGCCCTGGTGATCGGAGACTGCTACCCCCTCTGTGGCACTCTCAAGGGTGGTGGCAGGAACCATGCAGCTCCAGCTGCTCTGCCCCTGCAGGGAGCTTCTTTGTGCTGAATGCCTTCCTCTGCAGTGGAATCCTCACACATTCTGTATTCCTGGTGGCATTCTGTGCCAAAAAATTAAAAATTCTGTGTCAAAAAATTAAAAATTCTGAGCACAATATTTTAAAATACTGCAACATTCTGCAAATTGTATTTGGCAAAATAAATCTACATAAACATGCCAGTTTCAATTATTTTGGTAATTTATTTCAAAATACCTGTCAGCAAGTATGTCTGTAACAGTACAGACACACACAAAAATTCTCCCAGGAGCAGAGAGTTAAAGAAACCCCTATGACAACCAAGTTCCTGTTTCTCTGGCCCCTTCCCCCTTCCAGAGCCCAGCTGAGGGCACCAGACACCCACAACCTCTCCCCCCCCAAGCCCAGCCATGGGCACCCCCCAGCCAATACACCCAAACCCCTCTCCCCCCAGAGCCCAGCTGTAGCACCCCCCTTTGCCCTGACACCCGCTGTGACAACCTGATATCCCAATATTCACCACTGTCATGTAATTAGGATATGTTTTGTACAAAGTATGTCTTGTGTCTAAAAGTCTTGATCTGCTAGACATTAATATCTTGTTGGATTGCATGTGTTATCATTGTATGTGCAGTTATGAAGTTTGGCTATGTATGTGTTACTGAAACATATTGTGAGGTTGAAAGCACCCACAAGCAGCCTTTCAGGTACAACAGTAAAAAGGCCAAACAATGTTAATGGCTTATTGAGGAAATGCACACAAGCACAAGGATTACCCCAGGCTCTATGTACAATAGAAACCTCTCAGAGATAGCACTACACAATGGGAACTGTTTCATCCTGGTCACAGCAAAAGAGCTTTCCAGCAAGTGGAAGTGGGAAGAAGATATAAAAGGGGAACAATGACATCATGAGCGGTCCTCACTCTCCCTGCAACAACACACTTGGAAACACCTGAGGGGCCAGGACTTAACTGTGCGAAATGATGGTCCCAGGCTAGAAGGATCTTTACCCTGTGTATGAAAACCTGGGAAAGCCAAGTCTTAAGAGCTTAAGAGTCTACCAGCCAGTTTATCACTCAAGGGGAGAATTTGTTAATTTATATCCTAGTGTGTTAAGCTCAGTTCGCATTTTTTGTTTATTTACTAAGGTAATCTGCTTTGCTCTGTTAGCTATCCCTTATAATCACTTAAAATCTACCTCTTGTACTTAATAAACTTGTTTTTGTTTTAAACCCAGTATGTGTAATTCATAACTGGGGGAGGGCAAAAACCTGTGCATATCTCTCTCCACATTGAGGGAGAGGACAACGTTCAATTAGCTTATGCTGTACAGATCTCGGTGCACCGCAAGACAATACAATTTTGGGTTTACTCTCCAGAGGTGTAGTGCACTTGAGTGCTGGGCAATTCCTCAGCTGAAAGCCTTCCCATGCAGTACTGGATTTCAGTGTCTGTGTCAGTCTGCAGCTGGGTGTGTCCCTACCTGTGTGCGTGCTAGAGAAGGCTTGAGGGCCTGGCTTAGCAGGACAGGGTGAGGGAGCCCAGGCTGGTGGAACAGGTGGGCTCAGTGGTACCCCAGTACATCAGGTGGCACTTCGGAAAGGGGAACAACCCGTCACAGTGGCGCTGCGAGCAGAGTAATGTGCACAGCTAATTGCTCTGAGACACTGGTGGTGATTTTAAGTGAGTTTTAAGTGTGTTGGCTAGAGAACAGATAAAGTGGCTACTGGCTTGTTATTTTCTGTTTGCTTATTTTGGGCAAGGGAAGTAGGGTCAGAAAAGCAGGAAAATGAGTGAAAGTGAATCTACCAAAAAGTTGGAGCGCTACAGATTGCAGGTAGAAGAAAATGAAAAGATGCACAAGAGACAGGTGGAATTAAGACAATTGCAGATAAAAGAACAGGAAGCAGAAGAAGGCAGACAAAAAGCAGCCCATGAGAGGGCAATGGAAGCCCACAAGCAAGCCATGGAACTGCAAGCAAAAGAAGAAGCAGCCAGGCAAAAAGCTGACCTGGAACTGAGAGACAAAGAAATTGAAGCCCAGAAGCAAGCCATGGAACGGAGGCAGCTAGAGGCTGATAAGCCCTGGAACTGAGAGACAAAGAAATGGAGGAGAGGGAAAAAGAGAGAAAGCATGAATTGGCCTTGATGGAGTGGCGGAAACAGAATCCCACACCAGGAGGCCCCACCTCTCCACAAATCCACAAATGGGAATGGTTGTGTCCTGCATACAGCGAGACTGAGGTCATTGCTGGATACTTCATCACCTTTGAGAGACTGCGTGTGCTCTCTGAGATTCCTAATGATCAAAAGATGGCCACTTTGGTTGCAAAGTTGTCTGGGAGAGCTCTGAATATATTAAATCAGATTCCAATGGGTGATGCTTCCAATTATGGTAAATTCAAGGAAATTGTTTTAAAACAGTTTAAGATTACTCCTGAAACCTGCAGAGTAAAATGTAGAAGACTTAAGAGGGGGGCTGTAATGAGTAATGTGGCATATGTAAACCAAATGAGAGATTTATTGTATACGTGGGTAAGGGGGAAAAGTATTTCAAGCTTTGAAGAAATGTATGATCTCATTGCTCAGGAACAGTTCCTGAATATGTGTCGCGATGGTGTAAATCAGTGTTTATGGGATAAGAGGGTAAAAACAGTCAAGGAACTTGCTACTTTTGCGGATGAATTTGTACAGTCCCAAGCAGCTATTAGGAATAAATCACAGGCAAAGGGGTTTAAGTTTGGTGGTAAGCAAGGGCACCACTTTATCCCTGGAAAGAGGGAGAGTGGACAGGAGGTGGGGCACTCATCTTCCCAGAACCCTACCTCCCATCCCCATCTCAAATCACCCTTAAAAACAAGAGACCCTAGACGGTGCTTCCACTGTAATTTTACAGAGCACTTGAGATATAACTGCCCCAAAATGAAGGAAAATAAACATCCCCTGACCCATATTGGCTCAGTTGTCCTCAGCCTCGAGGCCCCGGAGGTTACCCCCACAACTTACCACAACTGCTTGCTGGGCACAGGGCCTGGTGAACCACACAGGGAACACATTAAGGTGGTCAAGATTGATGGCACAGAGGGCCTGGGGTGGAGTGATACTGGGGCACAGCTCTGTCTGGTTGGACCAAGCATGGTCCCAGAGGCTAGTACTTTACCGGGGGTGGGGCCGGACAGGTTCCCCGTGCTACTAGCAAAAGTTTGTGTGAAGTGGGAAGGTTTGGAAGGTGATTTACTTGTGGGGATGCTAGAGGACATCCCAGTGGACATGTTGGCAGGGAATGATTTTTTCCACAAGGCCAAGACTGTTGGTGTTGTAACTCACAGCAAGAAGGAGTATTGTGTAGGGTCCTCAAAATGGGGTGTATTGCCTGTCAGTGAGAAGGCTGTTCCAGTTGGTGGATGCAAGTCTGATGCAGCTAAACCAGGGATAGATCCTTCTCTAGAGAGCACGAAGGTGTGTGTCTCAGAGAGGTGCCTGGGGAAGGGTGTTGGAACCTTAGAATCCACAGAGGAGGTGGGTGAGGATTCCATTGGCATTGCAGTGCAGGTTGGCAGTGTGCTTCCAAGTGAGGGAGAGGTGGAGTCAGACCTCTGCCCAACTGAAAGCCATAGGTCCCCAGGGCCAGGGGCATGAGAGATGTTGTCAGTGTCTGAGGTCATTATCCCAAGTATTAGCTGTCAGGAATTTGCAGCTAAGCAAAAGAGTGACCCCTCCCTAAAGAGCATAAGGAGATGTGTTCTAGAGGGAGCTCTAGGAAGGGGGGGGTGAGAATACGTTTTTTAAAGAGAATGGGAAGCTGTATATAGAGGCTCCTGGGGGAAGGAACAGAGGCCTGGGGCAACCCTATAAGCAGTTGGTTGTATCCAGCCAGCACCGGGGGAATTAATGCTGGCAGTACATGATGGTCCCTTTGCTGGTCACTTGGCAGTACAGCGGATTTATGATAGGCTAAGGAGGAATTTCTACTGGCCAGGAATATAGAACGATGTGATGTGAGAGATTATTGCAGGTTTTGTGTAGTGTCAACAGAGGAAAAGACCTGTAGGACCCCAGAAAACTCCCCTGCGTCCCTTACCTGTTACACAGAAGGCATTCCTGAGGGTGGCAATGGACATTGTGGATTCTATGCCATGCCCCACTCAGAGAGGGAACAAGCATATCTTAGTGGTGGTGGATTTTGCCACTAGATATCCTGAGATGGCTGCTCTGTCTAATATAGAAGCTGAGACAGTGGCAAAAGCCCTTCTCACTATATTCAACAGAGTGGGTTCCCTAAGGAGATTTTATGTGATCGGGGGGGGGGGGCAAACTTTATGTCGCAGGTATTCAAGGAGTTATGGAAGGTGTGTGGTGTGAGACAACTTAAAACTGCCCTCTATGACCTCCAGGCCAATGGATTGGTGGAAAGTTTCAATGGGACCCTAAAATACATGCTGGGAATGTACACCCCCCCAGAGCCCAGCTGTGGCCCCCCCAGCCCAGACACCAGACATCTCCAAGCCCAGGGATCCAGAGGGAGAAACAGCCTGATGGTGGGTTCCAGGCTTGGATTGAGTTTCCTGCACACCGCCCTCTCCTTCCCTCAGGGTGTGCAGGGAACTGCAGCTGCCAGGAATCCTCTATCTTCCTCTCCCTTCCACCAGCATGTCTTCTATGAGTGAGCTGAGTTCTGTTGGGTTCAGCGGCCCCTAGTGGTGGTCAGCAGCACTGCTAACCACTTCTGTGGGGGAAAGCAAATTCTGTGAGCACGACGTTAATTTCTGCAGAATTCTGCATTGCACAGCAGCGCAGAATACCCCCAGGAGTAATACTGGAATTGCTGGGCAAGGAGCAGGGACAAGTGAATTCCAGGGTAGGGGGATGCAGACTTAGAACTGATTGGGTTTAGTACTAGGCTGTCACTAGGGAGGATTCTGGGAGAGGGGAGCAGGTTTGTAGCTAGGGTCCATCCCTACTCTTCGTATTTAGCCATTAGTCTTTCTTCTCCTTCCTGTAGCATCACTCCAGCTGTGGCTGGCTGCAGTGCCTCAGAACTCCCCACACCTCTTAAGAGATGAGAGTGTGTTGCTGAGGTTGTGGACTGCAGTTCATGGACTGCTCATTTATATCAATATAGTAGCCCTCTCCCTCAGCTACTCCACAGCACCCCGAGGTGTGACACCATTTTTGGGGGCTCTTGTGTGCATGGGTGGTGCATAATTCTTTCCTTTGGGGAGGCTATGGAGCACCCTAGAAGTGGGGGGGGGGCACCAGTGCCTGGACCGTGGCTCTGCCACCACTTGGCCTCTTCCCCTGAGGCCCCACTCCTGCGCCGCCTCTTCCTCCAAGGCCCCGCTCTCACTCTGCTGCCCAGCCCTGGCCTTAGGTTCTCCTGTAGGGCTCCTGACTACCCCCCCCAACTCGGCTCCTCCAGGGCCTCCTGGGCTCCTCACTGTCCCCTCCCCCCTGGGTTCCTTACTGCCACTTCCCACCCCCCCAGGCTCCTTACTGCCCTCTCCCCAGGACTCCTTGATGCCCCACCACACCCCTCATGGCTCAGTCCCATACTTTACCCCCACTAACACCCTGTGAGGGTAAAGGGAGAGGCCGGTGCTGCAGCCAGAGGGGGGCAGGGTGGCTCTGGGGTGGGGATCCCTGGGGAGCTCAGGTTAAGCTGGAGGTGGCCCTTGGGAGGCAGAAGGTCCTCAGCTGCTGCCACTGCCCCTTTCAGCATGGAGGGTGGTTCGCCTCATTTGGTTCCCACCACGGAGGGGCACCAGGCTCCAACCAAGCCCGGGAACTGCCGCCTTCCCAGTTAGCACAGAGGGGAGCTGGGCATGGCCCCCAGACTGATCTGGCAGCTGTACTGACACTGCCCCGAGCTCCTGAGTGCAGCACCATGGACAACCCAGAGACACACCTGCTGGCAGGTACAGCTGGAATGCCGTGCTGGGGGCTGGCAGGGAGGAATAGGTGGAGTGGGGGGCGGGGCCTTGGGGGAAGAGGTTGAGCGGGGGCAGGGCCATGATCCAGGTGCTATTGTCCCCCCCCCACACACACACACTTCTAGGAAGCTTCTGGCGCTCCTGGCCAGTGGAAAAGTGCTGGGCTGGCGCACCCGCGTCTCATCTGGCATTTGCCCAAAGCATGGCCAGGCTTTTTGATTTTGCAGAAGCTTAGCCTCCCCAAGCCTCTTATACGCACCACCCATGGTAGTGGAGGAGATATTGACCTGTCTCTTCTGGAGGTCACCTGTCTTTGCAGCCCACATCCAGCCACAGGGCTGTGGCTGTTTTGGGTGGAGACTCCCTCCAAATGTATGACAATCATTTCCCCTCCTCACCCTTAGATGGCTTGCCATGCTTCCCCCCTCGGAAGCATGGCAAGCCATCTAAGACATACCTGCTAAATATAAGGAATCCTATAGTTCATACAGGAGGCCGAGAGGGTGTCAGTGTGCCTCTCTGAGTACTGGGAATGCTGCAGTGACAGCTTTAGCTTTGCCATCCTGTCTTGGTTTGTTTTTATTAAAACTTTGTGGAAAATGTACAATTAGCTGCTGTTGTGTGATTGATTTTCAGGCACAGCGGCCTCTTCTCCTTGCCTGGAAGGCCTGGCAGGTATTATTTAAAGAGCTAATGAATGTTAATGGACACATTATTTGCAAATCTTGAAGTGAATACTAGCTCAGGGCTCCTGAGTTTCATGGTAATCAGCTTTCTCTCTCTTGCTATGGCTGGCGGGGGGAACACCCTGCAGTTGCTTTGTTGTATGGTTCTCAGATTAATATTCCTTTTCCTATCTGGCAGCTTTTCTACGGATGTTTTAGTCAAAGGAGCAGACAGCTTCCATGCTGCCATATGCAGACTGAGCACAGAGACAGTCCTGCTGGAGACCACCCTGCCAGGAACACAGAACAAGCTCCCTGCTTCATCTCACCCTGTGCAAACAAGGTGCTAGTGAGAAGTGCAGCAGACCTAGGGCAGAGTACAGGCTGTCAGAATCAGAGGCAGAGACAGGCATCTGGCATGTCCCTTGTTCTGGGCTGGCATGGCTCTCGGCACAAGTTAGAGTCACCCGCAGGGTGTGCAATGTTGGCTGGTTGGGGAAAAAACTGGAGGATGGTAACATTGTTGCCTGTGGTTGGGGGAGCAAGTACCTTTCATAGGGCAGGTGCCTGATCAGGGCATCTGGCCAGGCTCCCAGCGAGGGCTGGCTGAAAAACCAGAAATCTGTTTGATAAAAAATGTCAAGATTTTGGCATGTGGTCCCATTTCACATTGGAAAAAAATTGAGATCTTTCAACATCCTTCATGAAAAAACACAAGAGCGAGACACTCTCTCACCCTTCCAGTGGCCAGGCACTCCCCTGCAATGTGGGAGAACCAGGTTCAAGTTGCTGCAATGGCACAGGCAGAGCGTGCACTTGGACCTGGATCTCCTAGGTAAGTGCACTTTGCTATTGGTTATTCTGAGATATCACTCTCAGTTTGATCAGAAATTCCATCTGGGGTCTGAGGAACCTTTCCAGGGAAAGTTCCATGGACACTGAGACATCATCATGGAAAGTTTTGGTTTTTATTAACTGGCATTTTTCAATAAAAAACTGTTTAGATCAAAAGTTCCCAACCAGCTCTGCTTTCATCAGTTATTTGGCAAGCAGACAGTGGCCAAGGTCAGGTCACCTTCCCCCCATCTGCCTGATTCTGTAGACTTAATAATAGTCTTTTAGCTTAGTGTTTTATGTGTAATTTATCACCGTTGTACTGTTTTGGCTGGGTTAAACCTGGGTATTATGGGATGGGTGTAACACCATCAGCCTTTCATTCAGGGTGAGTATAAAGTAGTGACTGAAATCGTAACAGTCTTCAAACTCAAAAACAGGCACTTGTCTGAGCCCAAAGCATGGGCAAGTGAAAACTGTCCAGAAATGTGAATGACCTGGGCAGAGGGGTTTGCTGGGATGGCCTGACCAGAGTGGTATATGGGCACATGTCTATGTGCGTGTGAGTGTATAAGAAAAGCAGGAGATGGCACAGAGAGAGACACAGTGTGGACAAGCGCAGCATGTGATCCTGAGAGGAGTCTCAAGAGCAGACTTCTGAGTGTGGTGCTGGCAAAAGGCTTGGGGCTGTGAGTAAAGAAACTATCTTTTGTTCATTGGTTCCCCCGGGAACAGGTAATTGTACATTCTGTGTAAACAAACACAACTGTATCCAAGAAAACTCCTGACTCCATCATCAGTTTCTCTTGCTAACTGGAACTCCCAGCAACACCCTGAAATTGGCTAACCATTTGTATCAAAAGGGGTGGCAGTGTGTTAGGAAGTTACTGACTCTTTTTTAATGTTTTGTATGTTTAAATATTTGTCATAGGTGCCTAAAGTTCAGACTGGAACCTCTAGGTATTTTTATATGTTTAGACAAATTAAATAAGCAATAGCTAAATACATTTGGGGTGTGTGTCATTTTTTGGCTTTTGGGCCTTTGCTAGAATCTTTCACAGGCAGCTCATAAAGAAAAGAAGTAGCTGCATGATGAAAGGTAAAGTTTTATCCCATATTAGACCCTGGTCAGAGACACAAAGGGTGGCAAACAATACATTTCCTGTGTGGTATGAGTTAAGAGCAGGGCCATGAGGCCCTGTTTCAGGAGTGGTAATGTCCAATATATTTCTTAATGATCTGGACAAGGC
Organism: Emys orbicularis; assembly: GCF_028017835.1. NCBI lineage: Eukaryota > Metazoa > Chordata > Testudines > Emydidae > Emys > Emys orbicularis. Next base: position 72,858,925 of record NC_088690.1, read on the forward strand.
TGAGCTGTGAGGTGGCAAAATTCGTGGACGACACAAACTTATTTCGGTTGGTTAATGATAGTTATTATACTTAGTACAGTAACAACTGAGGCTAGGAGCCCATTGTGTCAGATGCTGCACAGACACTGTGAGACACAGCCCCACCCCAAAGAGCTGTCTAAATAGATAAGACAGATGAGGGTAGAAGGGAAGTGACTCACCCAAAGTCCCACAGAAGATCAGTGACAGAGTGGGTCCCCTGAATCGCACACTGCTGCCCAGTCCACTGAACTACACTGCTCACCCTACGTAAAGCTGGGAAATCAGATTGACCTCACCAAGTGAGCTGAATGAGTAACACGATGGCAGATGAAATTCCAGGTAGACAAGGGCAAGGCTGAGCACACTAAAAAGAGCAATCTTAACCTCTCATGGATGGGTTCCAAACTGACTGTAGGCACAGACCTGTGGACATCTCAATGACCTTGCATTTAACTGCATTAAAATATATTTTGTTTGAAGGGCTCAGATTACAAATGATCCAGATTGCTCTGTATGACTGCCCTGTTTTCGTCATTATTTATTATTCCCCAATCTTTGTGTCATCTGCAAATTTCATCAGTGGTGATTTTGTATTTATTTCCAGATCATTGATGAAAATGTTGAATAGCTAGGCCTAGATCTGATCCCCGCTGAACCGCACTATAAACATCTCCAAACTAGCACAGAACTGTCCTGTCTCTAGGGGGGGCTGTAATATTTTGGTCTAACTTCAGTTGTTGGGTGCAGTGTGAGGCTGCTGGGTGGGGTTGGTGGCCTGTGATATACGGGAGGTCAGATCAGATGATCTAGTGGATCCTTCAGGCCTTAAACTCTATGATGATTCCCCACTGACAGCAACCTTTTGAGATCTGTCAGCTAGCCAGTTCTTAATCCATTTTACATAACCTATTGATATTGATATTGTGTTTATTTTTAATCAGAATATCCTGCAGTACTAGGTCAAATGACTTACAAAAGTCTAAGTATATTCATAGATTCCAAATCCTGAAGGGACCACTGTGATCATCTAGTCTGACTCCCAAAATAACACAGGCCAGATAACTTACTTGAATTAATTCCTGCTTCAAGTCCAATAGTTGTGGTTGAACTACAGCATTTCTTTTAGAAAAATATCCAATCTTGATTTAAAGATTTCCAGTGAGGAGAATCCACCACAACCCTTGGTTTCTCAAATGGATAATTACTCTCACTGTTAAAATGTGCTCCTTATTTTCAGTCTGAATTTGTCTAACTTCAACTTCCAGTCATTGGACTGTGTTAGAAAGCTGGCTAGATTGTCGGCCCAACGGGTAGTGATCAATGGCTCCATGTCTAGTTGGCAGCCGTTTTCAAGCGGAGTACCCCAAGGGTCGGTCCTGGGGCCGGTTTTGTTCAATATCTTCATTAATGATCTGGAGGATGGTGTGGACGGCACTCTCAGCAAATTTGCAGATGACACTAAACTGGGAGGTAGATACGCTGGAGGGTAGGGATAGGATACAGAGGGACCTAGACAAATTAAAGGGTTGGGCCAAAAGAAACCTGATGAGGTTCAACAAGGACAAGTGCAGAGTCCTGCACTTAGGACGGAAGAATCCCATGCACTGCTACAGACGAGGGACCGAATGGCAAGGCAGCAGTTCTGCAGAAAAGGACCTAGGGGTTACAGTGGACAAGAAGCTGGATATGAGTCAACAGTATGCCCTTGTTGCCAAGAAGGCTAACGGCATTTTGGGCTGTATAAGTAGGGGCATTGCCAGCAGATCGAGGGACATGATCATTCCCCTCTATTCGACATTGGTGAGGCCTCATCTGGAGTACTGTGTCCAGTTTTGGGCCGCACACTACAAAAAGGATGTGGAAAAATTGGAAAGAGTCCAGCGGAGGGCAACAAAAATGATTAGGGGGCTAGAACACATGATTTATGAGGAGAGAGTGAGGGAACTGGGATTATTTAGGCTGCAGAAGAGAAGAATGAGGAGGGATTTGATAGCTGCTTTCAACTACCTGAAAGGGGGTTCCAAAGAGGATGGATCTAGACTGTTCTTAGTGGTACCAGATGACAGAACAAGGAGTAATGGTCTCAAGTTGCAGTGGGGGAAGTTTAGGTTATATATTAGGAAAATCTTTTTCACTAGGAGGGTGGTGAAGCACTGGAATGGGTTACCTAGGGAGGTGGTGGAATCTCCTTCCTTAGAGGTTTTTAAGGTCAGGCTTGACAAAGCCCTGGCTGGGATGATTTAGTTGGGAATTGGTCCTGCTTTGAGCAGGGGGTTGGACTAGATGACCTCCTGAGGTCCCTTCCAACCTTGATATTCTATGATTCTATGAAGGAGTCAGATGGAGGCAAGGCCTTGGGCAGAGTGGGGGGGTTGAGCACCACCGGGCCTGGAGGGAGCTGGTGTCTGTGTCAAAGATGACACCCAGGTTACAGGCCTGAATGACAAGCAGGATGGTTGTATTGCTCACAGAGACCGAGAAGGAGGCAGCAGGGAAGACTTGGGGAGGGGATGATTAAGTGCTCTGATTCAGTCATGTTGAGCTTGAGCTGTGTGTTAGACATCCACAAGGAGATGTCAGAGAGACAGGCTGAGATTTTAGTTTGGACAGGAGAGAGGGCTGGAGTAGAGAGGTTGTGAGTTGTCCGTACAGAGATGATAGTTGCAAATGTAAATTCAGTTACGATTAGAGATAAAGTGTAAAGGGAGATAGGGTGATAATTGAAGAGGCAAGAAGAAACAAATGTGGATTTTTAAGACTAAGGCCTTGTCTACACTACACAGTTTTGTCAACAAAAGTCATCTTTTGTCGACAAAACAGTGGAGGTGTGCACACTGCAATGCTCCTCCCACTGATTTAACTCACCTGCTACGCTGACATAATAATACCACCTGGATGAGAGGCATAGAACTTTTTGAGATGAAGTTAGATTAATGCAGTGTCAGTGTAGAGTAGATGCTGCTCTTGCTTATGTCACCCTAAGTGGCCTCTAGGAGGTGTCCCACAATGCCCATCATGACTGTTCTGGTCAGCAGTTTCAACTTTGTTGCCTTGCAGCCAAGAACACAGGCATGCACCCCCCCTTCCTTTAAAGCCCTGGGAATTTTTGAAATTCCACTTCCTGTTTGCTCGGTGTGAAGAATTCACATAGCATCTTCCCAGCTGACCATGCTGGATCTGTGGGGAGAGGAGGCTGTGCAGTTGCAGTTCTGATCCAGCCGTAGGAACTTTGTTGCCTCTGAGCAGATTGCTCGTGGCATGGAAGAGAAGGGGCACAAAAAGGACAGGCAGCAGTGCCATGCTAAGATCAAGGAGCTGAGACAGGCGTACCAGAAGGCAAGGGAGGCCAACCATCACTCTGGTGAGGCACCAAAGATGTGCCACTTCTACAAGGAGCTGCATGCCCTCCATGGCGGCAACCCTCACCTCCACCACCAAGAGTCCCACAGTGGAGTAAACTCTGAGGACGAAGTGGTGGATGAGCGGCAAACATCAGAGGCTAACGGAGGGAGTTTGCCTGGGATCTGTCCGAAAGGAGATACGCTAACTGGGGGGGGGGGGGGCTGTGTTGGTGAGTATCTGAGTGTCTGTTGCTGGGACAGTTTGTCAGTTTGACCATGTGCTTGATTGCTTGCTTGTTTGTTTGAAAAGTGTGAATTGGGAGTGCTTTGTTCCAGGTGGGCCTTGAGTGGGCCTGACTGGTATATAAGGGCAGTCAGCAGCGAACCAGCTGAGCGGCGAACAGCAGAGGCTAACAGAGGGAGTTTGCCTGGGGAGAGCTCACTGAGGCTTTCATCTGCAGGTTTCTCTGAGTAATTACTGCAACAGCTGAGGAAGCTCTTAAGAGGAAGGTGATATGGAAGGTGAGCGATCAGCTGTTGTAACCTGCACAGGTTGTGCCATGTTTGTCTTTCTTCCACAGGACAGAAGCGACTTTGTCTGTACAAAGTGCAAGCTGGTCTCCATATTGGAAGAGAAGGTTCGAGGTCTGGAGAAACAAGTATCGACTCTGCATTGCATAAGGGAAAATGAAGATTTCCTGGACAGACATCAGGAGATGCTTCTACGGCCACAATGTTCTGAAGATTCAGAGCAGGCGCAGCAGGGACAAAAGGATGGTGAAGAAGTTTGGCAGCATGTGACCTCCAGAAGGAGAAAGAAGAGCGTCCATGTACCAGCAATGGAGATACAGGTGAGCAATCGTTTCCATGTTCTCTCTACAGGTACTAATGCTGAGTGTGGACTAGATGACACATCTGAGGGAAGGGTGCAGAAGGAGACTCCACCTATTGGAAGGCAAAAGATGCACTGTTCTAGGGATGAGGGTTCCACAACCACCACTCCCAAGAGAAGGAGGCGGGTGGTGGTGGTCGGGAACTCCCTCCTCAGAGGGACTGAGTCATCTATCTGCCGCCCCGACCGGGAAAACTGAGAGGTCTGCCGCTTGCCAGGAGCTAGGATACATGATGTGACGGAGAGACTGCCGAGACTCATCAAGCCCTCGGATCGCTACCCCTTCCTGCTTCTCCACGTGGGCACCAATGATACTGCCAAGAATGACCTTGAGCAGATCACTGCAGACTACGTGGCTCTGGGAAGAAGGATAAAGGAGTTTGAGGCGCAAGTGGTGTTCTCGTCCATCCTCCCGTGCAAGGAAAAGGCCTGGGTAGAGACCGTCAAATCATGGAAGTCAACGAATGGCTACGCAGGTGGTGTCAGAGAGAAGGCTTTGGATTCTTCGACCATGGGATGGTGTTTCAAGAAGGAGGAGTGCTAGGCAAAGACGGGCTACTCCTAACGAAGAGAGGGAAGAGCATCTTCGCAAGCAGGCTGGCTAACCTAGTGAGGAGGGCTTTAAACTAGGTTCACCGGGGGAAGGAGACCAAAGCCCTGAGGTAAGTGGGGAAATGGGATCCTGGGAGGAAGCAGGAGAGCGCAAGAGGGGAGGACTCCTGCCTCATACTGAGAAAAAGGGACAATCGATGAGTTATCTTAAGTGCCTATACACAAATGCAAGAAGCCTGGGAAACAAGCAGGGAGAACTAGAAGTCCTGGCACAGTTAGGGAACTATGATGCGATTGGAATAACAGAGACTTGGTGGGATAACTCACATGACTGGAGTACTGTCATGGATGGATATAAACTGTTCAGGAAGGACAGGCAGGGCAGAAAAGGTGGGGGAGTTGCGTTGTATGTAAGAGAGGAGTATGACTGCTCAGAGCTCCGGTATGAAACTGCAGAAAAACCTGAGAGTCTCTGGATAAAGTTGAGAAGTGTGAGCAACAAGGGTGATGTCGTGTTCGGAGTCTGCTATAGACCACCAGACCAGGGGGATGAGGTGAACGAGGCTTTCTTCTGGCAACTTACAGAAGTTGCTAGATCGCAGGCCCTGGTTCTCATGGGAGACTTTAATCATCCTGATATCTGCTGGGAGAGCAATACAGTGGTGCACAGACAATCCAGGAAGTTTTTAGAAAGTGTAGGGGACAATTTCCTGGTGCAAGTGCTGGAGGAACCAACCAGGGGCAGAGCTTTTCTTGACCTGCTGCTCACAAACAGGGAAGAATTAGTAGGGGAAGCAAAAGTGGATGGGAACCTGGGAGGCAGTGACCATGAGATGGTCAAGTTCAGGATCCTGACACAAGGAAGAAAGGAGAGCAGCAGAATACGGACCCTGGACTTCAAAAAAGCAGACTTTGACTCCCTCAGGGAACAGATGGGCAGGATCCCCTGGGAGAATAACATGAGGGGCAAAGGGGTCCAGGAGAGCTGGCTGTATTTTAAAGAATCCTTATTGCGGTTGCAGGAACAAACCATCCCGATGTGTAGAAAGAATAGTAAATATGGCAGGCGACCAGCTTGGCTAAACAGTGAAATCCTTGCTGATCTTAAACACAAAAAAGAAGCTTACAAGAAGTGGAGGATTGGACAAATGACCAGGGAGGAGTATAAAAATATTGCTCAGGCATACAGGAGTGAAATCAGGAAGGCCAAATCACACTTGGAGTTGCAGCTAGCAAGAGAAGTTAAGAGTAACAAGAAGGGTTTCTTCAGGTATGTTAGCAACAAGAAGAAAGTCAAGGAAAGTGTGGGCCCCTTACTGAATGAGGGAGGCAACCTAGTGACAGAGGATGTGGAAAAAGCTAATGTACTCAATCCTTTTTTTGCCTCTGTCTTCACGAACAAGGTCAGCTCCCAGACTGCTGCACTGGGCAGCACAGTATGGGGAGAAGGTGACCAGCCCTCTGTGGAGACAGAAGTGGTTCGGGACTATTTAGAAAAACTGGACGAGCACAAGTCCATGGGGCCGGATGCGCTGCATCTGAGGGTGCTAAAGGAGTTGGCGGATGTGATTGCAGAGCCATTGGCCATTATCTTTGAAAACTCATGGTGATCGGGGGAGGTCCCGGATGACTGGAAAAAGGCTAATGTAGTGCCCATCTTTAAAAAAGGGAAGGAGGAGGATCCGGGGAACTACAGGCCAGTCAGCCTCACCTCAGTCCCTGGAAAAATCATGGAGCAGGTCCTCAAGGAATCAATTAGAGGAGAGGAAAGTGAGCAGGAGCAGTCAGCATGGATTCATCAAGGGCAAGTCATGCCTGACTAACCTAATTGTCTTCTATGATGAGATAACTGGCTCTGTGGGTGAGGGGAAAGCAGTGGATGTGTTATTCCTTGACTTTAGCAAAGCTTTTGATACAGTCTCCCACAGTATTCTTGCTGCCAAGTTAAAGAAGTATGGACTGGATGAATGGACTATAAAGTGGTGTGATGGGGCAAGGCCAGATGGCTACAGTAAAGTAGTGAGGAACAGGTATGTTAGCCCCAGGCTAAACAAATCCCTGGTACCATGGTAACCAAATGGCAGTTGCTCCAGGTTAATCAAGTCACCTGGGGCCAATTAAGATCCTTCTAGAAGGCAGGAGAGACAGCTAGATTGATTGGGACACCTGCAGCCAATTAAGGACTGGCTGGAACTAGTTAAAAGCCTCTCAGTTAGTCAGTGTGGGGTGGGTGTCAGGAGCTATAGGAGGGAGCTGTGCTGTTGGAGGAATGAAGTAGTACGAATCCATATCAGGTGCAAGGAAGGAGGCCCTGAGGTAATTGTGAAGAAGATATTGAGTGGGGGCTGCTGTGGGGAAGTAGCCCAGGGAATTGTACATGCCCTATTTCCAAAAAGTCAGCTTTCATAGCTGCTAAGTTTAGAGTCCCTGGGCTGGAGCCCGGAGTAGAGGGCGGGCCCGGGCTCTCCTCTCCCCTCCCTGATTAATCACTGATACTGGGAGACAACAGAGACTGTGTGAGGGAGGGTTGTTTCTCCTCACCTCCCTTGCTGGCTTATGATGAAAATGGCTCAGTAGACTGTGACCCTTGCCTCTAGAGGGAGAAGGGCTATGTGGGGAGTCACAGTGAGCCTCTGAGGCTAGCAAAAATCCGTCAGGAAACGCAGGACCCATGGAGTCAAGGACAGAACTTTGTCACAGTGGATAGAAAGCTGGCTAGATCGTTGGGCTCAAGAGGTAGTGATTAATAGCTCCATGTCTAGTTGGCAGCCGGTATCAAGTGGAGTACCCAAGGGTCAGTCTTGGGGCCAGTGTTGTTCAATATCTTCGTTTATGATCTGGAGGATGATGTGTTCTGCACCTTTAGCAAGTTTGCAGATGATGCTAAACTGGGAGGAGTGGTAGATAAGCTGGAGGGTAGGGATAGGATACAGAGGGACCTAGACAAATTAGAGGATTGGGCCAAAAGAAATCTGATGAGGTTCAACAAGGACAAGTGCAGAGTCCTGCACTTAGGACAGAAGAATCCTATGCACTGCAACAGACTAGGGACCGAATGGCTAGGCAGCAGTTCTGCAGAAAAGGACCTAGGGGTTACAGTGGACGAGAAGCTGGATATGAGTCAACAGTATGCCCTTGTTGCCAAGAAGGCTAACGGCATTTTGGGCTGTATAAGTAGGGGCATTGCCAGCAGATCGAGGGACATGATCATTCCCCTCTATTTGGCATTGGTGAGGCCTCATCTGGAGTACTGTGTTCAGTTTTGGGCTCCACACTACAAGAAGGAAGTGGAAAAATTGGAAAGATTCCAGCAGAGGGCAACAAAAATGATTAGGGGGCTGGAGCACATGACTTATGAGGAGAGGGTGAGGGAACTGGGATTATTTAGTCTGCAGAAGAGAAGAATGAGGGGGGATTTGATAGCTGCTTTCAACTACCTGAAAGGGGGTTCCAAAGAGGATGGATCTAGACTGTTCTCAGTGGTAGCAGGTGACAGAACAAGGAATAATGGTCTCAAGTTGCAGTGGGGGAGGTTTAGGTTGGATATTAGGAAAAACTTTTTCACTAGGAGGGTGGTGAAGCCCTGGAATGGGTTACCTAGGGAGGTGGTGGAATCTCCTTCCTTAGAGGTTTTTAAGGTCAGGGTTGACGAAGCCCTGGCTGGGATGATTTAGTTGGGGATTGGTCCTGCTTTAAGCAGGGGGTTGGAGTAGATGACCTCCTGAGATCCCTTCCAACCCTGATATTCTATGATTCTAACCCCAGAGTTATAAGAACAGACTTTACAAAGTGTCATAACTATACAAAACAGACACTGCCCCAGTGCAGCACTATTACAGATGCTTTTCAGACAGTACACCTTATGGGAGAGGCCTAAATCTGTTAGGGGCACTTTCTGCAGTGGAAAATGGAAAATTGCTGAGACCAGCTGGGTGTCATGATAAGGCTTATAAAGAACCCATAGCCAGCCCAGGGACACTCATTACAAGAGCTAGTTGAGGCTAAAAACGGAAACTGGAACTAAAAACTGAAACTGGAACTAAGGTGCGATTTTTTTCACAGCGCAGGGAATTAGCCATTGGGACAACTTACCTACTAATGTGGTGGGTTTTGCATCATTTCTGTTCTTCAGAGCCCCTGGTTCAGTAGAGCACTTAAGGGCGTGTTTCCTTTGCCACAGGCTACATTCACCAAGCGACGAAGGTGCCTCACTGCCATGTTAGGGGCCTATTTCCAATATTTAGGTGCCACTAAGGTGTCTATTCAGCTGCTGCCTAGCCCTGTAGGCACCTAAATTCCCACGGTGCCTAGTGTCCACCATAACATTGCCTAGGGCTAGATTCACAAAGGAATGTAGGCTCGGGAATGCTGAGTGCCACAGTGGCCTAGAAAATCACTGGGATTCATAAAGCCTGGGTTAGGCGCCCAGGCTCCCTGTACAACGGGGTTAGGGTTAGTGTACAACGGGCACGAGATGGGCACCACAGAATGGGATTCCAGAGCCAGCAAGTAAGACAGCTCCTCACTTAAACTAGCCTATGGGAGGTGCCAAGTGAGGAGTGTGTGCTAAGCCTGCCTCTTCTCAGAGATAGGCTCCTAAGCCCAGGCTACAGGGAGGAGCCTCCCACTGCTTGGGATGCATGGCTGCAAACCCTGCTTTGGTGCTAGGTGCCTGTGATTTTTTGTGAGGAGCAGGAGCTCCCTCAGAACCTTTAGCCTGATGGTTGGTTCCCCAGTACACACCTGGAATGCAGGAGACCCTTGGTTCAAGTTTCCCCTGCACCAGAGAGGGAGAAGAGATTTGAACCAGGATCTACCACCTCTCAAGTGAGTGCCCTATCACTGAGCCACAGGATGTTCTGATGTGGGGCTCCCTCAGTCCCTCCTGCTGAGCCTCTTTCACCATGATTAATTGTAAAGAGTCACTAGAGCAGGAGGACTGGAACTCGGTCTGCCATGAGTGCTCTAACCACCGGCTACTGAGTCATTTTCATGTTTGCCCTTGCTCACTCTGCCTAGTAATTCGCTCATTATTTATTGGCAGTGCAGCACTGGACCTGAGAGAAAAAGCAAGCATGAGTCTGACTCTGGTGCCGAGAGCACTTTTTGGGCGACCCAGGATCCAGGCGACCCTGCTCTTTTAAATTATTTTATTCACAGTTTCAACAGGGAGAGTGAGGCAGCCCCGCTCAGCCTATCCCCTAGCTCAGTGTACTCCCGGGCATTCCCTGGAGAGGTGGCGGAGCCCTGTTTAAATCTTTTCTCACCTCAGGTGGAGAGGGACTTGAATTGGGGTCTCCCACGTCCTCATGCCCCTGCTGGGCATTTTGTGTAAGCTTGTATGGGGGGGCCTGATCCGGTAGGCGCGGTCTGAGCACACTCCCGGAACCAGCCCCAGAGGAGCCCCTAACATCATGGTTTCTGCAGCGCCTTGAGGCTGAGCAGCTGCATGCCTGGCTTGGGGCTGCCATGCACACGTGCAGGCACTGCAGGAATTTGTATTGCAAACATTTAGGCACGAAGTGACTTGAGGCTCCTACCGGGCTTGGGGGCAGCTGAGCAGGTTTGTGAATCCCAGTGGGGCCTGGGTCTGGGATTTAGGCACCAAGAGTGGAAGCTTGGAGCTTAAGTCCTGTTTGAATCCCACACTAGTGCCTGAATGACCTCCAAGGGCACACGCTCCGTAACCTCCGTCCTAACACTGCCGTGCTGCTCAGCACCTAGCTCATGCCAAGCCTCAGTGGGATTCACGAGGCATCTCCCCACCTCTCTCCTCAGCAGGCCCTGAGCTGGGGGGTGTTCTCTGAGCACACCTAATCCACACAGCAGACGGGGGTGGGGTGGTGGCCCCCTATGTCCAGTCTCCATGGGCAGGGCACTCACCTGGGATATGGAGACACAGGGTCAAGTCAGGCAGAGGGGGGATTTGGACATGGCTCTCCCATCTCCCATGTGAGCGCCCTACCCCCTGGGTTACTGGGTTTCAGATGGAGACGCTACCTCCCTTTTTCATGAGAAAGGGCTGTCCAGGCTTAACTGCCTAGCTTCAGCAGAGGGCTCACAGCTGTGAATCCCAAGTGCAAGGAGGTGCCTTCCTCTGGCCTGGATTTAGGTGCCTCACTCCCTGAGAGGCGCAGGGCTTAGGCCACACCCCTCTCCCTGGCATTTCCTATTGGCTAGTTTAGGCAGCTTCCTGCACCGTGTGCTGGCTTTTGAGAACCTCTTCCTTACGTGCTACTCTTCCCATGCATTGTATGAGGAGCTTGGGCACTTAGCTTGCAGCTGTGGATTGCACTGGTCATCCAGATGCCTAAGCGTCAGGTGTTGCAGTGCCTAAATCTGTATGTGGATCTAGCCCCACATGCTTTGCTGAATAGGGATGGGATTACACAGCTACTTAAAGCTAAGTGCATGTTTACAAACTGTGCTGAACGGGGCTTCAGTCGAGATTGCATGTCTCTTCCTGAGACATCAGTTCCAGTCCAACACAAACTACTGGACTTAATGCAGGAAATGCTGGTTTAAGTGTATGTCCCATGTGATGGGGGGAGGGATAGCTCAGTGGTTTGAGCATTGGCCTGCTACACCCACGGTTGTGAGCTTAATGCTTGAGGGGGCCATTTAGGGATTTGGGGCAAAAATCTGTCTGGGGATTGGTCCTGCTTTGAGCAGGGGGTTGGTCTAGATGACCTCCTGAGGTCCCTTCCAACCCTGATATTCTATGATTCTATGCTGGAGCTCAGACTAGATGATTATAATGGTCTCTTCTGGCCTTATCGTCTATGAATGCAGTGATAAAGGGGGAAGATTTCTACATCTATGATGGAAGTGATGTGTGCAAAAAGGGGAATGTGCACCATACCCCACTAAGCAAACCCTCATGCAAAAAGATTGATAAGCCAGTAAGATAAAATGTTATCCCCCTACATTCAGCGTTCATGTGTCTATATATGCTGGCACTCAGACCCACTGTGCTGGGTGTCATTACACAAACTAGCGAGAGAAAGAGAGATTTCAAACCAGGCTTATGAAAGACAGACCATTATCAGAGATCATAAGAAGGACAATATAAACATTACAGGCAGCTCCGCTGTGGAAGTGGCCAAGCACACCACCACATTCAGTGTGGGGGAACCCTTGGACTGGGCTGAACAGCCCAACTTGATAACGTATTACAGAAATAATAATGGCATGCTCTCAGGAGAAAAGTGCCCATATGCAGACAATATCATGCTACAACTCTAAGAATCTCCTTCAGAAATAAGAAGAGAGATTAATAAATTTGGAGAAGTATCAGTGATTCAAGTGAATTACACAAAATCAAAACTATTACAATAAAGTGGCTAATAGAGAAATGGAGGAAATAAAGAAGCAGTATGGATTTAACTGGGCTTTCTTACATATTTAAGAACACAAATATCTACCAAACCAAATAAGCCTTACGACCTTGTCTTTTCTCTGTTGATACGTAAAAGCAAAAAAAGACCTGCAGAAATGGAGTTAATCCACAATCACATAGTCGGGAAGAATAGCCGCAATAAAAGCGAATGCGCTGACTACTATTTATTTTTCAAGTGTTGCCAGTAAAAATCCCAGATAAAACAGTAGCAGAAATGCAAAAGGGACATTTTAAACTTTTTATGAGCTTAAAAAAAAAGGTGAATACATAACATACAGTAGAGAGGAGAGGATTTGAGGATGTTCCTACTTGTAACAATGTAAAAGCAGGGATGGAGTAAAAAAGTTCTTTCTGAGCCTAGTGATAATACCAGTTTTAGATCTACTCCCTATCTCATGGCTAGGGATTATCATTGGAGCTGATAATACCTCTAAAACTGGAACAGACATTTGTACGTGATCACACAGTACATGGTGTGTCAGTTAGTAGCATTAATTGAGTGCATGCAGCCTAGACCAAACAAACACTGGGTTACAATGGGACAGCTTCCCCTGACACACCAAAATCTCCCTGATCCCTAAAAATTCCTGCCCCCCATGAGTAGCTCAGCATCTATGGATGAAAGCTACCTGAATGCTCTGGAACGAAGTCCCATATGCTCACTTCCTCCCAATTGCCATCGAACCCAGTGGGAGACAATTTAGAATTCATCCGCCCAAAAGCTAGGGCACCTCAGTTTATGGCAGGAATTTGGAATAGAGTCATAGAGTTTAAGGCCATAAGGGACCACCAGATCACCTAGTCAGACCTCCTGTATATCACAGGCCACCAACACAACCCAGCACCCACACACTTCACCCAACAATCGGAATTAGACCAAAGTATTACAGCCCACTGTAAGCCACAGGCAGAGAATAGGATGGGCCAAGGTGCAAAATGCTGAGGCCCCTGAAAAGGCAGGGAATTAAGTGAGATGTACCTAGATGATCTCCCAGCAAGAGACCCACAATCCATTCCTCAGAGGAAGGCAAAAATACCCTCAGGTCCCTACCAATCTGATTTGGGGGAAAATTTCTTCCCAACCGCAGATTTGGCAATCAGTCAGGCCCTGGGCATGTGAGCTCAGAGATAGAGAATAGCAGCCATTACTTAGCAATAGAGAAAAGATATGATTATGAGTTTTCAGGAAGTTAAAAATAACTTCCAAGATATCACACTTCCGGAGCCTTTCAATTGGTATTATTCTTTCCAGAGCATAATTCAGTGCAAAGGACTTTAGCAGCAATTATACTATATTTGAACTCCTAGTTAGTGGAAAACTTGGTAATCATGAGATTATTGCTCAGATCTATAAACAATTTACCATGATCAATGCTGATCCATGGAACTAAGTTAATAGAACACATTTTTAGTGGCAACTGAAATTCTGCTTGTGAGCAAGTGGAAACTGCAAAAGGCTCCAGACAGAACACCCTGGTACACTAAAAACTAACAAACCAAATTAGGGCACAGCAAAGCAGACAAAAGAATTTTTGAACATACAGCTGCCATACAGACACTGGTGTGCTAAATTATGTAGAAGAAATATTGGACTAATATATGGGAACTACAAAATATTTCAGAGTTGTGACATTAAATCTTGCTGTTGTTATATTCCACTCCAATGCCAACCCCACCATTTGTATAGAGTCCAACTTCAGGGATCTTGCAGGCAAACTAGTGTGCAGAGGTGTAGAAGGGAGACATCTGAATTTAATTAGAGGGAATGATTTGAATGTTATGCTGCCACCTGGAATTCCCAGCAGAATAGCAGGCAACTTTCCTCACCTGGGAATATTGTTTTAACAAAAGTGCAGTACAATAGTTAAATGTATAATTGGTGTCAAAATTCCAACGAATCACAACAGAGCAAACAAGTCAAGATTTCATTGGCAACTGATGAATATATGGTAACTTTTTAATGTCCCTTAACTAGCTCAGTGGTTCTCAACATTTTTAACACAGAACTGATGTGCATGGCTGAATTATTAACTAGGGGCTTGTGTTACATGGTGTACAAACCCCACACTGGAGAGAAAGGGGTTAAGGAGCTGCTCCGCCCCACCATACCTGCAATGAATGCACAGACTGGAGGAAGAGCTTACAAGGGGAGCAGAGTAGCTCGCTTGCAGGTGGCCAGTGGAGGTGAGCTGGCCAATGGTCTGGAGTACTGCCCAAACAGCACTATGGGGGCCCAGCTGCTAGACCCCTGACTATTGATGGTCTACTTGAGCTGCTGAGACAAAAGACTCTGGGCATTTGCAAGGTTGGAGGCATATTCTTTGATTTATTTTGTTTACATGTCTTTGCTGTTCCTCTTGGGGGTGGAGGGCTGGTAGGAAGTAAACCAGATTGCAGGACGTAGCTGTCTACCTTGGGGCCCTGGATTGGAACCTGGTGGAGAGGGTGGGCCTGAGGTCCCTAACCCACCCGTGTTGGGACTGGAGGCACAAAGCCTATCTCTGATACCAGAGACCCAGGACTAGGAAGATCCCACATCCCTGAGTGCCCTTATTCTGGGACAAAAGCCTGAGCCAGTTGTTGGACACTTTACCCATCCCAGAAGGGGTGGATATAACTTGGGCCCAGCTGGGGGACTGAGTCTTGGAAGGGGACAGACCACAATGGGTGTCAACAGGCAGTGCCAAGACAGAACAGTGCCTGCCACTCCCTTACCTGACAATTAGGTAGTGCCTGTGGGGAGTAAACCCACCCCACAACTTGTCATTTAGTTTACAGCAAGTTGGGGTGTAAGTCTAGCCTGCTCTTTGTTACGTGTCTATGAGGACCCTGCTGCTGTGCACTAAATTCTCTAGTGTACTTTAATCTACTCCTGTTTCAAAGCAGCACACTCAAAGTGCACTAGGGAAAAGTTAGTGTGTGGGAGCAAGAGCCATGTGCCAGCCTAGTGTGCGGTAGATTTGCACCTCAGCTTGCATCAAACTAAATCTCTTTTATAGACAAGCCTTAAGTGAATAGAGGGTGGCAAATGTCACAGCAGTCCATAACAGTATCTGTTGCCAGAAAGAGATACAGAATCCAGACAGATGGTTGGGTTCTGTATAAGCAAAGGGGCTAGTAATACCATCCCAAAGCCTCTTCTGGGGGCACCAAAACTAAGCAAAAGGATTTTAGCACTGGAAGGAGATGTTCCAATCCAACATATTGCAGCTCATGTCTACCCGGTGGGACCAGTGTAGGAGGGCTGGTACAGGGTTTGGGGCCATTGGGGCTGAACTGCTAAGAAGTTTCTCCAGAAAGGATGAAAGCCCTTCATTTTGTTCTGAGGATTTTATCCTGGGTCCCACTTAGAAATCCAAACCTCAGCTTGACCAGTGAGGACATTGGTGCTCCATCACTGAGCTGGCCAAATCTCATCCTGCCCCTGAGATGTAAGATTGAGATTCCTGCTGTCCTCCCCCACACCACCTACCAGATGCTGGAGGACTCATGCAGTCAGGACTAGAACATCCTTGGAATTTCTAAAAATTTGAGATGACAACTTTCTAACTCAAAAAGTGTTTCATGGAGTAATTCTATATTAGACCTTGTCTTGACAAATAAAGAGATACTAATCACAAGACTAAAAACTAGTGGTAGCTTAGGTACAAGGATCATGATTGCATCACATTTGTGATGTGCAAGCAGAAAAAAGTCCAGACCAGTGATATATACACTTAGTGATTTAAAGGAGCCAATTTCACAAAGCTGAAAACAATTATGAGCCCAGCTGGTTAAGAGAGTGATATTTAAACAGAAAAATGTGAATGATAATTAGGAGTTGTTTATGAACACTTTACTAGATGCCCAA
Source organism: Emys orbicularis (assembly GCF_028017835.1). Taxonomy (NCBI): domain Eukaryota; kingdom Metazoa; phylum Chordata; order Testudines; family Emydidae; genus Emys; species Emys orbicularis. The sequence continues at coordinate 72,874,980 of NC_088690.1, forward strand.
AAAGAGACCTCTGGGAAAGAAGGCCACACTAGCTTAAAAAAAAAAACAACCTGGCTTAGAGGGGAAGAGAAGGCAGCTAAATTTTAAATACACAATAATTGGAAGAAAGGGGAAGTTGATAGCTTCTGATTTATATTCATTACAATGAACTGTAGAAAACTGATAAGGGATGCAAAAGGACACATGTATAACTCTGCGGCCAGCAGCGTTATACTTTAAAAATTCCTTCTTATTGTCTATTAGAATTCTTTTTGTTCCTAACAATGGCATTTGTCCATTACTAGATAGAAATGGTAGAATTGTCACTAACAGTCTTTAATTACATGAGCACATACTAGTTTTTCCACAGGACCCCTGCCTCATTTTTTGTGTGTAACCTTGTAGGTTCCTAAAGCAACCAGAGAAAACAGAAATTCTATCGTGTAGTATCATATTTACACGCCCTGCCCCAGCCATCAACAGAGTTGGAGCCTTTAGATCCCATGCCCCAACCTGTGCCACTTGAGCTAATAATATAATAGTAACTGATAGCAGCTAATAGTAGGTTGTCATCCTCTGTGTGGACCAGCCACTAGAGAGGACAGGCACACACTTTGCCATGGATCTCACAGCTATTTTCTGACAGTTGAGGGAAGTTGAGACTCAGAGTTCCATTGAAGGCTCTGAAGGGAAACTGTGCTGTAGTGACCACAGACACTTCTGTCCTTGACCCCTCCAGCCTGTCCCAGTCTCCTTGGCTCCTCATGCTACTCTCTCCAGCACTTTGTCCCAGTCTCCCCTCTTGCCACTCCCCCTCCCCTAGGCCCAGCTCCTGATCCCTCTGCATTTCAGTCAGGCAGCCTCCTCCTTCATGCAGCCTGGGTGCCAGCAGGAGGCGCATTGGGAGCACAGGACAGGCACCTTGGGCCTGGTCTACACTACGGGGTTAGGTCGAATTTAGCCACGTTAGGTCGATTTAAAAATGAATGCATCCACACAACCAACCCCTTTCCATTGACCTAAAGGGCTCTTAAAATCTACTTCTGTACTCCTCCCTGGCAAGGGGAATAGTGCTAAAATTGATTTTGCTGGGTCAAATTTGGGGTAGTGCGGACGCAAATCAACAGTATTGGCCTCCGGGAGCTATTCCAGAGTGCTCTATTGTGACCACTCTGGACAGCACTTTGAACTCCGATGCACTAGCCAGGTACACAGGAAAAGCCCCAGGAACTTTTGAATTTAATTTCCTGTTTGGTCAGCCTGGCGAACTCAGCAGCACAGGTGACCATGCAGTCCCCCCAGAATCATAGAGCGTAGAATGTTTCTATGCTCCCCCTATCATCTCCATCCCTGAGGTTATCACAGATTAGAAGGCAAAAAAACCCGCTCTCGCGATGACATGTTTTCTGAGCTCCTGCAGTCCTCCCGCACTGATAGGGCACAGCTTAATGCATGGAGGCATTCAGTGGCATTGGCCAGGAAAGAATTAAGCGAGGGTGAAGAGCGGAGGCAGGACGTGATGCTGAGACTAATGGGGGAGCAAATGGATATGATGAGGCGTCTGTTGGAGCTGTAGGAAAGCCAACAAGAACACAGACCCCCGCTGCATCCACTGTATAACTGCCTACCCTCCTCCCCATGATCCATAGCCTCCACACCCAGACGCCCAAGAATGCGGGCAGGGGGAGGCTCCGGGCACCCAGTCACTCCACTCCAGAGGATGGCCCAAGCAACAGAAGGCTGTCATTCAAACAGTTTGATTTTTAGTGTGGCTACAATAAGTAATGTGGCCTTGTCCTTCCCTCCTCCCCCACCCCACCCGAGCTACCTTGTCCATTATCTTGGGTTTTTTTAAATTAATAAAAAAAGAATGCATGGTTTGAAAACAATTTAGTTACTTTATTTCGAAGGTGGGAGGGTGGTTGGCTTATAGGGAAATAAAATCAACAAAGGGGGCGGGTTTGCATCAAGGAGAAACACACAAAATGGTCACACCAAAGCCTGGCCAGTCATGAAACTGGTTTTCAAAGTCTCTCTGATGCACAGCGCACCTTGCTGTGCTCTTCTAATCGCCCTGGTGTCTGGCGTGAAATGATTGTCTGCCATTGCTTTCACGGAGGGAGGGGTGACTGACGACATGTACCCAAAACCACTCACAACAATGTTTTTGCCCCATCAGGCACTGGGAGCTCAACCCAGAATTCCAATGGGTGGTGGAGACTGCGGGAACTGTGGGATAGCTTCCCATCGTGCACTACTCTGTGAGTTGATGCTAGCCACGGTAGTGAGGACGCACTCTGCCGACTTAATGCGCTTAGTGTGGACATATGCAAATTGACTGTATAAAATCGATTTCTAAAAATCGACTTCTATAAAATCAACCTAATTTCGTGGTGTAGACATACCCTTACTCTGTTCCTATGCCTAGTGCCTCTGTGGCCCCCAGCTGCTGGGAGAAGCATTTACAGGGAAAGTCCTGTTCAGCCCCTGCAGTCCTGGGGTGGAGCATGCTCAATGCAGTCAGTGTTTGGAGAATTTAGCTGCTGAACTTTAACAAAGCTTCTACTGAGCATGTGCAAACTTTCAGAGACTGATAACTTGGCCAAATTTGGGTGAATTTTCATGGGGATGGCAAAAGGCACTTTGCTGATACCAAGGCAAGTCCCAGCTCTCTGCCAAATTTCAAGTCCCTGCTCCAAACCATGGAAACACCAGAGTTTCTCAATGAAACAGTTGTAAGAATGTTTTAACATGTGCAAGACATATCCCCCCATGTTCTGGAAAATGGCTGAACTGTTCATTGAAATTTTCTGAACAAATTCAGCATAAGGCAGACACCTGGCATGGGAAATTTCAGTCTGGACAATTAAAGTTTAGCCTCTAAGGTGCCACAAGTACTCCTGTTAAAGTTTAGCAAGGTTCTCAACACTGAAAACAAGGTCTTATAATGGGAAGCGTCCAGCATCCTTAGTGATAGGCAGTGCTACCAGTCCTGCCTATATGCCTTTGAAAGACTGTTACAATAGATTTGCCATGGTGACTTAGCTAACTAAGTGCTTTGTGCTTAGTTGGCCTATCTTGTCTGTTTAGATTGTAAAATGGCACCTTAACCTCCCAAGCCCACAGTTCCTGTTCGACTAATGCAGGACTAATGCATGTGGCAGCTGTGGTATGTATATACTCCTAGCAGGGGCTCCTGATCAGAGGTATGTCTGTATGAAATGCCGCCTAATTGCCCTGTTAGAGGAAAAGGTCCGAGGGTTGGAGATGCAGATAGAGACCCTGGTGGAGTTTAGAAGGGGGTTTGAGCAGCTAATGGAGCAAAGGCAAGGGGTGGCTGAAGGGGCATGCTCAGGGGTGCAGATGGAAGCAGGGGCTATGGTCTGTGAGGGGGGAATGTCGGGGGGAGAACAAGAGCAGTGGAAGCATGTGACCGTGAGAAGCAGGCCAAGGAAAAGGAGGGCTAGTGAGGGGGAAATAGAACTCAGGAACAGGTTTGGGTGTTTGGCTAACGAGGAGGGGACGCAGCAGGTGGTACCTGATGGTGGGAGGCAGAGGAAGAAAAGAAGGGCAGCTAGTCCAAATCACAGGGGGGAGGAGTTGATGGAAGTAGCATCAACACTTGGCCCCGGGAGGATACAGGATGGCAATAGGGGGACTATAAGGGAAAATAGAGACAGACAGGAGTTACGGCCGCAGGGAACAGGGGATAGATTGGTAGATTGCGCTGCCCCCAGGCAAAGGCAGGTTTATGTGATTGGGGACTCCTTACTGAGGAGGTTAGACAGGCCTGTGACCAGGGCGGACCCGGAAAACAGAAGGGTGTGCTGTCTGCCGGGCGCTAAGATACGGGATGTGGACCTGCGGTTGAAAAGGATCCTAAAAGGAGCGGGTAAGAACCCCTTGATCGTCCTTCATGTAGGAACGAATGACACGGCTAGGTTCTCGCTAGAGAGAATCAAGGGAGATTATGCCAGGCTGGGGAAGACGCTTAAGGAAGTCGAGGCTCAGATTATCTTCAGTGGGATTCTGCCTGTTCCTAGAGAAGGACAGCAAAGGGCAGACAGGATTGTGAGGATAAATAGCTGGCTAAGGGAGTGGTGCTATAAGGAGGGCTTTGGGATGTATGGCCACTGGGAGGCTTTCGGGGACAGACAGCTGTTCTCGCGGGATGGACTTCACCTGAGTAGGGAAGGAAATAGACTTTTGGGAGGGAGGCTGGCTCATCTCATCAAAAGGGCTTTAAACTAGGAACTTGGGGGAGACGGTTGGGAGATGTCCAGTTGATCTCCACGCCAGATTCCAACACTGAAAAAGAGGGCGAGGAGAAAAGCACAGATATAGGTAGGGGTAGGGAATTGGACATAAGAAGGAGGGGGCAGATGGACACTACTGGGTCCGTACCAAAGTGCATAACTAATGGGAGAAAGGATAGACAGCATATGGTAAGATGTTTATACACCAATGCGAGAAGCCTAGGTAACAAAATGGAGGAATTGGAGCTCCTGGTCCAAGAAATGAAACCTGATATCGTAGGAATAACCGAAACGTGGTGGAATGGTAGTCATGACTGGAGTACAGGTATGGAAGGGTATGTGCTGTTTAGGAATGACCGGAAAAAAGGTAAAGGTGGGGGTGTGGCATTGTATGTCAATAATGAGCTAAAATGTAAAGAAATAATAAGTGATGGAATGGATAAGACGGAGTCTGTCTGGGCAACAATTACACTGGGTAAAAGAACTACTAGAGCCTCCCCTGAGATACTGCTTGGGGTGTGCTATAGACCGCCGGGATCTAGCCTGGATGCGGACAGAGAACTATTTAATGTTTTTAAGGAAGTAAAAACTAATAAGAGCTGTGTGATCATGGGGGACTTTAACTTCCCAGACATAGATTGGGGAACAAATGCTAGTAACAATAATAGGGCTCAGATGTTTCTAGACGTGCTAGCAGATGAATTCCTTCATCAAGTAGTAGCTGAACCGACGAGGGGGGATGCCATTTTAGATTTGGTGCTGGTGAGTAGTGAGGACCTCGTTGAGGAAATGGTTGTAGGGGACAACCTTGGCTCGAGTGACCATGAGCTAATTTGGTTTAAACTAAATGGAAGGGTTAACAGAAATAAAACTATGACTGTGACTAAGGTTTACGATTTCAAAAAGGCCAACTTTAATAAATTAAGGCAACTACTTAGGGAAGTGGATTGGGCTAACATACTTAGAGAGCTAAAGGCAGATGAGGCCTGGGATTATTTCAAGCTGAAGTTGCACGAGCTGTCCGAGGCCTGTATCCCAAGAAAGGGGAAACGGTCAGTAGGCAGGGGAATTAGACCCAGCTGGATGAGCGGGCGTCTCAAAGGGGCGATTAAGAAAAAACAGAAAGCGTACAAAGAATGGAAGAGAGGAGAGATCGGCAAAGAAACCTACCTTATTGAGGTCAGAGCATGTAGGGATGCGGTGAGAAAGGCCAAAAGCCGTGTAGAGTTGGACCTCGCGAGGGGAATTAAATCCAATAGTAAGAGGTTTTATAGCCATATAAATAGGAAGAAAACAAAGAAAGAGGAAGTGGGGCCACTGAAGCTTGCAGATGGAGTGGAGATTAAGGACAATCTAAGCATGGCACAATATCTAAATGAATATTTTGCGTCGGTGTTTAATAAGGCTAATGAAGGGCTTAGGAATAGAGGGAGCGGGACAGAGGGGAATAAAGGAGGGGCGATTGACATTAAAGTATCAGAGGTGGAAGCCAAACTTGACCAGCTAAATGGGACTAAATCGGGTGGACCGGATGATCTTCATCCTAGAATATTGAAGGAGCTGGCGCGAGAAATTGCAAGCCCCTTGGCGATAATTTTTAATAAATCTGTAAACTCGGGGGAGGTACCGATGGACTGGAAAATAGCTAATGTGGTTCCTATTTTCAAGAAGGGGATAAAAAGTGACCCGGGTAACTACAGGCCTGTTAGTTTAACTTCTGTAGTATGCAAGGTCTTGGAAAAAATCTTGAAGGAAAAAGTAGTTAAGGACCTTGAGGTGAATGGCAATTGGGACAAATTACAACATGGGTTTACGAAAGGAAGATCGTGCCAAACCAACTTGATCTCCTTTTTTGAGAAAGTAACAGACCTTCTAGATAAAGGAAATGCGGTGGATCTAATTTACCTAGATTTTAGTAAAGCGTTTGATACTGTGCCGCACGAGGAATTACTGGTTAAATTAGAAAAGATGGGGATCGATATGAAAATCCAGAGGTGGATAAAGAACTGGTTAAAGGGGAGACTGCAGCGGGTAGTACTGAAAGGGGAACTGTCGGGTTGGAGGGAGGTCACCAGTGGGGTTCCTCAAGGTTCGGTTTTGGGTCCGATTTTATTTAATCTATTCGTTACTGACCTCGGAACCGAATGTAGGAGTGGGCTGATAAAGTTTGCGGATGACACAAAGTTGGGAGGTATTGCCAATTCGGAGAAGGATCGGGATATTTTGCAGGGAGACTTGGATGACCTTGTAAATTGGAGTAACAATAATAGGATGAGATTCAATAGTGGGAAGTGTAAGGTGATGCATTTAGGGATGACTAACAAGAATTTTAGTTATAAGTTAGGGACGCATAGGTTGGAAGTGACGGAGGAGGAGAAGGACCTCGGAGTCCTGGTTGATCGCAGGATGACTATGAGTCGGCAATGTGACGTGGCTGTGAAAAAAGCTAATGCGATCTTGGGATGCGTTAGGCGAGGTATTTCTAGTAGGGACAGGGAGGTGCTGCTTCCGTTATACAAGGCGCTGGTGAGACCTCATTTGGAGTACTGTGTGCAGTTCTGGTCTCCTATGTTTAAAAAGGATGAACTCAAACTGGAACGGGTACAGAGAAGGGCCACTAGGATGATCCGAGGAATGGAAAACCTTTCCTATGAAAGGAGACTCGAGGAGCTCGGTCTGTTTAGCCTAACCAAAAGAAGGCTGAGGGGGGATATGATTGCTCTCTTTAAATATATCAAAGGGATTAATACCAAGGAGGGAGAGGAATTATTTCAGCTTAGTAGTAATGTGGATACGAGAACGAATGGATATAAACTGGCCGTGGGGAAGTTTAGGCTTGAAATTAGACGAAGGTTTCTGACCGTCAGAGGGGTAAAATTTTGGAACAGCCTTCCGAGGGAAACGGTGGGGGCAAAGGACCTCTCTGGCTTCAAGATTAGGCTTGATAAGTTTATGGAGGGAATGGTTTGAGGGGATAATGTGATTTTAGTCAAATAGGCATTAACGGGCCATCGCGGGTAAAATGAGAGTCCGGCTGTAGAATCTTGCCTGTATGCTCGGGGTTCTGCTGATCGCCATATTTGGGGTCGGGAAGGAATTTTCCTCCAGGGTAGATTGGCAGAGGCCCTGGAGGTTTTTCGCCTTCCTCCGCAGCATAGGGCAGGGGTCGCAGGCTGGAAGATTCTGTTGTGGGTGAGTCAGCTTTTGTGGCCTGCATCATGCGGGAGGTCAGACTAGATGACCATATTGGTCCCTTCTGACCTTAAAGTCTATGAGTCTATGAGTCTATGAGACTCCCAAGCCAGTTGCAGTTTCTATCCATAACCAAACCCCACAAGGCTTGTAGGAATGGAGTCACAGCAAGAAAGACCAGCTGGCTTTCAACTTTGGCTGGTGGCTGCTGTATGGAGGCTCTACGGTTAGTTGCTGGAGGATGCATTATGTGGTGTGTCCTTGCTGAGGGATGCTGGGTGGAGTTTGCAATGAATGGGGGTGGGGCAGGGCTCCCAACCCCCATCACTCCTCAGCTAGGTGTGGCTTCCAGATGCTTCAGCATTGGGCATTCCCCATCTGGCAGCGTGGCTTTCCCTGGAAGCAGAGTGGTGCAGAGAAGAGAAGACAGGTGAGAAGGAGCAAAGGAATTGGATTATAGGTGGACAGGGGTAGACCAAAACAGCAGTGGGAGGGAGGGAGCAAACTCCACTACTCCTTGCTCATTCCCTCATGGTCCTCACACCAGCAAGAACCATCTCCATCTTTTGCTTTGTTTGTCAGCACATATGGCATAACCCAGCCCCTGCCCCCAGTGACCTAGCCTATGTTTGCAGTCACATCTGAGAGTAGCCAGTAAGGGTGGCCCCCTTGCAACTCCCTGTTGGGTCAAGATCCCCCCAATTTGAGAAACAGTGGTCTCTCCTGTGAAATATGTATAGTATAGGGTAAAAGCACATAAAAGACCAGATTTCATGGGGAGAGACCATATTTCACAGTCCGTGATGCATTTTTCATGGCCATGAATTTGGTCAAGCCTATTGAGGAGAGCTGGCACATGGGTAGTAGTGTAGCATGGGCAAGAGCAGCACTGCTTAGCTGTGTTGAGTACAAACCTGCCTGAACCCCCCTGGGCACATACGCAGCACAGCTAAGCTGTGCCACCACTGCCCATGCTACCATGACTACACTGCTGTATATACTCATGCTGGCTGTCATTGAGCCAGCATGTGCGTGTATAGGGACTGGGAATCACACCCCTAGCTTGCAGTGTGGGTGTAACCTACATGTTCATGTGGACCCTGTTACCTCACACCAAGTGTTCCCTAGTGGTGTTTGCTCTGCTCTGAAACAGGAGTAGATCACAGTACACTAGGGCAGGGGTTCTCAACCTTTTTCTTTCAGAGCCCCCCCCCCCCCATTATGTTACAAAAACTCCATGGCCCAGCTGTACCACAACAACTGTTTTTCTGCTGTGACAGACCCAGACCAGTTGGGTGCAGGAGTCTGGTCCTGTTGGGATCTGGGAATTAAAGGACCTCCCCCAGTCTAAGGGGAAGATCCATAAGGTCCAGGATCTCAATTAAGTTTGGGGGACAACTAAAGATATAACAGGAACAGGAGTGAGGTGACAGGGCTAAACAAAGGGAACCTGATGGGGACACTGAGCAGAGAATGCCAGACAGTGCCCACTGCTCCTCGAAGGTGTCAAGGGAACCAGCGGACGCCACCCAGAAGAACTCCGCCTGGATGCGTGAGCGGACGGAGGGTCGGAAATACGCCCCACAGTAGCAGGAAACCCCCTCAGCCAACCTCCTCTCTCTGGTCCTGTAGATGGCCATTTTGGCCAGTGCTAGGAGGAGGTTGACAAGGAGGTCCTGCAACTTGGTGGGGCCACGGATAGGGAGTGTATAGATAGATAAGGAGGTGAGGGGCAAAGTGCAGCCCAAAACATAACAGGATATCTAAGAGGAGCCAGAATAGGGGCCGCAACCTGGCGCACTCCAGATGCATGTGCGCCAGGGTCTCCCTCATGCCACAGAAGGGGCAGGTGTCTGGGACAGGGGTGAACTGTGCCAAGAACACGCCTGTGCTCATGGCTCCATGAAGGAGCCACCAACTAATATCCCCAGTGGGCTTCGGGAACAGGGCAGAATATAGGCTGGCCCACTGGGGTTCCTCACCCACCAGAGGTGGTAGGAGGTCCCGCCGTGTCGTGACGGGACGGGAGGCAAGGGTGAGGACATGAAGGGTGTGGAGCACGAGCACGTACAGATGTTTCCTTGGCACGGTCTGGAAACGAGCTGGCTGCAGTTCATTCATCCGGCTTGCGGTGAAGGGGTGGGATGGATGGGTGGGGCCACGGGGAAGGGGCCCGATGAGAAGGTCCGGAGAGCCTGGGGTGTAGGGTGGGTGGGGGGTGCCCTCCCGCAGGACCCAGTCAAGCTAGACCCGAGCAGTGGGCGGCAAAGCGCCTCTCACCTCCTGAAGTACACACCGGGGAGTACAAGGGCTGGAAAGCCCCATGCGCTGAGCGAGCATCAGGGGATCTAGCCAGTCTCCTTGGTCTTAGTCTGGGAGGTCTCTGATTCTGGTGACTTCTGCCAGGACCAGCCTCTGTCGCACAGAGGGGGACTCTGCCACCTGCACATGGAGCTGGGGGTTGTGTAGCAGGGGCTCTGTGAGGAGATCCACCCCCTCGGTGGCCGCCACGGACTTGGTTGCGGAGACCAGTTTCCAGGTCCGAAGGAGGTGCTGGTAGAAGACCAGCAGCCAGGAGAGGTCTCGTGGAAGACCTCTTGGATGGAGATAAAGGAGCTGCTGGTCGTATGGGAGCCCTCGGAAGCAGCGCAGGAAGGCGTGCGCCAGTATGCTCCATGCCAGACTACATGCCAGACTACCTGCACCATAAAGGAGCCTGGAGGCGGAAGATGTGGACCTGAGTGCCCTGTCCTCCCTCTTCCTGGGGCAGGTGGAGGACCCCTGCAGAGACCCAGTGCAGTCCCGGCCAAAAGAACTCCAGAACCAGCATCCGGAGGCTGGCCAGGAAACTCGGGGCCAGGACCAGGGTGTTGAGCCGGTGCCAGAGCATAGACAGGACTAACTGATTGAGCACCAGTGCCCTCCGTTGGAGGGAGAGGCACCAGAGTAGTCCCATCTACCTCTGCAGACGCTCTGAACCCTGCCCTCTAAACCTTGCCAGTTTTCCAGCAGAGACAGATGCGTGGCAGAGAGGTAAACACTGAGATGGCCTAAAGCATGGGTGGGAGGGAGCTCGCCTGCCACCCATCCCCGACCACCAGGTCAGAGCTCTTGACCCAGTTGACCTGGGCAGAGGAGGCTGCCAAGCAGATGGCCTGGAAAGCCTCCACCTGCACCAGGTCGCCCGGGTTCTGGACCATGAGGAGCATGTCGTCGGCATACGCCAACAGGAACAGCCGCAACTCTGGCTCACGGAGCACCAACCCCATCAACCTCTGATGGAGGACACAGAGGAATGGCTCGATCACCAGAGTATACAGCTGGCCTGACAACGGACACTCCTCATGCATCCCGCACCCGAAGCTGACCGGCTCGGTCAGGGTCCAGTTGAGCCTGACCAGACACGCCGCGGAGGCATACAGCACCTGGAGAAAACCCACTAACTGGGGTCTGAAGCCGAATGCCCGCAGAGTGCCCAGGAGATACCCGTGGTCCACCCTGTTGAATGCCTTCTCCTGATCTAGGGACAGAAGGGTGAACAACAGACCATCCCTACACATGAGCTCCAAGAAATCCCAGACCAAGTACAGATTTTCAAAGATGGTATGGCCCAGGACACTTTAGGTCTGGTTGGGGTGGACCATGTCTGCCAGCACAGACCTCAGCCACAGCGAGATGGCCTTCACTACGATTTTGTAGTCCGTGCTGAGGAGCGAGACAGGACGCCAATTCCAAAGGTTGTGGGGGTCCCCCTTCTTTGGAAGCAAGGCAAGCATGGCTCACCTGTACGATAGGGGGAGGACCCCGCTCTCCAAGGACTCGGCCTAGGTGATGACAAGGTCCGGGCCGAGGACATCCCAGAACATGTGGTAGAACTCCACGGTCAGCCCGTCCATGCCCAGGGATTTATTTGTGGGCATGGGGCGGAGGGCTTCTGAGAGATCAGCCAGAGTGAGAGGCAGCTCTAGCTGGTCCCAGTCGCCCGCGGTGACCTTCGGGAGTCCGTCCCAGAGCACTCTGCAAGTGTTGGGATCGGTCAGATCCGGGGAGAAAAGGCTCACGTAGAAGGCCCTGGCTATCCCGTGCATCTCCTCCAGATCCGTGAGGGGGGATGTCGTCCTCTGCCAGAAGGCAGGTGATGTGCTTCTTAGTCCCCCTCTTTTTCTCCAGGGTGTAGAAGAAGCGGGAGCCATGGTCCATCTCCTGAAGGAGGCGGATGTGGGATCAAACAAAGGCACCCTGGGCCCGATGGTCCTCGAGGGCCTGGAGCGCCTCCTGCTTCTCCCGGCACGGTCCACAGAGGGATGGATCCTTGGGGCTAGCAGACAGACGTCTCTCCAGCTCTAAGACCTCCCGTTCCAACTGCTCTATCACCGCATCCCTCCGCCGGCTGGTGCCCCAGGTGTAGTCATTGCAGAAGAACTGGGCATGCACCTTCCCCACGTCCCACCACTGCTGCACCGAGGGAAAAATGCGCCTCTGCCCTCGCCGGGCCGGCCAGAACTCCCGGAAGGATGCCACAAAGCCCACATCCTCCAACAAGCTGTTATTGAAGTGCTAATAGGCCAGTCCCAGCCTCTCCACGCCGAGAGAGACCGTCACAGTCAGCAGATGGTGATCCAAGAACAGGGCTGGCCAGATGCTGGAGGAGTGGACCCGTGAAAGGTAACAGCATGATAAATAAATGCGGTCCAACCGGGAGTGGTGCGACCGAAGGGCCTCCACCCAGACAAAGATGAACATTGACACGTCGTCCGGATGGCGGTCGCGCCAGACGTCCACCAGGGAGTGATGGTCGACAATCTCCCAGAGGATGTCTGCAGCGGCCAGGCACTGCTCAGTCCCTGAGCGGTCCCGCTCATTGAGGGTGGTGTTAAAGTCCCCACCCAGGACCAGGCACTCACGAGGATCCAAGGAGTTGAAAAAAGAGCAGCCGCTTCAGGCCTGATGTCAGGGCATAGACGTTGATGAGATTGACCACCAGCCCCTCCACACAGACCTGGAGGTGCAGCAGGCAGTCCCGCACAGCCTCGGCAACCCCCAGCACCTCGGGCTGTAGGTTGGGGGAGAACAGGGTAGACACTCCAGCCGTACGAGCTGTGAGGTGGCTAAAATAAACCCTGTCCCCCAACTCCAGCCACCAACTTGCTTTGCGGCTGGATCTGTATGGGTCTCCTGCAGGAAAACCACAGAGCACACCCCCCTCCCCCGAAGGAAGGAGAGTACCTGGCACCTGCAGAGACCCAGTGTTTAGTGTAGCAAAGGTGACGAGTGCCGTAGGGAGGACTGGGGGGGGGGGATCCTCACTGGCAGGGACACTCGTGGCCACCGTTGGGCCACGCAGCAAACCGTGACCGACCCCGTAAGTAAGCGGGGAGTCACAGAAGCAGCGGGTCTGCTGGCAGGCCAAAGCAGCCAGCCTCCCGGTTCCTTTACCCTCCCCCAAAATGGCCCTCACGGCCCAGAGGATTTGATGAAAGTCTCCCTAGAGCTGGAGAGCGAGCTGCACTTTGGTCCCTGGAGAAACTCTCACAGCCCATCGGGGGGCAGGGTCACAGGTCCCTGGCTGTCCTCCGGTGGGGCCTCTGTTGAAGCCCCGAGGCCTACCGAGACGGGCAGGCAGGGGCGGACACCCAGTTTGGCGCCTGATGTGCTGGCACCAAGCAGCCCGTCTCAGACCCCTGCCCAGTGCAGGGCGGCGGAGGGAAAATAGCAGCCCCTAGGGGGTCAGGACAGGGGAACACGAAGGCCACTCCCTGGGGATCATCCACCAGCAAGGGGAATGAGACAATCCCAGGGGTGGCAGCAGCACGGGAGGTGGAGGGGAGGGAGACTGGATTGTCATCGGGAGTGGTGCAGGGATCAGGATCGGGATCAGGGAGAGGGGTGGAAACGGACCATGAGCCCTGGCAGCCGGGCAACCCGGGGGGGCACCTCTCGGCCGGGCTCAAGGGAGTGGGAAGGGGGCCCTCGGTGATGCCGGGCTCATGCTTCAGGGCAGGTGTTGTAGCCATGGCATTGATGGGTAGGGAGTTGGCAACAGGGCCCCCACCCGGAAAGGTGATCGACCGCCAGGCATCAGCAAGGGGTGCCCTGGTGACTCAGGGCCCGACCACCTGTCGCCTCCATGGGCTCAGCGGCCTGTAGCGGGGTGCCGTCCGTGGTTGGGCTGCTGGAAGAGTCCAGGAGCCCCTCAGGGGTGCGAGCAGTGGCTGGGGGAGGGGGGTAAAAGGAAGAGGGGGCACGGTGTAAGGTCACCCAGATCGAGGCCCTCTGGCAGAGGGTTGTCCTCCCCGTGGGTGATTGCGGTCAGACCCAGGGCCTCAATCTCCTCAAAAATGGAGGGGAAAATCACTACCCACCACCCCGGAGAATTCCTCACCAGCGCCCGAAGCGACGGTTGCCTCGGGGCTTGCAAGGGCCTTAGGTGTCAAGGTGGCAGGAGGGGATCCATTGGGGGCCCCCTCGAGGAGGGACTCCAGAGGAGGGGCAGCGCTACCCTCCATTGCAGCCACGTCATCCCCAGCTGGCTCCAGCAGATGGGATTCACCTGGGGGCAAGGCAGAAGGCTCGGTGTTGTTGGCTTCCTTCCTGGTCTTTCGGGGGCCCTCCGCATCCTCCACATCAGATGGGAGGAGCGGAGCTCAAGCCTTCCGCTTGGCCCGCTTCCCCTGTACTAGGACCCAGCCCTCTATGGTATTATCCGTGGGCTGGCTAACAGGGGTCAGGCTGAGGGGCAGGAGCAATGGCATAGGCAGATAGCAGTGGGGCAGCATGAGGGAGGGAAAACTCCCCCGGGGGCAGGCCCTCTCCCATGCTCAGCAGTAATCCTGCCACACCCTCCTCCGCAGGGCCCACCAGACTGCATGCAGTAGAGGCAGGGCTCTCCCGCTCAGCTGGGCGTGCTGGGGGAGGTGCCCCCAGGGCTTGAGCAGGAGCAGTGGTGGGCTGGGGAGGAGGAGGGGTGGTTCTAGGCACTGGGCAGCCAGGCGGGCCGTTGATGACAGGGCCAGCACCCTGCCAGGGCTTGGGGGTCCTGGACGCTCCTCCATGCTGGGCCAAGGGGCAGTCCCTCCGGAAGTGCCCCATTGCCCAGCAGAGGTAGCACCGGGCATCCCCGGTAGAATAATGCATCCGGTAGTGGGCCCCCTGGTAGGGTACCAGGAAGGACCCCTCAAGCGCCTCTCCGTCATGCACCACCGGCAGCAGTTGAAGCTACACCTGCCGGCAGAATGAGAAGACATGACGGAGGAAGAGGGGGCGATAGCAGGACAGGGTTCACAACAGAGAGGAGTTTCCCTAGGGTAGAGAGGGCGGATAGCAGGGTGGCATTGGGTAGGAAGGGAGGGACGGAGGTCAGGGCTACTCAGATGCCCAGGTCTTCCAGCAGCTCCAGGGGGACGAACACGGCCCCCACCACCAGGCCCCTCTCCACTGCCTCTTGGGCTGCGGCCTATGATGCCAGGAAGAAGACTACCTTCCTGTACATTTTGGAGGCTGCTACTATGGCCATGAGCCCCACCACCCTCACCAATGCCCGCACGTAGGTCTCCGCATGGGGCGAGGCAGGCACCAGGAGGCAATGGACGCTATGCTTCCTGGTCAAGATAGGGAAGGGGCCCCGGCTGCCAGAGATGGTAGCAGAGGTGGCGGCAGGGAGAGATGACATAGGGGCGGGCAAGCTGCCACCACTTGGCCGTACACCTTGGGGGCCAGGAGAGGGACACCCGCAGAGCTGGTGGAGGGAGCAATGGGGAGGGATGCCATGGCCGATGGCGAGGCTGAGCAGAGGGGGAAACCCCTACCATGGATGGCCTAGACTTTTTGGCGGGGCCCTTGCCCTTCTTTTTTCCCTGGCCTTTCCTGCCGGCTGGGGGGGGGGGAGCCCAGAATCGGAGGGGGCAAGGGACATGGCAGCAGTGGAGTCCATGCCTTTGCCCACTGCTGCCAGTGCCCCAGTGGGGGCACTGGCAGATGGTTCAGTGGCGTTGGTCATGGCGGAAGCCACAAGGGACAACAGGGGGGCAGGTGGAGGAGGGGCAGCGGGGTCTGCCCGAGGGGTCCCACCCGCCTTGTTCCCTGCCATAATGAGAGGGGATGGAGGAGAAACACCGGAGGGAGGAGGATAAAGGGGGAACAGGTCAACCACTCCTCCCCACTAGGCTGCAGGCAGGGGAGGACGATGCTGAAAGGGCAGAGCTGGGGGGGAGGGGCTATGAAGACAAGGACTTGGGGGAGTTCAGTCACCAACACAAAATGGGATTCCGGCTCCTCTAGCTGCACTGGGGGGGGGGGGGTTATAATAGCACTTGGGGGGAGGGGTTGCAGTGATAAAGGGGTTCAACGGAAACAGGGGAGGGGCACAAGTGCATGGGAGGGGGGCATGGGTACACTGAACAAGGGGCTAAAAAGGCCAGGGGACCGTGTGTGTGTGTGTGGGGGGAACAAACAGGCTGGAGGTAGGACAGGCAAAACAAGGGGCTAGCTTCAGAGGCTGGGGCGGGGCAAACAAAACTGCAGAGGGAAAAGGGCAGGGCAGGCAAACAAACTAAAGCTGCTGAGGGGCTGGGGCAGGGCAAAAGGCTGCAAGGGGCGGGTGGGCAAGTAGTAAGGGGAAAAGCTGGGGGTCTGCTGCAGGGGGGACGGGGCACGTGTGCCCATGTGTGCTTGCAAAGTCTCAGTTTGTTTATGCTGGCTGCTGCTTCAGGCCCAAGGGGTGGAAACAGGGCATGGCAAGAAAGGCAAGCAGTTGAGTCCTTGAGGCAGGAGCTTGAGGCAGATGGTAAGTGGCCAGTGGGGGTGGTGGAGGGGGCAGCAGTGAGGGGGGGATACACAGATGGACCGGGGGCAGGTTCCACACCACACCCCCTATGTCCCCACAGACACAGTCAAGACCCCCACCACAAGAGCACAGTTTGAAAGTTACTCAGTCTTAGAAGGTCCCCTCCATGGTGGTCTGCAGAGTCTCTGCATGCTCCCCCAGCAGCAGACAATCCTCTTCTTCCTCCTCCTCGGGGCTCCAGTAGCTCCCAGGCAACAAACGCAGCAGCGGCTCCAGCAGGCAGTCCGATGGCCAGGTAGAAGGGACCCATTGTAGGTTGGTAGGGCCCACAGTAGAAGCAATAGTTGGGGCAGGGGTCCCTCACTCCTCTTCTCTGGAGAGTGGGCCAGCAAGCCCCCCCAAAGGGCTGCAGTAGGAGCAGCAGCAACCGGGGGGGGGGGGGGGGTTCACCAGCAACCAGGTAACAGAGAAGGGGGGGCAGTCTAGTCCAGACAAGGGGGGTAGCTGGAGCAGCAACAAAAGCCCAGGGTCTAGCAGCACTAGCAGCCCCCTATCTCCCTTCTATCCTCTAGACCAGAGGGTGGCATGGAAGGCAGGAGTCTGGTCAAAGGAAATCATACTGGCCACTAAATGAATCATTTTCTGTTCCCTGAGTGACCAGAGCAGGGGCTGCCCTAGAGCAATCAGGAATCTGCTAGAACCAACTAAGACAGGCAAGCTAATTAAGACACCTGGAGCCAATTAAGAACTTACTAGACTTAATTATGGCAGGCAGGCTAATCAGGACACCTGGTTTATAAAAGGACCTCCCATCAGTTAGTGGGGACTATGCAAGGAGTGCTGTTGGAGGATGGAGGACTACAAGGGTTATTAGGTTTCAGGAGGAAGGTCCTGTAGTGAGGATAAAGAAGATGCTGTGGGGAGGCCATGGGGCAGTAGCTCAGGGAGCTGTAACTGTCATGTAGCTGATACAGGGGATGTTGTAGACAGCTGCTATCCACAGGGCCCTGGGCTGGAACCTGATGTAGGGGTTGGGCCTGGGTTCCCCCTATCCCTGCAACTCCCTATCTGACACAGGAGAAGTTGATCTGGTCAGTGAGACACAGCAGAGGGAAAGGTCTAATTTAGAAAGGGATATGGCCTGTCCCTGACCCACTAGGTGGGACAACAGAGACTATGGAGATTGTTCTCAGTTCCTCCCCCTCCCCCCCCAATGCTGGCCAGTGATGAGGTTAGCTGAGTGAATGGCAGGTTTGAGCCTCTAGCAAAAGCAGCCAAATTGAAGGCTGTTGTGACTCTCTGAGGCAAGCAAATCTGCCAGAAAGCGCAGGACCCACCAAGGCAGAGGAGGAACTTTGTCACACTGCATTTAAAATCCAAGGCCAGCATTGGGGAGTAGCAAGCAGAGCAATTGCCTGGTGCCCTACACCTGGGGGCACCCTGCAAAGCTAAGTTGCTCAGGCTTCAGCCCCAGGTGACAGGGGTTGGGGCCCTGGGCTTCAATCCTGCATGATGGGGCTTCAGGTTTCTTCCCTGGGCCCCAGCGAGTCTAACACTGGCCCTGCTTGGTGGACCCCCTGAAACCTGCTCACAGCCCCCCTGGGGGCCCCAGATCCCTGGCTGAGAACAGCTGCACTAGGAAACTTCTAGTGCACAGCAGCAGGTCCACATGGCCAGTCAGTGTGTGTCCATGCATCCCCCCACAATTACTACACAGTTGGCTCAGCAGAGGAACTTGAGCTTGCAGTCAATCTGGGGGACAAAACCGGGAATGGGGAGGAACTGGGGCTAGAGGTGGAGCTGGGCTGGTGGTGGAGAGGGAATGAGGGTAGAGCGGGGCTGGGGGCAGAGTGGAGCTGAGGCCGGAGCTGGGCTGGGGGGTGGTGCGGAGCTGCGGGGTTCTCCCTCCCTGCTCCCCATGGGGGCTGGCCCAGGCCCCACTGTATACCCCCTGAATGTTTCTCTGCATCCGCCTAGGTGGGTGTGCCCCACAGTTTGGGGGCCACTGATCTAGACAAACTCTTATTCATTATCTGAATTTGAATAACTGCTGCATTTACTCATTAGGATAAGAATGGCAAGAGCCTGCTCATGCTTCAGGACCAATGCAGATTGCCTGTGGGG
This sequence comes from Emys orbicularis, assembly GCF_028017835.1. NCBI lineage: Eukaryota > Metazoa > Chordata > Testudines > Emydidae > Emys > Emys orbicularis. Next base: position 72,893,313 of record NC_088690.1, read on the forward strand.
GTCAGGAAGGAATTTCACCCATGGTTTAGTGAAGTTCATCTAGTTGCCTCATGGTGGGAGAGGCGCTTGCGCTGCCTTCGAAGCCACCCAGCAACAGAAGTGTGGGGAACTGGTATCGGGCTAACTCGTAATGGACACTTGGTCTGTTCTGCTATTACAGTTCCTGCATTCCTTCTTCCCATGGAGCCAGCCCCCTCCCTGCCATGCAGATCCCTCTTCTGTCAGTAGAAATAAACCAAACTGTTACCCGAAATTGGGCCAGCTAGTAAGCTTAGGGAGGACTAATGACCCACCAGAGTTTGCTGCAGAAAGCAGCACGTTTATTATACTGATAGCTAAGCTCAAAAGAAGGGGGCGGTGGGTGACATTCACACTCGCATACTCACGCTCCCAGGATAGGCATGGCATTGGAGATGTTAGGATCCTTGAAGGCAAGTGTCCCACAGTGCAGCAATGGATGATGCGATGAAGATAAGTCTTCCCGAGGCACGATGGAATGCAATGCGGAGAACCACTGGCCAGACGGTCTGGGCGAAGGGCCTTCACGGGAGGTACAAGCTTGTGAGTGCACTCCCTTCCCCTTTTAAGGACCTGCTTCTCATGGCCTGTGACTAGAAGTGACTTGGATGCATCTGGTTGGTCACACTCCATCTTGGGCAGTGTCCATGCATTGGGTGTGTGAGTGCTGCCTAATTAGAGTCCCAGACACCTTGTCTACCTGAGAGCTCTTCTGATCTTCCAGCTCTTCAACCAGCCCATTCATCCTACAAGCATTCTGGGAGAGAGAGAGCCACTTCACAGGTATTCACAGAGGGAGAGGCGACAAAAGGGCAGGAGGGGAGTGTAACAGACCTTTTGAGCATACAGGTTATATATAGCATACAGATCATGGGTGCTCCTACAACACAAACCATCAAACCCACCATTTGACACACCCCCCACCCCAAACTCTGTCTGAGACTTGATCCCAACCCCCAGCCCCTCCTTCCCTAGCCTTCCTTCCCTCTTGCCCTCAGGTTCAGTGTCTATAATCAAATCATAACTTTTATTAAATTTGAGATTACTTTTTAATGGAATCAATTTCTTGTGCGGTGCTTTTCCCTTCTGCCCCACTGATCACCTGTGCTCACCACTCTAGCAGCTTTACTCTAGTTCAGTGGTTCTCAAACTTTTTTTTTCGTGGACCACTTGAAAATTGCTGAGGGTCTCCGCAGACCACTTAATGATCTTTCCAAATGTTGTACTGTTAGCTAACTATTGTAAAGCGCTTTGGATAAAAGCGCTATATAAAAAGAAACTTTTAATTATTAACTTTTTTGTTCTAAAAATAAAAGCACCCAACTCCTATTTTAATATCAGTAGTCTTACCTTTCTAATGCAATGGATGTGCCCTCTCTCCCCCACTGCAGCAGCCCCCAAGCTGGGGCTGGGAAGGAGGGCCGTCTCTCCCCAGCAGCCACAGTTGTGGAGCTGGGGAAAGTTGCCTCTCTCTGGCTGCTGCAGCCCAAAATTTCCCCCCTCCCCTGTTTTTTCACCCCACTGCCCCCTCCCACATATCCCCTATTCCCCCCCAAGGCCACCACCTCACCTAACATGTCTTCTCCAGGGTCCAGGCACCTAATTAGGGGAGCCACGCCTGTGCAGCTCCACTAATTAGGTGGGTGGCCCTTCATTCTCTTGTATGTGGCCACCCAGGCATGTACCTTAGAGGGAACTATCCACGGACCACCTGAATGGAGTTCACAGACCACTGGTGTTTCACGGACCACAGTTTGAGAACCTCTGTTCTAGTTACTGTCTCAGCTGCTGACCTCTATCTGAGAGAGCAGAAGAGACATTTTACCCCTGCAGAGCCCTGCCCGATGTTGGGAATTGGCCCCGACTTCAGCCATTGCTAACCAAGCTCCAGCCAGTGCTCAGCCCCACCAGTGCACGTCACAGCTTTCCTAGTCCCCACTGGCACAACCATACTGAGGGCTGGGATTGGGGCAAATTTCCAGCACATCCAGGCCAGAACAGATAGACGAACACAGTGGTCAGATGACACAGCTATGCTGATCCAATGTAACTTTCAAACAAGTGAAACATGGCTCTGCCCCTGTGCTGGCAGCCCCTGCTGCCTAGCCCTGGCTGGGAGACTCTCCAACATTTGCACTGGCTTCAGAAAGAGCAAGCCAATGTCACTGACATGGGGTCCTCAGAACAAGCAGCTCTACCAGGTGCCTTGGAACCTAGGGCTGGGATGGGGAGCTTCTCAGCAAGAAAGCGGACAGAAGAAAGGATCAGGGGGACCAAGGGAGCAATCACATCAGACTTCAAACTCCTCCATGAGGGAGACCCCCCCCGCTACCCTCTTCCATATCCCTCTTCCATATCCCCCAGCAAGTATGGGAAGCAGGAAACCCCATCCCAGTGGATAGAGACCCTGGAGACACTGCTCAGATACACAGACTACTTCTCAGGCACAGGCATGCAGGATTTGCCAGATAGGATGAGAGCAGGGCTCCATCTAATCTGGTGTCTTGTATCCAACCATGGCCCATTCCAGCTGCTTCAGAGGAGGGAGCAAGACTCCAGCAACAAGTCATGAAGGGATAACTATTGAAAGGAGAGTTTCTGCTCCACCAGCTACAGCCAGCTCTGCACTGGAACTAGCTGGTTTCCAGCCCTTCCAGACTCAGCAGGCTATTTTTAAAATCTTCCTGACTGTAACGCCACCACATGTTCTCATTATCCATGTGACTGTCTAGTTCTTTATTCATTCCTGCCAAGATCTTGGCCTCCATGATACCTTGAGGTAGTGAGTTCCACATGCTCAATGTGTGGAAAAGCATTTCCATTATCCGTTTCCAGTGTGCCATTGTTCTGTTTCATTGAAGGTGTTTTCTCCTGCTATTCACAAAGAGGTGAATGAAAGGTCCAGTCTACCTTCTCACCACCATTCAGTGATAGAGGTGACCTAACTAATGAAGTAAATAGTCAGTCTTTTCAATGTCTCCTCATATGGCCGTGGCTCCAAGTCTCTAATCATTTTCATTGCCATCTCTGAACCCCTTGGATTCTGGAGTATCCTTTATGAGATAGAGTGCTGCACATGCTGTTCCAAGTGAGGCAGTGTTTCCATCCCATTCCTTATGTATCTTAACACTTTATTTGCTTTTCTAATCACAGCTGCATGCAGAGCAGAGGTTTCCATGGCCCTGGGCACAACATTAGCCAGATCTCCCTTTTCCCTCCCCCCCCCCATTCATTTAGAACACAGTAAGAAATACAAGGTCACATTATTCCCATCAGTTTGAACTGCCTTTGTCAGCATGGAATTTCTTCTCCCATTCACCTTGCTTTCTTAGATCTCTCTGAAGTCCCTCAGTCTTTGGTTGGCCTTAGAAATAATATTATGTCATATGGAGATCAAGTGAATCCACTGTCTGAGGATTTTTAGGAAATGCTGCAAAATCTTCCTCTGGAGAAAAAGACTTTCCATCATAAGAACAATACAACATGGAGACCCTTTTTACCTAATAAACCCCAGTACTGCCACTCCCTTCTACTCAATAAGTCCTAGCATTGGCTCTTCAACCTGAGTCCCTACCAACCAATAATGAAAAAGGAAATTAATAAATTCTTTAACCTATACCCCCACTCCAAACAAACCAACCCCAGAGTTTTCTCCCCGAAGGGAGAGAAGTGCCAGGGACTCAATGAAATTCACTAGGGATTGCTATTCTTGTTTTTCACATGGATGGCGCTCAGATACTGTGGTGGTGGGTAGCGCCATAAAATTGATAGACCGATTGGTCTGCAGATTTGGCCATCCCTTTTCTAGGTTGTTAATAAACATTGAACAACATGAGTCCTAGGTAGGCACCTCCTGTTAGCCTGTGACCTGCTTCTCTCTTCCTTCCCCCACATGCTTATTCCTCCCTTTTCCCCTTCTCCATGTAATGCCCATTTTCATAAGATTTCAGGGTGAGAAGGGACCACTGTGACCATCCAGTCTGACCTCCTGTATCACACAGGCCAGAGACCTGACCCAGAATCATTCCTAGAGCAGATCTCTTAGAAAAACAGAGAATCTACATTTAAAACGTGACTGATAAAGAACTTACCACAGCCTTTGGATATTTGTACCAATGGTTATTAATTACATTCATTGTTTAAAAAAAGTTGCATCTTATTTCCAATCTGAATTTGTCTAGCTTCAACATGATCCAATGTCTGGATATTAGACCTGTCTCTGCTAGACTGAAGAGCCTACTATCAAATATTTGTTCCACATGTAGGTATTTATAGATATAATCAAGTCACCCTTAATTTTCTCTTTGTTAAGCTAAATAGATAGACTCAAGGGGCTCAATCACTATAAGACTGTTTTCTAACCCTTTAATCATTTTCATGGCTCTTCTCTGACTCCTCTCCAATTTATCCACATCCTTCTCCAATTGTGGATACCAGAACTGGACACAGTATTCGAGCAGGGGTTGCACCAGTGCCAAATACAGAGGTAAAAACTTCTCTAGTCCAACTCGAGATTCCCCTGTTTACACATCCTAGGATTGCATTAGCCCTTTTGGCCACAGCACCACACTGTACAGCTGATTATCCATCATGACCCCAAGGTCCTTTTTGGAGTCACTACTTCCTAGGATGGAGTCTGCCATTTTCTTGTGCCCAGCTTACCAAGCAATCCAGATTGCTCTGTATCAGTGACCTGTACTCTTTCTTATTTACCACTCCCCCAATTTTTGTGTCATCTGCAAACTTTAGCAATGATTTTGTTTTCTTACAGGTGACAAATAAAAATATTAAATAGCATAGGGCCAAGAACCAAGCCCTGGGACCCCACTAGAAAGACACCCATTTGATGATGATTCCCTGTTTAAAATTACATTGAGACCTATCAGTTAGCCAGCTTTTACTCCATTTAATGTGTGCCATGTTAATTTTAAAAAATTAGAATATAAAATTAACATTTTATGTGAAATTAAGTCAAATGCCTTATAGAAATCTAAGTATATTACATAACACTGCTACCTTTATCAACCAAATTTACAATCTCATCAAAAAAGATATGAAGCTAGTTTGACGGGATCTATTTTCCATAAAACTATCTGGGCACTGGTCTGAGTACTTATCTCACAACACTTCTTCCCTGATTCCTTCCTGACTGAAATTTTGAGCCAACACACTTTGGTCCAGGCAGAAAAATGCTAGGAGTCTTATACTGTTGAATGGGGTTTGGAGTGCAGGAGGGGGCTCTAGGTAGCGGGTTGGGGACGAGGAATTGGGAATGTGGAGGGGGCTGTGGGTTGAGGCAGGATGTTGGGGTATGGGACGGGGTATGAGCTGGGGATGCAGGCTCTAGGCTGGGGATGAGGGTTTTGGGCTTCAGTAGGGGGCTCAGGGCTGGGCAGGGGGTTGGGGCTCAGGGCTGGGGCACGGGCTTATCTCGAGCTGCTCCTGGTCAGTGGCGCAGCGGGGCTCCCTGCCTGCCTTGGTTCCATGCTGTGCCCCAGAAGCAGCTAGCAGCAAGTCCGTCTCCTAGATGGGGGAGCCAGGAGGCTCCGTGCACTGCTTTTGCCCACTGGCCCTGCCTCCCACTGGTTCCCGGCCAATGGGAGTGTGGAGCTGGTGCTGGGGCAGAGACAGAGCGTAGAGCCCCATGCGCCCCCTCCCCCCGCTGCCTAGGAGCCAGACCTGCTGGCCACTTCCGGGGCACAACACGGTGCCAGGACAGGTAGGAACTAGCCTGCCTTAGACCAGCAGAACCCTTCTAACCGGACTTAACAGCCCAGTTGGCTGTGCTGACCAGACCGGCCAGGGTCCCTTTTTGACCAGGCATTCCGGTCGAAAACTGGACACCTGGCAACCTTAGCCACTCTGCCTCACTACAACACTGGGCGTCGCCCACAGCCAGGGAATTATCAGAGCACTGAACAGTCTATTGCTCTGGCCTGCAGTCTGGGCAGAGCAGCAAATGAGTCCCTGGGCCCCCAGCCCTCAAGCATAGCAGGGCAGAAACCAATCTGATTCCAGCCTACAGTCGGGGCAGAGCAGTAAATGAGTCTCTGAGCTCAGGCCCACAGTCAGGGTGGGGCAACAGTATAGGGCTGTGGCTTGTACTCAGCACAGATCAGCAAATGGGTCAGATGTCCTAGCTCTGGAGGACGGCTGACAAACACAGGCCTCTTGGCCTAAAGAGGGGAGGCTACCACCCCAGGGATAGGGTGACCTGACTCCACTGGACCCTAACAGTAGCAGAGTGTTCTGCCACTGGGTCAATGGGGAAACCAGCCACAACACACTGACCACATTTTAAGCAGAGATGCACCTAGACTGAGGTCATCTAACCCGGGCCACTTCCTACCTTCCCAGTGTACCTGGATCCGTGGGGTGTCCTCCAGCTCCTTGAAGTAGGTAGCTAGCAGCAGTCCCAGCAACTCCTCAGTGTCTCGGTCCACTGGTGGCTCCAGCCACTCTGGCCAGTTCTCAGTTTGGCAGAGCATCCCTTTCGGTCTCCAGGCTGGGGAAGGCGTCTGCCCCCTTCGGTGGCTGGAGCCCAACTGAGCTCCAGGACCATAGGAAAAATACTTTTCTCCAGTGAAAAGACTTGAAACAGGGAGCTATTGTCATTTACAGTAGAGCACGGAGCCTGTGCATTGCAGATTTCCACCCCCCCAGGCTGTTGATAATGGCTGCTGCCTGTTTCAAGCAGGCCAGTCCTACCACCCTAAGGTCCAACAAATGATCCCCCATGAACATTTCCGAGACCAGTGGCTGGTTCTTCCCAGGTTGCTAATACTATTGCTGCATGTGCCACAGGCTTTGGGCCACTAATCTTATATGCAACATGCCTCAGGTGTCATGTGACCAGGATTCATCACCAAATTTGGTCCGCTGATTGGATCATTAGCTTGATGCAGCAACCGTGAATGCAGCACCCACTCAGTCTTGAGGCCTTAGTTCCCCACCTATAAAAGGGAGACAATGATCCTCCTGTCTTGCCTATGGCTGGGCCTGTTTTGAGTGCTCGTGTGGCACCTCCAGGCACTGCTGAAATATATAATAGCAGCTCAGTGAAGGGTTAAAGGGCACAAAGACAAGTTTTCTTTTTGCTCTGCAGTTCACATGAAAGTTAAAATTCAGAGGAAAAAAATGTAGATGCCTGAAAGGAACATTAGAGGAATATTAAATAAGCAGTTTAGTTTAGTTTAGACCTGGGACAGTATGTACATGACTTCATTACTTTATCAAAATATATACTGCTCTAAGGCGTTTTGCTAATTATTTCCATTATTTATTTATGATTATTATTTACTCCATGCCAATGGTGTGCTATGTGCTTTGCAGAGACATTTACGATGTATTTATATGCTAGGCTCCAAGATGAAATGTTCAGTTAAGTTTTAATGGTTTGTGAGACGAAAAAAAGTGTGTACATTGGGGAAAAATGCCCTTTTTTTCACCCTTGCTTAAATCAAACAACAGAGGATGTCCCACAAACCTTGCAGGTAGCCTTCCTTCTCAGCTGAGCCAGAGCATGGTAAAACTCAGCCCCAAAAACATTTTGCAAAAAGTATGAATGAGGCAGAGCAGGGTTTAGCAAGGAACTGGTCTTGCAACATTTGGAGCAAATGCTATAATCAAACTTCTCTTAAACTCTGTGGGACTGTTGTGTGTGGAGGAATCGGCAAACAACCTCTTGGATTTCTTTAACGGATGCTTCACTGTTTCTTAAAACAAAGAACAGCCTAGTAGGAAACTAGCACAATCTTCACTGGCAGCTCCCAACCTGTTCTTCTGCACAAGTTTGTCAATTTACTCATTTGTTAAAACCAGCTGCAAAATAGATAATCTTTGCACAATCCCTGGCATTTATCGCTAATAGCAAACCAAGCTTCCTCAGGGGCCACTTTAGCTTACCTATCTATGTTTAAGACCTCATTTAACTATTTAGGTGCTGAGTCAACTTACTGGGCAAAGCACAGAGCTGGTAGGGCTCCTCCTGCCTGTGCATCATGGGAGAGTCTGAGCCAGGGTCAGGTCAGGAATGATTTCTCGTGACCCTGCATTTCAAGGCAAACTGAACTCATAAATGCTTGAGGGGAGGGGTGTGTATTGTAGGATTGCTGTGAACATTTGCATCAGCAGGGGGCTTCTGACCCTGCTCAGGGGCATTGGAACAATTTGTACAGTGGGGGAGCTGAGAGCCATTGCACAAAACTGTAAGCCCTGTATGTGATGGAAACCCCATCAAGCTAGCGGGTGCTGCCACACCCCCAGCACCACTAGTTTCAACACCCCTGGGCCTGCATCAGCGGGGTACCTCAGTTGGGTAAAATCTGTTTCTGACCTGTTTTATGTAATGTCCATCTTGGAGTTGTAAAAGGACTGCTAAGCCTCCATTTTGGATACCCTTCTCCTCAGGCTTAAAGGGCACTAAATCATCTTTTTCAAATTAAAGTGGAAAAAGGTCAGGGCAGTTAGTTATATGACAGCCATAATCTGCCTAGCAACCGCAGGTTATTTAGTGAGTGGCACGCCTGTCACTCAGGGCTGTCCAGCTGAGTAGCAGCCAGTGTCCCACACAGTTCAGCTAGCTGCGAGGAGCCCCAGAGGGACCAGGACTCATAGGACTTCGGATTCTTAGTCTCTGTTAACATACTTGCACTCAACTGCTACACACCATTAGTGAGTGCATACTTGCACTGAACTTAGAGGTCAAGCAGAGACTGTGTGGGCAAGCACTGAAGACCTACCTGAGGGAGAAGATCTGCCCAAGAGGGAGAAGACCTGCCCAGAGGACCTGTCCAGAGGGAGAAGAATACCCAGTTCCTGAGTTCCTGTTTGGTGTCCAGCACCCCTGATTTTCACCACTATCCCTGTCGGTATTCTGAGTTTTTGTCATTGTCCCCCTGGCTTCAGGATATGGTATTGTAATACCCATTGTGGTTTTCCGCTGTTTTACATCCATAGATTAAGGGGGTTTAAGGGCTCTGAGCTTCATGCTCTGGTAACTGTTAACAACGGAGTGTGTCTTGCTTATGATGTTTGTCTGAAGGGGGTCCTTGTCTAGTTTACTGACTAGTGGCATAATAAATATTTGTGTTACATCTTATTCTGCCTCTGTTTTAATAAATCACCCGATGACAGATGCGGGAGGGGGTGGGACCTGCAGACAGCCCATCTTCTGCTCTGTGTAGAGCATAGTTAAACTGTTTTGGGGTAACAGCACTGGCGATCGCAGCAGGACCCCTATTTGATTTTATTCTATGATTTGTGTGATTTTTTTTTTCTTTTTAGTTCTTGGCTCTGTTAACAAGCAGCCAGAAGGCTGAGTGGGAGGGTTGCTGGACCGAGAGCGCCGGATGGTGACCACAGAGAGGCCGCTAAAGGCCGGCGGTTGGTGGGCCGTTGGAATTGCAGGAGTGGCAGTGCGCCACTAGGTCTCTGGTCTGGCCAGTGTCCAGGAGGGGCCACCAGCATAGAGCTCAGAACCCTGGGGTTGAGCTTGAGTGTGTGCAGCATGCATCGGAGGTGCGTGTGTGTTGGCCTGTAAGCCACAGTCTCTGCCTGGCTAGTGACCAGAGAGGGACATTGAGGGCAGCCTTGGTGCTGCAGGAAGAGGATTTTTCTGCTGCCAAGTGTTGAGAGGGCCCACACGGTGCAAGGCTTGCTGTGAGTGTGAAACAGCTTGCTGAAATCAGACCCAGTGCGTCCGGAGTAAGCAGGCAGACTGTGGTAAAGGAAACCCGGATCTGCATTGCGGCTGAGGCAGAGGCCCAGTCCCTGTAGAATGTGGTTAGCCCAGTCTGTGGTAGGATAGCAGCACTAGTAATTGGAGTTGAGCAGGAGAGATCCTTTCTGAACTAGTGCACGTGGAGCCTCTAGCCTGTGCAGAAGCCATGCTACTATCTGTTGGCAAGACTCAGCCACCACTGAGTACAGACGGTTCCGTAACCAAGTGAGGTTGCAGTAGGGAGACTGAGAGAGTCTCAGCCCATATCTGTTCAAGGCTACCTCGTTTGAGATGAGCACTCGGGCCTTCAGAGTGTCCGGTTGGGTTCCAGAGCATAATACAAATTTACTTCCCTTTTGTGTGGATTTCTTGGGAAAGGGCAAGGATCCTTGGGTAGGGGGGCTGCTCAAGGGAGGCTAGGCTTACTCCACTCTGGTTACCACCTGGGAGAAGTACAGCCAAGAGAAACCTAAGTCCAATAAGAAACAGCAGAAGCGGGCACTGATCTATGGTCTTTATACAGCATGTAGGGAGCTTCATGAGTTTGGAAAAGCTCAGGAAGCTAAGCTGGCTCAGTTGGAGCAGCAGGTAAAGACCAGAGAATCAGAGGTAGAGAAATTGGGCAGATGAGTGGAGGGCCTTGAGGAACAGAATGACAGCTATATAGACCAGATCAGCAGGCTGGATGGGCAAGTCCGGGACCTAAGCTATCTGGGTGCTAAGAAAGATAAGGAGCTTCACCTTGCTGGTGTGAAGCAAGAGGAGACCCAGGCAGCCATCAGGGAACTGATGAAAGTGCTTCTCTCTAGCGAATCTCAGCAGGCAGAGCACTCCAACTTCCAGGCTGAGCTCCAAAAGCTGCATTACAAGCTGCAGCAGACTCCTGGTCTCCTACAGGCAGTTAGTAGGGATCCCTTGAGGAAGAGCTCAGAAGAGGCCAGCAGCTCCAGCTCAGATGATTCTGAGTGTAGTGTGCCTTGCAGATCATGCAGGCAGTTGGAGGTGAGGGAGGTAATGTGGAGTAAGCAGCCTTCTTCTCCCCCTGAACTGACAGTCAAGGAGGGGAGTAAGCTACCCATGGCACCGATCACAACCACTGTAATTAGTTACAGTTCTGACTTGTCTTGGCCACTAGAGACGTGGCATGAACTCAAAACATACATCCCAGAACAGGCTCATGTGGTGGAAAAGGCCCTTGGACCACTGAACAGAGAGAATGCTCTGGATTGGCTGGCCAAGGCGAATTCCCTACCTGGTACTAGTAAAGAAAACCTAGCCATTCTTTTCAGGGAGAGTATGTCTGGAGAGGAATTTGGCGCCCTTCTAATTGATTTGGAGGTAGCTGACGTGGAAACCAATTGTCAATTGTTTTAAGGTGTTTTAAGATTTTACTTCCCACATCAGAACTTTATCGGGAGATATTACTCCGAGAGACAACAGCCTTTTGAGAGGCAGGAGAAATAACCAATACAGCAGTCTTTTACAGCTAAGATATCAGGGGTGATCACCTGTGATGTTCCAGAGTTCCGTGAGTCTGTCCTGCAAGGGCTGTCCCCAATTCTGAAGGTGGCTTTAGGACCAGTGGACTCCACAACTACGACCTTTCGGGAGCTAGAGGACAAGCTGCGAAAAGCACATGAAATCCAAACAGAAGTTTTTCCAACCTCTGGAGCTAAAAGGAAGGTAGCAGTGGTTACCACCAAGAGCCATCGAGGAAAAGAGTTCAATAAGGGAAGCCCAAAGTCACCTCAACTTAACAGTAAGTCTGCTGCATATCCGAGCAAGAACAGCCAGCCATATGGACTTAGGAGGGTCATTTGGAAGGAGTTGCTTCAGCATGAGAAGACCTAGATGGTCTGCCCACTGAGGAGCTTCTACTGAGATTGGCACAGCATAAGAGCTGGAAGCAGCAGCAAAAAGAGTCTGCAGATCTACTATGATAGGGCCGAGATCCCCCTCCGCCCCCATTAACAGCACCCATAACCAACAACCCATGAGGTAGGCCATCAACATCTGTGGTCCTGGAGGGAGAATTCGGAAGATTCGTCCAGCAGATGCTGATTGATATGGGTGCTTCGGTTTCCATCTGCTGTATAGCTGCTGAGCCAAAAGCCAAGAAAATACCCATCAAGGAGATGAAAATTTTGGAAGGCTTCAACGGGGGTGAGTGTGGTACCCTTTACACAGCCTGTCATCTGCAAAATCCACACTATTGTAGCCAGAGCTACCTTCGGTCTTCAGGACCTAGGAGGCCAGGGTATCCTGGGCATGGACTTGATCTCTAGTCTGAGCCTTATTGTGGGCCTGCCTAACAGGAAACTGGTTCAAGACAAAAACAGACCTCATGAGATCATACCTTCATCTCACAGGGTGGCCACAGTGAAAGCACCTGAAACCTTGGAACCTGCCACAGTGGGAAAAGGATGTAGCTGACATAGCTCTCAAGCATCAAGAGGTATTGGCAAGAAACAAACTGCAATGTGGCAAGTCATCTGAGGAAGTCAGAGTCAATGGACCTGATCCGAAGCCACAAAGGCAATATCGGTAGCCTGTTGCTGCAGAGGAAGGCATCCTGAGCACCATCAAGGCATTAGTCAAACAGGGAGTGTTTTTTACCAACAGAGTCCCTGTAATTCACCCATCTGGTCTGTAAAGAAAGCTGACAACAAGACCTGGCATCTCACAGTGGACTACAGAGAACTGAACAAGGTAACTCCAAGTTTGGCACCTGTAGTTGCCAAATACAACAAGGTAATGGCTATCATTGCATCAGAGGCTAAATGGCTTTCCGTATTGGACTTGTCTAGTGTGTTCTTCTCCATTCCCCTGCACCTCTCCTCCTGGCACAAGTTCGCTTTCATCTATAGGGATAGGCAGTATACATTTAGCAGACTCTCTCAGGGCCTACATAATGCACCATCAATTTGTCACCGTCAGGTTTCCAATATGTGGAGTACCTGGAAACATGATGGTAAGGTTCTAGGCTATGTAGATGACCTTCTCATAGCCACTGGTACAAAAGAAGAAAATCTGGAAATGTTGGACGCTGTCCTAGACCAGATCAAGAAGACTGGCTTCTTGGTAAACCCTGTTAAGGCTCAGCTTGTGTGCTCAGAAGTAACCTACCTGGGCATAACCATCGGAGAGGAAGGCAGGTGACCAGACACTCAGCATGTCAACCTGATTTGTAAGTTACCTGTACCCCAAGACGTATCAGGACTAAGATCTTTCCTGGGTCTTACTGGGTTCTCAAGGGAATTTATAGAAGGATACACTGAGATGGCCAGACCATTATACACCCTGTTGAAGAAAGACCAAGAGTGGCAGTGGAATGAAGAACATCAACAAGCTTTCCATGACCTGAAACAGGTACTCACCAAGGCACCAGTGTTAGCCTACCCATAGCCTGAGCAGCGATTCCATCTAAGGCTGGTGACGTCCAACAAGGGCATAAATGCCATCCTCATGCAGGACCATGGAAATGGCCTTCGACTTGTGGCCTACGGATCGAGGACACTCAGTGAAGTTGAAAGGCGGTTCAACAGCTGCAAAAAGGAGGTCCTGGCATTAGTTTGGGATATCAGACACTGGGAATACCTTATAGGTATGGCTCCAGTGGTTCTGAAAACCACTCACTCCACTCAAGTATATCCTATCAGGGCGTACCAATGATTGGTGAGTATCCAGCCCCAGACTGGCTAGTTGGACATTAAACCTGCTCAACAGAAAACTGGAGATAGTGAAGACTCCTCAATTAGCTGTCGTCCCTTATGCACTACTTACTGAAGGACAAGATCATGAAGGTCTACTTCCCAAGCAAGAGAGTGATCTGCCTAAGTCCCCTTTCAAGCTAGAGAAGAACTACCAGGATGTGAAGGACAAGGGTCTCAGAATATGGGTGGTAGATGGTAGCTGCTACCACAAAGATAGAAGTCTCTGTGCTGGTTATGCGACGTTGCAGCCTGAATCCCAACATATCTTTCTGGGAACGGTTCATCCACTCTCGGCTGAGGCAGTGGCAGTGTTGGCTGTCCTGCATGGAGAAGATTCTGAAGTTAAGTATCCGGGGGTAGCCATGTTAGTCTGTATCCACAAAAACAAACAAGGAGTCCAGTGGCACCTTAAAGACTAACAGATTTATTTGGGCATAAGCTTCCTTGGGTAAAAAAAACCTCACTTCTTCAGATGCATGGAGTGAAAGTTACAGATGCAGGCATTATATGATGAGACATGAAGAGAAGGGAGTACCTCACAAGTGGAGAACCAGTGTTGACAGGGCCAATTCGAGCATGGTGGATGTAGTCCACTCCCAATAACAGATGAGGAGGTGTCAATTCCAGGAGAGGCAAAGCTGCTTTTGTAATGAGCCAGCCACTCCCAGTCCCTATTCAAGCCCATATTAATGGCGTTAAATTTGCAAATGAATTTTAGTTCTGCAGTTTCTCTTTGAAGTCTGTTTCTGAAGGGTTTTTTTGTTCAAGAATAGTTACTTTTAAATCTGTTCTAGAATGTCCAGGGTAGTTGAAGTGTTCTCCTACTGGCTTTTGTATGTTACCATTCCTGATGTCTGATTTGTGTCCATTTATTCTTTTATGTAGGGACTGTCCGGTTTGGCCAATGTACATGGCAGAGAGGCATTGCTGGCACATGATGGCATATATAACATTAGTAGACGTGCAGGTGAAAGAGCCCTTGATGGTGTGGCTGATGTGGTTAGGTCCTCTTATGGTGTCGCTAGAGTAGATATGGGGACAGAGTAGGCAACGAGGTTTGCTACAGGGATTGGTTCCTGGGTTGGTGTTTCTGTGGTGTGGTGTGTAGTTGCTGGTGAATATTTGCTTCAGGTTGGGGGGCTGTCTGTAAGCAGGGACTGGCCTGCCTCCCAAGGTCTGAGAGAGTGAGGGATCGTTTTCCAGGATATGTTGTAGATCGTTGATAATGCTCTGGAGAGGTTTTAGCTGGGGGCTGTATGTGATGGCCAGTGGTGTTCTGTTATTTTCCTTGTTGGGCCTGTCCTGTAGTAGGTGATTTATGTGTACCTGTCTTGCTCTGTCAATCTGTTTCCTTACTTCCCCAGGTGGGTAATTGACAGAGCAAGACGGGAGAGGAAACACTCTGGATCCAATCAGAAGGGAAGGTGGCAAAGGTGGGAAGTAAAGAAGAGAATCTTACCGACCAACTACATCTGAAGGAGATGCAAAAGAAAGATCCAGAAATTCAGCAGTTACTGGAGAAAGGGGAGTACAGAAGCTATGAAATCTTCCAGGACAAGCATGGTCTGATTATGGCTCTGAAAAAGGACATACAAGACGTGACACTTGTCTTGATGTTACCGACATGCCTATGTCGAGAAATGGTCAGCGTGGCTCATCAGCAAGGCCATTTCGGCATAGAGAAGACAGTGCAGTGAATAGTACAAGCGGCATGGTGGCCTAGTGTTTTTCAAGACACAACCAAGTATGTCAAGGTTCCTTCCCCACTCTGAACTTTAGAATACAGATATGGGGACCTACATGTGAACCCCTAAACTGAATTACCAGCTTAGATCTGGTTTTGCTGCCACCACTCCCAAGTACTAACTCCCTTCCCTGGGTAGCCTTGAGAGCCTTCTTCACCAATTTCCTGGTGAACACCAATCCAAACCCTTGGATCTTAACACAAGGAGAATTTAAACATCCCCCCTCCTTTCCCCCACCAATTCCTGGTGAGTCCAGATCCAATCCCCTTGGATCTTAACACAAGGAGAATTTAAACATCCCCCCTCCTTTCCCCCACCAATTCCTGGTGAGTCCAGATCCAATCCCCTTGGATCTTAACACAAGGAAACATCAATCAGGTTCTTAAAAAGAAGGCTTTTAATTAAAGAAAGAAAGGTAAAAATCATCTCTGTAAAATCAGGATGGAAAATAACTTTACAGGGTAATCTGATTCAAAGAGCCCAGAGGAACCCCCTCTAGCCTTAAGTTCAAAGTTACAGGAAACAGAGGTAACCCCTCTAGCAAAAGGAACATTTACAAGTTGAGAAAACAAAGATAAACCTAACACGCCTTGCCTGGCTGTTACTTACAAGTTTGAAATATGAGAGACTTGTTCAGAAAGATTTGGAGAGCATGGAAATCTGGTCCCAAGAGCAAACAACTCCCAAAACAAAGAGCACAAACAAAAGCCTTCCCCCACCAAGATTTGAAAGTATCTTGTCCCCTTATTAGTCCTTTGGGTCAGGTGTCAGCCAGGTTACCTGAGCTTCTTCACCCTTTACAGGTAAAAGGATTTTGGAGTCTCTGGCCAGGAGGGATTTTATAGTATTGTACACAGGAGGGCTGTTACCCTTACCTTTATAGTTATGACAAAGAACATCAATGGTTATTTGGCCTGTGCGGAAAACAACCCCGATGCTAAGGTCACCAAAGGTCCGATGCATCACCAACCTATTGGAGGACCACCTCCAGGTGGACTTCATTGGTCCCTTACCTAACACTGGTAGAGGCCACAAGTACTGTCTCGTTGTAACTGATGCCTTTACAAAGTGGGTGGAGGCCTACCCCATGAGGAACAACACAGCGACAACCACTAGAGTGCTCCTAGAATAGACTTTCTCTAGATTTGGCTTGCCAGAGTGTATCAACTGTGACCAGGGACCTCATTTTGTGGGCGAGGTTACTTGGGCAATGTGTCAAGCTTTAGGCATACAGAAAAAGCTACACATTGCTGGCCATCCCCAGAGCTCGGGCCTGGTAGAGTGTACAAATCGTACCCTGAAGACCGCGTTGAGAGGGGTTGTCAGCCTACAGGGGAAGGACTGGGATTTGAAGTTGCCTTTAATACTCATGGTGCTTAGATCCCCAGTAGCATCTCATAGGTTCACACCCCATGAGGTTATGACAGGTAGGCTTATGAAGACCCCAGAGCACTGGTGGATAGGTGGGACCCCACCTGATTATCAGCCTAGGCTAAAGGTGGACAGTTTCATGCAGAGGGTCTTGCAGGATATCGGCTCCATACAACGCCAAGTCACCATCCAGATGAAGTCCAATGTTAAATCTATGGACAAAAGATTGGACTCCCTTAGACCTATAGAATGGGAAGTCAGGGACAGGGTGTTGTATAGATACTTCTCAGAACAAGGCCACACCCTTAGTCCCAGATGGGTTGGACCTGTACATATTATTAATAAGAACAGTCCTACTGTGTACGAGGTGGAGCTTAGGGGACCCAAGAGAAGGAAGTCCAAGTGGTTCCAGTCGAGTCAGCTGAAAGCATGGAAGGGGGGTGGGAGGTAACTGCATCGCCTTTGCATCATGTAACTGTACCTTTTTGTTGTTCATCTCATAGGAGCGAAGATTCCTCCATTGTCTTTTGTGGGTGGCCATTACTGTACCCATGGGAGGAACCTTATTAGTGGAGGAGGGAGAGCACTATTTCTGCTGTATCAGAAAAGGGGAGGGTATAAGAGGGTCTGAGTTAACAGATTAAAAAGCCTATTAAAGCATGGGGTGTTTACTATGGGCCACTAGTTGAAGAGGATATTGGGTCCATCATTATCTTTGCATATAAGAATGGTCCAAATTGCATCTTGGTTTGGAAGGAAGAACTGGGGCATAGATCCAATATGGCCACATCCCAGTATAGTACCCAGATAAATCTTTTGAATAAAGATTCAGAACCCTTGGGCAGAGTAGTGAAGTTTAAACAAAGCTGCGTTTGGGACTTGCAAGATCATAAGGTGGTAAACTGTTCAGGTGGACTTATCAGCAAGAGTTCACCAATATACAATTTTAGAATCCAGGAGGGGACATTGCAGTTAGAGATCTTTTTGAGTGCTCAGATCAACATACCCTTCACTAGGGTAAGAGTACATACTCCTACCCAAACCATGTTCATCTGTCTGAATTGTACTAGTGATCATGCACACCGGTGTGACACCTATGGGAATGTAAATAATTTCTGCCCATTGGGCAAGGTTATATTTTTGACAAGTTGTTACAGTAGTACAAACATATGTTGCATTTAATGATTCTGGGAGGTGGTATGTCTCAGGAGTATTTGGGGTTAAGCTTTGACAACAAGTGACTGTGACCCCCAAACCATATGTAAGGGTACGTCTTCACTACCCACCGTATCGGGTAGCGATCCCCGAATGCGCTCACCATCGACTCCGGAACTCCACCAGAGCAAGCGGCGGTAGCGCAGTCGATGGGGGAGCCGCGGCCATCGATCCCGCGCCGTGTGGACCCCAGGTAATTCGATCTAAGATACTTCGACTTCAGCTATGCTATTCACGTAGCTGAAGTTGAGTATCTTAGATCGATTCCCCCCCCCCCCAGTGTAGACCAGCCCTAAGTAAGATAGACTCAGTAGTAATTAAACAGGACCTAAAGCATCTGCTTATTACACTGCTCTACAGCCAAAATGCTTCTGAAATAAATGTAGTCAAACTTTACTAATTCTGGGTCACTGAGAACGAAAATGATGCTTAAAATTGTTGATTGGCTCTAGTTTTCAAGATATGCTATTGGGTCAGTATATACGACCCTTGACTTGGGAATGGCGGAGGATAAGTGAGTTATAAAGGGAAGGGATCTCAATTTAAACCAGAAATGACTAAAATACATCTTTGACTGGATCTATGAATAAATCTATGACTGGGTTTGGACAGTACTTGCTTTTTAGGCAAAACAATGAATGATGCAATCTGAAGCTGGTATTGCGTCATACATGATATGAATTGCATCATGTTATTCCTAGAAGTCATGGATGATGCAATCATAACAAAGCTTACATCACTCTGCTGAACAAATTGCCCTATATCAGCTCTAGAAATCATAGTGTCGTGCTCTCTTATTTGTCAGTGTTTGATTTTGCAAAGGGACACATTTCTGTTTAGCCAAAGTGAGCAGAGATGCCTCGTACTTGTGTGAACAGTGCAGATAATTTCTGCTATGTTTGTGGTGAAGTGACTTTTGCATCACAAAAGCGCAGTATAACCACTATGGTTAAGAAAGCCTATCACCTTTATTTTGGCTGCAAAATTGGAGATCAGGACAAGAGGTGGGCCCCACACATATGCTGCAACACTTGTGCAACAAATCTTCGCCAGTGGTTGAACAGGAAAAGGAAATCTATGCCTTTTGCAGTGCCAATGATTTGGAGAGAGCCAACAGATCATACCAGCAATTGTTACTTCTGCATGGTGCCTCCAGTTGGGAAAGGTGTGTCAAAGAAGAAAAAGTGGACTGTGCATTATCCAAACATTCCATCAGCTATACGCCCAGTACCCCACGGAGAAGGACTGCCAGTTCCTGATGCACCAGAATCATTCTCACTTGAGTCAGACGAGGAAGAGGATGAAACTTCTGGTCCTGAACCATCAATGTCACAGGACCCACATTTTCTCCCATCCTCCTCCTCTGAACCACACCTCATAACACAAGGTGAACTGAATGACCTTGTCAGGGATTTGGAACTACCCAAGAGTAAGGCAGAGCTGTTGGGCTCCATACTACAGCAGTGGAATCTCCTGGCAGGTGATGTTAGGGTTTCCATGTTCCGTGACCGTCAAAAGGATCTTGTCCCATTCTTCTTCATGGAAGGTGATCTTGTAGCCTGCAACAACATCGATGGTGTGATGGCAGCCCTCAACATCGTTCACGATCCAGATGAGTGGAGACTGTTCATTGATTCATCGAAGACGAGTCTTAAAGCTGTTTTACTGCATAATGGCAATGTTTTGCCATCAATTCCAGTTGGTCATGCAGTCCATATGAAGGAAACCTATGACAACATGAAACAACTTTTGAGGTGCATAAACTATGACCAACATCAGTGGCAGCTTTGTGGCGATTTGAAGGTTGTTGCTCTCTTGCTTGGTCTGCAGACTGGATACACAAAGTACTGCTGTTTTCTCTGCGAATGGGATAGTTATGCAAGAGATTCCCACTACATCAAGAAAGATTGGCCAGTCCGACAGTCATTGGAGCCTGGGAGGAAAAGTGTTCAGCATCCACCACTTGTTGAATCAAGGAAGATTTTGTTACCACCCTTACACATCAAGCTGGGTCTGATGAAGAACTTTGTCAAGGCCATTGACAAAACACAAGCAGCTTTCAAGTACCTCCGTGGAAAATTTCCAAGGTTAAGTGAAGCTAAGATAAAGGAAGGTGTCTTTGTTGGTCCTCAGATTCGTGAACTTCTTCGAGATGATGCATTTGACCATGCACTGCGTGGCAAGGAAAAGATGACATGGAAAGCCTTCCAGTTAGTGGCAATAAATTTTCTCAGAAACAACAAGGCAGACAACTACAGTTTGTTGGTGGAAACCTCAAGGCATACAAAAGCCTTGGTTGCAACATGTCACTAAAGATACACTTTTTGCACTCTCATCTAGATTTTTTTTTTCCACCGAACTGCGGAGCAGTGAGCGACGAGCATGGCGAGCGATTTCACCAGGACATTGCAACAATGGAGAAACGCTATCCGGGCAAATGGAGCCCATCAATGCTTGCAGACTATTGCTGGACAGTGACAAGAGATGCTCCATTTAATGAATACAAGAGACAAGCCAAGAAGCGCCGAATAGACACTGAATAGGACTAAACTATGTACATAATAGTTTTTTGCCTTTTGTTTTATAATAAATTTTATTTATATAACCCTTTTGCTGATTTTTAAAGTGTTACATAAACAGGACAGGTGAAATATTATCATGTAAAGCAACCATAAACACATGAAAAGACTTAGTAGAGTTTTAATCATAAATTGTAAACCTATCTACACAATATACATAGACATAAAATGTAAAAACTTAAATATCTTAGAAACAGTAGCCAATCAGTTGTGCTGAATTCAAATATGACAATTAAAACATCAAAATACATAATAAATAGCACATTTTATCTCTGAAGCAGACGACTTCTCAAAAATTGTAGAGCAGTGTTATCAACCCCTGTTCTGCCTTAAAGAAGGTTGTCATTAGCATTCAGCTCTCCATACAAGATATTCAGCCTGAATGTGCACCCTTTCTGAAACCATATCTCAGGGGATGGGATGCATGGGTATGGAGGTATACCTATCTCATAGAACTGGAAGGGACCCTGAAGGGTCATTGAGTCCAGCCCCCTGCCTTCACTAGCAGGACCAATTAATTAGTAGTGAGCCTACGTACCCCAGAGTGAGAAGAGACTTCGCTGCAAAAGTCTTAGGAGGAGTTGGGGCACGGTTAGGCGTAATCAATGCTATGAGCGCTGGTACCCTAGCCCACCGCATTAGTAATGTAGGCCATGATATGGTAGCATTGGAACAACCCTTGACTACTCCTGTAAATCAGATTAGTGATTTCTTTTACAACACAATAGCCTATGCGTAAATGGCTAGATGCACAGAAACTAAGTCAATTCTGAATAGTGCAAGCCATAGGTATCCTATAAACCAACCTATCATGGGCACTTACCTGTATACAAATACAATCATGGCTGCAAATTGTGGCATCGGGCATCCTCAGGGTTGGATACCAAGGAACCATCCTGGTGAAACTAAGAATCTGATGATGGGTGATGTTACACCTTTCGAGAAGGTGCATCATCAGTGGTGGTGGCTTCTGGATTTTGTTTATAATCCAGACTCAAGAGAAATCACGGCTCATGTCTTAACTATTGCTAATGCCAGTACTAATCCTGATCCCCTTGGGGATAATAGTTAATAATACCATAATGACACCCATAGATATCCCTAAGTGGCCACTCAGAGAGCAAGAGGAATATCACTCTGTCAATCTAGCTGCATGTGTCTGGGAGGAGGAACATGGATACATATGTTCCACAGAGGTCTATCAAGGACCCCATATCTGCCTTAATAGCGATCAGGGCAAGTGTCGTCATAATCTGGAACCCCATTGAGGCAACCAGTCTCAGGTCTTCATGATCAACAGTAATTGTTTGTGTACAAGAAGTTTTTGTAGGAAGTTCCTTGTGAACTTCTTTTACCCTGTTGAAAATTATCCAAGTGTGAATCTCTATCTATGTTTTAAGCAAGAGAGAGTCCTGGGGCACCTTTAAGACTAACAGATGTATTGGAGCATAAGCTTTCATGGGTGAATACCCACTTCGTCAGGCATCTGACAAAGTGGGTATTCACCCACGAAAGCTTATGCTCCAATACATCTGTTAGTCTTAAAGGTGCCACAGGACTCTCTCTTGCTTTTTACAGATCCAGACTAACACAGCTACCCCTCTGATACTATCTATGTTTTGTAATTGTTGTACAAGGATGCAACGTTATGTTTACATCTGAGAAGTTAAATGTGCAAACCATCACTAAAGCCTATCAGCTGTATAGACATGTTGATCCTAAGAACATAGGGGTCAACATCAATGCACTACAGCAATTAATACAGCATCCAGAATTAGAAGCCTTAGTAAAAGACCTGGAAAAGGAGAACAAGAGTTTAATGATATCAGTGCATCGCTTCACTGCACAGATTGAGCAAGTGTTAAAAAGAGTGGTAAAAAGTTCAAATTTTGCCCATTGGTGGGAAACTCTGTTTGCCACTTCGACAGAGTTGTCCCAGGCCTGGCAGATTTTGCTGCATCCTTTTGTGTTTATTTTGATTATTCAAGGTCTTACCCTTATCCTTGTTTTCATGGTGATAGGATGGGTAAAGTTAAAGCTTAGAAAGATGACTAACAAGTCTAGATTCTCCAGAGTACCTGTCGCTTGAGCGATACAGGTGTGAAGACAGTTATTTGTGTAACCCTTCTGCCCATCTGAGTTGGCAGCAACAAGGGCCAGGTTCTGTATCTAGGGGTTCCGTTTCAATAACGCAATGCAAAACCGTCTCGAGCCCCCACCCAGTGACCTGGGACAATTACATACCACCCCCTGGGCGCCTCGAAGAGGCAGTAGTTCCCCTCTCGCAAGCACAGAGTCTGAGTGTAGCAGAAAATGTTTAATAACATGAGGTAAACAACATCAGCATTAAATTGGAAAAACACCACAAACAGGATTCATAACACAAACCATGAGCAAAAGACCCACCCCAGCAAAGGGCCGTGTCCTTTCCCTTTGGTTCTTGAATCCAGCAACCCAAAAATCACCCAAAGTCCCACAACCCTGGTCAGTTCAGCCCCAGAGTTCAAAAGTTTATCTGCAGGGTTTTACCCCCCCCCCCAGCCTGGGTGGAAAGGGGGGGGGAAGGGGACGCGCAGGGCATTAAGGGGCACCTTACGTGTTCCAAGGCCGACTGCCCGCCTCTCTGTGGGGTTCCGCTGCAGCCTTCACCACGAGCCACTCCACTCCACCAGTATCAGAGGGGTAGCCGTGTTAGTCTGAATCTGTAAAAAGCAACAGAGGGTCCTGTGGCACCTTTAAGACTAACAGAAGTATTGGGAGCATAAGCTTTCGTGGGTAAGAACCTCACTTCTTCAGATGCAAGTGAGGTTCCACTCCACCAGCTGTCCCGTGAGCCACTCCTGCCGCCACACGAACTGCTCCGCTCTACCAGCCACTCAGCTCCACTCTGCTCCTCCAGCAGTCCCCGCAAACTGCTCAGCTCCACTCCGCTCGCCGTTCCATGGGCTGCTCCAACCGTCCCACAAACTTCTCCGCTCCACCAGCCGTCCCGCAAACTGCTCCGCTCGCCGCTTAGCAATATAGCTTCAGGCTCCCCCACTGGTTAACACAGCACTTAGTGATTTCAGTTTGTAGTAGGGGAGCCCCAGTGCTAGTGCACCATTGGCCCAAAGTGAATTCCACATAGCAACTTGTAACTAGACTCTCAGTAGAATCAAAATTAGTTCTACTATTCAACAGTGAAGAGATAAGATGGTGCAATAGCTGTTTAAGATCCTTCAGTCCCATCTCCCCCTCTCTCTCAATTCACTAGGTTTTGGAACCCATGTCCCTTGTCTAGCGAGTGCTACTTAGGTGATGGTGAGACCCTCTGTCATAAAACAGTTTCATTGTCCTTGATTCACATAATCAGGGTAACAACACTTTATTCCTCCTGCCCCAATAACAGAGAAACTGGGGATCCTACAGCAGCCAAAGTGACCATTTTGGGCTGCCGTGGGCTCATGCTAGGTGGAGTGGGTGTGCCTATGCAAACAAGATCAGCTCCTGGAGTTCTTTTCCACACTCGCCATAATTCACCACCAGATGTCAGGGTAGAGCTCATCCTGACTCTGCTTACATTTGTAAATCAATAACGTCTTCAAGGAGGGCAAATGTTGGGTAAAATCTGTTTCTGACCTGTATTATATAATCTCTGTCTTGGATTTGTAAAAGGACAGCTAAGCCTCCATCTTGGATACCCTTCTCCTCAGATGATTTAGTGCCCTTTCAGGTTATTTAGTAAGTGGCATGTCTGTCACTCAGGACTGTCCATCTGAGTGGCAGCCAGTGTCCCACACAGTTCAGCTACTGCGAGGAGCCCCAGAGGGACCAGGACTCATAGGACTTTGGATTCTTGGTCTCTGTTAGTATACTTGCACTCAACTGCAACACACAATTAGTGAGTGCATACTTGCACTGAACTTAGAGGTCAAGCAGAGACTGCATTGGCAAGCACTGAAGACCTACCTGAGGGAGAAGATCTGCCCAAGAGGGAGAAGACCTGCCCAGAGGACCTGTCCAGAGGGAGAAGAATACCCAGTTCCTGAGTTCCTGTTTGGTGTCCAGCACCCCTGATTTTCACCACTATCCCTGTCAGTATTCTGAGTTTTTGTCATTGTCCCCCTGGCTCCAGGATATGGAATTTGTAATACCCATTGTGGTTTTCCGCTGTTTTACATCCATGGGTTAAGGGGGTCTAAGGTCTCTGAGCTTCACTGTTAACAACCGAGTGTGTCTTGCTTATGATGTTTATTGTCTGAAGGGGGTCCTTGTCTAGTTTACTGACTAGTGGCATAATAAATATTTGTGTGTTACATCTTATTCTGCCTCTGTTTTAATAAATCACCCAATGACAGATGCGGGAGGGGGTGGGACCTGCAGACAGCCCATCTTCTGCTCTGTGTAGAGCAGAGTTAAACTGTTTTAGGCTAACACCTCCTATCTCCCCACCCCTTCCCCCTGCAGCCATGTGGGTTGGAGCAGAAAGAAACCCCAGGGGGCCCATGCAGCAGCAGTGGGGAGTGGTATGGAATGCAGCTGGTGCATTAACTCAGCCCATTTAATGTGCTAAAGTCTACCCTGCCTGCGGTAGACCAGCTGTACAAGCTGTGCTGCTCAGAATACATCCAACCCGCATGCTTTAATTCCTCCTCTAGCCGAGGCCTCTTGTGCAGCACCCAACGCAGTGGGGCCAACCATATTAGGGCCTTCGGGTGGGGAAGGTGAATTCAGGAGTTCAGGGGCCACACAGGAGGTTGGGCAACAAAAGCAGAATTTCCCCCCATCCCAATGAAATATATTTAAAATAGGATACATGGATCTGCCATGTAGCAGTGCATGCTTCTATGACAAGAGTCACAGCTGAGAGGCCCTTGGGTTGGACTCAGGGCCGGCTCCAGGCACCAGCGCAGCAAGCTGGTGCTTGGGGCGGCCCATGGAAGGGGGCAGCACGTCCAGGTCTTCAGCGGCAATTTGGTGGCGGGTCCCTCAGTCCCTCTTGGAGGGAAGGATCAGCCGCCGAATTGCCGCCGAAGAATGAAGTGGCGGCGGTAGAGCAGCCGCCGAAGTGCGGCTTTTTTTTTTTCTTCACCGCTTGGGGCGGCAAAAATGCTGGAGACAGCCCTGGTTGGACTGAGTCCCCCTTGGGCATTTACAGGCATGTCCCAATACTGCATAATCTCAGCTTTCACTTTGTAAAAAAGAATGGGTTCCTAGCCCTCCTGGCAATAAATAAAGCATGTGGCTGTGCCACAAGTGGCGGTGATGCAGTGGTGGCTGCCTGCCTCTGCCAACATCCCAAAGCCATAACTCTCAACTGTCCTGCCTGGCCCTGCCATGAATCTCCTGGTGTGTTAACTCTGAAGCCTCTGAAGGTGACCATATTTCACAAAGGGAAAATGGGACACTGCATGGGGCTGGCCTGAGCCCTCTCCTGCCCTGCCGCAGTGTTGGCCCGAGGCTCTTGCCCCCCCACACAGGGCAGGCCCAAGTCACTTGCCTGAGTCCTGCCCCCCCACCTCCAGCGCGGGACAGGGGCTGGGGCTGGCATCACTGCACCTGAGCCTGCCTGCCCACATCTGAGTCCTGCCCCTGCATATGATGGAAACTGCCCCATGTTCCTTCATACCCCAATTTTTTTTTTAAAGTGGGCATTTGTCCCATTTGCTCTGATCAACTTGGCAACAGCAAACGGGACAAATGTCCACATTTGCCAGAAAAGTTGGGACGGCCAGGACAGGGCTTATAAATGGACTGTCATAGAATCATAGAAGATTAGAATTGTAAGAGACCTCAGGAGGTCATCTATTCCAACCCCCTGCTCAAAGCAGGACAAACCCTAACTAAATCCTCCCAGCCAGGGCTTTGTCAAGTTGGTCCTTAAAAACCTCTAAGGATGGAGATTTCACCACTCCCTAGGTAAGCCATTCCAGTGCTTCACCACCTTCCTAGTGAAATAGTTTTTCCTAATATCCAACCTAAACCTCCCACGCTGCAACTTGAGACCATTGCTCCTTGTTTTGTCATCTGCCACCCAGCCAAAACGGGATGCATGGTCACCCTATGTATGTGCCAACATTAGCTGTCTCCCTGCTTCTTCCAGTGGGGTAGTAGAGAAGGGCTGACAGGTGGGACTGGGCATTGCTGCCAGGTGGGGAACGCAGAGGAAGAGGAAGCGGAAAGACTGCCAGAGCCAAGGGGCAGTTATAGCAGGGGCCTGACTCCACACAAGGACTTAGGTCACAAAACACCAGACAGAGGCACAACTGCAATCCACAGAACCCCTGCTCAGCTGCCGCCTAAGTATGTCGGCACCTAAACTCCCTCAACACCTGAATTCCCACTGCCAAAGTTCCCCAGGCCCCTCCGTCTCTGCCTGTGGGCCTGCACACTGCCACAGCCAGCCAGCATTTGGCTGTGTACCTCAGCTAAGCCCCAGGGAGAGCCTCAAGTGGGTGGAGACAGGTGTTCCCCCACCGCTCGGGCCCAACCCAGCAGGCGTGCTCAGAGCACACCTAACTGCACACCACACTGCTGCGTGGAAGGCCTGGAACGAGGAGTGCTCTCCCACCCAGCCTTCAGCCTAATGGTTAGGGCACTCCCCCAGCAGAGGGAGACCCAGGTTCAGATCCCCGTCTGCCGGCCGAGTGGGAGGAAGGATTTGGCCCTGGTCTCCCGCCTGCCAGATGGCACCCTACCCATGGCTCGGCAGAGTCTCTCTCTGGCCTCAGTACCATTATGAGGTAATTCTGGAGACTCAGTAGAACAGCTTACCCAAGAGAGCCCACCTCAGGATATGACCCAGGCTGGGGGAAGGGTGCACACTGCAGCGGTGAAGAACCCAGCTCAAATCCCTGTGCCTTAGCTGAGGGCAGGGGGAACTTGACCCCTGCTCCCCTGGGGGTGTTCCCTAACCACTGGGCTGCAGGGGCTGCCATAGCCACCGCCTGTGCCCGTGGGGCATGGGATGCATCAGGCGCCTAAGCCAGTCCCCCAGGAAAAGGCGCAGGTGCTGCCTGCTGGAGAGGCGTTCTGGCTATGGAGCACTAGCAGAGCAAGGTGCTGCCCAACAGCCCTAGCTTATCTCAGAGACCGGGGCAGAGCCCCCATCCCCCTTTGGTCAGCATCTCCCACTGGCTGGCTTTTGTGCATCTCCTCTATTGGTGCCAGTCTCTCCCCATGCCCCGCAGTAGGGGTGACGTGCCTAAACTGGGCTGTATGGATTCCTGTGAGTCAAGATGCCTATAAGGGAGGAGCTGCAGCACTGAGCCCTCAACACCTGCATCCCTTTGCCCTCAGGCCACGGCTCCAGAGTAATGCCCAATGCCTCCATAAAGTGCACCAGCCAGGCTCCCAACGTTCCTGGGCCAGGGTCCCCCTTAGTGCAGCTAGAGGAAGGCCTGGGAGGAGCGGCCTGTGCACATAAGTGCTCTGTGCTGTACAGCTGGCATAGGCAGCTCTGCATCTGCTAGGCCAGCTCTCTCTCCCCAGTGTTAGGGGCAGGAGGGGCATTTGGGGTGGGGAGGGGTCATGGCACTGTGGAGCTTCTCTATGTCTAGCCCTCAACTGGCATTAGGATCCTGAAGTCCTTCCACCAGAGCAAGGCATCACTTCAGCCTGCCCCAGGGCTGGAGGTTCAACATCTCTGAATCAGAAGGCCGACTGGCTCCCTGCAGTCCTCCCTATGTATAGCCCTCCACTGGCATTAGAGTCCTGAAGTCCTTTCACCAGAGCAAGGCATCACTTCAGGCTGCCCCAGGGCTGGAGGTTCAACAGCTCTGAATCAGAAGGCCGACTGGCTCCCTGCAGTCCTCCCTATGTGTAGCCCTCCACTGGCATTAGAGTCCTGAAGTCCTTTCACCAGAGCAAGGCATCACTTCAGGCTGCCCCAGGGCTGGAGGTTCAACAGCTCTGAATCAGAAGGCCGACTGGCTCCCTGCAGTCGTGTGTGTCGTCCCCCCCCCTCCCCCCCCCACACACACATTGGACTGGACCTGACCTTCACACATGGAAACATGACTGAGGAGCTGGAGCCAGAGATTCTGCAGCCGCTTTGTGTTCCTTTGGGCTCTCAGACAGCTCTGATATTGCCTGTCAGGGAGATTGGTGGAACCTGAACTGCCAAACTTCCTGAGTAATTTACCAAGTGCTGCTTTTTCGCCCCTGCCCCATCGTGATTAATGTAGTTATTATATTTGCACAATCTTATCCTGCCCCTCAGCAAAACTCAATAGTTTGTGAATTGGATGTTATTGGGGAAGGCTAGTGAAGCAAAAGGAAGAGTGATCACATTTATCTTGCAGAGGAATAAGAATTTAGGATTGCAATAAACAGCATGTAATACCAAAGAGCAGAGGCATGCATCTGGGAAACTCTTTCCCCTGCTGTTTTATCTGCCTTCACCTGCTTTTCACCAAGTCAAGTGGTCTGGTGACTAAAACTGGCACAGATTCAGAGCTGTCAGGGCCAGAGGGGACAGTTCTGATCATCTAATCTGACCTGCACAGCCCAGGCAGAGAATTCTGCTCAGTGATTCCTGCCTTATGGCTGAGTGAAGGTGTCTCTTTCAGGAAGAAAGCCATTAGCCAGCATGGCCACCAGGTGACTGACCAGTGCTCCAGTTACAGTCCTCTGCACACTCCTGCTATCACCATGTGAGCTGCAGTGGTCAAGAGGGACACCACACAAACACTTGCTGAACATGACCCTTCCTTAGGGTGACCAGATGAGAGGAAGAAAATATCGGGACACATGGGGGCGGGGGTCACCGGCGGAGGGAAAAAAAACAAACGGAGTACCGTGAAATATCGGGACAAATTGCGTCCCGACCAAACATTGGTTGGGACGTGGGACAAATGCCTAGATATCGGGACGGTCCCGATTTTATTGGGATGTCTGGTCACCCTACCCTTCCTGGACCCACACTGTAGCACTCAACAGCCTGGTGACCAGAAGTAGCTAATTAGTGAGCATTGAGAGCTGTGAATCACCATCTACAGCACCTGGTGAGTTGTTACTGCTAAAGTCACAGTAGCCTCGCCCACCAGCCAGCCTCCTGGGAGCTATTCCCAGGGCAAGTGAGGCCACAGACAGTGTCATTACAGAAGGATAGAGGCAATGTGTCTAGGTATGCAGGGTCAAGTGCCCTCCCAGATTTGCCACTTGGCTTGTACTGAGCATGCTCAGTAACACTCTTGAAACCAGCTGCCCCCCCATCCCCGTCACCAGGTACAGGTTGCCTCTGCGGAAGGACCACGGCTGGCCGCAAGGGTCAGTGGAAACCAGATGACACTGAGGTTATGTCTACACTAGGAGCTATGGGTGTGATTCCCACCTTGCGTACACCCCTCCCTCCCGTGCTAGTGCAATGAGTGTTAGCATCAGTATAAATAGCAGCATAGCTGCGGTAGAACAGGCACCAGCCTCGCAGCTGAGCTGGGCTGCATACGAACCCACCTGATCCCTGTGGGTAGGCGCACAGCATGCTAAGCCATGCACACTCACACCAGCTCTCATTGAGCTGGCATCAATGTGTGCATGAGCTGGGAATCACACCCCAGCTCATGGCACAGACGAAGCCCACTAACGGGGCACTGATTCTTGCAAACATCTACACCCTGAGACACTGTCTGCACTAGATGGGCTGCTAGTGCTACATAGTCCCTGATCATCCACCCCCCGTGACCCACATTCCCCAGCTTAGACTCTACCCTCAGATCAGCACACACAGCAGCACACCAGGAGAAATAAGCTTGTTTTAAACTGCACATCTTTGCATCTGCACAATCCCCTCAACAGACACAGTTAGGAAACCCTCAGCAATGCAGAGATTTTCCTGTGCATGCTGGTGCATGGGTCTGGGTGTGACCGTGCAATAGTGCAGGGATGGGTGCTGGTGTGAGTGGATGGGGATAAAAATGGGAGTGGTGGGGTGAGAGTTGGGGTGTGAGTGAGTGTGCATGAATTGATATGGGTGACTATATGGGCACTGGACTGTGGGTGTATTGGTGGGTGGTGTGCAATAGTGTGGGTAGGTGAGTGTGGGTCTGTATGTCTGTGGGTCTGGGGTGTGGCATCAATGTGTGTGTGTGGCCTAGGGTGTGACTGTTGGTGCAGGTGGGTATGAAGGTCAGGGTGTGACTGTTGGTGCAGGTGGATTGGGCTGTGACTGTGTTGGTGTAGATGGGTGTGTGGGTTGAGGTCAGGCTGTGTGTTGGTGCAGGTGTGTGTGTGAGGCAGGGTGTGACTGTGTGCTGGTGCAAGTGTGTGTGGGATGGAGTCAGACTGTGTGTTGGTGGAGGTGAGTTGGGGTCTGACTGTGTGTTGGTGCAGGTGGGTGTGTGGGTTAAGGTCTGACTGTGTTGGTGCAGGTAGATATGTGGGGCAGGGTGTGGCTGTGTGTTGGTGGAGGTGGATTGGGGTATGAGTGTTGGTGTAGGTGGGCTGTGGTGTGACTGTGTGTTGGTGCAGGTGTTTGTCTTGGAGTGTGTGTTTTCTGTGCGTGTATTTGGGCCTGTAGAGGCCTGTGTGTGGCGAGGCCAGCAGAGTGCAGCAGGCAGGGGGCTCTGGAGTTTTTCCAACTCCCAGCCCTGTTTCCTGTGGGTCCCGCCCTGGGCGCAGGGCCTTGGCCGTGGGAATCAGTGCAAGGAGAGCTGGCTTTTCCCATCTGTGCAGCTGGGAGAAGTCATGGCCCTGGATCCTGCCTCCCATTCTGTTTCCAGCCCAGGGAGCTAGGAGTTGGTCACATGTCATGTCACTGCCGCTACTCTGCATAGTTTAGCTAGAGGCTGCGTTGAGTCCCTAAGGAGTCAAAGTCTGGGAAAGGCTGCTGGGAACCAAACAAACCTTCCCCTGGAGCAGGGATAGCAGAGATGGGCAGGACCCCACAGAGGAAAAGATTTAACTCTTCTAGTGCTGGCAGCAGAGACTGGCAGAATGCATGATTCGTACTGCCAGGGTAGAGCCCTGTGTGGGAGCATGTGGGCCCGGGCCAGCCACACGCACAGAGACCGTATCACAGACAGTCAGATACAATTGGTGCTGCCAGGCCCACACCAGAACACCCCCAAGTGGCCCTGGTTTAACTGAAATTGCTGCTTCCAGCGAGTTAGCTAAGCTGATGCAAAAGCCCTGGGTGGAAACTTGCCTCTTGATTGACCCTGGCTCCTGCCCCACCTTCCCCTTTGCCAGCAATGTGCTGAGGGTGGAGCTGTCATTTGTGTGGGGACACAGCTGTGAGCACTTGGGCTGAAAATGCTGGCTGTGGGCATCTGGGTGGCAGTGAGTTGCCAGGTGGCAGAGAGAACAAGGGCTCAAGCAAAGCAACCACAGGATGCCAGCTTGAGGAGCAGCGAGGTCGGAGAGGAGAGGGGCTGAGGTGCAGCATATTCAGCAGAGGGGTCCCTGTGCAGCAGACACTGCCCCTGTTCCAGCCTCAGAGCTCAGCCCAAAGGGTCTGCAGTGCAGCTCATCCCCAAGAGCCAGTTCCACCGTGGGGTTCTGGCCCCTCTGCATGAATCATGGGACAAAGGGGCAGCTGGATACCCCAAGCACACAGGACCCATGTCCAGCTGTCCCAGATGCAGGGGACAAGCCAGGGTGCCTCAGAGCCAGGAGTGCAGATTAGGGCACTATGGGCCATGAGTGAGGCAGACCTCCAGCCCTGCAGAGTTCTAGAGAGGTCTGAGAAGCAGGGGAACAAGGACTGACTTAGTGTGAGCTGGAGGCAGCCCAAGGACCCAGAGCTCATGCCAGAGGAGGCACAGCTAGCCTGGCCTCTGGCCCTTCACAAGGAAGAGCACTCTCGGCCCATCCTATGTGGAGGGGGAGACAGGCGTGGCTGTCACTGGTACTGTGCTGCTTCAGGGTTGCTCAGTCCCCTCCCTGCACCTACATTGCTAGGCAGCACTGAGGAGCCAGCAGACAGCAGTGCCAGCAGAGGAAGGAGGGGGCCAGGGCAGCTGCAAGGTACGGGGGAGAGGCCCTTGCTTCTGTTTCTAGATGTGAGCAACAGGTGGCACACACGAGTAATGCTGTCTAAAATCACCTCGGAGCCCCAACAATGCAGGGTGTCTAAAATCACCATAAGGCATCGCCCGCTTCCCCGCATGGATGGGCACATAAAATCACCATACAACTGAAGCACTGCAGTGCTGTGTACAATCACCATTAGGCCCCAGCACTGCAGGGGGGGGGGGGGGTGAAATCACCATTGGGCCCCAGCTAGGGTGACCAGACAGCAAGTGTGAAAAATTGGGACGGGGGGGGGGGGGGGGTAATAGGAGCCTATGTAAGAAAAAGCTCCAAAAATCGGGGCTGTCCCTATAAAATTGGGACATCTGGTCACCCTAGCCCCAGCACTCCTACATACTTCCTGTGTGATGTTAGGCAGTTGCTGAATACCTCATTTAAGCCACATGACAAAAAGCTGTTTACCTCCAATTTAACATTTGTGCTATGAAGAGAATTCTTTAGGTAGCCAAGGAAGGAGATGGGGCTGGAAGTCAGGCCCTGCTGGTTCTCAGGCCTGCACTCATGGCTCTGTCTAATCTATCCACCTTAAGGAAAAACACTACTGAGCATATTGGAATACAATTTTCAGCACTTGTCCCAATCAGCCTCCTCACAGCTAAGCTATGCTCAGCTCCCCAGGGAGCCTGTTTCCATGTCAGATCCCAATTCTCAAACCTCAACTTCTTCCTAAACATCACAAGAATGTTTCTAAATTGAGAAAGTACACGTTTCAAACTCTTCTGACTCAAAGAAAAGGGAAGGATTTTGCTAAAGTTTTTTAAAAAATCACCTGGGAAATCAGCCCAAAAGTGAATGTTTGGGAAAGTAAGGAACTGGGAAAGTAAGGACTAACCTTGTTGAAACTAGATTCAAAGGCTGGGATTGAGGTTGCAAAATCAGGAATTGTCAGAATTAAGGATGCCCATGAAACTTTAACTCTGCCCCTGATGTGCAAGCCTTAACTCTGGTCTATCCTAAATAGTGAGTGCTGGACTTTTGTGAGCTCAGAGCGGCCCATAAATAATAATGAACATTAAAGATGTTGTGTATTAATTGTGCTGATGATCATGATCATCTAGGGTAGGGATCGGCAACCTTTGGCACGTGGCCCATCAGGGAAATCCGCTGGTGGGCTGGGACGGTTTGTTTACCTGCAGTATCTGCGGGTTCAGCTGATCGCAGACCCCAGTGGCTGCGGTTCTCTGTTCCAGGCCAATGGTGGCTGCGGGAAGTGGTGCGGGCCAAGGGATGTGCTGGCCAGTGCTTCTCGCAGCCCCCATTGGCCTGGAGCGGTGAAACGCGGCCAGTGAGAGCTGTGATCAGCTGAACCCGCGGACGCTGCAGGTAAACAAACTGTCCCAGCCCGCCAGTGGATTTCCCTGACGGGCCACGTGCCAAAGGTTTCCGATCCCTGATCTAGGGTTTAAGACTGGTCACAGTCAGTTCTAATGTATATCCCTTTTACTCCATTCTAGCATTAAAACTAAAGTAAATTGGTCAGTGAAAAATAAAGTCAAAGGGTTGACTTGGCTGTAGAACAGAAGAGTGAGTTTGTGAAAATAATGAAGCCTGTTTGTGTCAGGCTGAGTATGGTCCTGCTCATTAACTTAGCACTTTGATGAAGTGGAAGTTTGTGAATGGAACATGGACTCTGACCATATTCTGTACCCAATAATTTTGAGGTTTGCCGAAATGGCCTTCTCAGACACTGATGCAGAGTGTCTGTGATGTTTTGGAAGAGCACTGTCTGAATTCAAACCCCATTGGATGGGTTCAAAACCCTCTGGGAGAGGGGGCTGAAACGTGAGTGGATTCATCAAAGAAGCCCCATGGAACAGAGTGACAGATCTGCAAGCTGAGAAGGTGTAGAGTGTGGACATTATTCAAGGGCTGGAGAAAATGTGTTACAGTGAGAGATTTAGAGCTCAGACTGGTTAGCTTGTCAAAGAGAAGATTGAGTAGTGACTTGATGACAGTGTATAAGGCCCTTCATGGAGAGAAAACAGCAGGTATCAAGGGCTCTTTAGTCTAGTGGTGGAGAAAGGCATGTGAGGCCTGAAGCCTAGAGGAGAAGGGAGGTAATTGAGGGAGCTCTCTGCTGGCATCTGCTGGAGAGCGAGCCGAGGCAACTGGGTTCGGCAGGACCTCACTTACATATTAATTGCAGGTAGTTTGGGGAGACTGGGGTGTAATTTGACTAAGTTTTGTACTTGTGGCCCATATTTTTGAGATTCCCCTATTGGGAACCCACCTGGGCAAAGCCTGGACAATGCCTGGGCACAGTCACCCTGATGAAAACTGATGTTTGCCGAGCCCTGCACAAAGCTGGTGGGTGGTTCTGTGCAATGTGGTCAGGTTGTTGTTGGGAGGGTCTCTGTGGGTGGTAGGAGCTCTGGTGGGGTTTTAAGGCCACGGATCTCTTATCCATCTGAGCTGTAATTGCCTTACATAAGCAGGGCTCACCAGGGGTTCCAGTTGTCTAGTCTCTGGTGAGCAGGGATGGGAGCCCAGCAGCAGTTCTGGTCCCCTGTGAAGTAGGCAGAGCAAAGCAGTAGATTGGTGACAGCACCCAGCAGGCAGAGCAAACCGGCAGTTAGATTCAGCCAGAGGCCACAGCTCCCAACAGGAGACCCGCAGAGTGAGAGCAGTTGCACGCGCTATGCGGGGAGCAGAGGAATTCATAGCAACTGTCTATGTCAGTTTAGTGAGGCCTCCCTGTCCTAGCTGATCAAATCCCAGCAGTGGGGCAGGTGGGAGATCCCCAGAGCTGCTTTTGAAACAGGGCCCTTGGTTTTCCTGGACTCTTGGAACCACAAACTATGAGTGAG
This sequence comes from Emys orbicularis, assembly GCF_028017835.1. NCBI lineage: Eukaryota > Metazoa > Chordata > Testudines > Emydidae > Emys > Emys orbicularis. The sequence goes on from NC_088690.1 coordinate 72,928,494, forward strand.
GAAGTTGGGAACCCACAAACTGAGAGTGGGAGGTTGGGAGGCAGAACAAACTGCATTGGCCATTCAGCAGTTTGGGACTGTGACTTACACACTCTCAGGTAATGGTGGTGGAAGGTGTTACATTGTAAATATTTGTCCCGGTTTGACCTGGCCTTTCCCTTTTGTCCCCCTAATAAAGTTAGTTTGTGTAAATCTCTCTACTTGTGAGTGGGTACAGATTTGCCTAGCACAGGTGCCCAGAGTGGTTATAGGATCCCAGGTTGCTTGGGGAGGGCTCAAGCCAAAAATCAAGAAATTGTAGTGAATCCCCTAAAATAAGGACCCCATGCTGTTGGCAGAAGGTTACAGGCAGAACAAAAAACAGTGGCTGGAAGCTGACACCAGACAAACTCAGATTAGAAATAAGATGCAGTTTTTTAGCAATGAGGCTGACTAATCATTGGAACAAACTAACAAGGGACGTGGTGGATTCTCCACATGGTGGTGTCTTCAGATAAAGCCTGGCTGCCTTTCTGGAAGATGCTTTAGTCAAACACAAATTACGGGGTGACAGTCTGTGGCACACAGGTCAAACTAGATGAGCGAATAGTCCCTCCTTGCTTTAAACTCTGCGAATCTATGAATCCCTACAAAAGACTGAGGAAGATGGGAATGTTGCTCTGAAGCCACCATGTGAAGGGAGGGTCAGCAGAGCTGCCATGTTTTGCGTAGCTCCATGTGTAATGATTTGCAGGGCATGCAAATCACACAATAAACTAATTTTCATGTTTTCACTAATTTGCATGTAACCATGCAAAAAGTGTGGTATAGTGTGGGGACATGCACTGGCCTATATGATTACCCGTGAGTGGGAGAGAGTGAATGAACAACCACCTGGCATAACATTTTCAAAAGGGCCAGATTTTCAAAAGTATTTAGGTGCGTGAAGATGCATATAGGTACCTAGGCACCTAATAACCATTGATTTAAACGCTCCCTGCTAATCAGGAATACTACTGTATGCCTCAATGATGTCCCCATTTGGGAAAGCAGGAGCAAAATCAGTAAGGAAGCCAGAGGTTTGACAACATACGACAGGCTGAGATCCTGTTTGATATTTATTAGGAATGCAGTACAATGAAACATGTGCATAGGAGAAATAATTCTTGGCAAGAGCCACAGGTTCTCTACTCTCTGGCTCATTGTGACAAAGTGGGAATGTTCGTAATGTTTTTTCTGAATACTGTGTGCATACCTCAGTTTCCCCTATGTGTTACTCAAGTATCTAGGTGGTGGGACAAGGGTGTGTGATCGTTTTAGAGACCCCTAGAGGGCAGGTGTGACTGCTGAGGGGCTGCGTGGGCACAGAGAATGGCCGACACTGTATCCTGGCAACTGATGGCTGGGGCCCATCCTCTGCAAGAATCAGCCGGAGGTGTTGGAGAACAAGTGAGGAGTGCAGGCAGAGCCATCCTAGAGAACGGCAAATTGGGGCAACCGCTCCGGGCCCCATGCTTTGGGGGCCCCACCCCTTCCACCCGAGGGAAAGTGCACCCGCCACCTGGAGGGAGAGTACATGATGGTGCCACTGCAGCCTCCTCAGTCTTGAAGCGCCGGGAGGGAGAGCGCGTGGCAAGGCCACAGACTCCCCAGCTGTGGGAAGGTGGGCAGCGTGGCCCAACCCCTTGGAGCCCAGCGGCACCGCCGAAGCGGCACCCCAATCCCTCCCCCGGCATGGTAGGTACAGTAAGTGACATCACTTCCACCCTGGGCCTCGCAACCCCCTAGGGACGGCCCTGAGTCTCCAGAAAAAGACAAAGGAAGGAGGTGGGGCAGCGGGTTGTGACTGAGGCCGAGATGCTGGAAGTTGGTCAGTCTCCTGGTTTGGGACTTGGTGCGGTGTGGTGCCCACGGCTCTGGGCTCTGGATCCCCCCAAGATGGATTTTGCTGAATGTTCCTGATTTCTGTGCTAACAAGATCTGTTTTATACTGTGTTCCCAACAACTAATAAACCCTTCTGCTTTACCTCACTGGCTGAGAGTCGCTGCTGACTGCGGAGTTGGGGTGCATGGCCCCTTTGGGGGTATGTAAGGCTTCCCCAGGTGTCCCATCCAGGGGGAATCACTGCGGAAAGCTCACGGTGTGAACAGGGGGCTGAGCGCTCCCAGGCCAGACCCAGGAAGCGCTGAGGATATCCTGCAATAGCCCCTTCTCATTGAGACCAGAAGGCTGTCAGCTCAGTTGATCCACACCTGTTGTGGTATCATGCAAAGAGAGCAGTGGGTTTGTAAGGCAGGCCAGATCCAAACCAAACTCAAATTTCCTTGCCTTTAACTTCCTTAAACTTGCCTTAAACTTCCCCTGGCAGCCAACTGGCAGCCACTGCAGAAGGCTAATGTGCTTCTTGGGGAACACTGCTAATGAACAGGCTGCTGCATTCTGCATGAGCTTTGATTTCTCAGTGGCCTTAAGGTGCATCCCCATTAAGAAGGCATTCCAGTAACCCAGCCTCATGGAGACAAGGTGGATAATAGTGGTGAGCTCTCTGCATCTGAAATGCAAACTGCTCTGCTGAGATTCACTTGCAGTTATCAGAGTAGCAGCCGTGTTAGTCTGTATCCGCAAAAATAACAGGAGTACTTGTGGCACCTTAGAGACTAACAAATTTATTAGAGCATAAGCGAAGAAGTGGGTTGTAGCCCACGAAAGCTTATGCTCTAATAAATTTGTTAGTCTCTAAGGTGCCACAAGTACTCCTGTTATACTTGCAGTTATGTGGTTCCACCTCTAGATGGCTCTGGGTTGCACCAGCAGGTTCAGAAAAGCGAGAGGCCTCAGATCACAAAGAGGGAAGCTGGGGTGTGTGTAGCTTGCTGCTGTTCTTCCTCATCGATGCCTGTTGCTTGTAATAATAATAATAATGAGGACCATAGCTCTGTGTGGTATGAAAGTCACAATGTTCTTGCCAAGCCCAGGAAATGAATATCACTCTTGGCAACAGCTGCTGCTGCTAAGAAATCCAGGAGCAGTGGGGGTCCCATGGGGCCCTGAGTGACAAAAAGCAGGCAAATCCCTCCCAGAACCGGACCTGATACCATCTTGGTCCACAGTCTACTGAAATGTAGGGATGGCCAGAGCGGACTGCACAAGTTCTTCAGCCAGCCCAGTTTCCTATTTCCCACAGGGGGCAGCACCAGCGGCTGCAGAGGAAGGTGCCAGAAACTACCTAATGTTATGCAGTAAATAACCCTTGGTTTGTGAGCTTGGGTGGTGGGGGGGATCACAAAGTAAGCCTGAACAAGACGCAGCTCACAGCAGACTGAACACTTGTTCAGAATATGCTCATGGGGGCTTGCTGGGGTTTGCTGGCTCCAGCACAGAGGGGCTCAGACACCCGGCTGGGCTCTGCTAGGCTTCCTGGGCAGGGTTTCTTCTTGACTGGGGACAAAGTTAAGTGGTGGTGTCTCCCAAACACCATCCACGTATGAAACCAACATGATCATTCCTCACAGGCCATTGTACAGATCTTTGCATTAGGACTGCTCCTTTCCTTTCTTACCCACTTTGATCTCAGTAAGACACTTAATACTACATTTCAATTATCATCACTGGATCTCTGAGTCACCACCTTGCTGAGAGGAACAGGGGAGTTTACTCTGTTTCAGGCTGCCTGCAGTCTCTGACAGATGCCCCTGCCTCAGTTACGTTTGGGTCACATATGGAAGCTTTCCTTTGCAGCCCTCAGATCTGGAGACGTGGAAGAGGAGGATGTACACCGCATCACTGAGTATCCCCCTCTCTGCTCCCAGTTTGAACCAAGCAATAACATGCCCAAAGGGAAAATGTAATCCAAACCCTGGGCAGTTAGTGGTTGGCTTATGTGTTTAAAGCATGAGAGTTTATATCCCTTAGAACAGGAGGAGCTGGTAGCACTATGTGTAGTTCTGAATGTAGTTAAGGTTGCTTGACGTTATTTCCACTTGCATTTAACTGTACCAATCTTTAATTGTTTTGGATTGAAATTTTCCATGACAGGTGTCTGCCTCAAGCTGAAGATTTTTGGAAATTACCAGCAAAAATAATTCAGCTGTTTCTGAGAACAAGATTAGACAAAAATACATTGTTTTGCCCATGTTAAAAAAAGCCTGACAACTGTTTTGTTGGGAAGTTCTAATGCCTCCATGCTTTGGACCAAGGCTTGAAATTTGGCAGGGAAATTGCGATCCAGGCTGTACACTGAATGAGGCAAAAGTCCTAGGAAAATTTTTATATAATCATGTAATTAAAGGCTGTATTGTATCATTTTGCATATGCACAAGAGGCTGAATTAAGGCTGCACAGGCAACCACTGGCATTTCCTAACTTTGGCTACTCAACTTTGAACTCTAAATGTGCTTTTGTGCATGTGTAAGGGGACTGTTGTCCCCTTACTAAAACTCTGTGGGGGTGTTTTGGTTGGCTAGCTCCCAGTACCAAAAGAAAGGGGAAGGGTCAATGGGAAATCAGGACCCTGAGACTGAGAGTCCCCAGGAACAATGGGGAGAGGCCAATGCTCCAGGTCAGCCTGATTGACAGGGCGGGCAGGCTAATCAGGGATTCAGGACGCCAGGGGGAATCCCATCCTCCGTGTGAGCTGGAATTGCCTGGGTCAGACAGGGCTGAGCTAAGGAGAAAGCAGGGGGCCAAGCTGAGCTGGGGAGCAGAGCTGTACCAGCTAGAGGGGTCAGAATAGCAGCTCAGGAAGCAGGTCAGTGCTGGGAGCAGAGTCACTGAAGCAGCCAATAGAGCAGACCTGTGCTGGGAGGACAACTGCAGCAACCAGAGCCAGAGGGGCCAGAGAAGCAGACCAGGGAGCTGGAGGCAGAGCAGCAGCAGTGCTGGGGCAGAGTGGAGCTGGAGCTGGGCTGAAGCAGTCCGGAGCCAGGTGCGGTGAGCAGCTGGGAAGAGTGAGAGGGACCCTGAGCAGCGGGCCCAGCTCAGGGAGATGCCCCCAGCCAAGATGCCTTGCAGGCCAGGCTTGGAGGGGGATCGTAACCCCGACAAGGCAGGGGCGACATTGGGAAGAAGGGTCCTGCCACCTAGAGCCTGAGAGCCTGAGAGCATGTGGTCACCGCCAGAGCAAGTGTCCGACCTGCAGCATCCCTGCAGCACAGCCAGGGTCTGAGAAGAAGGCCTGGGACTTGTGAGGAACAGACTGAACTTCCCTTACATTCCAGTGACGCTGGTTGTGATGCCCCATGCCACAGAGGGGGTGATGTGTTTTCCTTTAACTTTTCCCATTTTTTCCTTATTTTTTAAAATTGATTGCTGTTTAATAAATTGTATTTGCTTTGAACTGCATGTAACGATCAGTGGGTCAGGGAAGCATCCAGGGCAGAGAGAGCATCCCGGAGTGGGGACACCCTAGCCCCTGTCCTAAATGACCATGACAAAGTTGGGAGTCAAGCCCCCCAGGAATCCCGGACCCTGCCTTGTTGGGGTTACGAGGACTCTGCCACACAGGAGAGTGGAAGGGGAGCCCTTGAGGTCAGGCAGGCCTCTGGGTAAAAGAAGTGGGAGCAAGGACTCAGATCCTTTCGCTAGCCCATTTCACTGGAATAGTGTATAAGCCAGGAAAGTTCCCCACAATAGCGGGACTATTCCCCTGCTTACATAATTAGTGTCACAAACAGGATCCTATCCACAGGGTCCACCCCATTGGTTTACTGGTAGAGTTCTATTGCACTGTCCAGGCCTGGTCAAGAACCCTACCATGGCTGGTATTGAGGAACTACAGGCCCAGTTTGCTGAACTTCAGCACAGATTATCAGACCAAGCTGAGGCATTACAGCAAGCTAGAACAGAACAGAGAGAAGCCTTATCACTGGCTAAGGCAGTAATAGACCAACAGGCAGCAGAAGGTAAGAACCCCCCTACTATTTATGTCCCACAGGAGCAGACGGTCACAGAGTTTGATGGCTTCCTGACAAGACCAGGAGACATTATCGTAGAGGAGTGGATCAAGTCTGTGAAGGCAGCTCTGCGTGTGCTAAGAGTAAGTGAAGAAGATTGTGTGAATGTCATAGAGGAACACCTCAAGGGCCAGGCCAAAGCCACAGTAAAGTTCATAGAATCATAGAATATCAGGGTTGGAAGGGACCTCAGGAGGTCATCTAGTCCAACCCCCTGCTCAAAGCAGGACCAATTCCCAACTAAATCATCCCAGTCAGGGCTTTGTCAAGCCGGGCCTTAAAAACCTCCAAGGAAGGAGACTCCACCACCTCCCTAGGTAACGCATTCCAGTGCATTCATGGCAATGGCAGACAAGAAAGATGTCGAAAAGGTATTTGAACTCCTCCTAAAAGTGTATGGAGACAAGGTACCTATTGGAACCTGACTAAAGGAGTTCTTTGAGAGAAAGCAGGATCCTGGTGAAACTGTCCAGGTATATGCGTATGACCTCCAGGAGAGAATGAGCAAAGTGGAGCGGCGAGACCCTTGACGAGTTCCAGACCCAGATATAGTCCTGAAAGAGCAGTTGGTGATGGGGCTCTGGAATGATTCCCTCCACCGTGAAATGAAAAGGAGGTTTAAGGAAGAGCCTGGTAAGAAGTTCCATGAACTCATGCAGGCTGCCATTATGTGGTCAGTAAAAGAGGAAGTTCCTGTGGAGGAGAGGGCCAAGTCTAACCCACGTACATGAAGTGGGGGCCTAGTGACTAGAACTGCTGGGGGAAAGACCCTGCCCCAAACACAGTTAACACTGGAAAGTTTAAGTGAGGCTGTCCAAAGACTGGTGGTCCAACAGGAGGAGATGCTGAAAGCGATGACTGAGTTGATGAAAGAAAAAAATCTCATTAGTATGCCAAAGTATTCAAGGGCACTGGGATCCTGAAGATCCCCACTGAAGGATGAGCTGGGAAGGTACATTTGTTACACTTGTGAAACACCTGGGCATACTAGAGAATGTCCACTGAGAAAGAGAACAGAGTCCCAGGAACTGGAAACCAATGGGGCACCAGGAGTGAGTGGTCCATCTAGAGTAGAAGGCCAAGCAGTGGCAGAAGGATTCCTAGGTGGAAAATCACTCTGCATATAGTGTTGAAAGGAACGTGGGCAGTGCCAGCATATCTAGCGACTTCTGTAAGCGAGCATTTGGAGACTGTCCAACTGCTGAAGAATGTATAGCAGGGGTGAAGACCAGATGTTTGTTAGATACTGGCTCAGAAGTCACCACCATTACTGAGTCGCATTTTCAAAAATATTTGAAAGACAAGTTGCTGACCATGCACAGCACACAGTTTGAACGCTTAACAGCAGTTAATGCACTGGCAATCCCAGTGGAGGGATGCCTTGAAGCAGACATAGAGCACATGGGCCAGACACTGCCAGGGAAATGCATCTTCATCCTGAAAGACAAAGCCTCTGAAGGGAGCCATATGGGAGAAGGAGTCCCAGGGATTCTAGGGATGAACATCATTAGTGAGCTGTAGGAATTACTGTTGCCAGTAGCAGGAATCAGTGGGATGAACCGTCATGGGCACTCTAAGAAGAATGCTGTGCTGAGTAGAGTACTGACTCGAGCAGAGAGGCAAAACCATTCTCTGGGCCCTGCGGGGCAGATTGGAAATGTTAAAGTGGGCAGAAAACAAAAGACTGTTATTCCTCCTCGGAGAGGGAAGATCCTTGATGAACACTGCTGGGTACCAGGAAATACCAATAGATATCAAGCTCTTGTACAGCCTACATCTGGGGTAAACCTACCTAATGGGTTCCAGCCAGCCAATGTACTGACTAATGCCATCAAAGGAAGAATACCAGTGAGTCTTCTAAACTCAAGTTTGAAGGCTGTGGAGTTGCATCCTCAAAACAGAATTGCAGAGGTACACTGGCCTGAGGGAGTGGTTCCTCAGGTAAAGGTAACATTTGAAGAGAATGGAAATGAGCTGCGGGTGACAAGGAGGGAGAAGGGAGGACGAGTTACCTTTCCTCAAGAAAGATGTGGTGAGAGATTGCCAATACCAGTTCAAGTGGCACGCCAACGGCTGATTCCTGCACCGGTGGCTAACTTAAGAGTGTTGCCAGAGAAGCATTGTGATGGGGCCATGCCCCACCCCCTGAGAAAAAGGGCTTAACAAGGCCAGAGAGGCTGTGCTGACTCACAGCCAATCAGAGAAGGCCTGGGGAGAGCCAATCAGGGCAGGGGGGGAGGCAGCCAATCAGGATTGGGCTAGGTCCTATATAAAGGCTGCCCAGCTAGAGAGAAGTCATCACTCCCTGGCCAGCAAGGGAGAAGGACTGGCTCCTGACAAAAGGAGCAGCACCTTGGCCAGAGCAGTGCTGGGCAGGCTTGGGGGAGCAGATAGGAGCTCCAGCCCATTACCTGCCAGGCTGCGGCCCTGCTGCAAAGGGTCAGGAAGGTGCATAGGGCCAAAGGGAAAGTGGCCCAGGGGAACTAAGCAGGCGAGAGGGGAAGGAAGAAGGGCAAAGGGAGGCTGCTGCTAGAGGGCCCCTGGATCGAGGCCCAGAGTAGTGGGTGGGTCTGGGTCCCCCCCTTTCCCCCTTTGTGAAGAGGGGCCAAGACAGACTGCAACTGGCCCCTGAGATAAGGGGCTAGACTACAAGGTTGCGGTTGGCCACTGAGGCAGGTGCAGACAGAAGGACTGCTGTTACCAACAATCTCCCGGAAGGGGGTGAGATGGGACTAGTGGGCACTGCCGGAGGGCAGTGTCCTGAAGTAAACGGGAGACTGTCCAGAGAAGGACGCCGCTGAGCAGGGAGCCACGTGAGTCCCAGGGCAGCAGAGCTAATGATGGGCCCGACACCATGCGTCAAGGGCGCTCCGCAGTGGTCAAGAACTAATTCCCGGAGCAACCGGCAGGAGGTGCCAGCGGTGGTGAGTCACACGCATCAAGAAGTCTTTTTTAAGGATCAGTGACTAATTTCAATGACTGGGTCAAAGGTGTCCATGACAGGCCAAAGACAGCCAGTGAAGTTGCTCTCAGTACAACTAAAGACACAGCCCAAAGTAGGAAAAGGACTTATGATCGCAAGTCCCGTGGGGCTCTCATCAGACCTGGTGTCTGTGTACCAGTTTGTAGCCATAGACGCTGGAGACGTAGTAAAATACAGGACAAATGGGAGCCAAATCTCCACACAGTGGTCACTCACAACAATTCTGAACTGTTGGTTTACACTATCCAGCCTGAACAAGGAGGTCCTGAGAGAGTGGTATATAGGGACCAGCTAAAACGTTGGACTTTTCGTCTGACCACAGCTCATAGGAGGCATAGAGCAGCATGTCCCGAGGAGACTGAAACCAATGGGGCAAACCCAAACCCTGATGAAAATGGTCAGATCCCTCAAATTGGCATGGTGTTACCTGGGTACAGGGAATAGAAAAATGGGTAATGAACCATCAGTCCTAAGAAGGTCCCAGAGAACTACTAAGGATGTACTGCCTGTTAAACTTGGAGATGATTATGTTATTGGTTCTATGTAGTGTTTTAATTAATATTGTCACGTATAGTATGAAGAAGTAGATGTAGAATGTTAGATATGTTAAATGTTCTTTTGATAATTGTTAATGGGTTTTTAATATGACATGATGTGGGTATATGTTGTTAATATGGGGCCTGGATGTACCAGTGTGAATGCTGTGGCAGAATTTTAGCAAGGGGGAATATAAGGGGACTGTTGTCCCCTCACTAAAACCCAATGGGGGTGTTTTGGCTGGCTCCCAGTACCAAAAGAAAGGGGAAGGGTCGTTGGGAAATCAGGATACTGAGACCGACAGGCCCCAGGCACAATGGGGAGAGGCCAATGCTCCAGGTCAGCCTGATTGACAGGGTGGGCAGGCTAATCAGGGAGTCAGGAGGAGCCAGGAAAGTTCCCCACAATAGCAGGACCATTCCCTCGCTTACACGTGTAATACATTTTATCCTGGCCAATAGAATGGTGGAGGTTCTCATTATCCAGATTGATGTCTTGGATGTTTTGAGTCCTACTAAACTCTTAGTCACAAATTTAACAGTTAAATCACGAGAATCAGTGAAGGAGGCCCCTGTCATGTGACAGAGATATTGCCCTGGCAACCCTAAAGCTGCTTGTGTGACTGCGGTCAGGAGCTACAAGCCCCCGTTTCTCACCAGCTCTCCATTATTAATATGGCCAATGCCAAGGGTCAGAATCAGGAGTCAGGGCTCCCAAAGCATGAGCTTGGCTTAAAAAATCATGAAAATATTAAAAAATACATTTTAGGCTCCTTTTCTTTGCCTCTTTTTATGGTCTCTGAGCCTTTGGGGCACCCTCATTTCATGTTTCGTCCACTTTTGTCCCAAACCATGGGGGCTAGAAAGTTACTTGTTTTTACATATAAGTTAAGCCACTCACCTAATCACATGAACCCAGCTCCTGGGGCTTTAATGAGAAGGCACACAGTAAGACTGCAAGAGTTGGCAACACTTGCATGGTGTCAGAAGAAAGTTGCCTCTTTCACTACTGTAGTGAATGACCTCTGCTGCAGCCCCAGCCTGGAAGGGGACCTGGCAGAGAGCTGGAGCAGGAGGGAGAGCGTGGCAGGCCCAGGGACATGAGGGATCTCCATTACTTGCTGCAGCAGCACATGGGGCTAAAAAATCCTTTGTCTGGCTGGGGGAGAATTCACAGATGTGCTAACGTATCTTAGCAAAAACATCTCAAATATGTCACAGTTCAGTGCTCCACTTTGGAATGTTGTTTTAGAACAGCACATGGTGATCAGCTCGAGAAAAGCTTTAGGGAATTAAAACTGTTGCCACAGAAGCACCAACAGTGGAATATTTTGAGATTACCAATGAGCCTAAGGTCTCAGATGCTGCTAACATGATCTGGGGCTGTTCTTCTGCAAGGGGATTGCCCACTGGCATGTGCTCCCAGAACACCGACTAACAGCACAGAAAAATGCTCAGAACAAAACTTGACAGAAGTTTCATGCATATGTGTAGAAATCATCTGAGGGCAGAGACTCAGCAGACAATGTTGGAAGCCATATTGCAGGGACCATTGTGCAAAGCACTGCCCAGGCTTCAGAGAACAGCCAGGAAATTGCCAACATGCTTATGCAATGTCTAATGCAGGCCTGGGAGGAGCTTCTGAGGGCACAACTGCTTCCAAGAGTGTCTATACCTAGTGGAAAGCAAGGAGTATGGGAAGAAGCATTTGAAGCAAAATATCAAAAAAGGCAAAAAAAATTTAACTTTGACAAGCTCAAATGAAAAACATAAAATGAGCCAACAGCTTGAGAGGATCATAAAACTTTTCAAACTCAAAGAAAATGAAATTATTTCTCAGCCTAAACATGTGTCCAGGCTCAAAGTAGCAAAGGCTAATATAACAGGGTCTGTCACCTACCTTTGGCGTCTGCTGTTACATATCTTGTGGCAATGAGTTCCACAGACAGGGGAGCCTTACATCCGAGAGAAGACTAAAAGATGAGGAGAGCCAAGGAAGTTGGAGAGCATATGTGTCAGTGATGATGTGGGAGAGGTCTAGAGAAGAGCGATTGGGCTCCAGTCCCAGACACAACCCTAGGAACCTCCATCTTGAAGTGTCCAATTATGCCCGCTGGACGCTGCAAGCTTATATGAGTTCGTCAATTTAACAAAGAAATTGATATGTACCAGGCTTGTTCTCCCAAGGGGAGTTTCTGACACGCTTCAAACCAAACACACTGCTTCAGGTAGAATAAACAAACGAATTTATTAACTACAAAAGATAGATTTTAAGTGATTATAAGTCAAAGCACAACAAGTCAGATTTGGTCAAATGAAATAAAAGCAAAACACATTCTAAGCTGATTTTAACACTTTCAGTGCCTGTAGTGGGGCAGCTGCCCTACTCCTGAAGAACAGGGATTAAATCAGCCAAGCTAGGCTGATTGGGGAAGCAGTCACAGCTGTGGCCAGCTCAATCAGGGCCCAGCTGGCCCTTATAAGAGAGCTGGGGGCCAAGCACTGAAAGAGTTTCTCTCCAGCCCTGGAGGGAGAAGGGCTAGCTGCCTGAGAGGAAGGTACATGAACTGGAGCAGTGCTGGGGAATACGGCAAGGGAGTTGGGGAGCTCCAGCCTGGTAAAACCCTAGGCTGCAGGCCTTCTTGAAGGCCTCTGAAGGTACTGGGGCTATAGAGTGCAGCCTGGGAATAGGCAGGGGCAGCAGATCCTAACCCCTTGCCAATGATGAGTGGCCATTACAGACTGCCATCTGCCCCAGTGAGACGGGCCTAGATGATGACTGGCAGTAGCCACTGAGGGAAGGTGGGTTTAGAGGGTTGGGGGTTCCCCTGGGAGGGGAGACCAGAGAATGGGGGTACTGCTGGGGCAGAACCTCGAGGTAAAGGGACATCTGGGTCCAGGAGGGACACGGGGCCTGAGGCAGGTGAGACATCGGCCAGCAGAGGGTGCTCCGGAGCTGGAGTTGAGCTAATTCCCAAAACGACCACCAGGAGGCACTGAGGCGGTGAGTCTTTGCATCGCTACGGTGCCCTTACAAATTTAGATGCTTCTCACCAGAGGCTGGCTGGTTGCCCTTCAGCCAGGCTCCCCCCTTTGATAAGCGCTTCAGTCGCTTGGTGGTGGTGTCTGTAGATGGAGGTGGAAGAGAGAGAGCATGGCAAACGTCTCTCCCTTTAATCATGTTATTTCTTCCCTCTTGGCTTTGTCCCCTCTTCCTTCCCCCCCCCCCCCAGTCAGGTGAGTATTACCGCATCATAGTCTCAAACTTCCCAAGGGAAGGGGGGTGACTCACTCAAGAGTCCAACAGATTCTTTGTTCCTGCTAAGCTGGGCTGGGTTTGTCCCATACATGCCCTGATGAGGTGTGAACTGCCCCTCTGCTCCAGGAGAGTTTTTCCTGGGCTTGTTTTAAGCCATGAGGACACATTTTCAGCCTCATAACTATATACATGAAACTCAACCTATAACATTACTATAACAATAATGCTCAGTGAATCATAGAATATCAGGGTTGGAAGGGATCTCAGGAGGTCATCTAGTCCAACGCCCCTGCTCAAAGCAGGACCAATCCCCAACTAAATCATCCCAGTCAGGGCTTTGTCAAGCCTGACCTTAAAAACTCCTAAGGAAGGAGATTCCACCACCTTCCTAGGTAACCCATTCCAGTGCTTCACCACCCTCCTAGTGAGCCTTCCGAAGACACCTGACATGACAAACTTTGCATTGGATACCACACAATCATATTATAAGGATGAACATGGGAGTCCAGGGTGTTTCCCCAAGGCACAGAGCATCACAGACCCCATATCTGAGAGATCGCTGCCTCTCCATGCCAGCCTGCCACTGCTGCCATCAGCTGAAGTGCTTGATCCTGAGCCCTGCTGGTATAAGGGAGGGGCCGTGGGCAGCTTGCTCTCCACTAGGACCCTGTGCACTTGCATTTCACTCCCCTTTAGTCTTCAGGGCCCAGTGCCAGGCTCCTCCTCTGCCCTGGGCAGTAGCGACTGGTGAGCAGAGGGAGGCCGGGCAATCACTCATGGCTCTGGGGCAGGAGAACCAGTGAACAATGGGATGGCTGGAGTTGTCAAGGAGGCCAGCAGCAAATTGGGGCTGGTTGTAGTGTAGTGGAGCGCTCGGTGCCTGCAGGAAGGAAGCTACTAGCAGAGCATGAGCAGTGCCAAGCATCATAGGGGCAGTCAGTGACAGGGAGGGGCTGTGGAGACCCTGCAGCTGGGCAGGGAGAGGGTAAACAGGTCACCTCACTAGCATGGCCTGCAGGCCAGGGCCACTAACCAAACATGACTGCTGCTCCCCAGCCAAGGCGGGGGTGTGGTTACCAGCCCTGCTCTGTGCCATGCCTTTCCCTTTGCTCTCTCCCCTCATGGCACATCTGCTGTCAAAGAGCTGGCCATGCTGCCCCTTTCTCCAGATCCTGTGCCTGTGCCTGATCTCCAGAGCCCCAGCTCCATGAGGCCTCATTGGTGTAGGGCCTTTCGCTGACCTATTCCCCCAGGATAGGAGCCACTGGAAGAGACACAGGATGGACCTGGGGATCAGCTGTCACTTCCCCTCCCATGGGCTGTCCCTGCTCTTGCTGCCCCTTCCCCTTCAGCCCAGTTTCCCTGGAGCTGTTGTATTAATTTCAATGGAATAAATGGGCCCCAAAAGTCAACGGTGTTAACCTGACCTTGTCACTGTCCAACATTACAAAGGGTTACACAACATTTAGGGTTTGGTATCCCGATACTACAGCCTGCCATAGCAAACACCCCATTAAACAGCCTGTTAACCTTTTATTGAAGATACAGAAAAGGTGTAAAAACAGTTCAAGCATCTGAAATGTAAAATATTAAGTCAGGCTGTCAGTGTAACCACATCCTTGTTCCCTTCCCTTCAGCTGGAGAGAACTTTTAGAGGGAAAAACTATCTTGTTTGACAGTCTCTTAGATGGTACCAGAGATGGTAATAAGTGGCCTTTCGGGAAGAAAAGAGGAAGTTAGCTAGGCTGGGCTGGAGCTGGAGCTGTCATTATTGTTAAACTCTGATTCCATTTCCTGAGAAGACAAAACAAGTCAAACACACAAAATGGGGAGAGACAAGAACTGCAAAGAGAGAAAATGCAGCATCTGGCTCTGGTGTCAACTTTCACTTCTTTCACTGTGGGATAAACACAGGCCCAGCACATATTATTTCTTATCAGCCACTCTGAGACCTGGCAAATTTGGATCAGCATGGGGCTGTTTAGGGAATCACTTTGAGCTGTCTCTCTGGTCACACAGGCTTACAGCAGTGTTGCAAAATATGCAGTCTTAGCCGGCTCAGCCTGGCTCTTATTAAACAGAAGGAAAAGGGGAGAGAGAGAGGACAGAGAAGAAATAAAGTAGGAAAGGAAAAGGACACATTTTGGGCTGGTGGAAGACAAAGTCTCACATCCCTAGAGGTGTTTGGGTTACAGCCGGAGCTGGTGGAGGTGATGATGCCACGTGGGTCCCTCTCTCTGGCCCAGTCTTGTCAGGACAGCTCTCAGGATGGGTCCCAGGAGACAGTGGAGGTGACAGCCAAGATGGAGCTCACTCCTCCCCCTTCTTTCAGTCATCCAGTGTAGCAGCAGCCTCCATCTATTTGTCCATATTTTCCCCCCAAATTTTCTTTCTTAAGGACCCCAAAAGGGAATGGTGGGTAGAATAGACCATCCCCTCATTATTTTGTCCACCAATTAGGTCTACTTTCTGGCACACCAATTTTGGTTCATTGATTTTCGGGCTCATATTAGGCATTATCCTAGCATAGTCCTTGAGTTATGCCAGGAGGCTGTTTTGCTTGGACTAAGTCAGTTTTTCTGTCTTGCTTTTGCACCTTTTCCCATCAACATTTGTTATCAGCTACCGTAACATTTTATATTCTTTCACTCACTTTTCACAGTTGAGTTCACAATTAGGGTAAATTTGTAGACCCAGTTCATAGAAGATCATAGAAGATTAGGGTTGGAAGAGACCTCAGGAGGTCATCTAGTTCAAAGCAGGACCAACCCCAACTAAATCATCCCAGTCAGGGCTTTTTCAAGCTTTAAAAACCTCTAAGGATGGAGATTCCACCACCTCCCTAGGTAATCCATTCCAGTGCTTCACCACCCTCCTAGTGAAATAGCTTTTCCTAATATCTAACCTAGACCTCCCCCACTGCAACTAGAGACCATTGCTCCTTGTTCCATCATCTGCCACCATTGAGAACAGCCTAGCTCCATCCTCTTTGGAATTCCCCTTCAGGTAGTTGAAGGCTGCTATCAAATCCCCCTTCACTCTTCTCTTCTACAGACTAAATAAGCCCAGTTCCCTCAGCCTCTCCTCATAAGTTATGTTCCCCAGCCCCCTAATCATTTTAGTTGCCCTCTGCTGGACTCTCCAATTTGTCCACATCCTTTCTGTAGAGGGGGGCCCAGAACTGGATGCAATACTCCAGATGGGGCCTCACCAGTGCCAAATAGAGGGGAATAATCACTTACCTCGATCTCCTGGCAATGCTCCTACTAATGCAGCCCAATATGCCGTTAGCCTTCTTGGCAACAAGGGCACACTGTTGACTCATATCCAGCTTCTCATCCACTGTAATCCCCAGGTCCTTTTCTGCAGAACTGCCGCTTAGCCAGTCGGTCCCCAGCCTATAGCAGTGCATGGGATTCTTCCGTCCTAAGTGCAGGACTCTGCATTTGTCCTTGTCGAACCTCATCAGATTTCTTTTAGTCCAATCCTACAATTTATCTAGGTCACTCTGGACTCTATCCCTACCCTCCAGCATATCTACCTCTTCCCCCAGCTTAGTGTCATCCTTGAACTTGCTGAGGGTGCAATCCATCCCATCATCCATATAATTAATGAAAATGCTGAAGAAAACCAGCCCCAGGACAGACCCCTGAGGCACCTCCGCTTGATACCGGCTGCCAACTAGACATCGAGCCGTTGATCACTACCCATTGAACCCGACAATCTAGCCAGCTTTCTATCCACCTTGTACTCCATTCATCCAATCCATACATTTTTAGCTTGCTGGGAAGAATACTGTGGGAGACCTTATCAAAAGCTTTGCTAAAGTCAAGATATATCACGTCCACCACTTTCTCCTATAGCCACAGAGCCAGTTATCTTATCATAGAAGGCAATCAGGTTGGTCAGGCATGATTTGCCCTTGGTGAATCCATATTGAATGTTCCTGATCACCTTCCTCTCCTCCAGGTGCTTCAAAATGGATTCCTTGAGGACCCGCTCATGATTTTTCCAGGGACTGAGGTGAGGCTGACCGGTCTGTAGTTCCCCTGGATTCTCCTTCTTCCCTTTTTTAAAGTTATTACAACAGTTCCACAATCTACCAGGTCCTGGCTCCTCTCTCACCTCTGGCCAAAAGCATCTGTTACCCTCTGCACCTCCACTATCCCAAAACTGTGGGCCTCAGATACCACCAATTTCCTTCCATTTCCCAATAACCCTGGGTCATCTCCACAACCACAAAGCCTCCCTGGCGCTGGCTGCTTCAATCTCTCTAGCCCAAGTTCCTTCATAATTACTGGCTCCCAAAAGGCCAAGCTCTTTGACACATGCACATGCTCTAGTCTAACCTAACCTTTTCTGGCTCCAGTTCCTTTCTGCCTTCGAACCCCTAGGCCTCAGTTCAACTTTCTCTCCCCCTCGGGCACACCCCTACCAGTCAGGCTTTCCCTGCATAGTCACATAATTCTGGGCAAAATGACAATGTCATAGACTACTGGATATAGCCTATAATGAAATAAACTATGCACATGACTGCAGCTCCCAAAAGCCTCCTGTCAAAGCCACTGAAGTTAGTCTCCCAGCCCTCCTCCTCAGCGGTAGATGGGTTAGAACATAGCCCAGGAGTCATCACTTCAAGTTCTCCTGCTCCAGCTCCTCCCAAAGGAAAGTCCTTGCACTTTTTTCTATGAGGTGATATGCACCTGCAGGGGTTATTTTCTTTATTAATACCTTGTGACTATGTTCCACTGGTTAATTATATGTCACTTACGTATTTCTGCTTTCTGTCTCAAATTTTCTGTCTTTAATTTCATTCAGTGCTCCTTGTTCCTGTATTATGGGTGTAAGCAGAGTCAGGATGAGCTCTACCCTGACATCTGGTGGTGAATTATGGCGAGTGTGGAAAAGAACTCCAGGGGCTGATCTTGTTTGCACACCCACCCGCCTGGCATGAGACAACAGCAACTGATAGTGGTTACTTTGGATGGGGTGGGATCCCCAGTTTCTCTGTTATTGGGGCAGGAGGAATAAAGTGTTGTTACCCTGATTATGTGACTCAAGGACAATGAAACTGTTTTATGACAGAGTGTCTCACCATCACCTAAGTAGCACTCGCTAGACAAGGGACTTGGGTTCCACAACCCAGTGAATTAAGAGAGGATGGGGATAGGTATTTGTACCTGATGGTATGGGTGCTCTTTGAGGGCCTGAAATACTAATTGCACCATCTTCTCTCTCCACTGTTGAATGTCAGAGTTAGCTTTGATTCTATTAGGAGTCTAGTTACAAGCTGCTGAGCTGAATTCACTTTGGGCCAACGGTGCACCAGCAGTGGGGCTCCCCTACTATGAGCTGAAATCACAAAAGAGCTAAAGTTATTAAGAGCTGAGATCACTGGGTGCTGTGTTAACTAGTGGGGGAGCCTGAAGCTATATTGCTAAGTGGCTGGTGGAGCAGTTTGCGGGGATGGCTGGAGGAGCAGCGAGCGGCACGGAGCCTTGTGGGGATGGTTGGAGCGGCCCAAGGAACGGCGAGCGGAGCTGTTTGCAGGGACGGCTGGAGCGGCTCACAGGTCGGTAAGCGGAGCGGAGCAGCTCGTAGAGCAGAGCAGTTCATGGGATGGCAGGAAGTGGACTGGCTCGTGGTGAAGGCTGCGGCGGAACCCCACGGAGAGACGGCCGGCCGGCCTTGGATCACGGAAGGTGCCCCTTAACACCCTGCGTGCCCCCCTTTTACTCTGGGGCTGCACTGACCAGGGACAGAGACTTTGGGGGTTGTTGGACTTTTTGGACTTTGGGTGGTTGCTGGACCCAAGAGACTTTGGGGGTGTTGGACTTTGGGGACTCTGGGTGATTTTTGGGTTGCTGGATTCAAGAACCAAAGGGAAAGGACACAGCCCAATTTGCTGGGGTGGGTCTTTTGCTCATGGTTTGTGTTATGAATCCTGTTTGTGGTGTTTTTCCAATTTAATGCTGATGTCGTTTACCTCATGTTATTAAACATTTTCTGCTACACTCAGACTCCGTGCTTGCGAGAGGGGAAGTATTGCCTCTTAGAGGCGCCCAGGGGGTGGTATGTAATTGTCCCAGGTCACTGGGTGGGGGCTCGAGCCGGTTTTGCATTGCGTTATTGAAACGGAACCCCTAGATACAGAACCCGGCCCTTGTTGCTGCCAACTTAGATGGGCAGAAGGGTTACATGGGGAAGGGTACACAGGACACAGTGATTTATAAAATGCTAAAATTCTCTATCCTCTATTGCCTTCTCCTTTCTTCACTTTTTTGACTTGTGCTGTGCATTGACCGTGTGTTTTCACTGTCTTTAATGACTCCTGCATCTCTTTCCTGAGAGGTTACAACTAATTCAGAGCCCATCCATGTGTGCAAGAATTTCAATAATAAATCAGTTCTCCCTGCTAGCCTGCCCCACAAACACTCTTGCATAGGAATGCAGGCCTGACTCATTCCACTGGGCATGGACCTGTCTCTGTTTGGGACCATCTCAGCCTGTTTCAAATGATTACAGTGAACCCCGCCCCTAGAAACTGGAGCACTTCCCACCTGTCTGCACTAATAATGCCAGGTACCTGCTTGCCTCTGTTCTAACTGGAAGGAAACAATGCTCAGGGATACTCAAAGTGAGAGAGAGAGGGGCCGCCATAGGAGAGGAGGGGCTTGAGCGAGGGGCGAAGAGTAGAGGGAACAGAGACCAGAGAGTGAGGAAGACAGACCTGAGAGGGTGAGTAAAGGGGATGCAAGAAACACACGTGCATGCACACACACACCCAGCCACTGCACTAAAACATTCTCTTCCACGGTAGCTCAAAAGGTTTTCATCCTTTAACTAAGACAGTGACGAGAGGTTTATTCAAGTAGAAAATTTTTAATTGCATTCTCTTGTAGTCAAATATTAATGGCAGGACCTTGTATAAATAAAAGTGAATAATGCAACAGCTTAGCTGACAACATTGTTTCACATTCACTGCAGCTTGTGAACCTTCATTAAAACAGATTATTTTTGTTTTGGCGATTTAACCAGCTACTCTACTTTCCCCTTTTGCTAACCTGGTATGCCCAGGCCTACAGAGATCCCAGGCCAAGTAGGAGCTCATAAACTTCAATTGGAAACAGCATCAGAAATGTTCCAGGGCATTAATTCATTCTGAGGCACAGAACATCGCTCCATATGGTTCTAGGCTAGGAGAAAGGGAAAGAAACTCCTCCCAGCCCCACTAGATATACCCACAAACCCCATACCGCACAAACCTCTATACATATAGCCCACTATAAACTCCCAGTCCTACGGACATCCATGCAAGCCTATCTATAACTATGTGCCCATAGCCCCCTAAGCCCTATTCACACTCACACATACCCATACATACCACACCCATACTAAACCTTCACACATCTCTTTAAAGACACAGAAATTTCCAGGCCAGAAGTGTTCTGTTCTGTTCTGATCATCCTGTGGAACGCAGCCTGGAGCATGTCACCCAGGGACTCCTGCATAGATCCCAGCAGTGTCTAAATGAGTTGGAGGAGATCTTTTTGACAGACACATCCCATTCTGAGGTGAACCTTTCCAGGTCATACCCCTCCGTACATTAATCAGCTCATCAGTTCCCCTCACTGCTAAAAACTTGTGCCTTATTTCCACTCTGAATTGTCTACACTCAGCTTCCAGCCATTGGCCCCTGTGTTGCCTTTGCTAGATTAAAATGTCTTCTGCTACCTGAAAGCTTCTCTCCACGGAGATGCCTACAAAGCATGATCACATCTCTTCTTAACTAAGTTATTTTTGGCAAAAAATTGTGGAAAAGTGAAGTTTTGGTCACAACAAAACGCTTAGTGAATTTGTGTTGAGTTCTCTGAATGGCTTCAGCCAAACTGAAAAATCTAAATAGGACTATAACAATGTTTAAAAGGGGACTGGATAAATTCATGGCAGCTAAGTCCATAAATGGCTATTAGCCAGGATGGGTAAGAATGGTGTCCCTAGCCTCTGTTCGTCAGAGGATGGAGATGGATGGCAGGAGAGAGATCACTTGATCATTGCCTGTTAGGTTCACTCCATCTGGGGCACCTGGCATTGGCCACTGTCGGTAGACAGATACTGGGCTAGATGGACCTTTGGTCTGACCCAGTACGGCCTTTGAGGCGCAAGTGGTGTTCTCGTCCATCCTCCCTGTGCAAGGAAAAGGCCTGGGTAGAGACCGTCGAATCGTGGAAGTCAATGAATGGCTACGCAGGTGGTGTCGGAGAGAAGGCTTTGGATTCTTCGACCATGGGATGGTGTTCCAAGAAGGAGGAGTGCTGGGAAGAGACGGGCTCCACCTAACGAAGAGAGGGAAGAGCATCTTCGCCAGCAGGCTGGCTAACCTAGTGAGGAGGGCTTTAAACTAGGTTCACCGGGGGAAGGAGACCAAAGCCCTGAGGTAAGTGGGGAAATGGGATCCTGGGAGGAAGCACAAGCAGGAGAGCGCAAGAGGGGAGGACTCCTGTCTCATGCTGAGAAAGAGGGACGATCGATGAGTTATCTTAAGTGCCTATACACAAATGCAAGAAGCCTGGGAAACAAGCAGGGAGAACTGGAAGTCCTGGCACAATCAGGGAACTATGATGCGATTGGAATAACAGAGACTTGGTGGGATAACTCACATGACTGGAGTACTGTCATGGATGGATATAAACTGTTCAGGAAGGACAGGCAGGGCAGAAAAGGTGGGGGAGTTGCGTTGTATGTAAGAGAGGAGTATGACTGCTCAGAGCTCCGATATGAAACTGCAGAAAAACCTGAGAGTCTCTGGATAAAGTTGAGAAGTGTGAGCAACAAGGGTGATGTCGTGGTTGGAGTCTGCTATAGACCACCAGACCAGGGGGATGAGGTGGATGAGGCTTTCTTCTGGCAACTAGCAGAAGTTGCTAGATCGCAGGCCCTGGTTCTCATGGGAGACTTTAATCACCCTGATATCTGCTGGGAGAGCAATACAGCGGTGCACAGACAATCCAGGAAGTTTTTGGAAAGTGTAGGGGACAATTTCCTGGTGCAAGTGCTGGAGGAACCAACTAGGGGCAGAGCTTTTCTTGACCTGCTGCTCACAAACAGGGAAGAATTAGTAGGGGAAGCAAAAGTGGATGGGAACCTGGGAGGCAGTGACCATGAGATGGTCGAGTTCAGGATCCTGACACAAGGAAGAAAGGAGAGCAGCAGAATACGGACCCTGGACTTCAGAAAAGCAGACTTTGACTCCCTCAGGGAACAGATGGGCAGGATCCCCTGGGAGAATAACATGAAGGGCAAAGGGGTCCAGGAGAGCTGGCTGTATTTTAAAGAATCCTTATTGCGGTTGCAGGAAAAAAACATCCCGATGTGTAGAAAGAATAGTAAATATGGCAGGCGACCAGCTTGGCTAAACAGTGAAATCCTTGCTGAACTTAAACGCAAAAAAGAAGCTTACAAGAAGTGGAAGATTGGACAAATGACCAGGGAGGAGTATAAAACTATTGCTCAGGCATGCAGGAATGAAATCAGGAAGGCCAAATCACACTTGGAGTTGCAGCTAGCAAGAGATGTTAAGAGTAACAAGAAAGGTTTCTTCAGGTATGTTAGCAACAAGAAGAAAGTCAAGGAAAGTGTGGGCCCCTTACTGAATGTGGGAGGCAACCTAGTGACCGAGGATGTGGAAAAAGCTAATGTACTCAATGATTTTTTTGCCTCTGTCTTCACAAACAAGGTCAGCTCCCAGACTGCTGCACTGGGCAGCACAATATGGGGAGAAGGTGACCAGCCCTATGTGGAGAAAGAAGTGGTTCGGGACTATTTAGAAAAACTGGATGTGCACAAGTCCATGGGGCCGGATGCGCTGCATCCGAGGGTGCTAAAGGAGTTGGCGGATGAGATTGCAGAGCCATTAGCCATTATTTTTGAAAACTCATGGCGATTGGGGGAGGTCCCGGATGACTGGAAAAAGGCTAATGTAGTGCCCATCTTTAAAAAAGGGAAGAAGGAGGATCCGGGGAACTACAGGCCAGTCAGCCTCACCTCAGTCCCTGGAAAAATCATGGAACAGGTCCTCAAGGAATCAATTATGAAACACTTAGAGGAGAGGAAAGTGATCAGGAACAGTCAGCATGGATTCACCAAAGGGAAGTCGTGCCTGACTAACCTAATTGCCTTCTATGATGAGATAACTGGCCCTGTGGATGAGGGGAAAGCAGTGGATGTGTTATTCCTTGACTTTAGCAAAGCTTTTGATACAGTCTCCCACAGTATTCTTGCCGCCAAGTTAAAGAAATATGGGCTGGATGAATGGACTGTAAGGTGGATAGAAAGCTGGCTAGATCGTCGGGCTCAACGGGTAGTGATCAATGGCTCCATGTCTAGTTGGCAGCCGGTTTCAAGTGGAGTGCCCCAAGGGTCGGTCCTGGGGCCGGTTTTGTTTAATATCTTTATTAATGATCTGGAGGATGGTGTGGACTGCACTCTCAGCAAGTTTGCAGATGACACTAAACTAGGAGGCGTGGTAGATACACTAGGGGGTAGGGATCGGATACAGAGGGACCTAGACAAATTAGAGGATTGGGCCAAAAGAAACCTGATGAGGTTCAACAAGGACAAGTGCAGAGTCCTGCACTTAGGATGGAAGAATCCCATGCACTGCTACAGACTAGGGACCGAATGGCTAGGTAGCAGTTCTGCAGAAAAGGACCTAGGGGTCACAGTGGACGAGAAGCTGGATATGAGTCAACAGTGTGCTCTTGTTGCCAAGAAGGCTAACGGCATTTTGGGCTGTATAAGTAGGGGCATTGCCAGCAGATCGAGGAACGTGATCGTTCCCCTTTATTCGACATTGGTGAGGCCTCATCTGGAATACTGTGTCCAATTTTGGGCCCCACACTACAAGAAGGATGTGGAAAAATTGGAAAGAGTCCAGCGGAGGGCAACAAAAATGATTAGGGGTCTGGAGCACATGACTTATGAGGAGAGGCTGAGGGAACTGGGATTGTTTAGTCTCCAGAAGAGAAGAATGAGGGGGGATTTGATAGCAGCCTTCAACTACCTGAAGGGAGGTTCCAAAGAGGATGGAGCTCGGCTGTTCTCAGTGGTGGCAGATGACAGAACAAGGAGCAATGGTCTCAAGTTGCAGTGGGGGAGGTCCAGGTTGGATATTAGGAAACACTATTTCACTAGGAGGGTGGTGAAGCACTGGAATGCGTTACCTAGGGAGGTGGTGGAGTCTCCTTCCTTGGAGGTTTTTAAGGCCCGGCTTGACAAAGCCCTGGCTGGGATGATTTAGTTGGGAATTGGTCCTGCTTTGAGCAGGGGGTTGGACTAGATGACCTCTTGAGGTCCCTTCCAACCCTGATATTCTATGATTCTATGATTCTATGATTCTATGATTCTTATGTTCTTATGTTCTTAAATGGTCTGGTGTCAAGGCTGTATCCCCACTTTGAACTTTAGGGTACAAGTGTGGGGGCCTGCATGAAGACTTCTAAGCTTAACTACCAGCTTAGATCTGGTCCGCTGCCACCATTCCCACAAGCTAATTCCCTTCCCTGGGAAGCTTTGAGAAACCTTTCACCAATTCCCTGGTGAATACAGATCCAAACCCCTTGGATCTTAAGACAAGGAGAAATTAACCATCCCCTCCTTTCTCCCACCAACTCCTGGTGAATACAGATCCAAACCCCTTGGATCTTAAAACAAGGAGAAATTGACCCTTCCCCCCTCCTTCCTTTCACCAACTCCTGGTGAATACAGATCCAACTCCCTTGGATCTCAAAACAAGGAAAAATCAATCAGGTTCTTAAAAAGAAGGCTTTTAATTAAAGAAAAAGGTAAAAATCATCTCTGTAAAATCAGTATGGAAAATAACTTTACAGGGTAATCAAACTTAAAGAGCTCAGAGGACCCCCCTCTAGTCTCAGGTTCAAAGTACAGCAAACAAAGATAAACACTCTAGTAAACGGTACATTTACAAGTTGAGAAAACAAAGTAAAACTAAGACGCCTTGCCTGGCTTTTTACTTACAAGTTTGAAATATGAGAGACTTGTTTAGAAAGATGGGGAGAACCTGGATTGATGTCTGGTCCCTCTCAGTCCCAAGAGCGAACAACCCCCTAAACAAAGAGCACAAACAAAAGCCTTTCCCCCCCCCCCAAGATTTGAAAGTATCTTGTCCCCTTATTGGTCCTTTGGGTCAGGTGGTGTCAGCCAGGTTACCCGAGCTTCTTAACCCTTTACAGGTAAAAGGATTTTGGAGTCTCTGGCCAGGAGGGATTTTATAGTACTGTACACAGGAGAGCTGTTACCCTTCCCTTTATAGTTATGACATCTGGTAACATCAAAATGATCCCCATTCATTTTGACTCCACTGCAACATTTCAGTTTTCCAGAGGGGAGTCACAACATGGCCAGAACAGGAGAAGCAGCTGCCCTCCTTTTAGCCTTTGGCTCAGTGGTTAGGACATTCAGCTGGGATGTGGGAGACCTGTGTTCAATTCCCCCTTCTGCCTTATGGGGAAAAGAGATTGCACTTGGGGCTGCGGTGTGGGTCTTTCTCGGTCTCTCCAGTTGAAGCTGTTCCACTGTGACTAAGTAATTAAATATTCACTGGAGCAGGGATGTGAACTCAGGTCCCCCCTTCCAGGCAAATGCTGCCAGTTATACGGAGGGAAGCCTTATCCCCTTGTGATGGAGTCACAGGTCCGATGCTCTGGAACTGTTCTGTATGAAGCCAGCCAGGACTCTGGGGTGACATGAGTCACCTCAGGACCTGCTGTCCAGGGCAAGGAGCCTCTTCGGCTATGGCCTTCCAGGGACTGACCTTGGAGCATTCAGCATCCCTGTTCACACTGTATACTTCCCCTTGGAGGGTTCACCTGGATGGGACCCCTGGGGAAGCTAGAGGGCCCTGCACCCCAACTCCTCAGTCAGCCATGACTCTCAGCCAGCGTGTAAAACCGAAGATTCTTCTTCTTAGTCTGGGCCCAATCCTTTCGCCTGGTACCGTCATTGTGCCAGCTCACATGCTAGCTAGGGGATTTTTCATGACTGGCAACCCCCTTTGTTCTGTTTCACCCCCTTTTATATCTTTGGCACAAGGCGGGAATCCTTTGTCTCTCTCTGGGTTCCCACCCTTCCTTCTAAATGGAAAAGCACCAGGTTTAAGATGGATTCCAGTATCATGTGACATGTTCACATGTCCTGTGAGACTTCATTACTCACTGGCTGGCACCCACATATACAGGAAGGCTTACAAGTAAACAGAGCCATTTACAACCAATTGTACTAGTTGATGGGAGCCATCAAGATTTCTAGCCACCATTAATGGCCCACACTTTGCAGTTACAATAGGACTTCAGCGTAATACTTCATATTTCTAGCTTCAGATACAAGAATGATACATTCATACAAATAGGATGAACACACTCAGTAGATCATAAGCTTTTTAATGATACCTTACAAGGGACCTTTTGCATAAAGCATATTCCAGTTACATTATATTCACACTCATAAGCATATTTCCATAAACATACGGAGTGCAATGTCACAGAGAGCACCTTCTCTCTTATCTCATGGCAGCTTACTTTGTGTAAGAGTCTTTGGTGAGGGACCTTGTCAAAGGTCCATATGCTTGTTGACCCCCTCAAAGAATTTTAGTAGATTGGCGAGGCATGATTTCCTTTTACTGATACCATGTTGACTCTTCCTCAACAAATTATGTTAATCTATATGTCTGACAATATTGTTCTTTATTATAATTTCAACCAGTGGTGGCAGCTGAAATGCCTAAAGAACACTTGAATGAGTACTAACTTTTTAAATAAAAGGCCAGAATTAGGATGGGGCTAAAACCTGAGCATGCCCGTTGGCAGTTCAGAGCCCTAAGGTGGAAACCAGATGTGGCATTTTCCCAACACGCCTACCACATTGTAAAAAATTGGGATGCCTGGATATCAGGAGCAAATGTTAGGTCTCTTGAAGATCTGTCTTTCTAATATAAATGGAGCAGTTCTTAGAGGGTGTTCCTGAGGAAATAGAAAGGTACATCCTAGATGGGAAGCCCAAAACTGTAATCGAGGCGGGGGAAATTGGAACCAAATGGGTGGAGGTGGCGGAGAAAAAGAAAGCTAGTAGCAGTTGGTGAGGATGCCAGAAGGGGCAACCCGAGATGACACCCCACCATCAGAGTCAGCCCAAGAACCCACCTCTCAAGGAGGAGCCCTCCACACAGCCAAGGAGATCCCAGATGCCCTCTCATCCCAACACCCTAATCTCCAACCACCCACCTTGCCCCAGCCCACAGTCAGCCGGGCAGTGCTTTAAATGTAATGAGCTGGGGCATGTGAAGGCCAACTGCCCCAAGAGCACCAGCCGACTGCAACTCATCACCCCAGGAGACCACCAAGAGCCTTCAGCCCCAGAAGCCTCACAAATACCTCCAGAGCGAAGGGAAACTGTGAGTGTGTGCAGGAGGAAGATTACTGTGTGGAGAGACACTGGAGCACAGATGTCAGCTATCCACCACTCCTTGGTAGACCCCAAATTCATCAACCCAGAGGCCCAAGTGACAGTGCAACCCTTTAAAGCCAACTCTTTTAACTTGCCTACAGCCAAGCTCCCTGTCCAGTACAAGGGCTGGTCAGGAATATGGACTTTTGCAGTCTATGACGATTATCCCATTCCCATGCTGCTGGGAGAAGACTCAGCCAACCATGTGAGGCTAACAAAAAGGGTGGGGATGGTCACTTGCAGCTAGGCTAAACAGGCCTCCACACCTAATTCCATTCTTGAGCCTCCTACAGGGACCCAGTCTGTGTCCACTGATACCACAGGCCTGGGGACCCAGCCAGAGGTGGTGGAACCAGACCCCAGATGAGAGTCTATGGCAGCGGTTGTAAATCCAGTTCCAGGGACCCAACCAGAAACAGCCCAAGGATCAGAAGTGGTGGTGCAGTCAGCACCAGAGCCCGTGCCTGCAACCCCACCAGAGTCAGGGGAGCCAGCACCAAAGGGTTCCACAGAGCCTGCACCTGCAGCAGCAGTGAAACTGGCACAAGAAGCTCAACTGGATCCTGAAATACAACTTAGTGCACCAGTGGAGAGCGGTTCACAGTCAACGGGGACACCCCCATCATCTGCATCGCTTCCAGTGGGACTAAGCTGAAGTCCACAACTCAGCGAGGAACAGCATCAAGGAAGCAGTTCCAGGCAGAGCAGGAAGCGGACTAAAGCCTCAAGGGAGCTTGGATGGCAGCAAGGAGTGACCCACCACCTCTCAGCTCTTCCAATAGGTCCAGGTTTGTTGTAGAAGAACTCTTATACACTGACCTTCATGGATTTTGCCACCCGATGGCCGGAAGCAGTACCTCTAAGCAACACCAGGGCCAAAAGCGTGAGCTAGGCATTGGCAGACATTTTTGCCAGGGTAGGTTGGCCCTCAGACATCCTTATGGATTCGGGAACTAACTTCCTGGCAGGGACCATGAAATGTCTTTGGGAAGCTCATGGGGTGAACCACTTGGTTGCCACCCCTTACCACCATCAAACGAATTGTCTAGTGGAGAAGTTTAATGGAACTTTGGGGGCCATGATACGTAAATTCGTGAATAAGCACTCCAATGATTGGGACCTAGTGTTGCAGCAGTTGCTCTTTGCCTACAGGGCTGTAATACAACCAGGTTTGGGGTTTTCACCCTTTGAACTCGTTTATGGCCACAAAGTTAAGAGGCCATTACAGTTGGTGAAGCAGCAATGGGAGGGGGTTACATCTTCTCCAGGAACTAACATTTTGGACTTTGTAACCAACC
The DNA here is from genome assembly GCF_028017835.1 of Emys orbicularis. Lineage (NCBI taxonomy): Eukaryota > Metazoa > Chordata > Testudines > Emydidae > Emys > Emys orbicularis. The sequence continues at coordinate 72,957,021 of NC_088690.1, forward strand.
TGCAAAACACCCTCAAAGACTCTCTAGCCCTTGCTCGAGAAAACCTAAAGGATGCTCAACAAGAGCAAAAGGCCTGGTATGATAAACATGCCAGAGAGCATTCCTTCGGAGTAGGTGACCAGGTCATGGTCCTGAAAGCACTCCAGGCCAATAAGATGGAAGCATCCTGGGAGGGGCCATTTATGGTCCAAAAGCGCTTGGGAGCTGTTAATTACCTCATAGCGTTCCCAGACCCTACCCTAAAACCTAAAGTATACCATGTTAATTCTCTAAAGCCCGAGAAATCAAGGTTCTCCAGTTTACAGCACAGGGAAGAGATGACGCTGAGTGGCCTGAAGGAGTCTACTATGAAGGGAAAAGCAATGGTGGCATAGAAGAGGTGAGCCTCTTCCATAAGTGTTGGGCGTAAGCAATGACAGCAAATCCAGGAGCTGTGCACCAGCTTTGCGCCAATGTTTTCAGCCACCCCAGGATGGACAGAACGGGGGTACCACTCTATTGACACAGGTGATGCTCGCCCAATTAGAGCCCAGCCCTACCAGATGGCTCCTCAAGCCAAAACCACGATAGAAAGGGAGATTGAAGACATGTTACAGATGGGTGTAATCCACCCCTCTGAGAGTGCATGGGTCTCTCTAGTGGTTCTGGTTCCCAAACCAGATGGGGAAATCCACTTTTGCAAGCAAAACGCTGTAACTCGCCCAGATAACTATCCAATGCCACACACAGATGAGCTATTGGAGAAACTGGAACGTGCCCAATTCATTTCCACCTTAGACTTAACTAAGGGGTACTGGCAAGTGTCGCTAGATGACCCAGCCAAGGAAAGGTCAGCCTTCATCACCCATGTAGGGCTGTATGAATTTAATGTGCTCCCTTTCAGACTGCAAAATGCACCCGCCACCTTCCAGAGATTGGTAGATAACCTTCTGGCTGGATTTGGGAAATTTGCAGTCACCTACCTTGACGATGTGGCCATATTCTCAGATTCATGGGCAGAACACCTGGAACACCTCCAAACTGTCATCCAACACATAAGGGAGGCAGGATTAACTGTTACGGCCAAAAAATGTCAAATATGCCTAAACAGGGTAATGTACCTTGGATACCAGGTGAGTCAAGGAACTATCAACGCCCTACAGGCTAAAGTAAATGCTATCCAAAATTGGTCTGTCCCTAAGTCAAAGGACCAGGTCCAGTCCTTTTTGGGCTTGGCCGGGTATTACAGACGATTTGTACAACACTACAGCCAAATTGCCACCCCACTGACCGACCTAACCAGGAAAAAACTGCCAAATGCCATTCAGTGGACTGAGACGTTTCAGAAAGCCTTTAACCAGCTTAAAGTGACCCTTACGTCTGACCCTGTATTAAGGACCCTGGACTTCGACCAACCTTTCATCGTAACCATAGATGCATCTGAGCATGGTGTAGGAGCAGTTTTAATGCAGGAAGGACTGAATCAAGAATTCCATCCTGTCATGTTTCTCAGCAAAAAACTTTCTGAGAGGAAAGCCTCTGGTCAGTCTCAGAAAAAGAACGTTACGCCATTGTGTATGCTCTGGAAAAGCTATGCCATACATTTGGGGATGGCGTTTCCATCTGCAGACTGACCATGCTGCACTGAAGTGGCTTCACACAGTCAAAGAGACTAACAAAAAACTCCTTTGGTGGAGTTTAGCTCTTCAGGACTTTGATTTTGAGATACAACACATTTCAGGGGCCTCTAACAAAGTGGCTGATGCACTCTCCCGGGAAGGTTTCCCAGAATCAGCCAGGTAGAAATGTCCCCGTATTCTAAGTCATTGTAGTCCTTAAAATGTGGAAAACACTGTTTAGTTCTTCATGTAAAATTAGTAAAATTAGAGGTGCATGTATCGTATTAACTCTGTTTTCCTAAACCTCCAGGAAGAAATCCCCCTGTGTGGGAACAGTGCCCTGGCGAAAGGGGGCTGATGACTCCCAAAGACTATGGGAGGTGCAGTGGGCCCTCCATGAACAAGTGGGGCAGCTGGCAAGGGAACAGCGGGCCCTAGTAAAGCTCCTCCAGAGGGAGTTTCAGAGGAGCCGCCGAGAGCAGGGCAGAAAGCCCAGCGCCAGGACCCGGAGGCTGGGCAGGGAACGTAGGGCATGTTATGCCTGTGCAAGCCATGGACATTTAAAAAGGGATTATCCCTACTGGGGTGGTGGCAGGGCGCCTCAGCCCGAGCATGGACAGGGGCAAATCCTGAAGACAGTCCGCTGGGTGAGGGAACCGAGGCGGCTGTGAACATGTTGGGCCTGTGGGCAACAAGGACACCTCTGGAGGGATTGCCCAGGCTCAGTGAACACAACCCAGGGCAACCCAGGAAGGGCTAGGCCCAGGAAGGACTGGAAAAGGCCCAAGGCCGAGAGGAGACAAGGAGCTTGCTTCTTCTGCCAGGAGAGGGGCCATATTAGGAGACACTGCCCCTTCAAGGGACGAGAGGTGCAGGACGGGATACCTAAGGACCCCAAGGGGGGGTGAAGGCCGGCAGGGTCGATGCTTCCTTCTCCTTTTGGGCTTTTTGTAGCTCCACCTCCGCTGTCCGGTGGGCCTGTTCTGCTGCTGTCCGCCATGTACCTAGGCTAACATCCCCCAGGCCCTCTAACTTCACAGTCTGGGTTCCCGTTGTAGCCTGCTCTCCGTCAGTCTGGGTCCCTGCTTCCTGCTGGGCCCACTCTGTCGCAGTACCTTTCTCGGATACCTTCCGTTGTGTCTTAAGAGATTTGTGCACATGTTGTTTAATTAGCTGGGGGTAACAGCTGATTTCTTTGTTTTTTCTTTCTCAGCTCTTACCCGGAGGGGGGGTGAAAGGGCCTGAGGATACCCCACAAGAAGGAATTCCCAAGTGCACCTTCCTGGGCTCTCAAAGGAGTTCTGTACTTGGGTGGTGGTAGCATCTACCAATCCAAGGTCAGAGAAAAGCTGTAACCTTGGGAGTTTAATAGACGCCTGGAGTGGCCAATAGTAATTTTTAGAATCCTTGCAGGCCCCCAGCTTCTACACTCGAAATAACAGAGAGGGGAATTAGCCTTGATAGGAGGACCCTTGGCTGGACACCCTGGGCTCCCCCCCTCTCTGAGTCCCCTACAGCAGACGGCTCAGCTTCCAGTGATCAACCTCCAACACACCCTTTGCCCCTCCTCCTGGTCTTTGTCTCGCTTCCCGGGTAAAATGTCACCTGGTCGCATCCCCCTCCTGGGTCTCAGGTTACAAAGGGCATCATCCATCGCTTATGTGCAGGCAGCTGGAGCCACCTCACCTGGCCCCGAGGGTCTCAGCAAAAGTCACACTCCCTTATTCCCACCACCTAGGCATTGGTGCAATACACAGGGAAACTGAGGCACACACAGTATTCATGCAAAACAGTAAGACTCATATAGGCTCGCGTACAACATAAAAAGGAGGAAAAACCCACGTTGTCACACCCCTCCCTCAGCTAGTGAATCTAGTCCTCTGATATTGTGCATATGCTTGGGGGGAAAAAATTGAATAAAATGTTTCAATCTAACTCGAAACATTTCTGACTTTTATTTCATCAACACTTTTGAAACATTTCATTTTTGGTTCACTCTGACCTGAAACTTTAAAATAAATTGTGAATTGACAGCGAATGGAAATATCTATTATTCCTGCAGCTCTACTCTTAATCCACTCTTGGCTAATTTACACAGACAGAACTCCTGAAGTCTCTCGCTCTAGGGCTTGTCTAGATGGCTAGTTAGTGCAGGGTGAGCTAGGGTGTAAAGCCACTCATCGTCTGGGCAAGCCCTTAGGCAGGCTTCCCAGACTGCATCATGCTTATAGCTCTTCTCTCCACTTTTTCAGCATCCCCTATAGCATGTGGATGCAAGAACAACATGCCAGTGTCGATCTCCCCAACACCAGATATGGTGGTAATGCCACCTGCCTGCTCCTGCTCAGTACTCTGCTGTGGATACAGCCAAGGATCGCATCACCCCACTCAGCCACAGCGGTGCACTGGCTGGGCTTGTTCACTTGGTTTCCCCTATGACCCGTCCCCAGCTTCTTTTGAGAGTTAGTGCTTCCCAGGTTACAGTGCCCATCCCATAAGCATGGCCTTCATGGATATGTATATTTTCACTGCACTCAGTTAACTAAATGACCCAGAGTGCTCTGTAGAACTGACCTGTTCTCAGAATTTACCACTCTGCAAACTCTATCAACAATGACTTTATATTTTCCTCCAGATGATTGATAAATGTAGAGATCAGTGGGCCAAGAACAGATTCTTGTTGGAAGCACAACCAATCAATGCTGATTCCCTGTTAACAATTACTTTTTGAGATCAGTGAGTTAGCCATTTTTTTAACCCATTCAATGTGTTACTGTCAGGATTCCCTCCCCACTCTGAACTCTGGGGTACAGATGTGAGGACCCGCATGAAAGGCCCCTTAAGCTTATATTCTACCAGTTTAGGTTAAAACTTCCCCACGGTAAAATTCCTTTCCTTGTCCTTGAATGGTATTGCTGTCACCACCAAGTGATTTACACAAAAATTCAGGAAAAGGGTCACTTGGAGTCCCTATTTCCCCAAAATATTCCCCCAAGCCCCTTCACTCCCTTTCCTGGGGAGACTTGAGAATAATGTGAATACCGACCAGACCTTTTGTCTCTAGGACACTGAAAATCAATCAGGTTCTCAAAGGAAGAACTTTATTTAAAGAAAAGGTAAAAGAATCACACCTGCAAAATCAGGATGGAAGGTAACTTTACAGGGTAATAAAAAGATTTAAAACACAGAGGATTCCCCTCTAGGCTCAGTTTTAAAGTTACAAAAAACAGGAATAAAACTACCTCTTAGCATAGGGAAAATTTACAAGCCAAAACAAAAGATAACATAATGCATTTCCCTTGCCTACTTACAATGTTTGTAATTTTAGATGGATCATTCCAGGTACATTTTTAGGAGATGTGGTCCCTGCTTGGCTTCTCTCTCCGTTCAGAGAGGGAACAAACAAAGAGAGCCACAAACAACCCCCCCCCCCCCACCACACACACCCCAGATTTGAAAGTATCTTCTTTCCTCGTTGGTCCTTCTGGTCAGGTGCCAGCTAGGTTATTTGAGCTTCTTCACCCCTTACAGGTAGATTCAGTACATCTGGCCAGGAGGGATTTTACGCTACTGCATACATAAAGGTTGTTACCTTTCCCTCTATATTTATGACAGTTGCATTGATTTTGTGCAGTGCTCATTTTTTAATCACAGTGTTGTGCAATACTAAGGGAATGTCTACACTGTAGTGATTGATGCACGGTCTGGGTCTGGTGAAGAGCTGCTAAATCAACTGCAGATCACTCTCCCGTTGACTCTGGTATTCCACCGGAACGAGAAGTGAAAGGTATCTCTCCTGTCGACCCAGTGCGGTGTAGTCAACCTAAGTTACGTCGACTCCAGCTACATTATTCATGTAGCTGGAGTTGTGTAACTTAGGTCGACTTATGCCCGTAGTGTAGACCAGGCCTGTGTCAAACACCTTACAGAGTTCTATTACATCAAAACATCAGAAACCACATTTCTAATCTCATCAAAAATATCTAGTTTGTTTATAAGTTTTCCATAAACCATGCTCTTTGGTATTAATTGTATTCCCATCCTTTCATTCCTTATTGACTGAGTCCCATATCAATCAGTCTATAGTTTCGCTTGGTACTGATGTTAGGTATCTAGCCTATAATTACCTGGGTTGTCCTGCTTCCCTTTTGGAATATTGGCGCAACCCTGGCATTGTTTCGATCCTCTGGAACTTTCCCAATATTACAAAATTTATTCAAAGCTAACATCAGCCTGCATCTAACGACACCCCCCCCGCCCTTTCCCATAGCCCCTCACATTCTCCATACCCCCCCACCCCACACACACATCTTGCTCTTATGTACTAGAGCTAAGTAAAACACTGCAGCTGAAGTTTGGGGGAATCTCTCACTCTGTGTACTTGGGGTAAACGCTCCCTTCAGCTAACCCCGCGGGCGGGTCCGTGCTCAGGTGGCACAGAAAGCTGGAGTGCTGGCTAGATGGGGTATGTTCCCCATTCCTTGACAGAAGCCCATCAGTGGAGGCTCCATGGGTGACGTGGGTCAAACTTGGGAAGCCAGCTACTTTCCATTGAACTCTGCCAAGCCAGCAGGACAAACCCTCCTATGGTAATGCTGAGCTGACAGAGTAGCAGTGTCTCCCTCACCTCATTTCAAACCCTCTCCTTGAGGGATTTTGGGGGACAGTAGTGGCCTGCAGGTGCTCTTAGGGCAGTTATCCCTCCTCACCCCTATGACAGAAATGAGAAGGTAACTCTGAGTACAAGCATGGAGATATTTACCTGGAGGAGGCAATGGGATGGGCAGGGATGGTGTCCCTAGCCTCTGTTTGCCAGAAACTGGGAATGGGCGACAGGAGATGGATCACTTGATGATTACCTGTTCTGTTCATTCCCTCTGGGGTACCTGGCATTGGCCACTGTCGGAAGCCAGGATACTGGGCTAGATGGACCTTTGCCCTGACCCAGTATGGCTGTTCTTAGGAATACAGAGTCCCCAGAGTGTGAGGAATTGCCAGGTCAGGAACCTTTCCCTCTGCTATGCCTACAGAGTGTTGTGGAAACCTGTGTGGCTCTGTACTAGTTACACGTGTAAAATGGCTCTAATACAATCCCAGGGTTGCATGGCTAAGTGATCAAAAGGCAGGAAATGACAAAGATTACTTTGGGAGATCATTTGACAGCCTAACTCATCTCACTCTCAAGAGACTTCCCCTGAGAGTCAGCCTGCATTTTCCTTTCTTTATTTTATTCCTGTTTCTCTCCCTGCATTCCACAGCACAGAATGCCTCTCCTGCCTGGGGTCTGCACGACGTTCTCACATCTCCCCCGACACATCCTTAGTCAAGTTAGAAATACTCAGCTATTTTCATCTTCCCTAGTAAATCAGTCTCGCCAGCCCCTAATCCTTATGGTCTTGATTTTGCAGCATTCTCTCACGTGAGTAGCCCCACTGAGCTCCACCCAGCAGAGGAAAAGAGCAGAGCGGGGTCCAAAGTTGGTAGCTACTGGTGATCCTGGATTTAAGGTTAGAAAACATTCTTCACTTATCAACAAACGCTGCTTCGGCAGAGTTCAGGTCCCTGTGCACAACAGCACATCCTGCTGCTGGGGCCTTCCTGTCAGTACAAAACCTCAGACTCACACTTAGGTTCTGTCTACACTACAAGCTACGGGTGTGACTCCCTTGCTTGTGTACACACAGCTGTTATTGAGCTAGCATGAGTATAATAGCAATGAAGTTGCGGTAGCATGGGTAGCAGCAGTGGAGGCATGGCTGAGCCAGTCCAACTACATACCAATCAGTTTCAGGCGTGTTTGCACTTGGCACAGCTCAGCCGTGCTGCCACCACCAATGCTCCTGTGGCTTATGCCTCCTCACACTAGCTCAATGAGAGCTAGGGCAAGTGTGTGTACACGAGGAGGGGATCACATCCTTAGCTCACGGTTAGACGGCTAGACGGAGCCCAAGTGTAAGTCTGGGGATTTGTAGTGGCAGGAAGGGCCCAGCAGTCAGATGTCCTGTTGTGTGCACCCCTAGCTCATAGTGTAGACGCGGACTTAGACAACCAGGAAACACTGTGTGAGGCACCTGCAGCTCCCCAAAGGGAGCGTTAGCATGACAATGCAACCAGGCTGGGGGCGCTGCATCTCTCTCCACAGACTGCCTTTGCCCTCGCATGGCTGGGCTTTGCAGTCTGTGCTTTGAGTCTCATGAGGTGTGGCTCCGGGGCTGTCTTTGATAACAGTGCACCAGAAACGGAACCCTCTGAGGGGCAGGCTGCAGACATGGCGGCTCCTGTTGGAGTCATCATGTCATCAAAGGAAAGAGTCACTCACTACCAGTAATTAAATGTTACACTGGCCCCTGCACCTGCAGCATCCCAGACCCTCTGGCCTCCCCGGAGCCCAGTGATGGGGGACGCCAACTCAGGAGCAGGAGTGCCAGAATGTGGGGAGTTCCCAGCTCCAGCAATACTGCAGCATTGTCACTGCTGCCAAGCAAACCCACCAGCAGTTACACAGCACAGCACTGTCCCCTGGGCTCAGAACATGCCCATGTGCCCTCAGAGCCCACTTCAGAGCAGGGCTTCCTGGGAATGTGGGGGACACACAGTCCCTGATCAGCCAAAGTCGGCTCTCAAACCACAATGGGCCAAAATGCCACCCCTCGCCGATGAGTCAGAACAGCCTATTGCGGCTCATGGGTGAGGCAGGCATCATGACAGCTTGAGCCTAGGCTCCCCGTGCTGCTTGTAGGACCCCAATGAACTGTGGTGCATGGTCCTCAGTGATGCTCCTACAGCTCTCTCGGGTGAGGCCCCAGTCTTGTGTCACAGCTACCCCACCTACTCTGTCCTTGGCCTCTTTGCCCTTCTGCTCCCCCTCCCCAGCACAGCCTGCTACCACCTCAGTCCCCAGCACAGCGGTTGGTTCCCAGTATTCCTCCCTACCTGGGGGGCTCCACACACCCCACCCAGCCCCATCCCAGTGCCACATTTCTTCCTGAACAGCTTCATTGTTTTCACCTCTTAAACATTACTGATGGTTTCTAGACAGGCCCTGTGAGGGGGAGGGATTATTATCCCCAGTTCACAGAGGGAAACTGAAGCACAGAGAGTCATTCTACCTACAAATAGTCTGGTTCAAGTGACTTGACCAGCACTGAATAGGAAGTTTGTGGCAGAACAGGGAATGGATCTCCTGAATCCTAGTCTTTGACCTGGAAACCCAAACATGATAAGCTATGGAAATACGTCATTAAGGCATCCAAACAACCTTAGCTCTGCCCTGTAGTGATGCCACGCACTAATCCCCTGGTTAGCATTAAGGCTTTTTAGGGTTTGTGGTCCCAGGTTAGATAAGACTCATTTTTAAAGACACATTCTTTTCTCATATTTTAGTGTCACTATAGGGCAGAGTTAAGAGCTCTGCATTTCCATAGCATTTCCATAGCTCAGTATATTTGGGAGACTATTAGTGTAACATAATGCTGTAGTTCCTGGTTTTGTAATGCTTGGTTTGGGATAATGTCTTTTACCATGTGTGACAGAGTGGGAGTGGCCTGAGGCTGATTCATCACTCTATGCACCTGACAAAAGTCCCCACATGGGCCAAATAGATGAGATAATTATTAGGCACCAGGTGATTAACCAATTAACATGATGAGTCAGCATCGCCACTGAGGGCAGTTAAAAGAGAGACAGGAGGCTAGCCTATGAGGAGCTTAGGGTGACAAGAGCTCTGCTTCTGTGTCTGGGAAGAGAAAGAAAAAAATCTCTATGCTTTGGGGAACTTGTACTTGACTAGCATGTTGTAAATAAAGCACATGGTGTTGATCTTGTTATGGGGATGTGTGAGGACTGTTTACAGTGAGGAATCCAGTGAGAGAAACCCTGCCTTGTGACATTCTTCAATTACTGGTATGTACTCTGTCTTAACTCCATTTTAATGTACATTTTGGCTTGGAATTTCCTTGTTTTTAAAAATATCATCAATGATACTAAACAAGGAACCCAAGGAGAATGCCCCCATGCTGTACTTCTAGTGATTTGAAGATCTGTAATAACCACCTTCAATCACTTTAAAAAAAAAAAATGTTTTAATTGGCAGCTTTAGGAGTACACCCTTGTGGTGCAAAGCCACCAGAATGGACTTGGTTTTATAGCTCCTTGGATGCATAAACAGGGGACTCTCAGGTAGGAGCAGAGGTTATTTTACCTTTGTATTTGGCACTCGTATGACCACTGCTGGAAAATGGGGTCAAGTTCCAGTGCTCACAATTCAAGAAGGATGCTGATAAATTGAAGGAGAGGGGTCAGAAGAGCCACAACAATGATTAAAGGATTAGAAACCCTGCCCTACAGTGACAGATTGAAGGAGCTCAATCTCTTTAGTTTAACAAAGAGAAGGTTCAGGGGTGACTTGATCACGGTCTACTCGAAAAGTACCTGGGGGGGGGGGGACAAATACTTGTCAATGGGCTCTTCAGCCTAACAGAGGAAGTTCTAACATGATCCAATGTCTGGAAGTTCAAACTAGACAAATTTAGACTAGAAATAAGTCAAACTTTTAACAGTGAGAGTAATTAACCATTGGAATGACTTACCAAGGGTCGTGGTGGATTCTCCATCACTGACAATTTTTCAGTCAAGATTGGCTGTCTTTCTAAAAGCTCTGCTCCAGGAGTGATTCTGGGGCAGTTCTCTGGTCTGTGTTATCCAGGAGGGTAGATTACATGATCCCAATGGTCCTTTCTGGATGTGGTATCCATGAATTTGTAAGCAGTGTGCTTCAAAGCACATGCAGGTTGGGTGTGTGTGTCTCTGTGCCTTAACTCCTTAAAGGTGTAATCCTTCTGTCAGGTGGAGCCAGCAGAAACCAGGGCAGGGTTCAATATCTAGGGGGTTCTTTTCCATCAGTACAACACCAGCCAAAGCTGATCACTTGAAGCAACACAACCCCTGTCTGCTCGATAACTACGCAGAGTAGGTGTGTTCATGTAAATACAGTTTGCTCCTGAAGTCTCTCCTGTTCCCAAACCAGCTGTCAGGGGATAGTTCATTCAGACCCTGTTTACGAAGGAATTTCCAAGCTCTGCTAGCAATGCTGCTGGACCCTGCAAACTCTGCTGGCCAGAGTTCTGGATTTTTTTTCTTCTTTTTTTCTCACCTCTTTGTCAGCTCTAGGAAAATTAAAGCAAAACTCTCTGTTAATGCAATGCTAATGCAGAAAGGCACAGGTAAAACTGTTAGTCAGAATGGAGCCTGTACACACACACACACCCTCCCATATTTTCCAAAATGTCTATGGAGGGAATGTGCTCCTATCACCCACATAGTATGTTTATGAGAATGGGAGAGGCCTGCGTGCTGAAGCCATGTGCTCAGTGCTCAGCACCTGGCACAATCAACCAAGATGCCTTGGAATTTCCATCCAAACAACATTATAGTTAAAAATGGAAACCCACTGCTGTAATTTCTTGGTTTTTCTTTCCTTCCAGCCAGCCCTAGTCAGGGTATAGGCGCCGACTGTGTGTGTGCTCTGGGGCTGGAGCACCCACGGGGAAAAATTAGCAGGTGCTCTGCACTCACTGGGAGCCAAGCTCCCCCTGCCTCCTCCCTTGAGTGTGCCATGTTCCTGTTCCTCCCACTCCCTCCCAGCACTTCTGCCTGCCACCAGCTGTTTGGCAGTGCTCCAGGAGGGAGCGGGAGGAGCAGGGACACAGCGCACTCCCAGGAGGAGGTGGGGACTGGGGGAAGGAGGTGGAATGGGGCAGGGTGGAGGCAGGGCAGGGGTGGGGAGGGGAGGGGTGGTGGCAGAGGGGGGTCTTGCACCCTCCAGCAGGAGCAGAAGTCGGCACCTATGAGTCAGGGTGTGAAGGGAACTGAACAGAAAGCAGCAAATGATGACAAAGTAAAACTGTTGCATACACAGCAAAAGTCATACTGGGTTAGTAACGTGTAACAAAAGCAAGGCCACTAACCTACCAGACTGGACACTAGTTAGGCCTCCCCTGAGGCTGTTCAGTCAGCTTTGGGCCAGAGACAAGCTGGAGGTCAGGGAACAATAAGAGGTTGTTTTTTTTTTTTTTTTTTTTTTTTTTTTTGGGAAAAGCCCCTGAGGAAGGGTAAGAGGGCTGGGAGCTGACAGGAGAGCTGCCTGCAAATACACAGAAGGATTTTATAAAGCAAATGAGGCTCTCCGGGAGGAGCAATGGACTTCTAAGAAGCCTGCAAGTCAGCCAAACTTATGGCCAGGCTCTGCCCCCCTCCCCCGTGGGGAGCATCTCACTGCAGGAGTTGTCCTCTTGGCCAGATCCTGCCTCCCTCCGTCACAACTAAATGAAGAACTGGGGAAAACTTTCAGCATATTTATATATTAAAAAAAAAAAAAAAAAAAAAAGGCTTTGCCCCAAAATGAAATTTTGGTCAAAATGTTCCAGTTTTCATCAAAAAAACAAACTGAAACCTTAAATCTTTTTTTGGTAAAAATGTTTGGGTTTTGATTTAAAAAAAATCAGTTTTGGAATTCAATTTTTTTTAACTGAAACAGTTTTAATAAACCCATATATTTTTTGGTCTGAACGGAACAGCTTTTGGATTTCAGTTTTGATTTTCATTGAAAAAATCAAACAGTTTTCTAAATTTTATACAAAAAATACTTTCCTTTTGCTGACCAGCTGTATTGAATAGTGCAATTCCCCCTGAGGCCTGGCCAGTTTCAGTGGGACTACTCAGTGGACCTGGCTGGATGCTTAAGGGGTGTGTTCTGCAGCCACAAAAGGGTGTCTCAAATTTTGCCACCTCACTAGCAATGTGCCTCTCCTGCTGTGTTGCCAGCTCTAGAATTCTCCTTCTATCACAAGGAACAAGGCTTGCTTTCTCCTGGGTGATGCAATGAAAACACAGGTCAAGAAAAGTTACTCTGGGCTAATGCTTTTGTATGTGGCCCGCACACCCCAGTGACCAGCACGAAGCTGTTCCAGCGTTTCTTGTCTTCATGGTAATGAAATGCTAAGTAAGATCCTGAATTGAGTGTCCACAGTGAACAGATCAGTCTAGTCCCTTGCAGTCATGTGCACAAGCATGCCATATTTCCCTGGTGGTTTCCCATGCAGCAGCAGGCTCATAGGTGAGTGAAATTACTTTCCACAACAAATGCTACTGTAACCATGCCTTAGTGGGTCACAACTGAGGATGCCAAATTCAGGACGAACTGCTGAGAAATAGGGCAAACACAACCCAAAACTGGTGGTTATTCTTTTATAAAATATACCAAACCCGCCACAAAACTAAACTCCCGTTTCACCACCCTGGCTAACAAGGAAACATAAAGGCAGTTCTTATATCACGACCAAAAACACTGGATTCAGAAATGAGTGGCTCTTCACAACCAGTCTGATCAAATAGTAGGTTCTTCTGATCCCAAAGGACCGGCCACACACCCAGGTCAATATATAACTTAGATCTTACCCAAAAATCACACTGATGCCAATCCTTTAGTATCCATTTTTCTTTTTATTTATAAAAAGAAAGGTGAGAGTTAAAATTGGTTAAAGGAATCAATTACATACAGTAATGGCAAAGTTCTTGGTTCAGGCTTGTAGCAGTGATGGAATAAATTGCTGGCTTGAGTCAAATCTCTGGAGTACATCCACAGCTTGGATGGGTCATTCAGTCTTTTGTTCAGAGCTTCAGTTTGTAGCAAGGTTCCTCCAGAGGTAAGAATAATAGAATATCAGGGTTGGAAGGGACCTCAGAAGGTCATCTAGTCCAACCCCCTGCTCAAAGCAGGACCAATCCCCAACTAAATCATCCCAGCCAGGGCTTTGTCAAGCCTGACCTTAAAAATCTCTAAGGAAGGAGATTCCACCACCTCCCTAGGTAACCCATTCTAGCACTTCACCACCCTCCTAGTGAAAGTTTTTTTCTTAATATCCAACCTGAACCTCCCCCACTGCAACTTGAAACCATTACTCCTTGTTCTGTCATCTGCTACCACTGAGAACAGTCTATATCCATCCTCTTTGGAACCCCCTTTCAGGAAGTTGAAAGCAGCTATCAAATCCCCCCTCATTCTTCTCTTTTTGCAGACTAAACAATCCCAGTTCCCTCAGCCTCTCCTCATAAGTCATGTGCTCCAGCCTTCTAATAATTTTTGTTGCCCTCCACTGGACTCTCTCCAATTTGTCCACATCCTTTCTGTAGTGGGGGGCCCAAAACTGGATGCAATATTCCAGATGGGGCCTCACCAGTGCTGAACAGAGGGGAATAATCACTTACCTCGATCTGCTGGCAACTCTTCTACTAATGCAGCCCAATATGCTGCATGTCCACTGCTTTCCCCTCATCTACAGAGCCAGTTATCTCATCATAAAAGGCAATTAGGTTAGTCAGGCATGACTTGCCTTTTATAGCTTTTGCCATGTGGAAGGCATCCCATTGTTTTCACTGTGGAAAATCACAGCAACAAGATGAAGTTTGGAGTCACTGCTCTGGCAGTGGCCACATGCCTTCAGGCTCGAGGTGGCAGCACCGTTCTTTCCAGCATTGCCCCCGCCCCATTGGGGTTACGATCCACCTCCATGTCTGGCCTGCAAGGCCTCTTGACTGGGGGCATCTCCCTGCGCTGGTCCCACTGCCCAGGGTCCCCCTCACTCTACCAGCTGCTCACCGCACCAGGCTCTGGACTGCTCCAGCTCCTGCCTTAATGCTGCTGTCTGCCTCCAGCTCCCTGGGCTGCTTTTCTGGCCCCTCTGGCTCTGGTTGCTGCGGCTCTACTCCCAGCATGGATCTGCTCCCTGGGCTGCTTCTCTGGTTCTCTCTGGCTCTGGCTGGCATGGCCCTGCTCCCCAGCTCTGCCTGGGCTCCTACTCTCTCCTTATCTCAGCCCCACTCAGTTCCAGGCAGTTCCAGCTCACATGGAGGACGGGGTCCCCCTGCTCTCTTGACTCCCTCATTAGCCTGCCCGCCCTGTCAATCAGGCAGACCTGGAGCCTCTCTCCATTGCCTCGGGGACTGTCAGTCTCAGGGTCCTGATGTCCCATCGACCCTTCCCCTTTTGGTACTGGGAGCTAGCAACAACAACAACAAAAACCACTAAATTTTAGTAAGGGGCCAACAGGTCCCTTACATTAAGGCCAGAGAGAACCATCAGGGCCATCCAGTCTGAGGCCCTGCAGAACAGGCCAGATAACCTCACCCAGGGATTCCTGCATCCAGCCCAAGGACTTCTAGCTGAGCAAGAGCAGATATTTTAGAGAGAGACATCTGGTCTTCATTTAAAGACTACAAAGGACGGCGAATCTCCCACATCGCTATGTAAATTAGGCCAGTGGTTAATTACCACAGAGAGTTGGGAAGTGGATTTTATTTCCCATAATTTTTTTTTTTTTTCGTTTATTTCAGAAAACCCAACAACTGCCTTTATTTTTTGTTGAAAAGCATAAATTAAATCAGTTGGAGTGGGGGTGATGAAAACTACAAAAATAGCTGAAAACAGAAATGTTCTTAATATTTCCATTTCTTTAAAAAGGAATTTTCATCAGAAAAATTCAGGGAACAATTTTTGGCCAGCTCTTCCAATTCCCCTCACTTATAAATGTGCCTTATTGCCAGGCTGAGTCTTTGTAGCTTCAGCCCCCAGCCACTGGCTTTCACTCTGCCTTTGCCTGCTACACTGAAGAGCCCTCTACTATCAGAAAACTTCCCTCTGTGTCGGTACTTAGAGACTGTGAACAAGTCACCTCTTAACTTTCTCTTCGATACACTAAATAGTATGAGTCCCTTTTGTCTCTCGCCGCAAGGCAGGTTTTTCAGACCTCACATCATTTTTATGGCTCATCTCTGATAAAGGGCTGAGATCAAAGCATTTTGCTGTGTGCTCATTCAAGGTTTTTCTCCTACATCACTTACCTCGCAGGTGCTGGCTGGATAAATCAACCATAGCCACCTCACTGCACAGCCTTGCCACTGAATTGTAATTTCCAACACTTAATAGTATGTCTAAAGCTTGATTGATTCCCAGGCTCCTTGCATTCTGTGATGCTGTATGGAATATGTGGGACACTTTATGTTATCATTGATACCATTATTGTAACATTTCAAGGAATCTGACCAGATATGCCATGTAAGGTGTCAATGAAAATGTTATGATTTGAAAAGTATCATCTTGTTTTTATGTTTGTATCACTTTATATTGTGAGTTAAAGATATGTGGTATATCTGTATTTCTAAACTTGTGCTGTTTCTGGGTGACACCCCCAGAATGGCATCAGACTAGACCTGTTTGATGGCCCATCAAGGGACATCAGCTGTACAATGAACCCACTGAAAGGAGCCAAGGACTACACCCTATGACTCAGCAAGGCATTCAGAGGCATGCCTATGGAGAGAACTCTAAGGCCTTTCAATGCCATGTGCTGGGAAGCTTGTGTTTGAAACAAAGGAAGTACCAGACACATGGCTAAAGGACAGCTGGATCATCTCCATCTTCTCTTCAATCCTGCTTCTTACCCCTGGAGGAACTTTGCTACAAACTGAAGCTCTGAACAAAGGACCGAATGATCCATCCAAGCTGTGGCTGTATTCCAGAGGGACCTTCAAGCCAGCAAACTCACCAATACTGCAAATAACCTGATATATAGACTTTGAAGTGATTGCTTTACCATTTACAACTCTCTTCTTCTTCTTTCTTCTTTCTTTTTTCTTTATAATAAACCTTTAGTTTTAGATACTACAGGACTGGCTGGCAGTGTGGTATTTTGGGGAAGATCCAAAATCATATTGACATAACGTGGCTGACCCTTTGGGGTCAGAAGAACATTTTGTATATGTGAGCAGAGTTTTAAAATAACTTCTAACTGTACTGGACCTACATGCTGACTGGGAGCCAGAGAACTGGAATGCAATAAGGGGACTGTGTGATTTCTTTTTTTGCTTCATGATAACCAGTGTGGGGACCAGAAGCACAGTTTCTGACTGGTTGGTGAGATTAACTTCAGTGTTACCCACCAGTTTTGGGAATATGTGCTCTCCCTTTTGCAGCCTGTCCTGACCTTGGCATTTCCAGTGAGGACTGCCCTAGACATACCAGGTCACACATTTATGTGGAGACACACTAACATGTTCATATTCTTCTACTGTTTTGGTGGAACAACTCCATAGTCTGTTTTTGTTTGCTGGTAGGACATGCCAGGTCATCAAAGCTCCCCTTTTTCTACCTACCATCATATCAAACCTGTTTGGCACATGCTATGTGAAACTGAAGTGGAGCAATTTACTGCAAGCTGGTTCCAACCCAATCTTTCTAAACTCAAGCCCCTCCTTCCTATACTGATCGTCTTGCCTCCTCTGTGTTCAGTGGCAGATGGATCCCAGAGAGATGCCTCATGTGGTTTCTTTCTTAAATTCTCCTCCCAGCCCCCTTGATTAATCATAACAAGTAAAAACACCTCCTCCAAGACCTGGAATAAGGAAGGGGCTCCACTCAGACCATGAGGGTTGAAAGTGCTCCAGCTAAGAAGTGGAATGAGAAGGAGGTTCCCTTCCGACCCTGGCTGGTCAGACTGCTGATGCCATGACCTCGCCTCCTTCAAGGAAGAACTGGTTTCAGCAAAAACCAGCATAAGCAATGTTCTTTCCCTTTGAGTGCTGATGTGCAGCACCCAGTTCTATGGACATGGGCCCACACAGCTCCTTAGCAGTGAGAGACCCTAACAGGGGTAGTCAAAAGGCAGACTTCCAGATGCTTTTGAATGGACCCCCAGATCTTTTTATGTATTATCATTGGTATTATTTTTTCAAAATTATTTTCTCTGGGATCTGGACCTTGACTAGACCTTGATCAGAAATGTGGATCTTGACAAAACATAATTGACTACACCAGCCTAGCACATTTCCCAAAACACCCTGAAAGGGCACTTCAGGGATGTGTAACTCAGCTTCCCACTGCAGTGGCTTTTATTCAGGCAGCCCTTGGATAAGATTTACAAGGCATGTAGCTGTTCCTCCAACTCTAAAGAAGTAAAACCCTTTGAAAGAAGAAAGTGTGTTGTGAGGAGCAGGGACTGAGACCTGTGTGGAATGTGGGTGTAGTCAGTGTGGGGGTGGTTTGCATGAGGCTGGATCAGAGGAGTGTATGCATGGACTTGGGGCAGAGACAAGTGTGCAGGGGTGCGATGGGTTATGGATGCATGCCCCATTGTATGGATAGATGAGACTGTGTTTGGGTTACATGTGTATGTGGGGGGGGGGGGAGATGGTGGTGGTGTGACGTTATTGACATGAACTGTGGCCGTATAAACCAAGGTCCTATAGTGGCACCAAATCTTGTACAAAGGAGGCCAAGTAAGGTGTCTATGGAAAGGTGGTAATTTGCTGGCTATGATTATGCTGTCTGTATGTGTGTATCCTTTTTGTATTTGAAGTTATGAATATTGACTCTGTACTTGTATCTCAATGTGTTTGATTCAACGTAGCATCAATGAAGCATTTGGTCAGCTTCTTGAGAATGGGCACTTACTCAGAATAGTCCTATCAAGAAATACTTAACTGACAATGGATTTTGGAAGACGCCAAGCCACATCTGAGCTTTCCTGGGAATGTTCAAAATAACATGTAAACAATGGTGTCGGCCTGCAAAAAGCTGAATCATTCATGGACATGAGACTTGCCAAGGTGGCTACAAACTCCATCTTGTTGCTGTGATTTTGCACGAAAGAATGAAGGGGTTTCCACCCACAAGAGAGAGAATGTAAAAGGCCCTGGAAGCCTCTCCATTTTTGTCTTCAGCTGGCTCTAGAGATGGCCTCTCCACCCCAAAGAGATGCCTGAAAGAAACTGGAACAAAGGACTATAACTACAGGGGTGTGAGTGATTGCTGGACCCAGGCCATAAGCCACAACGTTGGTCTAAAAAGGATTGGGCCCAGACTAGGAAGGAGTCTAGTCTGTGAAAGAAGCTTATTGGGACATCTCTGAGGGTGAGATTTACCTGTATTCAGTTTCCTACTGTATTAGACTTAGACTTGCGTGTTTTGTTTTATTTTGCTTGGTAACTTACTTTGTTCTGTCTGTTATTACTTGGATCCACTTAAATCCTACTTTGTATACTTAAAAAATCACTTTTGCTTATTAATTAACCCAGAGTAAGTAATTAATACCTGGGGAAGCAAACAGCTGTGCGTATCCCTCAATCAGTGTTATAGAGGGCGGACAATTTATGAGTTTACCTATATAAGCTTTATTTGGGGTTTTGATCCCATTGGGAGCTGGGTGGCTGGGTGCTGGAGACAGGAGCACGTCTTAAGCTGTTTTCAAGTCTGCAGATTTGGGGGCATGGTTCAGACCCTGGGTCTGGGTTGCATTTCTGCCACCCCTTCCATCTCCTTACAGATTAAAAGTGAAAACCCCAGTTTAGTGCTTGTGGTCCTGGTCCCAGCACATTTGCTGCCAAGGGGTCCTCGTGTAGAACCTGCAGTCACAATGGGGGAGCCAGCAGTCACCAAGTGGGCAGTATCCCACCTGCTCTACAACATGGTCAGTAGCTACAGGGCAGCAGCTACAGGGACAGACCTGTCCTCATGTCCCCCAGCACCCTGGCATGGACCACCATAGACCAAAAAGAGTTAGCTACTTATATAATGAACACAGACTGTAACAAGGCAAATGTGCACCTGGCCCTAATGCTCTGTCCATTGCAAGGCTGAGAGTGCAATAGACATGTGGCCATAATGTCTTTTATTTGTGGATCACTGTACAAGACTACATGTAGAAAATCGTAACTTGCAACCCAGCTGTGTGGTTCTGGAAACGCATCGAGCAGAGCGACAAGCAATGGTGGGGAAATGCCAGCAGACTCGGTGGCAAGTTTACCATTGCTGGTATCAAGAGGGGAAGATCCTGCATATTGGGACAGAGGCTAAATCTCAGACTGCTCAGAAATTGGCCAGTAGAGGAATAAATGTACCTTTGGGCTCAGATTAGGGTGAGGTTTGCTTAGAGGTACTGAGGTAAAATAGCATGTCTCTGTAAAAGTCATTCTGAAGTTCTGTAAAGACAGCTCAGCACCTTACAAGTGCAGAATCAGCACTTCCAGGATCTAGAATGAGTTTTCAGTGCACTATCAACCAGCTAATAGGAGATGCACACATCTAAAAATTAGTCTAGTTTCAAGAAGAAGCCACAAAATGCAAATGCCTAACCTGGAAGCAGTAAAAAGCTGACAGAAGAAATGTGCTTTGAGAGCAAAAATGGGCCAAGGAGACTACAGCTTTGCAAATCTCACCACTTGCGTTTGATAAAACCAAAGCTAGAGTGGTTTGGCTCCAGATTCCATTTTACCCACAATGCTGTGGTTTGGGAGGCTCGCATGAAAGTGAATAAAAGCAAATGTACATTTTATCAGGAGAATCCAAGTTACTGAGAACACAGAGTTGGTGCTGAAGGAATTCTCCCAGTTCAACAAAATCCAAAGCTAGCCAGCTACTCTGGCTGCAGGACCTGGTAATTCTACAGGGCTGCAGGCTTTCTTGGCATTAGAAAACTACTATGGAAAATTCATTTCATGCTTCTCGGTCCTTAGAAAGCACTGACCAAATTATTACAAAAGGTAAAATCCAGAAATGGTCCTGGGAATGCCCAAAAGCATGGAGAGGGGCTGAACAAGAAGAGTCTTCTGCACAGGCTTTAGTACGTTATGACAACTCTTGTCATTTTGGCTTGTAACATCTCACCTACTGTAGTGGAAACTGTATCTCTCATAGATTAGCCCATTGTCTCCATCATGTGTCATGATGCCTACTGAAAGGAATTATACACAGCTTGAGGCTGTAGGTAAAGTATATGTGGAGTAATGAAATCCCATAAGTAACTTAATAAAATATGGAAGTAGTGTACCTAGATAATTGTCCATAAACCTTTAGTTAAGATCTGAGGGCACTAGCCATTGCCAGATGCAGCAATAGTCTTTGATATCGCCACAGTATCCTTATGAGACCAATAGTCAATATGAAGTATTTCTGGAACATGCTTTTTCAAGGTTTTATAGATTTCTAGATTCCAAGGCCAGAAGGTATCATTGTGATCTAGTCTGACTTCCGGTATAACAGGCCAGAGAACTGCCCCCAAATTATTCCTAGAACAGATCATTTAGAAAAACATCCAATCTTGATCAAAAAATTGTCAGTGATGGAGAATCTATTGTGACCTTTTGTAAGTCGTTCCAATGGTTAACACCCTCACTGTTGAAATTTATACCTTAGCAGCAGTCTGAATTTGTCTAGCTTCAACTTCCATCCATTGGAAGGTGTTATCCCTTTCTCTCCTATATTGAAGAGCCCCTTATGAAATATTTGTTCCCCATGTAAGTGTAGTAGGAAGAGATCCTGAGACATAAGCTCTTGTATCAGAGGCCTGAGGCCTGGGCTAAAGTAGTGGTCAAAGCTTTGCTAATATAAAGCAAAGTCAGCAAGAGACAGGTTGTAAGCAGGAGTCAGGCTCTGCCTGTATACACACTCAAAGAGCCTGGCAAGAACAGGGCTGGTATTGCAAAAACATACACATTCCTAAGAAAGGTTAGGCATAGGACACTCATGTAAACAGATTCCAGAAGGATGGTACCAGAGCACCCCCTGATACCAAGTGTGGTACAAACCCCTCTCCACAAAAAATATAACAGGAACACGCTGACCTCTCTTAAAGATAAGGTCAGGATGACACTGTGATGGATAGAGATGTTTTGATTGAATCAACATGTACAAGGTAATGGGAGGTAACAACCCATATCAGGGGGCAGTAACTAACCACATCAGAGGGGCAATACATAACTTGTTTGTATTGATGTATAAAATGGAGTCTCAGAGGGAGTGTCTTTGGCCAGCCTAGGGGGAAATGGAAAGTCCAGACATTCAGTGAGCTGTATCCATCGTCTCAGGTATACATGTGCTAGTGTAACTGTAGACATTGATCCAGGGAGCTAGGACCATGCTTCATCAACAATAACCCTGGCCGCGTGCCTTTGTACCTTAATGGATCTTGTGGTCATTGTGTGTTCCTCCTGTATGCTGTCCCAGCTCTGGCACAGCAGACCTTAAGCGAACCACCCAGGGGCATCGGGGGGAGAGGAGGAGTAGGGGGAAGGGCCCCGTGGTGAGGGAGGGGGCTAATGCCCATCTCAGACCCTCACTCGGAAGAGGCTGGTGCTGCTACCAGGAGCTGCGCTTCGCAGTGGGGGAGCTGCTGTGAAGTGCAGCTCCTGCCAGTGCTACCATTCTGCACCTGTCTGAGGCTACTATGTCCATGTTAAAAAGTGGTTGGGCATGGCTTCCCCGGTGTGTGGAAGGGCCCAGATGTTCTTTGTGCTCAGAGCCCCAATAAATCTTAATCCACCTCTGCTTGCTGCAGCCCCATCCCTTCTTGGAACCCTCTCCAATTTATCAACATCTTTCTTGAATTGTGGGCAAATAACTGGCAACAGTATCCAGCAGCCGTCCCACCAATGCCAAATACAGAGATGATATAACCTCTCTGCTTCTACTCCCCCTTTTTATGCATCCCAGGATCACATTAGCTTTCTTGGCCACAGCATTGCACTGGGAGCTCATGTTCAGCTGATTATCCACAATGACCCCCAAATCTTTTTCAGGGTCACTGCTTGCCAGGAGAGAGTCCACCATTCTGTAAGTGTGGCCTGGATTCTTTGTTCCAGATTTATACAGTGATGGGGTGCACCAGGCACTTTATGACCCCCTGCTGGAGGCCCCATGGTCCTACTATACCCTGCCCCAGGAACAGTGAAGGTGGGGCCACTGGGTCTGCCTAGAAAGCATGCATGGAAGCAGCTAATCAGAGCCCAGCAGGCTCAGGTAAACGGAGCAGCAGCGGGTTAGTAGGTCAGTCCCAGCTGGGACCAGAGTGGTGAGGAGGGGTGTTCTGCTCTGGCCAGAGGAACTTGACTGGCTGTGTTTATTGACCCTGGGAAAGCAAGGCCCTGAGAATTTTAACCCTCAACTAAGGAGTGAAGATAAAGGGGCCAGGTGGGAAGAGGCCCAGGGAAGTAGCAGCAGAGGATGGAAGTGATCCAAATGTGGCTGCTGTTTATAGGGTCGGGACCTGGAGTAATGGGAGGGCCCAGGTTCACCCACTAGCGAAGTGGCCGAAGCCCTGAGAAGGGGACAAAGCTTGTATGGAAGTCCAAGCAAAGGGCTGAATTTAAAGGGCACAGAGTTGGGGCTCAAGACCCTGGTGAGGACTGATAGTTTTGCTGGACTTTTGCTACCCCAGAAGGGCTGAGCCACTGAAGAGCCGCCAAGCAAAGTCGACACCCCACAGGGGACACTAGGAGTGGGAAAAGGACTGCAGTGTCACACACAGCAGAAGGAGGCACTAAAGATGTGGGTCCCCCCCCCCACATATACATTTAGCTCTATTAAAACACGTATTGTCTGCTTGAGCACAGCTTTCCAAGCAATCCAGGTCACTCTGTATCAGTGACCTGTCTGCTTCGCTATTTACCATTTCCCCCAATTTTTGTGTCATCTGCAAACTTTATCAGTGGTGCTTTTGTTTTCTTCCAGGTCACTGATAAAATGTTAAATAGTGTAGGGCCAAGAACCTCCTATGGGACCCCACTTGAAAGACTCCTGCTCTATCCCCATTTACAATCACATTTTGATGCCTGTCACTTAGCCAGCTTTTAATCCATTCAATGTGTGCCATGTTAATTTTAAATCATTCAAGTTTTTTAATTAAAATGTTGTGCAGTTCCAAGTCTAACACCTCACAGAACTCTGTTGCTTTAGTATATTACATCAACATTATTACCTTTATCAACTAAACTTGTAGTCACATAAAAAAAGACATCAATTTAATTTGACAGGATCTATTTTCTATAACCCCTTATTGATTGACAGAGAAGTTGGTTGCTAGAAAAATCCAGAAACCAGCATGTAATCTGACACTAAAAGGCCAAAATCATCTTTGAAGTAATGTCATAGATGTAAATGGAGTTACACAAGGCCAAATTCATTCCAGAGGTGTCACCCAGACATTAACATTTAAAGATGCTTCTAGAGAGGCTAAATTTGTAAAGAATGGAATAATTGTGCAATACAATAAAACACATAAGTATTGTTTTTCTTTGCTTACTGAAATTTATATTTCCAGAATACTAGGCTGGGTTTGTTGTATGTAACACTTCCAGAAGGGTATGTGAATGTGTCACTCGTGAAAGGGTTAATCTAATTAGCTCTTAGTCCAAGCTAAAAAAAAGTCAGCACATGAGATTATTTTGCATTTCTATTATATGCCTTGGCAGAGACTACAGCAGGAAGCTCCTAGTCTGTGTAGCATGAGTATTGCTTCTCCTGCTTTAAATATTCAGCATTTGGCTTACATCTCCCATTGGTCTAGTTATGCTGTTATTCCTGCACCATCTGTGTTATCTTCCATGTCTGCAGTAGGTCATAGCAGATACACAGCTCTCAGCCAGCCATCAGAAGTTCTGGAGACTCCCTTGGAGCCACCTGGGTTCTGCTTCGATCACAAAACAAGAAACTACCAGAGCTGGGCTACCACTGCAAAGAAATGATCCACAAATAGTCTTTCCATTTTTAATCGGCTTTGTTTGTGCCACTTAGCTATTTGCTTTCACAAATATCTTTACAGACAGTACTGTCTGGAGTGTTCTCCTTCCCAGGAACATTTAGAGGCATGACTCAGAGGTTTGCTACTCTGCGTCAGCAACTCTTGTCAGGCCTGACACACTCACTACACTTAACATGCTGTTGTCATAATCTGTATCTAAAATGTGTCATGTGATATATCATTGGGAAACTAATAACTCACTGATCAATAATATTCTTGGGTGGTGTATGTATGGTTAACCTACAAAGAATTATACAGATGTGCTGGAAATGTGTAACTAAAAGGTGTTTAAACCAAGCCTGGCAGGGGACATTGATAAACAGGTTTTCCCAGACAAAGGAAAGGGACCAACCCCCCCAAGCCAGGTGTGGCCAAGGACAGTGGGCTACTCATTTGTAGAAGAGGTTGCAGGAAGATCATTTGCACTGTAAAACTCACAAGCAGGGCGTTTACACCAGACAGCATGGCATCTACACCCAGCAGGGGAAAGGACCTTTGTCTGGGAACACACTTCAGAAGAACACATTTCAAATCTTTACTGGACTATAAAAAAAGGGGGGAGAGAACTCCTATTTTAAGCTTCATCTGAGGAGTCAAGAAGCCAGTGCTGTGAGCTCCAGGAGTTGGGTCTTGGCTAAAGAACTGGCTGCCATGCTGGAAGAATGACTGTGGTGAAAAAAAACTTTTTCGAACAAAAGACTCCAGTTTTAAGGAGGTCTATACTAGAAGCACTACATCAGTGCAGCTGCACCAATGCAGCTGAGGCGCTGTAGTGTGTGGTAAAAATGTGAGCGCTTTCCTGACTGCATAATTACTCCATTTCTGCCTCATGCATTAGCAATTCACAAGCCATGCTTCCGCTCACAGCCATTGTTCCTGGAAGCGATGTCAGAAGCACAATGAAGACAGTTTGATTTTCAGATCTTAGCTCTGTGGTTAGCTAACAGGTAGGAAACTTGTGTGACTTGCAGAATGATCCAGACACACAGAGAGTAGCTAGGCATCCAATGGGGCTGGTTAGCTGACACTCCATTTTCTGACTCAGCCTGATTTTAGGAATGAGGGAACAGCTTCATGTCTGTCTTTGGCCAGAGGAAGCAAACAGGAGACAAACTCTTTTCCTTTTGTTTTCCAATATTTATAAATGTGGCCACTGATTTGTGTGCCCAGAGTGACAGACACCATAACACAGTGCAGGGAGAAGATGGAGACAAGATTTACTGTTGTCCACAGTTCAGATCTTCAAGATGATGACTATTGAGAGCCTCTCTTTGTGCTGTATGTTATACCCATGAAAGGGTTAAATTGTAGACACCAGCAGCTCTCAGAAGTTGCTAGGTAACTGTTTGCTCAAGGTATGTTCACCAATGAGAGTTATTCTGATAATGTAATGCTTCTATGTAGTGTTTTTCATGGGGCAAGTGTGTTACCATTGTAGAAGGTCCTTATTCGAAAACCACCCTGGACCACCTTGACATTTGACAAAGAGACATTTGAGGTAAATCCCAGGCCAGGGCATGCGGTGGAGTGCCCCTCCCTGGGGCAGTTTCAGCTGGCCTGGATGGTGCTCTAGCAGTACTGCAGGAACTCAGCAAGAGGAGGTGGGAAGTGGATGGATGGGATGTGACTGAATAGGGCTTTCTCATCTGTAATCTAGGACTCTTTCTAGTGTATAGTTAATGGGAACTGCCATATCAAACCTAGTGCATTGGCCCAGCTGGCCTGATCTACACTAGAGAAATTAAAGCCCCCAAGAGCCTTTCCTTCCACACACAAAAACAACCCAAATGGCCATCAGGTAACAGGTTAGAACAGGCCCCCTTTGAGGAGGGTAAATGTGCAGGTAAAGCTGAATGGCTCAACCTGTTCCCTATAGAACTCATGTGGACACAGCCATGCTAAAACAGATCAACTAGCCTTCCGCTACTGTCTCTCAGCATGGCAATGGCCGGGGGAAATCTCCCAGAGTGCCCTGCTTAGGAGTTGAGATGAGAACTGGGGGGCTAGCTACTCAGAGAGCATTGCAACTAGGGTGACATCGGCCTGTGCAAATATATCCATGGAACAGTGGTTTGCGCATTGGTCTGCTAAACCCAGGGTTGTGAGCTCAATCCTTGAGGGATCTGGGACAATCCTTGAGGGATCTGGGACAATAATCTGTCTGGGGATTGGTCCTGCTTTGAGCAGGGGGTTGGACTAGATGACCTCCTGAGGTCCCTTCCAACCCTAATATTCTATGATTCTACACCCATGTGGCATGGCTAGTATAGCTGCACTGAACTCCATACATCTGACCTGGCTTGGCTTTATAGCACAGACAAGGCCTAGCAGCTTCAGTCTAAAACCGCCAACTTTCTCCTGCTATCCCCTCTTCTTTTCCTTCCTGTTTTGCTCCTTTTTTCTTTTTTTCTCTCTCCCTCTCCTACTGTGGATCACAGCAGCAGCAGAAATGATGTGGATCCATCAGCCTGAAACGCAGAGCAGCAGGGAGCTGACACATCAATCACAGCTCTGCTGTTGGAATTAATGAGAGTGCCTCAGATTCAGGCTGTCACTCACTTGCCTCAGTTTGCTGCTTCCATATGGCTCCAGCTGACGGACTCGCACTCACCAGACCCTGCCAATTAAAGCCTCAGCACTCCGAACTCTTAGCCTCACAGCTTCATTATTCTAATTAAACAAAACATGCCGCCCCTCCCTTTCCCCATGTTGATTCATGTCCCTCACACACAGTGGCAACTACAATGCGGCAAAACAGCTGCCATCGGATACACTGTAAGGGAGCAAAACTACCAAATACAGTCGTAGCATCCGGCAGGCTCCTCTGCCCTCCACCCCTGTTTCTTACTGTCAGAGATGCCCCCATCTGGCAGCACAGTCGAGTACCCACTGACCTCAGATAGCCTAATCTTAACCCACTGATCTGAAAGTTTAATTCAGGCTTAAACATGACTGGTCTGTGTTCTGCCTAGGAGAAGTTGGGGTGAGAGAGACAGTCCAGGGCAGAAGAAATACAGAGAGAGTGAGAAAGGGGCAGAGAGAAACAATTTAATACAGCCCCACCTCTCAGTAGCCATTGACCTGTATCTATCTAGCATCTGTCCCCACACACCCCATTCTAGCTATCTCCATTCGTATACTGGCCCCTAACACCCCAGCATCTGAGTGCCTCCACAAAGTGGAACAGACCTAGCAGAACTCGCTTCCCCCCTGCCTGGTCAGCAATGCCATCAAGGAAAGACTGGTCAGGGGGGGAACTTGCATGTAGCTGTGAACACAACAAGGGTGGTGGCTGTTCAGATGGTGTCTGGCAGGGAGCTTCATAGTCTCATTCTGGCTCCTGGGAAGGTTCCGCATTCCCAAGCCTACTCCATTGGCTGACAGTGTCCTTGTCCCAGGGGAGCCTCACAGTGGTGGTTGCAGCAGGAGTGATGATCTAGGGCCAGTCCCATGCAGAGACTTCTGTATTTAATGAGGAGCCAATGCTGAGAACAGAGCACAGGGATGCTCCTGGTGAGGTGTGCTGCTAAGCGTGCAGCATGCTGCATCTTGTCCCTGTTATTCCTTTCTCAGGTCACGAGGCTCCATTCCTAGACATAGAGAATGTCCAGAATTGAGTCAGGAATGGTGAAGTACTGAGGCCAGAGCTGTTCTGATAAGTCTGGCCAGCTGCAGGTGGCAGTAGGCAGTGTTGGTGCTTTCGGTGGCCACAGAAAACCCAAGGCTGTGACCTCATTCTGTGATGTGAGTGTCAGTGCCCTTGATGTGGAGTAGATATGGGCAAGGAGAGCTCTGCAGAGGACTTCCTTCCTCCCTCCAGCATCACTCAGCCTTGGCTGGGCTAAGCGTTAGCCAGCTGCCCTTCCCCCAGGCACTGACCTCAGCCAGGCATGGAGAGGGCTGGGCTGGGAGATGGGGAGAAGGATGAGCACTGATGCCTGAGCACTTCAGGCATGTCAGCCCCGAATGTTTCATCAGCTTTCCCAGGGTCAGTCTACATTGCAATCAGCAGGGGTGATTGCAGCACATGTAGGCAGACCCAAGATAGCTTTGCTCTAGCTAAATGCTGCAGTCACCCCTTCTGATTGCAGTGCAGACAGACCCTCAGGGTATGACTACACTGCAGTTTAAGCCCAGGTCTGTGGAACTCAGTGTTTGTAAATCCGGGCTTCAGTGTCCACCCTAAATATTGACCCTCGGTTCAGAATTTCTGGACCACTGCACAGGAAGTTGTCAGAGCCTGTCGACACATCCTGGCGAGCCATCTTTTGGGTCTCCATGCTCCTGGCAACTGGATCCAGCAACATGGAGGTGTCCCCATTGGAAGAACTTGTCCTGCATGGGCTTTCACTCCTGTTTCACATGACACTAAACTGGGAAGAGTTGTAGATACGCTGGAGGGTAGGGATAGGATACAGAGGGACCTAGACAAATTAGAGAATTGGGCCAAAAGAAATCTGATGAGGTTCAACAAGGACAAGTGCAGAGTCCTGCACTTAGGACGGAAGAATCCCATGCACTGCTACAGACTAGGGACCGAATGGCTAGGCAGCAGTTCTGCAGAGGCTGGATATGAGTCAACAGTGTGCCCTTGTTGCCAAGAAGGCTAATGGCATTTTGCGCTGTATAAGTAGGGGTATTGCCAGCAGATTGAGGGACATGATCATTCCCCTCTATTCGACATTGGTGAGGCCTCATCTGGAGTACTGTGTCCAGTTTTGGGCCCCACACTACAAGAAGGATGTGGAAAAATTGGAAAGAGTCCAGCGGAGGGCAACAAAAATTACACTGGTCTACAATTTTTGAGAAGTCGTCTGCTTCAGAGATAAAATGTGCTATTTATTATGTATTTTGATGTGCTGAATTCAAATATGACAATTAAAACAACTGATTGGCTACTGTTTCTAAGATATTTCAGTTTTACATTTTATGTCTATGTATATTGTATAGATAGTAGAGTTTTAATCATAAATTGTAAACCTTCAAATCGCCACAAAGCTGCCACTGATGTTGGTCAAAGTTTATGCACCTCAAAAGTTGTTTCATGTTGTCATAGGTTTCCTTCATATGGACTGCATGACCAACTGGAATTGATGGCAAAACATTGCCATTATGCAGTAAAACAGCTTTAAGACTCGTCTTCGATGAATCAATGAACAGTCGCCACTCATCTGGATCGTGAACGATGTTGAGGGCTGCCATCACACCATCGATGTTGTTGCAGGCTACAAGATCACCTTCCATGGTACACTCAGCGAGAAGGTGCACCTCCTCACAGCTGGAGCAGGATGCACACGGGCAAGATGCTTTATGCACCCACAGTATGGACTTGCCTGGCCAGTGGAAGGAGGAGAATAGTATGTTTATTGATGTATTTGTATACCACTTTTTCCAATAAACGCAGTACTCTCACTGTACGCTACCAATGGGAAGGTGTGTGATTGTCATGAATTGTTAATTGTGGATGAGATAACAGGTTACACAATGGGTTTGGGGGAAGTGGTTTGTGTGACATGAATTGTGTATTTTTATTTTGGATTGAGCTGAATAGATATATTGAGGAATTGTGCTTGGATACAGCTTCCTAGTTGTGCCTTGTCATGTCTTTATCTTTATTCTTTGAAATACACATTAGATGATGTGCTGCAGATATGGCAATAAACTTTAATAAAATAAAAGCCTTTAGTTGTGAACCTGGCTGTATTAAAAAAAGCCCAAGTAATATTAAAGCATTGTCCGGCAGTCCCACTGCCATCACAACACCAAAACTCCAGTAGTAAACCAACACCAAAACTTGTAATTAAATAAGGTGCATAAACAAAACACTGAACAGTGCAAACCAGTGAAAGACATGCAAACAAATGAATTCCGTACTTGTGCATGAACTCTGACCCTCCATTCTCAGTTCCCTTTTCAGCATGTTTAGCATGCGCTTAGCACTGCTATACAGTGGTGGAGAATGGCTGGGGGTACATTTGCCATGTCCAATTAGTGTTCAGTCCCAGTTGCATGGGCCATCCAACCATGGTATTGTCCAATGCATTCCTGTTGTGGGGGACATGGTACCATGGAGGGGCTACTCCTCTGGTGTTCATCAAACAGCTCCTCTGAGTATGGACCCAGGACATGCTGCAGCCTTCTTAGGGACAGGTGTGAGCACCAGTCCCTTTGCTAGCCTGATGCTGCTGGTTCCTTTCTGGTCCTGTACTAAACTCTGGGACAGAAGGTCATCATCCCAGCTGACCAGGCCATTATGAACTACTACGGCTCAGTCACAGTCCTCGTAAAAGAGGCAGGATGATGGGGAGTTCCCAGAGGTGCTGTTCTCATCCCTGGCTTTCCAACATTCACTCCTGAGCACTTAATCCACTCCCTGCACTAGTCACCAGTTCCTTTAATCCCCAGCACTGACAGCTTGGCCGCTATTTCTTGGTACACATGGTCATTTCTGGTGCTCCTCCTGAAGTCATACGTCTTGCTTGCCTCGCACTACAGATCTGCCAGAATCTGACTGTGGTCCCATGAGCAGGAAGCAGTGCATTTAGCAAAGGATTCCTTCTTATCAGTGGCCATAGCTAATGCAGGAGACAGTTCACTCTGCTTGCAGCTCAGTGATCAGGGTAAAATGGGAGGGTTAAACACAGAGAAGCTGGACTTGAACTAGGGAGTATCTTCTGTTTCTTGGGAGTCAGTTGGCTAGTCTTGGATTAGAAAGGCTAGGAACACTGGCCCATGGGATTGTGGAATAGCATTGGCAGACTCTCAGGATATGAGTGTCGGGGACCTGGGCCTGAGCTGCATCCACACTACAAAATGATGCACTTTGGACACAAGTCCCACTGGGACTTGATCTTAGATCCACTGCCCTTGCCGAATCCTAGTCCCTGAGTACAGAGGGCTTACTGGCCCAAGTCAGATAGATTTGTGTATAGATTTGTGGGACTCGAGCCTGGGATTACATTGCAGTGCAGACATACCCTCAGTGGCTTCATAATGAGTCTTTCACAAATGCCACATACCCCAGTTCTAACCCACACCTTTCCAGCACCTCATCAGCACAGTCAGACAAGCCAGCTGCATTGTCCATGACTGTTCCCTTTAGGGCCCCTCACCAAAGCCCTTCTTAGCACCTGGGGCGAGGCTGCAAATGAGGAGTCTGCAGCTCCCATCACTGTGCACTGTGATCACAGCGTCATCCACAGACTGGGGATTCTTTGGCATACATCCCCCACTCAACTTGCTCCTCACAATGCTGCTCCTTCCTGCAACTTACCAAACTCATCTAAATCTTCATAGCAAGGGTTAACTGGTTGAAGTGCATTAACACTGGCGGAGGGTGGGGAGTTGGGGGGGTACAGTTGGGAGAGCTGGAGGAGATACTTGTGACAGGGATACTCACTGGGGGTGGGGGACAGTGTCACTCCCTTCCATGATGGCAGGGCGGCTGGCCTAAGCACAGGCCACAGCGACAGCTGTCAGTCAGCGCCTCCCTCCGGGACCTCCCGTTCCCAGGGCTGGGAGCTGGGGTCTGGGTGGGTGGGATCTGGCAGTTGTGGCTTGCAGGAGAATGGACCAGTCAGCTGCAGATGCAAGGGAGGGACCAATCAGGAAGAGGACCAGTCGGGGCTCTTTCTGAACTGCTCCTTGTCCACTCTGCAAAACCCTTGGACATTGCCTGTTGTTTGATATCCATCTGGACAGAGAAAGGAAGCTCAAAAAAGAAGCTTTGTCTGGGAAAATCCAGATGTATGGTAACCCTAAATGTCAGTCACAGGGGAGCTCCCTTGCAGTGGCTGCAGCAGTAGCAGGTGCCTGGGGCCAGCCATTCCTTGAGGAGCTGCCTGCACTGCAGCCAGGACAGCACCAGTAGGCATACCTGCGCTACTGCTAGCTCACTAACCAAAGCAGTGTAGCCATAGCAGTGCAGGCAGATGCATGGGCTAGCCACCCAACGACATATGTACCAGGCAGGATTGGGCTTGGATGGCTAACTTGTGCACAGTAGCTGCTCTACTATCACTAGCTAGGTCAAAACTAGCTTGGCTCTGCCTACATGTGCTACAGTAGACAGACTCAGAGGGATCATTAGCCCAGCTCTTTCCCAGCCTCAGACAGCACCGAGCAGTTTCACAAGCACTGGCCTTAGTTGGCAAGGGAGCGGAGGGACAGTATCTCCCCCCCCACCACTACACACACTCCATTGTTGCGGACCCTCTGCCTGCTACAGATGGCGGAGAAGCTTTGTTTCATCATGAACATTTTCCTAGTTTCAGCAAAGACAGATTTTGTTTTTCAACATTTTCCACTGATTTTTTTAAAGACTTTTCACTTTCAGAAACTTTCACTTTTGAAAATCCCACCATGTGACTAACCCAGCCAATCAGAGCTGTCAATTGGAGGGACCCCAAAATCAAAATGGAAAGTGAAAAACAGTTTCACCAAAATCCAGAACTTTTTGAGAAAATCCAAATATTTTGTGAAAAATGTCCAGTTTCAAACCATGGAGAAATTCCCTTCAAAAGACAATTCCAAGGAAGACTTCTGAGCAGCGCAACTGTCCCTGTGATCAGGACACCAAGTGCAAGCCCTCGCTAAGCTGATGGCTCACACAGATACCTCTGCTCATGAGCCATCTCTCTTTTTCTGACACCTTGTGGATTTCAGTCGTTGTCTCAAACTGAACTCTTCCTCTTGCCCCTTCACACTCCTCTTGCCCCATTTCTCTATCGCCCCGAACAAAACAATTCTCCTCCCAGTGCAGCACCCAGCACGATGGGGCCCTGATCCTGACTGGAGCCTCTGGAAACTCCATAATATACATGTTTGTTACTGCTAACAGGGCATGTTGGGGGTTGCTCAGGCTGGCCTGTGCAGTGCTGGGAGGTTGATGTTGGCTCTCTGGCTAGGGGAAGCTTGGTAGACTGTGACACTGTTAGTGTTTTCCCCATGAGTTATTACCAGGTTAAAGGGTTGTGATAGTGCCAATATCCAAAGCTGGGTTATTGGGTTATTAATGTGCCACTGTCACTGGATATTAGCACTGTGATCAATCCCCAATGACAGGGGCTGCTTAGCCTGTCACACTTTGTTTTATCTCCCATTTTTAGAACTTCTGCTAACTCACAAATTGCTAATGCAATCTCTCTGTAACCCGGTTAAGGGAGGAGAGCAAACCCTACTGTTTGTGTGCTACTCAGAAGCAGGCTCTGGGTCCCTGGGACAGGCAGAGCAGGCACAGACACTGTGCACTCTTGTCTCTCAGGTGGGGGATACACTTTGCTGCAGTGGCTACAGTATATGGAAACATGTTGGCTTCCTTGTCGCTTCTAGGACATTCTGCAATTATATTGGCTAAACCAGAGCTAATTAGACAGAAGGCAGGGGGACCAAAATGAACCTTCTTCCATCAAAGCCACCTCACCTCAACCCACCCAGCCCCATCCATCTTCCTTGCTCTCTTTGCTCTCGCACACCCTTGCTCTTTTAATGGCAGCAGTTAAAGATGGGAGTGTCCTGAGGACCCAGCTAGCCCATCTCATGGGCCCCAGGCAGAATTGTACTGTACAGAAAATTCTACAGTGTCGTGTGCAGTTCTGTTTGAAGAGACTCAGGCAATGTGACTGCCACCTCTCTCTCTTTCTCCCCCCCTCACCCATTGGATACATTGTCCAATGGCCTAAGAGTCTCACTCTTAGGAAATTCTTCCTGACATTCAGCCTAAATTTCCTTTTCACCCCATTCCTTCCAATTGGAAGCAGGGTCTGCATGAGCCGTCCCCTAACATCCAGTGATACACTGGTGGGAAAGACCTTAGGAGCAGATTGTATTTGCATAGACATACCTACTCTGCCTAGATGATCAACAGACAGTCCTGTGTTGTCAAAGTGATCAATTTTGGCAGTTTGGGGTTAAAATTTGGCTGCCACTGGACACGGTGTGAGGAATGTCAGGAGCTGGGAGTCCTGGTGCAACAGGTGAAGAATACGGTGCATATAATTATCACTACGAGAGCTAGAACTATGTTGGAGAGGACCCTGAAGGATGCCATCCATTGACAGTATGTGGAAAACCTGAGATGGAAGCTGGACCAGGGCAAGACCTTCAAGGTGATGTGCAAGTGGGATGCCAGCAATCATTTCCTCCCCGGGATGGGGGCTGGGGCAGCTTCACCCGATTTGCCGACTGGAGATTCATCCACAGGGCCCGGCTCAACTGTGTCTGGCTGAATGGAGCCATCTGCCATGGGAATTGGGACAAGCAATGCAGGAAGTGCAACTATGCCAACGAGATGCTATCCCACATCCTGTGTAGCTGCAAGTCCCATTTAAGAGCCTGCCAGCTGCATGACAATGCCATTCAAGATCATCTTGTCAGAGCCATCCCGCCACCCATGGGGAAGGTTGCCGTGAACTCTACCATTCCTGGAACGGACAGCCAATTGCGACCGGACATCATCATCACTAACTAGAACAGAAGAAGATCAGCATGGTGGATGTCACAGTTCCCTTTGAGAACAGGACCCCAGCTTTCCGTGATGCCTGAGCTCAAAAGGTGAAGAAATATGCCCCTCTGGCTGATGCCTTGAGGGCTAGGGGTTACGAGGTTCAAACACACGTGCTGATTGTTGGAGCCCTGGGTGCATGGGATCCCAGTAATGAGTGAGTGTTGTGGGAATGCAGAATTGGTCAATGCTACGGTCAGCTGATGCGGCAACTCATGGTATTGGACGCCACCAAGTGATCAAGGGACATTTATTTAGAACACATCACCGGACATTGGCAATATCAGGAGAGATGAGCTGGAGTGCCACTGAGAAGCAAAACTGGGAAAATAGCTGAAATACTTCTCTGATGAACTGTATTTACTGAGGGACAACCTATTCTAAATGCTCAATTACTGAGGGACAATCTACACTGATTGCTATATTTGCTTTCCACAAGCTACTCTTAATATAACTTTTTATAAGTGATGTACCCAAATGTTTGGATGCTAATATTTGAACTGTATTGTTAAATTTATTAACCTTAATTTGGGATATTACAGATTATATACTAAAGGTATTTTATGACTTTTAAATCAAACTTTGTACTTTTGGATAATTTAAGCATTATACCCAAATGTATAGAAACTCTTTCCTTGACTTGTGTATTAGATCATTTTAACATTAGCTTTAATAAAAAAAAAATTAAATTTGTTCTTATCAGTACCAAATGCAGGGGTAATAATGAGATGTTCTGATCCTTATTGTATGACGAAAGGGTAGCAGACCGTACTTAGCCTGTTCTGACTAAGGGGTCACCCTAAATGAAACCTCACCTTCTAAATAAGGGGTAGTGATGCCACACCAACTGAGAGTCAGAGAGGACAGGGATGTGTGGCTTTCTCTGATGAGGTGGGATCTGTTTAAAGAGTTCTGGAAGTGGTGTGACTCTTTCCTCTCCACTGTTTAAAAATGGAGCTAATTAGGCTCATGTGAGAGTCCTGGTTCCTTCTCAGTGATTACTAGAGCTGTGCTTGCAGGTAAGCTGATCTAAGGGGTCTGAATCTTTGCTCTGGTATGGAGACAGCGTTGGGGTAAAAAGACAATGCTGACGAGGCAGCAGCTGAGAGGTCCACACTACCCGGTGAAATCACTGAGAATTGGACTATGTGGTGGAACCTCAGAACCTGGCATTGCAGCATGAGGTGGCAGTGACAGTGACAAGCAGTGGCAAGGACAGCAGAGACACCAAAGAGTCTGTCACGGAGGTCTGCAGCAGCCAGTGTGGCTGATCCCAGGGCTGCCCGAGGCCAGCCGCTCAGGCAGCCCTTCAGCCAGCCACAATGGCCGTTGCTCGGGTGGCCCGAACAGCGGCCTGTAAGGCTTGCCTCTAGGACCACCTGAGCAGCCACCAGCACAGCTGGGCCTGGGGACTTCCTGAGCAGTGGTTCCCGGCATGGCTGGAGCAGCTGCTGCTCGGTGGCCCCCGGCAGTGGTCCCAGGGCAGCCCCCAGCAGCTGGAGCCGCTGGCCCTGCCCCCTCATCAGTGGCCTCCCCAGCCCCCCCCCCCCAAGCAGTGGCACCTGGTCCCCCCCTCGAGCAGTGGCCCCTCACATCCCCACACCAGCAGTGGTCCCGAGGGTGGACGGAGCAGCTGGTGCTTGGTGGCCCTGGCAGCTGGTGCCCCTGGCCATGGGGCACCCCCACCGAGCAGTGGTCTCTCCAGGGTGCTCCCCAGCAGCACCCCTTGATCCCTAAGATTTAGTCAGGGGTATTTATAGTATAAGTCATGAACAGGTCAGGGGCCATGATTTTTTGTTTATTGCCCATGATGCGTCCATGACTTTTACTAAAAATACCCATGACTAAATCATAGCCTTAGCGATGAGGCATCATCAACTGCCCTTTCCCGTCCACCCGAATGCACCCCCAGACTCTGGGGGCATTGCTGAGTTCAGACAACAATCTCTGAGCAGGGTGCAGTGGAGGCAATAAGGGCTAAAGAGACATTCTTTCCTTGGACTGTCACACTGCAAGGTGGGAAACAGAGACAAAGGACACTGCCCAAGCTATTTACTGGGTGCCTACTTTCAAAGCACTGTTGCAGTGTTTTCCCAAATTAATGCTGGGTTTTCTTCTGAAGTAAACATTCTCTTTTGTCATATACAGACGCCGTGCTTTTGAGTGGGGACGGATTTCCTCTTAGAGGAGCTCAGGGGGGATGTTTACTTTTCTCAGGTTACTGGGTGGGGGCGCGAGCCGGGTCTGTTTGTGTTGTTAGATGGAATCCCTAGATATTGAACATGGCCCATGTGGCTGCCTACACCACTGGCAGAATCCCCTAAACCTTGCCTCTCTCTCCTTGGCATCTGCAGACAGTTCTTGTGCCCTCCCCTGCAATAATCTCTTAGGCAGGCAGGAAAGGCTGGGGCCTTTAATCCCCTCTGATAAAGAAATCGCTCCAGCCCCCTCCCCATTTTTGTTGCTTTTCTCTGGGTCCTTCCACCTTGACTAACCCTCTCTGCTGTGTTGGGTGTCTGAGCGGGAAGCTCTCATCTCACTTTGATATCCCCAGAGCAGCAAGGCCAACCTGTCTCATGGCTTCTCAGTCCATGATCCACAAAGTTCCCCCGTGGCCCACCATATCCCACAATCTTTTGTGGATCCAAAGACTCCTGGGATCTGAGTCACAGGGTGATTTTTTCGCCATTTTGTTGGTTACAGAACAAAAAAAAGTTAAGAGTCGGGGCTAGGCAGGGAGGCTTGTGCTGTTGGGTGGGAGCTAAGGGCTGGGGGTCCAATGCTGTTGAGTGGGAGGCTGAGGGTCTGATGCTGTTGGGTGGGGGTCTGATGGCTGGGGTGCTGGTGCTGCTGGGTGAGGAGCTGACCGCTGGGGTGCTGGTGATGTTGGGTGGGGGGTTGGAGGGCTGAGGGATGGGGGCTGGGTATTGGATGGGGTCTTTTGACACATGTTGACTTTCTCTGCATATTCTGTAACATTTGTGGAGTTATAAATGTGAGTGAATGAATAAAGAAACTCTTGCTGGAATGGCATCCCATGGAACTCTCCTCCTCCCCAGGCCTAATCATCCTAATCCACCCCAAATATGAACGTGCTGAGATGTAAAACTGAGCCTTGGCCTCTTATGGCCACTACAGACCCTATGGCATTGTCTTTTGCAAGACTGAATCTTCGCCGTGATGCCCTAGTCAAACTCGAGTGGGCATGGTTACATTCTGATTACCTAATGAGTCCATTACAGTTTCCATGAGATAGGGGATTGTTTTCCCATCCTCAGCATGTTATGCAGCATCTCTGCACACAGCTGCTGCATTGCAATGGTGGATGAAACAAAGTGAATTTATATGTGTGTTGTTTGAAAGTCTGTAAAAGCGCCCTGAGGTTTGCAAATGGCACCATATCAATAAATGATCACAATTCCTGAGTGAGAAAACAGACTAGCAAGTTCACCGAGTTCCAGATTCTCCCAGTGCCCAGAGGAGATCTCCCTGAGGCCACCAAGGGAAAACCAAAGCCCAGAGCATGCTGAGCACCAGAGTGTGCTGCTCTCAGCATGGGGTCTGACAGCTGGTGTTGGGTTGGAGGGCCACACAAAACACCTCCCTCATTATAAATAAGGGTTTTTAAATATTTCCTTTGCATTGCAACCAGGAACTATGGGGGTGCCATGCCATAATCTAAACATCAGCTGGCTCTCAAAATAGGACCAGAGACACGAGCAGCTTTCTCATGTGTACACCCAGGCCATGCTACACATCATGAGCCCTATTTTCAGATTTCCTGTCTCCACAAGTTTCTAAAGAAGCAGCTTCCAACATGGACAAAGAGAGGCCTGGATTTTCAGCCCATCACAAGAGGTGTTTCAGTGAGCGGATTCTTGTGGGAATTCCCACTGCCCTGAGAGCATTTTTTAAGCTGCATGGCATACTGGGTGCCACCCATTGAGTACATGTCTACATGCTGTCAGCACCACGCAGTAGCACTGCTGGTTGCTGGCATTCAATCCATTAACCAGGAAACACATGATGCCACAAACAAGATCAACATCTCTATGCCCTACACACCCAGACCCCTCCTACACACTAGAAAAGCTGCATGGCAAGTGTAGTCAATTATCTCATTTAATTATTTAATAGAGGATTTATTGTTGTGGTTAAGTATAATTGATTAATGTGTGATGGCTAGGTTAAAGTAGGATAACAGCTTCAGAGTATAAGACTGGGAAGTATGTAGGAGTGATGAGTGTATATTAGGTGTATAAGTAAAGTAAGGCTCCAATGCAAGGCTTGCTGGCTGAGGCCTGTAAAATTAAATCTTAGCCATACTAAGCTTTAGGTCTAAGGATGGTTGACATCAGTAGGTAACCCAGGAATAACCTTGTGCCAGTAAAGTTACAAGAGTATTGTGAAGAATGTGCCAATGGGTAATGTTTGGGAAGATATGCCCCAATGTACCTGTCTAGACCGCAAGACACCCGATTGTAACATCTTCAGACATTCTGCAGTAACTGCAGGTTACCATGGGGACTTGTCTATGCATATGCTAATGAGACTAAGGGGAACTAAAAGGATCCCCTATGCAAAGCAGAACACCCCAAAGTTTAGGGGGTGTGGAAATGCAAACAAGGAAAAAGGGTTGACATCCTTATGCATATGTATGAGCCTTCGCAGGTATAAGCGTGTAAGCTGGCATGTCTGGGGGAAGAAATGCATGGGGAGTTGCCAAGATGACAATCACTGGTGATGATGATGATGAGGTTGAAGAGAATAATGACTGACACTCTAGGGTGCCCCAGCAGGAGATGTGAGTGATGCCATCATAGCACTAAACACTGTACACTATCTGCTCTTGTATTTTAGTATTTGAGGGATTGCTTAGTGAGTTTGTTAATAAAGAAGCTTATAATAAAGTGGAATTGTTTCTTATATGCTCCTAGGGTCTCCTGGTGCTCTGGAGTCTGAATCTTTAACCAATGCAGTCTAAGGGATGAATCAGTAATCAATACTCCCATCCATCTGAAAGGCTACACAGGATGGTTACAACTGAAACAACCACTGAAAAATGTGGAAATATTTATCAATTGTATAGTTGTATGTTGTATAAGCTAGTTATGTAGATAAAGATTCAAATTCCCTTACAGCTCAGCCAGTCTCTACAAAATTTGACGTGTGCACACATTAATACTAGACATTTCAAAGTGTAATGAGACTTCAGTGAAGATAACATGGTATGCATGGTCAAAAACCAGGCATTTCTGAAGAACATTTCAACTTTTTGGTGAACAATGGAAAGCTGAAAATTTTCAGTTTAAAACCAAAAATGTTGATTCAGAAATCATAGACTCATAGAAACATAGGGCTGGAAGGGACCTTAAGTGGTCAAGTCCATGCCATGCACTGAGGCAGAACCAAGTAAACACAGACCATCCCTGACAAAGATGTCCAGCCAGGTCTTAAAAACCTCTAGTGATGGGGATTCCACAGCATCCCTTGGAAGCCTGTTCCAGAGCTTCATTACCCTGAGAGCTAAAAAGTTTTCCCTAATATCTAATCTAAATCTCCCTTGCTGCAGAGTAAAATGAATACTTCTTCTCCTACCTGGACACAGAGAGCAATTGATTATTATCCTCTTTATAACACCATGGAAGACTGTTATCAGGTCCCCCCTCACTCTTTTCTCAAGACTAAACATGCCCAATTTTAAAACCTTTCCTCACACATCAGGTTTTCTAAATCTTTTATCATTTTTGTTGTTCTGCTCTGGACTCTCTCCAATTTATCCACATTTTTCCTAAAATGTGGCACCCAGAACTGGACACAGGACTTCAGCTGAGGCCTCACCTGTGCCAAGTAGAGCAGGACAATTACCTCCAGTGTCTTACTTACAACATTCCTGTTAATACACCCCAGAATGATATTAGCCTTTTTTGCAATTGCATCACACTGCTGACTCATATTCAATTTGTGATCCACTATAACCTCCAGATCCTTTTCACCATTACTACTGTCTAGCCAGTTATTCCCTATTTTGTAATTGTGCATTTGATTTTTCCTTCCTAAGTGAAGTACTTTGCACTTGTCTTTATTGAATTTCATCATGTTGATTTCAGACTAATTCTCCAATTTGTCAAGGTCGTTTTGAATTCTAAACCTGTCCTCCAACATGTAAGCAAGCTCCCAGTGTGGTGTCATCTGCAGATTTTATAAGCATACTCTCGACTCCATTATCCAAATCATTAATGAAAATATTGACTACTACTGGACCCAAGACTGATCCTGCAAGACTCCACTAGCTGTGCCCTCCCAGTCTGACAGCAAACCATTGATAACCACTGTTTAGTACAGTCTTTCACCCAGTTATGCACCCACCTTATAGTAATTTCACCTAGAGCATATTTCCTCAATTTGCTTATGAGAATGTCATGTAGGACTGTCAAAAGCCTTACTAAAATCAAGATATATCACCTCTACTGCTTCCCTGTGTGACGGGGCACTCCGCTCACGGCTAGGATGGTTCCTCCTCCTGGACGTTCTGGGGAATAGCTCACCAGGTTCACATCTCCCTGCAGTTGCAAGCTGTACCTCCACCTCTGTCTTTTTGTCTGCAGCCCCTCTCTTGCTCCAGGAGCTGCAGTGTCCTCTTCATGACTTGGCCCTCTGGCCAGGTCACTCAGCATCCCTCACTTCTGGGGTATAGTCCTTTAAAGTCTCTGTCAATGACCCAAGCAGTCTTGCAGTTCACTGCTCCACTGATATCACTTCCCCAGAGGTGGGTAAGGAAACCTGGGCCCATTCTCTCCTTTGGGTTCCAGTTCACAGACCCTACAACATGCAGCCAAGGTCTGTTCAGTCCCCAGCCTTGCTGCTTACTCCCTGGGCTGCTTCCTACCCCACAGATTGTCTTCCCCACCCTGCTCTCTTCAGGGTATGCCCTGCCCCTGGGTCAGACCCCTAGGGTCCTACTCTTTCCTGGGTTACCTCTCTACTAAGTAGACAGTGACCATAAACTTCCTCCCAGCCACTCTTGCTCCGGCCAGATTCCTGGGTTTATACAGATACATTTTGTTTAGTCAAAAACCCAATTTTCCTTCAAAAAAACAGTGTCAATGAAAAATTTCCAACCAGCCCTATTGCATGGATTCCTGCCAACATTTGGCTGCAGCATATATAATCTTGTGTATGGCAAGACCCAAGTTCTCCTCATCCTCCATGCCCTGCTCCTCTCCCCAGATTAAAATCAATTGTATCAGGGCTCCACGTCAGCAGAGCCGGCCCAGGTGGCATTTCTAAGGCTGTGTCTATTTACTGTGAATTGACCAATTGAAATTCACCTCATGTCCTTGCATAAAAGAGCTTCAGTCAATTGTCATGGGGCAAAGAAAAGTTACAAGTGCACCTGGATCTGAGAGGAGTGAGCAATAGTGAGTCCCAGTGCTTGCAGGGGGAATCAACTGAGGGTCAGTGTGGATGCATCTCTGCACCCTCCTTTAGTTTGCTGGCTGACACTCCTGTGGAGGTGCTATGGAGTTCCGCGTTTTCCACAGTTATAGGGAGGACTAGGATGTGTTGCAGCAGGGCACTTAATAAATGGGGGCACTTCCTCATCAAAGGGTTCTCTAGTTACTGCTTAAAGCCTGGCTCTCTGTGTCTGTCCTGGCATCAACAGTGCATGAATCCTTCTCTCTAAAGGAGTAAAGGAAAACAGAGACACGCCCCCCACCCCCAAAGGGAGTGGTGAGGGAGTGGGGTGTGATGACATTAGAATTTTCTGAAATGTTTGTATGAGTCCTGTGTGTGGCCCAGTTTCTCCTATATTTTGCATGGCTCCCAGGGCATGGTAGGCTGGGGGAGAAGGACTAAGTCTGCTCTCACAGCTAGGCTAAGGCCTGGTCTACACTACGTGTCTAGGTCGACTTTAGCAGCGTTAATTCGAATTAAGCCTGGACACGTTCACACGACGAAGCCCTTTCTTTCAACTTAAAGGGCCCTTTAAACCGGTTTCTTTACTCCACCTCCGACGAGGGGATTAGCGATAAAATCGGCCTTAGGGGGTCGGAAT
The DNA here is from genome assembly GCF_028017835.1 of Emys orbicularis. NCBI lineage: Eukaryota > Metazoa > Chordata > Testudines > Emydidae > Emys > Emys orbicularis. The sequence continues at coordinate 72,999,804 of NC_088690.1, forward strand.
TGGGGTAGTGTGGACGGAATTCGACGTTATTGGCCTCCGGGAGCTATCCCACAGTGCTTCATTGTGACCGCTCTGGACAGCACTCTCAACTCAGATGCACTGGCCAGGTAGACAGGAAAAGCCCCGCGAACGTTTGAATTTCATTTCCTGTTTGCTCAGCGTGGAGAGCACAGGTGACCACGCAGAGCTCATCAGCACAGGTAACCGTGATGGAGTCCCAGGATCGCAAAAGAGCTCCATCATGGACAGAACGGGAGGTACAGGATCTGCTCACCATATGGGGAGATGAATCAGTGCTAGCTGAACTCCGAAGCAGTAAACGAAATGGCAAAATATTAGAAAAGGTCTCCAAGGCCATGAAGGACAGAGGCCATAACAGGGACGCACAGCAGTGCCGCGTGAAAATTAAGGAGCTACGGCAAGCCTACCACAAAGCCAAAGAAGCAAACGGAAGGTCCGGGGCAGAGCCGCAAACATGCCGCTTCTACGCGGAGCTGCATGCCATTCTAGGGGGTGCAGCCACCACTACCCCAACCGTGTGCTATGACTCCCTCACTGGAGAAACACACAGGGAAGTGGGTTTGGGGTACGAGGAAGATGAGGATGGAGATAATGTAGATAGCTCACAGCAGCAAGGAAGCGGAGAAACCGGTTTCCCCAACAGCCAGGATATGTTTATCACCCTGGACCTGGAACCAGTAACCCCCGAACTCACTCAAGGCATGTTCCCATCCCCTGAGGGCACACAGGGGACCTCTGGTGAGTGTACCTTTGTAAATATTACACATGGTTTAAAAGCAAGCGTGTTTAATGATTAATGATTAATTTTCCCTGGCAATCGCGGCCAGTACAGCTACTGGAAAAGTCTGTTAACGTGTATGGGGATGGAGCGGAAATCCTCCAGGGACATCTCCAGAAAGCTCTCCTTCATGTACTCCCAAAGCCTTTGCAAAAGGTTTCTGGGGAGGGCTGCCTTATCCCGTCCGCCATGGTAGGACACTTTACCACGCCAGGCCAGTAGCACGTAGTCTGGAATCATTGCATAACAAAGCATGGCAGCATATGGTCCCAGTGTTTGCTGGCATGCAGACAACATCCATTCCTTATCGCTCTTTGTTATCCTCAGGAGAGTGATATCATTCACGGTCACCTGGTTGAAATGGGGCGATTTTATTAAGGGGATATTCAGAGGTGCCCGGTCCTGCTCTGCTGAACAGAAATGTTCCCCGCTGTTAGCCACGTGGTGGGGGGGAGGGGTGAAGTGATCATCCCAGAGAATTGGGTGTGGGGGGGAGGGGAGTTAGTTGGATTTGTGCTGCATGTTAACCCTGAAACCGCAGCCCCTCCTTTTACATTGCAAACCCATTTCAAATGGCCAACCCAACGGGTGCTTGGTATGGGAAATGACAGCGCTACTGTTTGAAACCATTCCCACATGTTAAGAAGGTTAAAAAAGCCAAAAGACTGTGTCTTACCATGGCTGCCTGCAAGCCGAAATCTGTGGCCTGGCACTGCGTGAGTGATCTCTCACACCAAACCGGCAGGCCCTCAATATAAGAGGAAAAATGCGACCTTGTAATGAAAGCACATGTGCTGTGTAATGTGAACAGCAAAATTTAACGTGAAACAGTGTACCCATTGTTCTCTAAAATGTGTCTTTTTTAACCACCTCTCCCTTCTCCTCCACCAGCTGCAAATGTTTCTCCTTCACAGAGGCTAGTGAAGATTAGAAAGAGAAGAAGGAGGACGCGGGATGACATGTTCACAGAGCTCCAGATGTCCTCCCATGCTGACAGAGCACAGCAGAATGCTCTGTAATGTAATGACAGTCTGTAATGACTGATTACAGAAAAGCACAATATGAACGAGAGGAGAGGTGGCGTGCTGAATCGCGGGATGAACAGAGCAAGTTGCGGGCTGAAGATGATAGGTGGCATCAGCTTGCAGACAGAAGGCAAGAGTCGATGCTCCGGCTGCTGGAGCATCAAACTGATATGCTCCAGCGTATGGTTGAGCTGCAGGAAAGGCAGCAGGAGCAGAGACCGCCGCTACAGCCCCTGTGTAACCAACAGCCCTCCTCCCCAAGTTCCATAGCCTCCTCACCCAGACGCCCAAGAACACGGTGGGGGGGCCTCTGGCCACCCAGTCACTCCACCCCAGATGATTGCCCTAGCATCAGAAGGCTGGCCTTCAATAAGAGTTAAAGTTTTAAACTGCAGTGTGTCCTTTTCCTTCCCTCCTCCCCCACCCATCCCGGGCTACCTTGGCAATTATCCCCCTAGTTGTGTGATGAATTAATAAAGAATGCATGAATGTGAAGTAACAATGACTTTATTGCCTCTGCAAGCGGTGCTCGAAGGGGGGAGGGGAGGGTGGGGTGGTTGGCTTAGAGGGAAGTAGAGTGAACCGGGTGTGGGGGGGGGGTGGAGGGTTCATCAAGGAGAAACAAACAGAAGTTTCACACCGTAGCCTGGCCAGTCACAAAACTCGTTTTCAAAGCTTCTCTGATGCGCACCGCGCCCTGCTGTGCTCCTCTAACCGCCCTGGTGTCTGGCTGCGCGTAATCAGCGGCCAGGCGATTTGCCTCAACCTCCCACCCCACCATAAATGTCTCCCCCTTACTCTCACAGATATTGTGGAGCGCACAGCAAGCAGCAATAACAATGGGGATATTCTTTTCGCTAAGGTCTGAGCAAGTCAGTAAGCTGCGCCAGCGCGCTTTTAAACGTCCAAATGCACATTCCACCACCATTCGGCACTTGCTCAGCCTGTAGTTGAACAGGTCCTGACTCCTGTCCAGGCTGCCTGTGTACGGCTTCATGAGCCATGGCATTAAGGGGTAGGCTGGGTCCCCAAGGATCACGATAGGCATTTCAACATCCCCAACGGTTATTTTCTGGTCCGGGAAGAAAGTCCCTTCCTCCAGCTTTCGAAACAGAGCAGAGTGCCTGAAGACGCGAGCATCATGTACCTTTCCCGGCCATCCCACGTTGATGTTGGTGAAACGTCCCTTGTGATCCACCAGGGCTTGCAGCAGCATTGAAAAGTACCCCTTGCGGTTTATGTACTCTGTGGCTTGGTGCTCCGGTGCCAAGATAGGGATATGGGTTCCGTCTATGGCCCCACCACAGTTTGGGAATCCCATTGCAGCAAAGCCATCCACTATGTCCTGCACGTTTCCCAGAGTCACTACCCTTGATATCACCAGGTCTTTCATTGCCCTGGCAACTTCGATCATAGCAGCCCCCACAGTAGATTTGCCCACTCCAAATTGATTCCCGACTGACCGGTAGCTGTCTGGCGTTGCAAGCTTCCACAGGGCTATCGCCACTCGCTTCTCAACTGTGAGGGCTGCTCTCATCCTGGTATTCTGGCGCTTCAGGGCAGGGGAAAGCAAGTCACAAAGTTCCATGAAAGTGCCCTTACGCATGCGAAAGTTTCGCAGCCACTGGGAATCGTCCCACACCTGCAGCACGATGCGGTCCCACCAGTCTGTACTTGTTTCCCGGGCCCAGAATCGGCGTTCCACGGCATGAACCTGCCCCAGGAACACCATGATTTCCACATTGCTGGGCCCTGTGCCTTGTGAGAGGTCTATGTCCATGTCAATTTCCTCATCACTCTCGTCGCCACGCTGCAATCGCCTCCTCGGCTGGTCCTGGTTTTGCTTTGGCATGTCCTGGCTCTGCATATACTCCAGGACAATGTGTGTGGCGTTCATAGTGCTCATAATTGCTGCGGTGATCTGAGCGGGCTCCATGATCCCAGTGCTAGCTATGGCGCCTGGTCTGAAAAAAGGCGTGAAACTAGTATCTGACGGACCAGGGGAAGGAGGGAGGGAGGGAGGGAGGGGTGAGTGACGACATGGCGTACACGTACAGGGAATTAAAATCAACAAAGGTGGCTGTGCATCAGGGAGAAACACAAACAACTGTCACACAGAATGGCCCCCCCCCAAAGATTGAACTCAAAACCCTGGGTTTAGCAGGCCGTTGATTTCACGGCGGGAGGGGGAAGCTAATGAATACAGAACAAATCTATTTTTTACATCTTAAGACGACGGTGCAGCATGACTGATAGCCCTCGGCATCTTCTGGGTGCTTGGCAGAAAATACTGGGCGCTTGGCAGTTAGTGTACTAAGACTGATAGCCACTGCAGTATGACGACGATGGATACCAGTCGTAATATACTATCTACTGCCAAAAGGCAAGGGGCTGCTGCTGTGTAGCAATGTAGCCCCACGTCTGCCAGCCCCACGTCTGCCAGCACCCAGATCGCCCTCGGCCTCTTCTGGCTGCTTAGCAGAAAATACTGGGCGCTTGGCAGAAAATAGCATACTACGACTGATAGCCATCATTGTCAAGACAGTTCAATAGGACTGAGCATGTCTGCCCAGGTGCCCATGATTGACAGCCACTGCAGTACGATGACGACGGTTACCAGTCATAATAAACCATCTACTGCCAAAAGGCAAAAGGCAAGGGCTGGTGCAATGCAGCCCTACGGCTGCCAGCACCCAGATCGCCAATGAAGGCTACCAGTCATGCTGCACTGTCTACCGCCAAAAGGCAGTTAGCTGCTGCTGCTGTGTAGCAATGCAGTCCCACGTCTGCCGACACCCAGATGACATATGGTGACGGTGAGCTGAGCTGAGCGGGCTCCATGCTTGCCGTGGTATGTTGTCTGCACAGGTAAACCAGGTAAAAAGGCGCGAATCTATTGTCTGCCGTTGCTCTGACGGAGGGGGAGGGGCCTGACGACATGTACCCAGAACCCCCCGCGACACTGTTTTGCATCATTCGGGCATTGGGATCTCAACCCAGAATTCCAATGGGCGGCGGAGACTGCGGGAACTGTGGGATAGCTACCCATAGTGCAATGCTCCGGAAGTCGACGTTAGCCTCGGTACTATGGACGCGGTCCGCCGACTAGAGCACTTAGAGCATTTTATGTGGGGACACACACAATCGGCTGTATACAACTGATTTCTATAAAACCGGCTTCTATAAATTCGACCTAATTTCGTAGTGTAGACATACCCTAAGAGACATAGGTGGATGTTTGTCACTAGGTGTCTGAGCCTAAATGGGTGACAGTCATTAAAAAAAGGACTGGCTGAGGATGGCCCCATATCCATGGAAAATCCAAGAAGACAATGGCAAAGCCAATCCCCAGGACATTGACACCTAGCAACCAGTGACCCAGAGGAGATGGATTTCCCCAGCTCTCAGCAGGGAAGCTGAGCACAGACCCTAGTTTGAGAACAAAGGCCTGGGAGGTGGGAGGTATGGGGATAAAGGGCTGGTGTCTCTTAGAATCATAGGGTTGGAAGGTACCTCAGGAGGTCATCTAGTCCAACCCCCTACTGAAAACAGGACCTAATCCACAACTAAATCATCCCAGCCAGGGCTTTGTCAACCCTGACCTTAAAAACCTCTCAGGAAGGAGATTCCACCACCTCCCTAGGTAACTCATTCCAGTGCTTCACCACCCTCCTAGTGAAAAAGTGTTTCCTAATATCCAACCTAAACCTCCCCCACTACAACTTGAGACCATTACTCCTTCTTCTATCATCTGGTATCACTGAAAACAGTCTAGATCCAGCCTTTTTGGAACCCCTTTTCAGGTAGTTGAAAGCAGCTATCAAATCCCCACTCATTCTTCTCTTCTGCAGACTAAATAAGCCCAATTCCCTCAGCCTCTCCTCATAAGTCATGTGCTCCAGACCCCTAATCATTTTTGTTGCCCTCCGCTGGACTCCCTCCAATTTTTCCACATCCTTCTTGTAGTGTGGGGCCCAAAACTGGACACAGTACTCCAGATGAGGCCTCACCAATGCCGAATAGAGGGGAATGATCATGTCCCTCAATCTGCTGGCAATGCTCCTACTTATACAGTCCAAAATGCCGTTAGCCTTCTTGGCAACAAGGGCACACTGTTGACTCATATCCAGCTTCTCATCCACTGTAACCCCTAGGTCCTTTTCTGCAGAACTGCTGCCTAGCCACTCGGTCCCTAGTCTGTAGCAGTGCATGGGATTCTTCCGTCCTAAGTGCAGGACTCTACACTTGTCCTTGTTGAACCTCATCAGATTTCTTTTGGCCCAATCCTCCAATTTGTCTAGGTCCCTCTGTATCCTATCCCTACCCTCCAGCGTATCTACCACTCCTCCCAGTTTAGTGTCATCTGCAAACTTGCTGAGGGTGCAATCCATGCCTTCCTCCAGATCATTAATGAAGATATTAAACAAAACCGGCCGCAGGACCAACCCTTGGGGCACTCCACTTGATACCAGCTGCCAAGTAGACATGGAGCCATTGATCACTACCCGACAGTCTAGCCAGCTTTTTATCCACCTTATAGTCCATTCATTCAGCCCATACCTCTTTAACTGTAAGAAGCTGGAGGCTCTCTCACCTGTGAACTGATGAAGGAGATCAGACAGAGACACATACACACAGAGTCTGAACATGGGATGTGGTACAGCTTGGCTGGGCTCTGGACTAACCAGGTTGGACAATACTGTAATCTTCATTTCTCTTTGCTAAACCTAAGAACTTCCAGATTCTGTGTGCCAGGTGATTAATAAATGGAGACTTTGTTTGGAGAAGGCTGCCAGTGTCACTGTAAATACTCCCAGAGAGCCTTGCGCCCAGATGGCCCCAGTGCAAGCCTCCTGCAGGGCTCTGGCTGAGCTGGATTCACTGTAGGGCACCACGGAGAGAGACAGGGATCCCTGTTGCCAAGGGGTCAGTCTTGGAGGCCATGGGCCTGCCCCAGTTGAACTGTGTGGGTCCTTGGAGCCCAATACATTGAAGGGGTCACTCCCAGGAGTCCAGTGACAGACTGGGGCATAGATCAGACCTGTGACTCCATGACAGCGAAAGTGAAAAATCAGGGAGGCGACCTGCGAAAGCTGCAGCAGGGAGGAGGCATAGCCCTGTCTCAGCACAGCAGTGGAGCCCACAGCACAAAAGGCTCTGTGAGAGAAATTTCTTTTTGGCAATTTAGGCAGCTGGCCCTGCTGGATCTGTAGATTTGAGTGATTCCAGATGGCTTCAGCACAAGGATACAGGTAAATGCCCTGATATTTGCCATGGGTGAAACTGTTGATATCCTGTGTGCCTTACCCCACATTGATGAGGAAAAGAAAGAATACTCCAATGTTAAAGAGGCCTCTAATACCCTTTCATAGGCAGACAAGACTATTATGTAAGAAAGGGCCAAATTTAATAGGAGGTGCCAGGAACAAGGAGAAACAGACGAGACTTTTATTATTGCAGTTCACAGTCTTGCTGGACATTGCAAATACGGAATGTTAAAAGAAGTTATACTAATAAAAGTAGTTGGTATAAGAGACACCAGTTTATCAGCACAGCTTCAGTGAGACCTAGATCTCACACCAGCAAGAGCTGTAGCAAAAGTGAGAATGCAAGCAACCATAAGGAAACAGCAATGTGACTTACATGCTAGCAGCAGAGGACCCGGACAATATTGACACAGTAAAGAGAGAAGATGTAAAGGTGAAAGGAGCTGTCAGCCCAAATTTACAGCTAAGAACAGTGCATAACTAGAGACTGGGAGACCAAAGAACCTTAGTACGAGGGAAGCTTTTGAAAAGCTGTGGAAGATGTGGCAAGATACCAACCCACCGCTGGCAAAAATGTCCAGCTAAAGAGGCAGAAAGTAGGAGATGCCACAAAATGGGATATTTTGCAATAGCATGCAGATCTGCAGGAGTAGTAGGAGCAATCCAAGAGGGAGAATTATCATTAGATGACAGTGATGACTATATTTCTTATGACTATATCCTCAATAGAACAGACAAGACTTTGGTACACAAGCATGAATCTAAACCACTGAAAACTTAAATTTAAAATTGATATTGGGGCAGCAGTCCCTCCAATTAAAAAAAAAAAAAAAGATTATAATCACTCCCAGGATGGAGATCTGCAATGACCAAATAAGAGTCTATGTGAGGCTAGTAACAATACATTGGATATTTGTGTCCAGTTCTTTTGGAAATTGGAGAAAGAATGTGACTATAAGAACTACTGTGGATGCCTGTGATGGTCCATGCCCCCAGGGTCAGGGCAGCATGGCCCATTGGTCACAGTCTATAAAGCAGCCCTTCAGTGCAGGGCAGCATAGCCTAGCGGCCAGAGTCTATAGAGCCGCCCTTTGATGCAGGGCCAGAGTCTATAAAGCAGCCCTTTGGCGCAGGGCAGCGTGGCCTAGTGGCCAGAGTCTGTAGCGCCTCCCTTCGGTGTGAGGCAGCGTGGCCTAGCGGCCAGAGTCTATAGAGCCGCCCTTTGATGCAGGGCAGCGAGGCCTAATGGCCTGAGTCCATAAAGCAGCCCTTTGGCGCAGGGCAGCGGGGCCTAGCAGCCAGAGTCTGTAATGCCACCCTTCGGTGCAGGGCAGTGTGGCCTAGTGGCCAGAGTCTATAGAGCTGCCCTTTGATGCAGGGCAGCGGGGTCTAACGGCCAGAGTCCATAAAGCAGCCCTTTGGTGCAGGGCAGCGTGGACTAGTGGCCAGAGTCTATAGCGTTGGGGCGCCCCTTATGGGGTGTGTCAGCCCCGGTAGGGGAGCCCAGGCCCACCCGACTCCACCGGGCCCCGACCGAAGGCCCTAACAGTGGCATAGCGGCTTGCCACTGACTCAGCAGGGGGGTTCTACCGAAACACGCTGAGCTTCCCCTGGGGCGGAGGTAACACTCTGTCACCCTCCCTGGGTCACTTCCTACCACAGTCTGTGTTGGGGTTTCCCATGAGATGTCGGGTCCTCTGTGTTCGGCAGGGCCAGTCATCTCGAAGGGTTCCTCCAGTTGCCGGGATGTAGGCAGGCTGTGAACGGCTTCGATCCCCAGTGCAGTCAGGGGCTGTGGCTGGCCCTCCACAGGAGCTTCCCAGGCAGGTCCTTCCCCTGCAGCATCCAGCCCAGAATGAGCTGGGCTCCCTTCCTTTATACTACTAGAGCACTTGGAGCATGCCCAGTCTTGCCAGGGAGGCGGGACTTCTGCTGTCAATAACATGGGCTTAACCCTGTCTGGGCTAGTGCAGGGAAAGCAGACCCCGTCAGCCCCCCTTTAAGAAGGATCCCCGGGGTGATCCATCTCCCCTTCCTCACCTCCCTGTCTAGAAAAGAAATCCGCATTAGTGTGAGTCTTACCCAGACTATGAAACACGCGGAAGTCATATGGTTGTAGCAACAGGTACCAGCGCATGATTTGGGGGTTCGCATCCTTCATGCTGTGTATTCACCTGAGGGGGGCATGGTCAGTGATCAGTTTGAAGGTGTTCCCCAGTAAATAATAGCGCAGGGCATCAATAGCCCATTTCATGGCCAGGGCCTCTTTCTCTACCGTTGAGTAGTGTTGTTCTTGAGGAAATAATTTGCGACTCAGGTACAGTACTGGGTGTTCCTCCCCTTCCAATTCTTGGGAGAGTACGGCCCCTAAGCCTATCTCTGAAGCATCCATTTGGAGTATGAATTCCTTTGAAAAATCGGGGTGTCGCAGGACCGGTTCCTGTGTGAGACGTTCTTTCAAAGTCCTGAAGGCCTTGTCACATCGGTCAGACCACTGCACCTGTCGCGGCTGAGAATTCTTCGTCAGGTCTGAAAAGGGGGCAGCTATGGACGCAAAGTCCGGTACAAAGCAGCGATAGTACCTGGCCAGTCCCAAAAACTGGAGTACCTGTTTCTTCGTCTTGGGTGTGAGTGTATCCATAAGGGCTTGTACCTTATTGATTAGGGGGTGCAATTTCCCTCCCCCTACTACGTACCTGAGGTAGGTCACCTCTTCCTGTCCGAGATGGCATTTCGCCGGGTTGGCCGTGAGGCCGGCTGCTCTAAGGGCCTGGAGGACCCTAGTGAGATGTCTGAGATGGTCCTTCCAGTTGTTACTGTAGACCACAATGTCGTCTATATACGCTGCTGCATATCGATTGTGAGGCAGCAAGAGCTTATTCATCAGCCACTGAAAAGTTGCTGCGGCTCCGTGTAGCCCGAACGGAATGGTTACAAAGTGGAAGAGGCCGAATGGTGTCGGGAAGGCGGTCTTTTCCCGGGAGTTTGGTGTAAGAGGGATTTGCCAGTACCCTTTGGTTAAATCTAGGGTTGACAAATACCTCGCTCCCCCGAGTCGTTCTAGGAGTTCTTCCACCCGGAGCATTGGGTACATGTCGAACCGAGAGATAGCGTTAACCTTCCGGAAATCGATACAGAATAGGGTGGTCCTGTTGGGTTTTGGGACCAGAATGATTGGGCTGCGCCATTCACTCTTTGACTCCTCGACTATCCCCATCTCAAGCATCGTATCCAGTTCCTGTTGTACTGTGACCCACATCTTCCGGGGCAGTGGTCGGTGGTTGTCCCTCATTCTCTGACCGGGTGTTGTCGCGATATGATGGCTCATAAGGTTGGTTCGTCCCGGACGGGTTGATAGAACATCGGGGAAATCCTCTATGAGCCGCAATATTTGCTCCTGCTGTGCCATGATGAGGCCGGTCCCAAGCGTAGCCGGCCTTGGGTCTAGGGGTTCCCTGGCTAGTGGTCCAAGTTCTGGGTCCAGGGGCGATGGGGTGATGAATGAGGCCTCCCAGGCCTTCCAGGCCTTCAATAGATTCACGTGGTATGTCCGGGTGTCCCTCCGTTGTCCGCACAACTGGACCTCGTATCTACTGGCCCGACCCATTGGGTCATCTCGTAAGGCCCTTGCCACTTGGCCAGGAACTTTGATTTGGCCGAGGGCAACAAGAGCAACACCCGGTACCCAGGGTTGAAACTCTGTACCTTAGCCCCTCTGTTATATATCCGTTCCTGCGTCTCTTGGGCCCGCAGCAGGTTCTCCCGGGAAAAAGCCCCCAAGGTTCAGAGCCGTTCTCAGAGGTGTAGCACATACTGGGTGGTCTCAAGTACTCGTGTCTCCTGTGCCTCCCAGTCTTCTCTCAGGAGGTCCAGGATCCCTCGGGGCTGCCTGCCATACAAGAGTTCAAAAGGCAAGAACCCGGTCGACGCTAGGGGTACCTCCCTTACGGCGAACAACAGGGCTGGCAATAGTGTATCCCAGTGGCTGGGGTCTTCCTCCACGAACTTCCGCAACATGGACTTCAGGGTACCATTAAAACGCTCCACTAGACCGTCTGTTTGTGGATGATAAACCGATGTTCGGAGTGTCTGTATATTCAGGAGGCAGCACAGCTCTGCTATTAGTTTAGAGGATACGTTAGTACCCTGGTCAGTCAGGATCTCCGCAGGTATCCCGACCCTAGAGAAGACCTTCACAAGTTCGGTGGCAATCACCAGCGCCATAGCAGCTCAGAGGGGAACAGCCTCAGGGTAACGTGTTGCGTAGTCCACGATCACTAAAATAAAGCGATTCCCCGTCTTACTTCTTTCTAAGGGTCTGTAGCGGGGTGGACACCCGCTCCTGCCTGGAAGGGCTTGAAAGCAGCCCTGAAGAGGGCTGCAGCTCTAAAAGCTGGGCTGATTGGGGAAGCGGCCGCAGCTGGGCCACACCCCAATCAGGCCACAGCTGGCCTATAAAGGCTGGGAGCCAGGAGCAAGGACTCAGTCCCTCTCTAGCTGTAGAGGGAGACGGGCCTGGCTGCAGGGAGCTAGAGACAGAGTACCTGAGTGGAGCAGGGCTGGGGACAGGCTGAGGAGCTGGGGAGCTCCAGCCTGGAAAGCCCCAGGCTGCGGCCTAGCAGAAGGCCAAAGGGTACTAGGGGTTGCAGAGGGCAGCCCAGGGGTAGGCAAAGGCAGCAGGTCCAAACCCAACCTTGCCAGTGATGAGTAGGCTGATACTGCAGTCTGTCCCAGGGCGCGGGGGCTAGACAATGACTGGCAGTAGCCGTATACTGAGGCGAGGTGGGGTTAGTGGGTGGGGGTTCTCCTGGGTGGGGAGACCCAGAGTGTGGGGGTACTGCTGAGGGGGCAGCACCCAGTTAAAGGGGCACCGGGGTCCTGGGAGGGACACGTGGCCAGCCGCAAGGCGGATCACTGGTCTGCAGAGGGCGCTCCAAGGCTGGCAGAGCTAATTCCCAACAGAAAAAAAAAAAATAATAATTAATGGAGATATCCCATCTCCTAGAACTGGAAGTGACCTTGAAAGGTCATTGAGTCTAGCCCCCTGCCTTCACTAGCAGGACCAAGTACTGATTTTGCCCCAGATCCCCAAGTGGCCCCCTCAAGGATTGAACTCACAACCCTGGGGTTAGCAGGCCAATGCTCAAACCACTGAGCTATCCCTCCCCCCAGGGAGAAACCAGCAGGAGGCGCCGCAGGGGTGAGTCTTGCACTGTTACAGGGTCCAAGTCCATTCTGATGCGTTCAAAGGGTACACCGACCATGGGCAAGGGTATTAGCGTTGCTCGGGGTACACCCTTCGGTCTGGCCCGCTGGCGTTCCGGACAAGATGCGCAATAATCCCGGACCTCTTGGTGAATGCCGGGCCAAAAAAATCAGCAGGCCACCCTCTGAAGGGTCTTTTCCCGCCCCAGATGTCCTGCCCAGGGGTTTGCATGTGCTAACTGTAGGAGGCCTCGTCGCAACCTCCGGGGAACCAACAGCTGATGGAGCGGCTCAGGTGTCTGTGGTTCCTGCACCACCCGATATAGGTGATCCTGCCGGATCTCAAACCGGGGCCCCTGCGGAGGTCTCGGAAGTGTGTCCTCTCTGGGGTCAGGGACGGTGGCCTGCTCCCAGGCCCTACTCAGGGTTGGGTCTTCTCTTTGCTCCCTCACAAAATCAATATCTCGCTCCAGCTCTGCCTGCGCGTCTTCCATGGACATCTGTTGGGGGTTGGCAGGCGCCTTCCCTGCCGTAGATGTCCCTTCCCCGGGGTCTGACTCTGGTGTGCGTTCAAGCAGTCCCCTCCCTGGAGGCCTAGCCCCTTCCATTTGTGGAGCGGGGGGTTGATACTGCTGGAGGACCTCCCTAAATTATGGCCAGTCTCGCCCCAGCACTACAGGGTAGGCCAATCTGGGGGCCACGCCCATGTGGAGGATTTCCTCCTGCTGGCCAATCTCAATCCTCACCCAGGCTGTGGGGTAAGGGCGGATGTCTCCATGTACACACTGTAGGTGCATCTGTTCCCCTGAGAGTCTAAGGTCAGGAACCAGCCCCTCCCGTAAGAGTGTCTGACTGCATCCTGAGTCCACGAGGGCATTCGTGGAGGTCCCTTCGACCTGCACAGGGACCACTAACTTTCCCGGCCCCCTTTTCTGGGCTCTTTGGCTGGCAACCCAGACTTGCCCATAGTTGCAATCCATGAACGGGCATTCCCGCTGAAAGTGTCCCTCTTGTCCACATTCCCAGCAGTGATTCTGGCCTTCTGAAGGTCCAGGGCCCTCCCTTGGCAGGCTTCGCCCCTCTTGTGGGAGCCGATCCCTTCGAATTGGAGTCCGAGTGGCCCTGTGCTGGGATTCGGGGCTGGGAGGCTTAGTGGGTGTGGAGTGGGTGTTGGGTGGAGGTTTCCGAGCCTCCACTCCCCGAGGGCTTCCCTTGCCTGGCCCGTCCCTCCGGCTTGGATTTCCGGATCCCCGCAGAGGTGCCTTGGCTCCCTCGGCCGCCAAGTAGTCCTCCATCAGGCTCACGGCCGCTGACAGGGTCGCCGGTTGGTGGTGTTGCACCCATGCTTTTCCTCCTGCCAGGAGGATCTGGGTGAACTGTTCAAACGCCACCATCTCCGCCACCTGGGGCCTGGTCAAGCCTTCTGGGTCCAACCATCTCCAACAGAGATCCCGTATCCATTGGGCCACGGACCGAGGTCAAGCCCCAAGGGGGTATTGTTCTTTACAGAGGCGCTGGCGGTACGTCTATGGGCTAATGCCGGTCTGGTCTAAAATGGCCGCTTTCACCCGGGGGTACTCCAAGGCCTCCAGGGGATCAAGGTTGCAGTAGGCAGTCTGCGCCTGTCCTGTCAAATAAGGGGCTAGCATGGTGGCCCAGTGCTCTGGGGGCCACCGAGCAGCTGTAGCAACCCACTTGAACGTGACCAGGAATGCCTCGGGGTCGTTGCCTGGTCCCATCTTAGTGAGGCGAACTGGTAGCCACACTGAAGCCTCTCCAGATCCTGCTCCCATGGCTGCGGGGGCTGGGGCTTCCAGCAGGCACAGTAGAGTTGCCACTTGTTGGACTAGGCGTTCCTGTTGCAATTCTTGCTGGGCAGCCAACTCTAGAAGGAGCTGCTGCTGTTGTTCCTGGTGCTGGGTCATCTGCAACTGCTGCTGGCTGGCCATCTGCTGCATTATGTGAGCCTGTTGTTGTCGCTGTTGGGCTGCCTGCTCTTGCTGATTCTCCAGCATCCACTTTAGAAACTTCTCTGTATCCATCTTGGACGGCGGTGGGGCTTCCGTCATCTAGATTCCCATTACTGGACCTTTCAGCAGGTCCTGGGTGTTGCCCGCATTCTCCACCACGTGTGACGGTCCACACCCCTAGGATCAGGGCAGCGTGGCCCGTTGGTCACAGTCTATAAAGCAGCCCTTCAGTGCAGGGCAGCATAGCCTAGCGGCCAGAGTCTATAGAGCCGCCCTTTGATGCAGGGCAGCGGGGCCTAATGGCCGGAGTCTATAAAGCAGCCCTTTGGCACAGGGCAGCATGGCTTAGCGGCCAGAGTCTGTAGTGCCACCCTTCAGTGCAGGGCAGCGGGGCCTAACAACCGGAGTCTATAGAGCCACCCTTTGATGTAGGGCAGTGGGGCCTAACGGCCGGAGTCCATAAAGCAGCCCTTTGGCGCAGGGCAGCGTGGACTAGTGGCCAGAGTCTATAGCGTTGGGGCGCCTCTTATGGGGTGTGGCAGCCCCGGTAGGGGGGCCGGGCCCACCCGACTCCACCAGGCCCCGACCCAGGGCCCTAACAGTGGCGTAGTGGCTTGCCACTGACTCAGTGTGGGGGTCCTACCGAAACACACTGAGTTTCCCCCGGGGGGGGGAACTATCACTCCGTCACCCTCCCTGGGTGACTTCCTACCACAGTCTGTATTGGGGTTTCCCATGAGATGTCGGGTCCTCTGTGTTCAGCAGGGCCAGTCGTCTCCAAGGGTTCCTCCAGTCGCCGGGGTGCAGGCAGGCCGTGGATGGCTTCAATTCCTGGTGCAGTCAGGGGCTGTGGCTGGCCCTCTGCAGGAGCTTCCCAGGCAGGTCCTTCCCCTGCGGCCTACAGCCCAGAATGAGCTGGGCTCCCTCCCTTTATACTACTAGAGCACTTGGAGCATGCCCAGTCTTGCCAGGGAGACAGGACTTCCGCTGTCAATAACATGGGCTTAACCCTGTCTGGGCTAGTGCAGGGTAAGCAGACCCCATCAGAATGCCTATGGCTTAAGAAGAGTGCTCACACAAAAGTATCCAGAAGGAGATCAAAGACCTGTCGTATTCATAACAAGAAGCCTCACAGAAATTGAGGAGCAGTATGCTCATGTGGAAAAGAAAACTCTAGCAGTCACATGGACCTGTGAACAGCTCAGTGCATATCTGTTTGGTCTGAAATGTAACATAGAAAGAGAACACAAGCCCTTGGTGGCATTGTTGGGTATAAAACCAGTCAATGACTTTCCACCTAGGATTCCAAGATTTCAACTCCGGCTGATGCCATTCTTTCAACATTGAATACATACCAGGGAAAGCACTTACAGTGGCAGACACTGGCTAGAGCCTCAGTTGAGCAGCCACCAAAGGAAGAGGAAAAGGCTTTAGGGATAGATGTCAAAGTCTCCACTGACTTTGACAATTGCTGCCATTGTTGTGGCAGCAATTCCAGCATCTTCCACCCGACTTCAGCAAATTAGAGACAAACCACTAAAGGCTCAAACTTGCTGGAAATTGACTCAATTCTACCAAAGAGGGTGGGGTCAATGGAGTCATCTTCCAATAGATGACTACCATATTGGCAAGACCAGAATGACCTTCTGTCACGTGACTGTGGGAAGGCAATTACCTCCCCACAGTCATGTCCTTACGTCCACCCTTTGTCATGGGGTGGTGGGTACTAATAGTAAAAGTCGGTATGGTTGCTCTCCCTCACAAGGTTGTATGGCCCAATGGCCAGAGTCAGGGTGATGGCCCCTTCCCACAGGGCCCTGGGGCCCAATGGCCCAAATCAAAATTTCTTTCTGGTTTGGCTGGGGTGTATCACCAAGTGGATAGAGTCAGTGTGGCTGCCAGCACAGTAAGGCAGTATGGCCTAGCAGCAACAGTCAGTAGGGCCACCCTCTCTCAGGACTGCTCTCAGGGCTGCAGGGCCCAATGGACAGAATTAATAGGGTCACCCTCTCTCAGGGCCGTGGGGCCCAACAGTCAGAGTCGGGGTGGCTGCCTGGCTCAGTAAGGCTGCGTGGCCCAGTAGCAAGAGTCAGTCAGGCTGCCCCCTCTCCCAGAGCTGCATGGCCTAATGGCCAGAATCAGTCTAACTGCTCACATCAGTAGGGCTGTAATACCTAATGGACAGAGTTAGTATGACCTCCCAGTTCACAAGGGCTGTATGGCCTAGAAGTCAGATTCACTTGGGCTTCCCTTTCTCAGGGCTGCATGGCGTAGTAGCCAGAATCAGTATCACTGCCCTTTCCATGGGGCTGCGTGGTCTAGTGGCAAGTATGCCTGCCACCGGGTCAGCGGGGAATCTGCCCGAAACACACTGACCCCACTCAAGCTACTTCCTACCTGGTTCCTGATGCTGGGGTCCCAGTTAGGGTGACCAGATAGTAAGTTTGAGAAATAGGGACAGCGGGTGGGGGGTAATAGGCACCTATGTAAGAAAAAGCTCCAAATATTGGGACTGTCCCTATAAAATCAGGACATCTGTTCACCCTAGTCCCGGTGTCTCCATGGGCTCTGGGCTCCTCAGTCAGGGCAGCTCCCCACAGCTCCGCCACATCTTGGGCATCCTCCGGAGTCTCAGCATCCCTGGCTCCCGCCGTCTGGCGCTCCTGCGGTTCCTGGGCTGGAGCTTGCAGTGTGCATCCTCTCTCTTTGGTGGTCAGCACTGAATGAGCTGAGCTGGTCCCCTTTATACCTAATTTCCATCTGGAGCATGCTCAGCAGGGCAATGGGGGCGTGGCCTCCTCGGCCCAGAGAGTGGAGTTAACTCTCATAGTACCAGTGTGGGGCAAGTGCATCCTGTCACACCTTCCCATGGCAGGTGGCCTGCTTCTGAAAGGACAGCACCAGGGCTGCCCGGGGGGGTGGGGAGGGGGCAAGTGGGGCAATTTGCCCCAGGCCCCGGGCCCCGCAGAGGCCCCCACGAGAATATAGTATGCTATAGTATTGCAACTTTTTTTTATGGAAGGGACCCCCGAAATTGCTTTGCCCCAGGCCCCCTGAATCCTCTGGGTGGCCCTGGACAGCACATTCTTATTCCTATGGTACTCCGAAAGAGATGCTCTCCAAAATTTACGAGGGACACTAAGGTGTAAATAAGTGCAGGGCATGAGCACAACAATCCATACAGTGCCCTGGATTGAGAAGGCAAATTCAGACCTCAATAGAGGAATGCAATATATGTAACATGGAAAAAAACAATTGCAAGAAATGTTACGCGTTACAAAGCTACGTGACAGACCTTGGCAGCAGTCAGCCACAGATTTGTTTTTCTGGAAAGGACACACATACATTATTTGAGTCGATTACTTGTCCAGATATATTGACTTGCCTATATTCACATAGACTTCATCAGCACAGGTCATCCAGAAACTAGACAATATTTGCAAAAATTGAGTTCCTAAAGTCCTCATATCTGATAATGGGCCTCCATTTACCTCCAAAACATTTCTATCATTTTCACAGGACTTTGGGTATGAATATCAGATTAGTTGTCCGCATTGCCCCCAGAGCAAGGGGTCATGGGGAGAGCAGTGCAGACTTTTAAAAAATCAGTGGCCCCATATAAAGCACTCCTGGAATGTCTGTCAACACCACTCAGGTCTGACAATCTCCAGCAGAACTGTTGGTGGGAAACAACTTAAGTACACCTTTACCGTTGCTACCTATACCACTTAAACCTAACCTGAAGAAATAAATACGTCTGTTCTGTATCTGGGGGGAAATTATATAGTTATCTCATATGATAACACGCTTTCCATTCCATTCCAATGGTATCTCAGGGGGATATTAAAGAGCAGCTACTAAAGTTAGACATTTTAAAATCAACAGATCCAGATAACTTACATCCAAGATTTTTAAAAGAGCTGACTGAGGAGCTTGTTGTATCATTAATTTTGTATTTTCAGTAAGGCTTGGAACTCTGAGGAAGTTCCAGAAGCCTGGAAGAAAGCTAATATTTACAAAGGGTAAACAGGATGACACAGGTAATTTTAAGCCTGTCAGTCAGACTTCCATCCTAGGTAAGATCATGGAGGTGCTAATATGGGACTCGATTAATAAAGAATTAAAGGAGCATAATATAATTAATGCCAAAGTTGTTTCTTTTCTAAGCAGAACAGTCACAGTCGTTTTAATCTCTCCGCATATGGAAGTTGTTCCATCCCCCTAATCATTTTTGTGGCCCTTCTCTGCACCTTTTCCACTTCTAATATTTTTTTAGATGGGGCAACCAGAACTGCACAGAGTATTCAAGTGTGGGAGCACATAGATTTATACAGTGGCATAAGGATATTTTCTGTCTTATTATTATCCCTTTCCTAATGGGACCTAACATTCTGTTCACTTTTTTGACTACTGCTTCACATTGAGTGGATGTTTTCAGAAAACTATCCATAATGACTCAAAGATTTCTTTCTGGAGTGCTAACAGCTAATTTAGGCCCCATCATTTTGTATGTATAGTTGGGATTATATTTTCCAATGTGCATTACTTTGAATTTATCAACACTGAATTTCATCTGCCATTTTGTTGCCCAGTCACCCAATTTTGTGAGATCCCTTTGTAACTCTTTACAGTCAACTTTGACCTTAATGATCTTGAGTAATTTATCATCTACAAATTTTGCCATCTCACTGTCTATCCCTTTTCCAGATTATTTACATATATATTGAACAGCTTTGGTCCCAGTACAGATCCTTGGGAGTCCCTGCTATTTACTTCTCTCCACTGTGAAAACTGGCCATTTATTTCTACCCTTTGTTTTCTATCTTTTAACCACTTACTGATCCATGATAGGACCTTCCCTCTTATCCCATGACTGCCTACTTTGCTTAAGAGCCTTTGGTGTGGGACCTTATCAAAGGCTTTCTAAAGGTCCGAGTACACTATATCCACTGGATCACCTTTGTCCAGATGTTTGATGACACTCTAAAAGAATTCTAATAGATTGATGAGTCATGATTGCCCTTTACAGAAACTGTGTTCACTCTTCCCCAACATATCATGTTCATGTATCTGATAATTCTATTTTTTTACTATCGTTTCAACCAATCTGCCTAGTACTGAAGTTAGGGTTACTGGCTTGTAATTGCCAGGATTGTTTCTGGAGCCCTTTTTAAAAATCTGAATTCCATTAGCTATCCTCTAAGTCATCTGTACAGAGTGCTTCTTCAGAACTCTTGGGTGAATACCGTTTGCTCCTGATGATTTATTAGGTTGATGTAATATACTTAGACTTCTGTAAGGAGTTTGACTTGGTACCACACAACATTTTGATTAAAACAATAGAAGAATATAAAATTATCATGGCACATATTAAATGGATTAAAAGCTGGCTAACTGTTTTGAAATGTAATTGTAAATGGGGAATCATAATTGAACAGGTGCTTTTCTAGTGGGGTCCTGCAGAGAGATTGGTTCTTGGACCTACACTATTTAATAATCTTTAAAATGACCTGGAAGAAAACATAAAATCATCACTGATAAGTCTGCAGATGACATAAAAATAGAGGAAGCAGTAACTAGTGAAGAGGAAAGGTCACTGATACAGAGCAAACTGGATTGCTTGGTAAACCGGGTGCAAGCAAATAATGTGTTTTAAGAAGGCTAAATGTAAATTAGGGCTGTCAATTAATCACAGATAACTCAAGCGATTAACTCAAAGCAAATTAACTCGATTAAAACAATTAATTGCGATTAATCACAGTTTTAATCGCACTGTTACACAATAATAGACTACCAATTGAAATGTATTATAAATATTTTTGGATGTTTTTCTACATTTTCAAATATATTGATTCAATTATAACATTGAATACAAAGTGTACAGTGCTCACTTTATATTATTATTTTTGATTACAGATATTTGCACTGTCAAAACGATAAACCAAAGAAATAGTATTTTTCAATTCACCTCATACAAGTACTGTAGTGCAGTCTCTTTATCATGAAAGTGCAACTTACAAATGTAGATTTTTTTTGTTACATAACTGCACTCATAAACAAAACAATGTAAAAGGTTAGCGCCTACAAGTCCACTCAGTCCTATTTCTTGTTCAGCCAATCGCTAAGACAAACACGTTTGTTTACGTTTACGGGAGATAATGCTACACACTTCTTATTTACAATGTCACCAGAAAGTGAGAACAGGCATGGACATGGCACTGTTGTAGCTGACATTGCAAGGTATTTACATGCCAGATGCGCTAAACATTCATATACGCCTTCATGCTTTGGCCACCATTCCAGAGGACAGGCTCCCCTGCTGGATGGGGATGGCACCATCCCTCCCTTGACCTTGCTGTCAGCAGAAGACCAGTTGTCCCCATTGAAAGGCCAGAGAAGTGCCTGGCAATGTCCAAACCCCTAAGCTCCAGGCTCCTGCAGGCCACTTCTCAGGCCATAGTATTGGCCCCTGGTTGATTGTCACAGCTCCAGAGAGGGCACCCTTAGCAGAGGGTGCAGGAGTGAGTACTGTTCCTTTCTGAAAGGAACATGGGGGGGCAGGGACTGGTGGTGGTTGGCAGAGGATGGCAGAGTACAGCACCTTCCTTAAGCATCCACTGGCACCCAGCAAAATTTTCCCAGGCCAAGCCCAGCCATTGCCATAAGAGTGTCCTGGCTATCGGGTCACTGTGGGCCAGATTTGTCCAGGTGTTTAGGTGTCTAACGATGCAGACAGACGCCTAGTAGGATTGCACAAAGTGTCTAGATGCCCAACCCCTATTGAAATCAATGGCAACTGAGGGCCTAGGCACCATGGACAATCCCACTATGCATCCAGCGGCATCTTTAGACACCTAAATACCTGTACAAATCTTGCCTGTATGTCTATGGCACATCCTGACCAATCCTGTCCAGCCTGAAACCAGACAGCTGTACCACTCTGACCCACTGCTCCCAGGCCAGGAACCAGTCTGGGGGAAGAGGCCGCATGTGGAGAGGCCAGGCCCGAGAGGCTGTGGGGCAGGAGGTGCAGGAGGTTTCCTGCCCAGTGGGAGCTGGAGGCAGTCTGCTAGCTCCAGGTTTGTAGGCCAGGAGAGTGGGTGAGAGCGGGTGCAGGGAGAGGTTAAGGACAGGCACGGTCCACGAGTGGGGTGTGGCTGGGCTTACTGAAAGAGTAGATGGAGATGGGGGATGAGTTAACTCTGTAGAACCTTCCTCATGCTGCCATAGGGTCAGGCCATTGCAGGGGCTCAAGGCCCTAGTACCCTGGTATAAATGTGGGGAGGAGGGCTGGCTGAAGAGCATTATCAGTGAGGAGTCTCCTTGGCTTTAAAAGCACTGTTGGTGTCACTAGGCATAACCCTAGGTAACTCGGGAGGGTGGAAGACCACGAGTGTCGATGAAGCCTTCCTGCACTAGGCCTAAATGAACCAAAGCTCCTCCATGTTTGAACTTTAATCGACCTAACAAGCCAGCAACAGAGAATGGAATGTGTAACAGTCAGTTATCAGTTGCAATACCGCTCAAACCGGTATAAAGCGATAGTAATAAGGCCTGCATGCTTCTGGCTGAGAGGCAAGATAACAGATCAAAGGGAAAAGGACAAAATAACGGTTCAAAAAAGAGTTACTAACGAGCTAGACTTATAGCCGCCAAGATGACTTAACTGCTTAAATGTAATTGCTACCTGCTTAATATAACTATTATAGAAGGAGGGAGGGGGAAAGGGGGGGGAAGGGAAGAGCTTAGTTACAGTAAAGTATAAAAAGAGAAAAATTGCTTATGTTGGTGTGCTTGATCTGAGACGTGCCAAGTCTCCTTGCACCGTTTTGAGATCTCAAATAAACTTTGCTTGCTTCTCCACCCTGGTGTGCTCATTGGTGCAATGCACACTGGGCAACGAACCCTGCTGTTGCTTTCCTCGGGCACTCTGTGCCGGCAACAGTCTTGGCGTCCCTAGGTGGGCTCGAGGCTGAAATTTAGCCTTGACCGGACCCCTCTCGGAGGTCGACGGATTGCGGCGGCGACCGATGCCCAGCGCGCACCGGTGACTTCATCGGGGGCCTCGGCGAAGACGCGGTTTGGTCGACCCTGGAGGGTGCAACGCGCTCGAGTAGTGGAGAAGCGGCTGCGGGCGACGGTGGGGAACCGGTCCCGTGGATAAGGTAGGAACAGTCCAGTGGTCTGGACTTTTGCCTGTTAGGACCTGGGGATGCCCAGTGTCTCCCTAGAGTATGGGGCAGCGACAGAGTACTACAGGCAGGGCACAGTGTACACCCTTAGAATGCATTCTGGTGAACTGGAAAGTGTTTGAATCGGATCCATTGACTAAAAGTAAACTGAAAAGGTTTTGTACAATAGACTGGCCTCAGTACCAACTAGAGGACCAGGAAAGGTGGCCACCGGAGGGATCACTTAATTATAATATGATCCTTCAATTACTTCTGTTTTGTCAGCGAACGGGTAAATGGAATGGACATATGTATGCACAGTTGTTTATGTTGTTAAGAGATAGGTCAGATCTTTTGCAGAGGTGTAATTTAACCCCGACAGGATCGGCAGTGGCTAATGTTAGTCCCCCGAACCCCTCCCCGGTTGTGATGGCAGAGTCGGTGTCCCCTTCGGCTACAACACCCCCACCATATAAAGAAAGGGTGCCTTGGGCTCCAGAGATTGCCCCCTCGGTAGGGTTCTATCCGTTAATCACTGAGACCGTGGTGGCCTGCCCAGGATCACAAGAACGCCAGGCCACTACTATGCAAGTTTATACCCATGTGCCTTTTAACCCAGTGGACCTAGCAGTCTTTAAGGCACAGGCTGGGGAATTTTCTACGAACCCTATTTCGGTTTTTGAGGGGTGCCTGGCCAGTCACAAGCCTGACTGGGATGACTGTAATATCCTCATGAGAACCCTGTTGTCTGAGGTGGAGCGGAATCAGGTTGTGTCTAAAGCAAGGGAGGAGGTACAGCGGAGACATGACCTGGATATCCAGAATGTCCCCATTCCTGCCGATATGGTCCCCATAGCGGATCCAAGGTGGAATCCTAATGATCCTCAGGATCAGACCCGCCTCAGTACATATAAAGAATTGCTTTTACATGGTCTCCGACACTCGGCTGTCCGCCATAACAATTGGGCTAAGCCTTATGAACTAATACAGGAACCAAAGGAAAGCCCGGTTGCTTTTCTGCAGCGCATTCGGGACGCCATTCGGCAAAATACTAACGCAAACCCCGATGAGCAGGCAACTGAGGCAATTATAAAGGACATTTTTACCAGCCGTGCGGCCCCTGATATTAAAAGGAAACTGCAGAAAAAGGAGGACTTAATGGGCATGACCATGGCACAAATTCTGGAAACTGCAAACAGGGCTTACAGCGTTAGGGAGGGAGAAAAGGAAAAGAGGCAAGTGAAAATGATGGTCGCAGCAGTACAGGCCAATGGCAGGGGAAAGTTTCAGGAAAATGGAAGGGGACGGGGAATGAGAGCCCATGGACGTGGGCGCCCTGGCTCACAGGAAAGGCATCTGGGTTGCAACCAGTGTGCCATATGCCGGAAGGAGGGGCATTGGAAAAATGAGTGCCCTGAAAGGGAAGGTACCCCTATGATGGCAGCGGAGAATCAAGAATAGGGGTGTCAGGGGAGACGGACTATCCTGCCCCCGGAACCCTGAGTAAAAATGCAGGTGGGAAATTCGGAAATGGACTTTCTAGTAGACTCTGGAGTGGCACAAACCACCGTAAACCAACCCCTTCAGCTGCCCATGGCAGATTCCCTCACTGTGGTGAGCACCACAGGGAAAGGAACCAGTGTCCAGTGTATGCCCCAGTGGAATGTGCTTTGGGAAACAGAACTTTATCTCACAAACTGGATTACATCCCCGATTGTCCAACGCCTCTATTAGGACGGGACCTGCTTTGTCGCTTAGGTGCCACCCTGCATTTCACCCAAGATGAAATAACCCTCACCTTACCCCCAGAGAATGCCTGGATAATGACCCTTGCAATTGAGCCCTCAGCCATGCAAGCCCCAGAGTGGAGCCAGTGGGAAGACCAGGTTTATCCTCTAGTATGGGCATCGGGGGTCCCAGGAAAGGCAGCCCATCAAACCCCCGTTAATGTTCAGCTCTTGCCAGGAAAAGGTCTGGTGCGAATCAAGCAGTATCCGATCAAAAGGGAAGCCAGAGAGGGACTGCAGGAGACTATAGACCAGTTCCTAAAGTACGGGGTACTTCGAGAATGCCAGTCAGCTTGGAACACTCCCATCTTGCCTGTACGAAAGCCCAATGGCACATATTGGCTGGTCCAGGACCTGAGGGTGGTTAATGAGTGGCTTAAGACTCTGCACCCCCTTGTTCCAAACCCGTATACACTGTTGGCCTCTATAGGGGGGCAGTACACCCATTTTTCGGTCCTAGATTTCAAGGACGCTTTCTTCACGATTCCGGTCGACACCCAATCTCAGGAGATTTTCTCCTTCGAGTGGGAGGACAAGAGAAGGGTTAAAAAGCAGCTTTGCTGGACAGTGTTGGCCCAGGGATTTAAAAATTCCCCCACCCTTTTCGGCCAGGCCCTGGCCAGAGACTTGAAGGAGTGGGACAATGAGGACAAAGTCCTCCTCCTGCAATATGTAGATGACTTGTTAATTGCCGCTGTGGGTCTAACCCCTTGCCTTAAAGCCACTGTGAGCCTGCTGAACTTTGTTGGACTCCGAGGATATCGGGTAGCACGGAGTAAGGCTCAGATTGCCCTCCCAGAAGTACAGTACTTAGGGTTTCACATAAGGCAGGGGGAGTGTCAGCTTTCAAACGAAAGGAAGGAAGCTATCTGCCAAATTCCTATCCCAAGCAATCGTAAACGGCTCAGGGCGTTTCTGGGCATGGCAGGCTTCTGCAGAATATGGATCCCAGAGTTTGGACGGTGGGCTAAACCCTTATACAAATGCGTTAAGGGAGCGGATCACGACGCCTTTCACTGGTCCTCAGAAGCCGACAAGGCATTTAAGGTTTTAAAAAGGAAACTGATGGAAGCCCCAGCCCTGAGTCTGCCGGACCTCACTAAGCCGTTCCAACTGTATGTGCATGAAAGGAAAGGGGTGGCCCTGGGAGTGCTTACTCAGTTATTAGGCACCTGGAAACGTCCCGTGGCATATTTCTCTAAACAACTGGATCAAGTTGCCAAGGGGTGGCCGGCATGTTTGCGGGCGGTCGCAGCAACTGCCCTAGTGCTTGGGGAAGCTGAGAAACTGACACTGGGGGGAATTGTGCAGGTGCATACCCCTCACCTGGTCCAAGCCCTGCTGGATACTGAAGGTGGTCTCTGGCTTACACAGGCTCGGGTTGCTCGGTATCAGGCAAAACTTGTAGAAAATCCTGAAGTTACCCTACAGACCTGTCCCTCCCTCAACCCAGCTACCCTGTTACCGGAGACAGAGGAGCAGGAACACGACTGTTTGGAGGTCATAGATGCCCAATACTCCAGCTGCCCGAGATCAACCCCTCCCGAATGCTGATTATGAGTGGTATACCGACGGCAGTAGTACAGTTATAAACGGGCAAAGGAGGGTGGGCTATGCTGTTGTAACTCTCCACAAAACCGTGGAAGCAGAGGGTTTACCTGCTGGGACATCAGCCCAGCTGGCTGAATTGGTAGCCTTAACCCGTGCACTTGAACTGTCAAAAGGGAAAAGAGTTAACATTTTTACTGATTCCAGGTATGCTTTTGGAGTGCTACACGCTCATGCAGGTCTGTGGAAGCAGAGAGGAATGCTGACAGCCCAAGGCTCTCCGGTCAAGCATGGGCTTCAAATTCTCCGGCTTTTAGAAGCGGTACAACTCCCTTCAGCGGTAGCAGTGGTGCATTGCAAGGCTCATCAAAGGGAAGATCGAGATGTGGCCAGGGGTAATGCCAGGGCGGATAGGGAGGCCAAGCAAGCTGCTACCCTGGAACCACTGGAAGCTGAGGATGCCCATATGCATACCTTCATCCCATCAGTGGGGGAGCTCCCGGCCCCTCAGTACTCTCACGGAGAAAGGAACCTGGCCAACACACTTGGGCTCCAGGAAAAGGAGGGATGGCTCCACTCCACGGAAGGAAATATCCTCCTACCAAAGAATCTAATACGGCCAGTGCTACAGAAACTACATCAGACCACCCACACAGGCAGAGAGGCTCTTACCCAGCTTATGAATAAATATTTTCTAACCTCTGGACTTAGACCCCTGGCCTCCCAGGTACAGGCTGAATGTCTGATCTGCCAAAAGAATAACCCTCGACTGGGAGTGTCAGTGTCGCCAGCCACTCTGGAACCCACCCCAGGCCCGGGACTGGTTTGGCAAATAGATTTTACCAAGTTCCCCCGAACCCAAGGGTTCAGATACCTCCTCGTCTTGGTGGATCGATTCAGCGGATGGCCTGAAGCCTTCCCATGCCGTAACAACACTGCCAAAATGGTGGCCCTTAAATTTGTCAAAGAGATCATTCCCCGCTTCGGACTCCCCCAGTGGATGGAATCCGACAATGGGACACATTTCACGTCAAAAGTCGTTCAGCATATAGCGGATGCCCTGCAAATCCCCTGGAAGCTCCACACTCCATGGCGACCGCAGGCCAGTGGAGTAGTGGAGAGTACAAATCAGACCCTTAAGCGACATCTCTCAAAGGTCTGCCAAGAGGCATCCCTACGGTGGCCTGATGCCTTACCCCTTGTTTTGCTCCGAGTTCGCGCTCTCCCAAAGGGCAGATTAGGGCTCAGTCCCTTTGAGATTATGTTTGGAAGGGCATGGCCTATGAACGGTACACCGGTTCTGTTAGGGGAGTGGGAGGTAGGCTGTGGCTTCTTATCTCAGTACATGTGCTCTCTGTCTGCTGTTCTTTGTTCTCTCCACAGGTATACCAAAGAGTTGCAGCCTCTCCCGCTGGATGCCCCGTCCACTCCCTGCAGCCAGGCGACTCCGTACTCGTTCGGACCTGGAAGGACGAGCCTCTCCAAGAGAAGTGAAAGGGACCCCACACCGTCCTGCTGGTCTCACACACAGCAGCAAAGATTGAGGGACACAAAAACTGGATTCATCACTCTCGCCTAAAAGCAGTGCCCGCTCCTGAACGGTGGACCATCCAGCCTACGGAAAAGACTGCCAGCGACGATCTGGGACTTAAACTGTTATTCAGGAGACAATAAGGTCTGCTGGGAATGCCCTGTAGCCTCTTTGGACAGCCGCAGCGCACTCCCCGCGAGAACTTTAAGCATTGGTTGTGTTTATTTTCACAGGGCCGGCCTAACCTGGTGGCCTGGTCCCTTTTGTTTTTAGTCTGCCTGCTATTAGTAATTGTTATTTTGTGGGTATTTGGGGAATTGTAATTGTTAGACCCCAGGGTCACCTGCCCAAAATGGAATCCGGTCCAGGGTCTGCCACTGTGTTACTCTTTGCCATAGGGGCACTCCTCTCATTGACTCCCGTTTCCCCCCAGGCACATGCGGGATGGAGAGGAATCCCTATCAACTTAGAAACAAATACGTATGAGGCCCTGAAGGTTTGCTTTGCCCAAGAGTTTAACCGCTCTAACTGCTGGGTTTGTGCCCAGATCCCACATCACGCTGCTGGGTTGCCCTGGAGAGTTGTTCCCCAAAATTGGTCAGACTTCTGTCAAAGGTGGATGGTAACCAAAAACAGCACCTCTGACAATAAAAGTTTACGATCTAATTGCACCACGGAGGCCCCTTATGGCCTGCACAATGGCTCTTGGAATCCCCACTATAATAGCACTCTTAAGCCCCGGCCTATTCATTTACACTCTCCACCCGCTGGCCTCATATGCTTCCAGCAAACCAGTACAAGTAACCATACCTGGTTTGCGGGCAATAGTACATGTAGATTTTACGTTGGTCCTGGTATAAATCTCACTGTCCCTGTACTAAATGCCACCGGTTGGCAGACCGGCAATGCGTCTTTTACTCTTTCCACACATGCTACCCTACAGGACAGAAGAGGTGACAATGGAAAGGTTAGTTATGGCAAATCATTCTGGGTCTGTGGTAATAGTGCCTACAAATGGCTTCCTCATGGCTGGCATGGAAGCTGTTATTTAGGCTATCTTGCTCCTCCCCTCTGCGTCCTAGCCCAAGCCCCCTCAGGTCGCCCCAGATACCATCGGTCCTTGTATGCCACCCCAGAGCCCATTAAAGAAGGAGACAGGTTTGGTATGATCCTCCTCCCATCCTATGGGGTGGGACGGCTAACTCAATTTTATCGTAGGCTCTCTGCGTTTCTCACCAAGTTTGCCAACGAGACCTTGGCCATAGAGAAAAGCCTTAACTCAGAGCTTTACCAGCTCCAGTTGCTGTCCCTGCAAAACAGACAGGCCTTAGATTATGTTTTAGCCTCCCAGGGCAGGGTGTGTGCCCTTATTGGGAGTAAATGTTGTACTTATGTCCCGGAAAACTCACAGGACATTAACAAGCATGTCCTGTCGGCCGAACAGGCTTTCGAGCAGTGGAAGGCCCAGGAAAGGGAACCCATGGTTTTCGATTCCCTTTGGAATTGGTTGCTCAACCTGGGAGGACTGGGGGGTGGCCTTGTGCATCTCCTCCTCACAGGGGTGGTACTGCGCCTGGTCACCCTCCTCCTGATTGCTTGTTTTAAAATGCTCCTCCGTAAGCTTTGTGCCCCCTGTTCCCCCAAAATCCCGACATACCCTCTCATTGATAACCCCAGCTCCATGGCACTCAATCGTATCTTGTCCACAGAATATGAGAAAACTCAGCCAAAGGCTTGTTGAGTATTCTCAAAGGAGGGAGTTGTTGGTGTCACTAGGCATAACCCTAGGTAACTCGGGAGGGTGGAAGACCATGAGTGTCGATGAAGCCTTCCTGCACTAGGGCTAAATGAACCAAAGCTCCTCCATGTTTGAACTTTAATCGACCTAACAAGCCAGCAACAGAGAATGGAATGTGTAACAGTCAGTTATCAGTTGCAACACCGCTCAAACCGGTATAAAGTGGTAGTAATAAGGCCTGCATGCTTCTGGCTGAGAGACAAGATAACAGATCAAAGTGAAAAGGACAAAATAACGGTTCAAAAAAGAGTTACTAACGAGCTAGACTTATAGCCGCCAAGATGACTTAACTGCTTAAATGTAATTGCTACCTGCTTAATATAACTATTATAGAAGGAGGGAGGGGGAAAGGGGGAAGGGGGGGAAGGGAAGAGCTTAGTTACAGTAAAGTATAAAAAGAGAAAAATTGCTTATGTTAGTGTGCTTGATCTGAGACGTGCCAAGTCTCCTTGCACCGTTTTGAGATCTCAAATAAACTTTGCTTGCTTCTCCACCCTGGTGTGCTCATTGGCGCGATGCACACCGGACAACGAACCCCGCTGTTGCTTTCCTCGGGCACTCTATGCCGGCAACAGCACTACCTCCAGTCTGCTGGAGCCTGGACATGGTGACCTTCAGGACATGCTTGAAGACCCATTTCCTCCTGAAGAGAAGGCCAGGCTATGGGATGGAGGTCAGGCGGGGGGGGGGGAGGTTCATAAGGGGGTGGGAAGACAAGGCTGGATGGGAGGTGGGGAAACCAGGGTGGGGGTGGCTGAGCAGGGATGGGGAGACCAGGCTGGGAGGGGGTGGGAAGAGTAGGCTAGGGGGGAGGCCAGGCTAGGGAGGTAGCTGTGGGGGAAGTATGAGGAGGCCAGGCTGGCTGTGGGAGGTAGCTGAGTAGGGGTGGGGAGGCCAGGTGGGGAGTGGGGAGATAGATGAGGGGTTGGGGAGGCCAGGCTGTGGGTGGGGAGGTGGTTGATGAGGGGTGGGGAGGCCAGGCTCGCGGTGGGGAGATGGCTGAGAGGGTGGGGAGGCCAGGCTAGATGGCTGTTTGAGGGTTAGGAGGTTGTAGCAGGAGGCATTCCTTCTTCCTGAAGCTCTATGGGGTTGCTTAGAAACACAAATTATATGTCAGACTGTGTAACACACTGGGGTACAACGGAGCCGTCACTGCATTTCAATCAATAAATAGGGCTTGATGCAGCACGAGCAATCGAAGTCACGTTGAGCTTTTAGATCACCTTAGACTGTTTAAGCAGCTGCACTGCAAACCGTTTGAGCAGTTTAAAATTAAGCTGGTCTTTAGAGCAATCTAAGTAGTTTAAAATATTCTAAGGGCTTAACTTTGTATCCAGTTTAAGTTGTTTGTGGGGCTTAAAGCAGTGATGTACCACCAATGTTTTAACAAGGGGCTCCCACAAAAATTGTACTCATACCCTGTGATAAAGCCTCTCTATCAGGGTATGCATGCTTACAAAGGGGGAGTGTGTCTGTCTGTTCGCTGTGGAGGTTAGCCATCTATTCTTCTATGTTGTCTGTCTATGTGCATGTTTCTGCCTGGCTGTCTGGGTCTGTGTGTGTGTGTGTGTGTGTGTGTGTGTGTCTGTGGGGATTGGAGAAGCCCTTCGTTTTACCTTGTAAACAAAAAATACTTCCTCAGAACCCAGGAGACAGGAAACAAACTGCTCCCATGTCCTGGGCTTTGCTGGAAGCACTGGGACATTGGCCGTGATAAATCCCAGGGAATACTGATGTCATAGTGGTTCATGTGGCCTCTGAGGGGGAATGGGCTGTTTCTTTCATTCCTACCATTGGTGCAGTCTGAGCCAGTCCAAATGCAAAGCCTGGCCTTTGGGACCCATTGCTGTGAGCCCCAGTCGGGAGAGAAGGGGCCCCCACAGGCGCTCATAGACTCATAGACTTTAAGGTCAGAAGGGACCATTATGATCATCTAGTCTGACCTCCTGCACAATGCAGGCCACAGAATCTCACCCACCCACTCCTGTAACAAACCCCTAACCTAGGTCTGAACTATTGAAGTCCTCAAATCATGGTTTAAAGACCTCAAGGTGCAGAGAATCCTCCAGTAAGTGACCTGAGCTGGGGCATCATTGCAGCTCTCCCTTCAGTTTGGTGGTAGAATTTGAGCAAGAGGTGCGTGGGAGCCCCTGAGGCTCCCCTCCAGCACAGCACAGGCTACAAGAGGCTTAAGACACCTTAACTCAGTCTCATACTGTGCTAGGGCCTTAAGGCAGTTTAAGTCCTAATGCCACTTTCAGGGCTTTAAAACGTACACAGCTTTAAGGTGTCTGAAACACGTACATGCCTGCCTTTCACTTAGCATCTGTGCAGCCACGATGGTGCTGTTTCCATAGGACCAGGGCTCAGGGCTAGCATCTGGAAGGTTGCTGCTACATAGGACATATAACCTAGTGTACCTTAAAACCCGCTTGCTCTGACGTACTGTATTCGAAGCCCAGTTGTTAGTCAAAGCTCTGCCCTTGGGAATGCTGGGTTCAATGTTTGGGCTACAGAGGAGTAAAGCTGCACTGAAGCATGGCACAGAGTGTGCACAGGACACTGTCTGTAAGGGCAATTCCACAATGGGCCTCGGCAGCCTGCACACAAAGCAAACCCAGCCACTCCAGAGTGTGATGGCAAATCAAGCCATTTGATTCAGTAAGCTTGGAGCACCCGATCCTCTGAAGGTGCAGTGGCTAACAGACCCATCCCGAAGCCCTTCGCAGTCACTGACACGCAGAGGAAAACCCAGCAGCTGAAACCAGTGCCTTCCCAGTCTCTGCCCGCTTACAGACAGCAACCGGGCCTTGCAGTGAGCCTCTGGCCTGATAAACTGGGCCTGTTTCCAAGCAGAGGGCCCCCCAGGGAATGCCTGTGTGGGACTCCAGCTCAGCCCCTTGATCTCAGCTGTCCCCACATGGCCTGTGGGACAGGCCTCTCACAGAGAAGTAGGTTCCAAGCCCAGTTCCAGATCAAACTTGCACCTTCCATTCTACCAAGCGCTGCTCTGAATGCATGGCCAGTGTGTGCTCATGGGAGGAGACATCCCACAGCAGGTGGGCTGCTGACTGTACACTCACTTCCCTTTCAAGAATGACTTAGGGGCAGTCCTATGTGGAGCAGGAGCTCAACTGGAGGAAGCACAGGTATGGGTAACAGTCCCTTCCCAAAGAAACCAGTGCAGCCTCCTGGATGCAGGCAGATGGGCACAAGCTGGCCTAGTATAGCCACTGCCTGCTCCCTGAATAGCAGCTGGAAACCTGAGTGGTGGAGGCTCACCCAGTCAGGGTCCACTATTTAGCTTTTCTTATTTTAATCACAAAGAGGCCTGTGACCAGTAACATAGGCTTTTCATTGCCCCTTATTCACTCAGTCTTCTGGTGACCCTGCGTGTGACTGTTCAATGTCTAATCAGGGGCATAGAGGACAACAAGAACTTCTGATACTCCTGCTCTAGGGAGACCTGGGCCACTCCTCTGGGGCTGACTACCAGAGTATCCTGATTGGATCCTGTGATGGAGTGAGGGAGTTTTCTTATTTTTGTAATGGTTTGCATGAAGAATGTGGGTGACTCAGTTTCCCTGTGTGTTGCATGTTTAATGAGGTGGTGGGAGAGGGGGTTTATTGTTGAAGAGGACCAGGTGTGGCCTTGTCTAGCAGGCGGGACCCCAGAGAATGGCCTGGACACTGTGGAACCAATTAGCAACCAATGACCCAGAGGCCAATCCAGCTTGGAAGCCAGCTGTTTCTGGCCAGTGGGAGGACAAAGGAGCTGAGGAGAGGGGCCTCAGTGATCTGGAAGTCAGCCACAGTAGCTTCTGGCCAGTGGGAACAAAGGACAAAAGAAAGAGGGCCCAGGTGATCTGTTTACCCAGGAAAGAAGACAAAGAACAGAGGAGGGGCTTTTGGGGAAGGTGATAAAGTGGGGTCGGGTGGAAGGACGGGGTTTCGGGACTGGGGATGAAGAGCAGTCTGAGCTCATCTGGACTGGTACAGGCCCAGTTGGACTGTGCGGAGACTTTCTAGGCTTGAAGGCCCTGAAAACTTCCTCTGCTGTGTTCAGATGTACAGTAAACCCTCCTATTTTATGCTTGCTGAGAGTCACTGCAGTCTATAGATTGGGGTTGCATTGTTCCTTCTGGGTGTGGAGGACCTGAGGGTCCGCAGTGAGTGGACTCTCTGGAGGGCGCCCATGGCAAGAGACAGGTGTGCTGAAGGCTCAGAGGTACAGTTCCAGGAGGCAGTGAAGCCCAGGGTTTAACCCCCGAGAGACAGTGTGACCCCTGAGAAGGGCTGTCACACAGAAGAGAGTTCCTCCCAGGGACTGTACAGAGTTGAGAGAGCATAGGTCCTGTGAGTCCATGACAGCTCTTCTCCTCTTTCCTCCCGCCCCAGCACTTTTAAAAGGGAAGTGGGGAGACTAGACATGATGGAACCCATGATTCTTTAGCAGCCTCTGACCCCAGTCCCATTGTGTCATCAGCACTAATCAAATTGTGTCACAGGGTATCTCACAGATCCTACATGACTGAAGGGAATTTGGAAGTGTGCTGAAAGAGAAGAATGTTCAAATGATCTGCTCAGAGATCCTTCCTGTCTCCTGAGTGAAGGAAGAGAGAAGCAAAAGATTCTGGAAATGACCCGCTGGCTAGGTAATTGGTGTAAGGTAGAGGGAACAAGCGAGCATGCATTTACTACAAATTCAAGATGTAGAGAACATAACTAATCAAGAACATGAAGAGAACAATTTCTTTAACTGCCTCTACACCAATGCTTAGGAGCCTGTGTAATCAGAGGAACTGGAATTGCTCATTCATACTATTTGGTATCACTGAAACCTTGTGGGATGATTCCCAATTGAAATGTTAAAATCAATGGTTATTACAACCTTCTTAGGAAGGAACAAGTGGACAAAAGGGGAGGGGGAGTGGAACTCTGCCAAAAGTGGCATTACCTTTTCCCTAATCAGCTCAGAAGAGAATGATCCTGAATGCGTATGGATCAATGTCTTGACAGCTAGAGCACAAGTGCTAGTTAGTGTCTGCTGCAGACCACCAAATCATACTAGGGAACAGGAGGACCAGCTCCCTACGCACCCATCTATAACATGTAGGAAAAAAAGATGTGGTATCATGGGGGACTTCAATCTGTGACATGTGCTGGAGGTCTCCTGTTGCCAGGGCTAAAATGTCCTCCACATTTCTAGATATTGTAGAAGGCAAATTTCTAATTCAAAAAGTGTTGCATTCAAAACTGGGGAAATCAATATTAAACTTCATCTTGACAGGTCAAGAGGAACTGATCACAGAATCATAGAATCATAGAATATCAGGGTTGGAAGAGACCACAGGAGGTCATCTAGTCCAACCCGCTGCTCAAAGCAGGACCAATCCCCAACTAAATCATCCCAGCCAGGGCTTCGTCAACCCTGACCTTAAAAACCTCTAAGGAAAGAGATTCCACCACCTCCCTAGGTAACCCATTCCAGTGCTTCACCACCCTCCTAGTGAAAAAGTTTTTCCTAATAGCCAACCTAAACCTTCCCCACTGCAACTTGAGACCATTACTCCTTGTTGTCTTCTGCTACCACTGAGAACAGTCTAGATCCATCCTCTTTGAAACCCCCTTTTCAGGTAGTTGAAAGCAGCTATCAAATCCCCACTCATTCTTCTCTTCTGCAGACTAAACAATCCCAGTTCCCTCAGCCTCGCCTCATAAGTCATGTGCTCCAGCCCCCTAATCATTTTTGTTGCCCTCTGCTGGACTCTTTCCAATTTTTTCACATCCTTCTTGTAGTGTGGGGCCCAAAACTGGACACAGTATTCCAGATGAGGCCTCACCAATGCCGAATAGAGGGGAATGATCACGTCCCGCGATCTGGTGGCAATGCACCTACTTATACGGCCCAAAATGCCGTTAGCCTTCTTGGCAACAAGGGCACACTGTTGACTTATATCCAGCTTCTCGTCCACTGTAACCCCTAGGTCCTTTTCTGCAGAACTGCTGCCTAGCCACTTGGTCCCTAGTCTGTAGCAGTGCATGGGATTCTTCCATCCTAAATTCAGGACTCTTAATAATTAGTGGTGGCTTAGGTACAAGTGATCATAACTGGATCCCATTTGTGATGTGCAAGTAGAATAAAGTCCAAGCCAATGATATATATACTTGATGCTTTAAAAAGGACAGTTTCCCAAAGCGGAAAACAATAATGAGCCCAATCAGTTCGGAAAGTGATATTTAATCAGCACAATGTGGATTATAAGTGGGAATTGTTTACTCGGTTGCCAAAAAGCCATGTGACGCACATTAAGTGGATTAAAAACTGGCTAACAGACAGGTCTCATCATAGAGCAGATGTGTTTCTAGTGGGGTCCTGCAGGGTTCTGTTCTTGGCTCGATTCTATTTAACATTTTTATCAATGACTGGAAAAAATAAAATCATCACTGACAAGGTTTGCAGACAACACAAATATCGAGGACATGGTAAATAATGAAGAGGACAGGTCACTGATACAGAGCGATCTGGATGGTTTGGATAGCTGGCAAATAATGTGTGTTTTAATATGGCCAAATGTAAAGTAATATATCTAGAAACAAAGAACACAGCCCCTACTTACTGGATCCTTGGAAGTAGGTACTCTGAAAGAGATTTGGTGATCATGGTGTATAATCATTTGAACATGAGCTTCCAGTGTGATGCTGTGGCCAAAAGGGCCAATGTGATCTTTGGATGCATAACAGGGATCTTGAGTAGGGGCAGGGAGGTTATATTACCTGTGTATTTGGCACTGTGTGCTTGCTATGGGAATCCTGTGTCCAGTTCTGGTGTCTACAATTCCAGAAGGATAGTGATAAATCAGACAGGGTTCAGAGAAGAGCTGTGAGAATGTTTCAAGGATTGGAAAACCTGCCTTATAGTGATAGACTCAAGGACTCAATCTGTTTAGTTTAATGTAACCCTTCTGCCAGTCAGAGTTGGCAACAACAAGGGCCGGGTTCAGTATCTAGGGGTTCCTTTTCAACAATACAACACAAAACCATCTTGAGCCCCCACCCAGTTACCTGAGAAAATTACATACCACCCTCTGGGTGCCACTAATAGGCAATACTTCCCCATTCATGAGCACAGAGTCTGAGTGTAGCAAAGAAACTTTTAATAAAAGGAGGGAAGTAACCCGGCATTAATTTGGGAAAACGCCGCAAACAGGGTTCATAAAGAGTAAGTTGGGCAGTGTCCTTTTCCCATGGGTTCTTAAGTCCAGCAACCAAAAGTCCCTTTAACGTGCCTGTCTCTTCCCTGCATCCCACTCACAGTTGTTGTCCTTTGTCAGTGCAGGCCCAGACTTCAGAGGTGCATCTGCAGAGTTCACCTCCCACCTTAGGAGGCATCTTACTCACTCCCCTGTCTGGGCACTCGCTTGCCACTCCTCTTTACCAGCCACCCTGCCAGCCACTCCGCTCCTCTTCACCAGATACCCGCTCTACTCCACTGGCTGCCTTGCCAGCTAATTGCTAATCCACCAGGATGTCTTCAGGTCCCACCATTTAACACAGTTCTCAGTGATTTCAGCAGTTAGTGGGGGAGCCTCACTGCTTTTATACACTGGGCAGTCTCTTGCATCAGAAACAGTCCCAGTGCAGGTCAAAGGCTTAAACCTAGATATCAGTTATTTCAGCTCTGCAGGATGTAACAAGACTCTCAATTGAGTCTAACTTAGCTCCCTTATTACACAGGGGAGGGGAGGGAAGGAAAGGTCAAATCATCCCTTAAACCACACAAGTGCATATTCCTACCCACTCTCAACTCATTGGGCTTTGGAACCCATGTCCCCTGCCTAACGAGTGACATTTAGTTGTAGGTGAGTCCCTCAAACAGGGTATGCCAAGCACAGTTCTGCTGCCCTTGATTCACACAACAAGGATAACAACACTTTGTTACTCCTACCCCAATAACAAGAAGACTGGGGATCCAACACTAGCCAAAAGTTATTATTTGGGCATGTAATCCCATCATGCTGAGCACCTAGGCAGAGTGGGTGTGCCCATGCAAACGAGACCAGCTCCTGAAATCCTCTTCCACAGCTCATCACTACATGTCAGGGGAGAGCTCATTCAGACTCTGCTTACATTAACAAAGAGAAGGTTCAGGGTTGTTGATCACAGTCTGTAAATACCTACACGGGGAACAGAAACTTGATAATAGAGGGCTCCTTAAGCTAGAACACAAAGGTATAATGCGATCCAATGGCTGAAAGTTGAAGCAAGACAATTTCAGACTAGAAATAATATGCAAATTTTTAACAGTGAGTGTAATTAACCATTAGAACAATTTATCAAGGACTGTGGTGGATTCTCCATCACTGGACACTTTTAAATCAAGATTGGATGTTTTACTAAAAGGTACACTGTAGTTCAAACAGGATTTCATTCAGGGAAGTCCTATGGCCTGTGTTATGCAGGAGGTGAGACTAGATGACCACAGTGGTCCCTTCTGGCCTTGGAATCTAGGAGTCTGTGAAAATAGAGGAAACTACACTTCCACCAAGTGGCTTGACTTCTGGTTGTGTTCTGAGCTGTCTCCACCATCACATGCAACAGAAACCAAATGCCTGATGCTGCTAACATTTATTTGACATCTCATCACCCATGATTTAAGCCTTTGTGAATAAACTGGGAAAACAAGGTCATTCTTTGGGCTCATCTTGGTTTATTTTCAATGGTTCCATTATTCTGATACTAGTGACTACTTCATTTCTACTGTTGAATAGCTTTTAGGCACAAACTACTTTTTCCTAAGTAGCGAGCGGAAACTTTCACAAAGTCTGGATTCTCTAACTGGAAAAAAACCTTGAGACAACTTGGAGCTTCCTTATGTCATCACAAAACAGTAGATAGCAAAAGACTACGAAGAATGCACGTGACATACTAAATTTTTAATCCTCTGAGAAGAGAGAAGAAAATAGGAAGATTCTAACAAAAATACTAAGTTGCATATGTTATCTTAACACAATTAATCATTGAAAAAAATTATCAAGGGTTATGGTGGATTCTCCATCACTGGCAATTTTAAAATCAAGATTGGATGTTTTTCTAAAACAGTGGTCTCCAAACTTTTTTGATCGCGCACCCCATCAGTAAAAAATTTTTGAGCACGCACCCCCAATATATGTATATTTATTTATGTATAAATTATATACATGTACTACTATACTAATATATTATGTACATTATTAATGGTACAAAAAACCTTTTTGCTCTCACAAAAAAAATTATTATTCATAATAATATTTTTAGTGAGAGCAATGTGATTGAATATGCTTCATTATTTCTGAAAATCTTGGTTTAACACTTTGTGATACAGAGATTCGAAGGTCTGGATTAGGGTTAGGGTGCGGGAGGGCGCTCAGGGTGGGGTGCGGGGCCTGGGAGGGAGTTAGGGTATGGTTGGCCGCTCAGGGTGGGGTGCAGGGTCTGGGAGGGAGTTAGGGTGTAGGAGGATGCTCATGGTGGGGATGCGGGGTCTGGGAGGGAGTTAGGGTGCAGGAGGGCGCTCAGGGTGGGGGTGCGGGGTCTGGGAGGGAGTTAGGGTGCGGGAGGGCGCTCAGGGTGGGGGTGCGGGAGGAGACTCAGGGCTGGGGCAGGCAGGAGGTGCAGAGCACTTACCTGGGGCAGCTCCTGTTTTGTGCAGGGGGTGTGCAGGTGGCTCTGCGCAGCTCCGCTCCGCTCCCATGGCCACGATTCTGGGAGCCACATTCTGGGAGCTGCTTCCCCCTCCCCCCCCCCCGGCAGGCAGGGCCACCCAGAACGCAGGGGCTTTAGGGGCTGCAGGGCCCTGGGCTAAGGGGGCCCCGGGGCCCTGGCCTGCAGCTCTATAGCCCCTTTCGGAATGCGGCCCTGCGAGCACGGGCCGGAGGACTCAGGAGGAGCAGGGGCAGCCGCACAGCCAGAGGCCGGAGAGAAGCGGCGCTTTCCCTTTCAAAGCGCTGCTTCTCTCCAGCCGGCTTTGAAGGGGAAAGCACCGCTTCTTTCCGGCCGCTGGCTGTGCGGCTGCCCCTGCTCCTCCACGGGCCGGAGGATTCAGGGACGCATTCCGAAAGGGGCTTTAGAGCTGCAGGCCAGGGCCCCGGGGCCCCCTTGGCCCAGGGCCCTGCAGCCCCTAAAGCCCCTGCGTTCCGCATGGCCCTGCCTGCTGGGGGGAGAGGGGGCAGCTTCCCCACTCGCTTGCTCCCTCCCTCCTCCGGCCGCCCTTTTTTTCTCCAGCAGCGCTCCTCCTGCCGCGCCCCCCAATGGATCGTCTTGCGCACCCCTGGGGTGCGCGCACCCCACTTTGGAGACCACTGTTCTAAAAGATCTGCTCTAGTTCAAACAGGAATTATTTGGAGAAACTTCAACAGGAGGTCAGACTAGATGAACTGTGGTCCCTTCTGGCCTGGGAATCTATTAATCTTTCCAGACAAGGACTGTGAGGCTACTGTAGCTGAAAATAAGCCCTGAAGTGGAGAGTTTGACTGCAACTTTATCCAGTTGCTTTGTTTGCAAGCAGAATATGATACTTGATACTTCAAAGTGGCTGAAAAGAGCTCAGACAAATTCACAAGTCCAGTTATTCAAAATGAGATAATAGAAATCATAGCTTTTAGAGCTGAGGGATATTTCTGAGAAAATTTCTGGGAAATGGCATACAATTATGATAGCTGAAACAACTGACTACTCCAACAAAGAGCAAGTGGTCTTATGCCTGCAATATGTGGATGATGACATGAATGTTCTTTGGTATTGAATTATATCAAAAAGTCTTAAGCGTGGTAGACAACCTGTCCAAAACTCTGCAAGAGTCAGATGTTTCATCAACAGAAAGCTGGTCTTTGATGAAATTGACACTTAATTCACTGCAGTCCATCTGATCGGATTTAAAAAGTACAACTTATTCTGGGAGCAAATGCACCCAAAAAGTTTAAATTTGGAGCTAGGAAGAAAAAAAATTCCCAAGAAAATACAAATAGACACAGGTGACCCCAGCTACCCAAAGTCAGCAAATGAATTTTGTAAGTACCCTTGTTTTAAAGCAACTGATTGTCCACTACTGAATCAAGATCTTAACAGAAAGGCTACAACATTATTCAAAATCTTGAAACTCTCATAACAGAGCCACACGTAACAAGTTCAAGCCAGGCTTCAGGTGTACAGTTCCAATTTCAACCATGATCAAAAGATTACTCAGCT
Source organism: Emys orbicularis (assembly GCF_028017835.1). NCBI lineage: Eukaryota > Metazoa > Chordata > Testudines > Emydidae > Emys > Emys orbicularis. The sequence continues at coordinate 73,040,131 of NC_088690.1, forward strand.
GCTTCTGTTACAGGCCAATTGCCAGTTTACTGAAAGATCACTGAAGGCAGTTCAGAAATATGTTTGCTCAGCCAAACTGGATGTCGGCTGTTTTTGAAGTGGTGAAGGTGATAAAAATGATTTTGGTGGTACCATAACCAATGCTGTATGTGAACATAGTTTCAGTGCTCTATGTTGTATTAAAACCTGGCTTTGATCCGCAATGGGGCAATCACAAGTCAGCTGCTATATGATTTTACTTGTACACAAGGACAAAACTGATGACTTGCAGCTTATAGATGTTGCAGAAGAATTCATTTCAACTAACCCAGGATGAAGTTCATTGTTTGGAACCTTTTCAGATGAGTAAGTCATTCTTTTTACTCATGTTTTAAAAGTAACGCTTGAATGAGTAGCTTTGTATTAGTGAAATGAGTGAGTGAAATGAGCTTCTGTTCCAAATGCATTGTTTTCTTTATATATTAATGCAATCACTAAATGGTGTGTGAAAGCACCCCCAAAGCCCCAGATGTCTGTGCCCATGCTAATAAAAATGTGCTGAATGACTATCAGCATCCCATAAAAGCTCTGCAAAACTGACACAGCTGAGAGCAATGTCAGAGGAGCAAGCATTGTTCATGACCCTTTAACAGTTGCGGAGATGCCATCGACCTAGTGGGAGCAGCTGGCCCGCTCCGTGCTTTGGAAAAACAGACATCACTGCATCAGTTATTCTCTGGGGATGTGTTCAAACTACTTTGCAATCATAAGGGCTAGAAACATGCAGCCCAATTTACAAATACGCCCTCTAATTTGGGGGGGCCTCCAATTCTGGGTGCCCAGCCTCAGACACCCAATATGGGGCCTGACTTTTAGAGGTGCACTCACAACTCCCTTTTACTCCAATCTGCTACGTAGCCAAAGCAACTTGTGGAAATGCGGCCATCGTCGTTTTGAAATGGAGGTTGAGCTGGTGGCATACAATCCTGTGGTGGTGTGAGGCAGGGAGTTACCTTGTAACCTGGGATTGGTTGTTCAAGGAGTTACAATCAGTGTGGATTAGAAGTTCCTAGAAGAAAGTAGATTGGTCAGCTGTATAGTGCTATTGTTTTCTTCCTACGAACAACATAAACATGCAACACCCGCAGACAGGATCTCACACCTTCACGCATAGAGAGAGATTCATGCCTATATAGCAACCCTGCTTGAGCACCTGCATGACAGTACAGTCTTGGCTTACCCTTATATTTTTTGTGTGGAAGCCCCTGCCTGTCCCAGTGCACATGATGGACAGTGCTCAGCATGTCCGTGTATCCTCATCAATCTAAACTGTGCCCTATACCTCAGCCCATGTGCACCATCCCAACCCTGCACACTGCTGCCTCAGTCCCTGAAGTGAAAGGGGCATGGACGCTCTTCACTCAAATCTCATTCACTGCCCAGCTCTGCCTCATTTCCTGGCCACACTGCCCATAGAGGGTGACACACCCTTGTGCACAGTTGGCACAAAGCCGAAGCCCCACTCATGTCCCTGTGAGTCCTACTTTGTGCTATCTCTGTCGACAGTGATGGGTGTCACGCAGAATAAGGCAGGGAACCTGAGAAAAAGCAGGATGTGGTCACATGCTTAAAGCCTGCAGCCCAATTCGCCGGTGCTCTGTGACTGTTTCATGCTATTCCTGCAGCACAACACAGCCCGGACTCAGTGGATTCAGCCAAGGAAGATTCCCTGTGTGCAGGGGGTCCCTGGGCACAGCAGGGCCACTGGAGCAGTTCCTGTGACAATTAGGTGTAGCCACAGAGAAGGGGGTGTGGAGGTGGTGACCCAGCTGCCATAATGGCACCAGGGGCCTTTGGTGAGCACTGAATTCAGGGTGCTCTGATTCACACAGGGGTCTGACTGGTACCCAGGGGCCCCAGAATCCAGGATTGCAAAGGTAGTTTAAAGCTGCTATTGCATATACCCTTCTGGCTCTGCACAAGAGACTGGAGCCCACCACACTAGCATATGCACCTGGGGACATCCACTGCAGATGCATGAGTCCTGCGTAATGTTGTATGTAGCTCTTTGCTAACGACAATACACTACCAGAGAGGCTGCAGTTACACGGGATTACTCACAGGCACACGCAGTCCTGCGCACAGAACAGAAGGCCCCATGCCACAGTCCATCCCTGTTCAGCAAGGTATATTCCAGGGACTTAAGCACATGCCTAAAGTTAAGCATGTGCTTACCTGCTTTGCAGAATACTAGGCATATTGTTAAATTGCTTTTCTAAATAAGGGCCCCAAAAGATGAGGTTTTCATACTAATACCCCAATGTACATTGATACCTGCCATACGCACATCCAGTTACAGCCCTAGAGGTACACATACACAAACACAGACATGCTTTCTTGCCTATGCTTGTACAGATATGCACTTACACCTACACAAACACACAGACTGCGATGTACACTCCCCCCTCCTCCCCCCATTCACTCCTGCCTTTGCATACACAACCACAGATGTACTTGCTAGGGCTGCCAACCCTGACTGAAGCTATTCTGGGAGATTTTTTCCCCAACATTACATAATGTCATTTTAAAAAAATATCCTAAAATCTCCTGGATTGCTTTCAATGGTCACAGGGAGTTTGATGCTGATTCTAGGAGACTCCAGCGCGCGCGCGCGCACACACACACACACACACACACACACACACACACACACACACACACACACACACACACACACTGTGCCAGTAGCTACAGGGAAGTATACAAATTGGCTCTGACCTCACTCACTCTGTATGTATTGCCTGCTGTTGCGGGGCCCATCTTGCCCCCTTTCCTGCATTGCCATGTGTCCCTCTGTGTGTTGCTCACTGGGGCTGGTTGTGTGACATGAGGAATTGGGGGATGTTGTAGTGCTAAGTGCTGGGTTGGGATTTCTAAGAGAACCCCCTCCTGTCTGGAGCAGAGTTCAGTTGCCATGGTAATGCTTCCATGTGAGGGCCTTATAAGGCACAGTGGCTGCCTATGCCTCTCTTTGGAGGCTAGGACATTCTGTGCATTGTAGCACAGGGAATTGGGGGCTGCTCCTTTTCCATCTGTGACAGATAGGGTTGCCAACCCTCCAGGATTGGCCTGAAGTCTCCTGGAATCGGCATAGATCTCCTGGTGACTATTGAAAGCAATCCAGGATATTTTAATAGAATATTTTAAGAAAATGACATTATGTCATGTTGGGAAAAAATTCTCTGGGAATAGCTTCAGTCAGAGTTGGACACCCTAGTGACAGAAAATGCCACATATCCCTGGCAGAGGGAGAGTCCTTGCTTGAGTTGCGTCAGATGGATGCAATTCCCCTTGGTTATACAGGCTTTAGAATGGGCCCTGTCCTCCTACTCAGGCCCTGAATGGTGCCTCTCTTCCATGCACAGACTGTCTCTGGGGAATTGTCTCCTGCTTGCACCATGGAGATCCTGCCCTAACTTACCTCCAGGCAGCCCCAGCCATCCTACTGCTCAGCTCGCTCCTGGAGGTACCTGACTCTGCCCAGACACACTGGAAACTGCGGGTTTCACTTTTAGAGTGATGGGAAGAGGGAAGGAAGAATTGCAGTCAAAAATCTTGGGGGTTTGTAAGAGGATAGGGACATAGGGTGTGTAGCATGCCATTGAAAAGTGTACAGAGAATGACATGGTAAGTACAACAGGTAAGGAACACAGATAAGGTGCTGGAGGCAGAAACTTTTCACCTGCATGGAACAAAGTGGGGTTTAGTGGCAGATACACCAGGCTTTGCAGGTCAATGAATGTGACCAAACACCAAAGTACTTTCCTTTCTACACATATTTCAAGCCAGTACATGTTGCCATTGCTAGAACAGCCCTTTGTTCCCAAAGCCAGTGATATCGAGTCCAGACATTGGAGCTATGCCACTGGGGCAATGGTTGCAGTTAGTGAAATACTGAGCAGAGTTAAGGGATGGTCATTTTCTGTTCCTAGCAAAGCTACTGAGATATTAATTTACTACTTTGTACTTAAAAAGACTCCCAAATGATGTGTCCCAAGGTAATCCCACAGCAGAGGTGTGAATGAACCCACCATGGGACTGCAATCCATCACAAGCAAAGATTAGAGTTATAATGACACCTTTAAAAAAGTTTTTGTGGAGTAAAATAAGTCCCATCTAGTAACTTCCGTGTATTTAAGTGATTGGTACAAAAAAACCTCTCCAAATGTCAATCAAACTACCAATGTTAAAGTGAACTTTCCCCTGGGCTATAAGCAGATTTGAACATATTTTGCAAAAAATTGGTGAATGTTTGTTGAATAAAGCCCCCAAAGTCTCTCTGTATATAGGGTTACCAGACATCCGGGTTTTCCTGGACATTGCCTCTTTTTTGAGGCTCCATCCACTCTCTGGGCGAATTTTTCAAATAACAGGCACTGTCTGGGATTTTTGCAGAGCAGACATTGCAGCTCAGAAAGAGCCCCGATTGGTCTGTTTCCTGATTGGTCTCTCCCCTGCATCCACAGCTAATTAGTCCATTCCCTTGCAGCCACAGCTGCCAGATTCCTCCCACCCAGGCCCTGACTCCCAGCCCTGGGGAGAGGTCTTTCAAGGAGGCATTGACTGATAGCTGTCGCTGCATCCTGGGCTTGGATCAGCCGGCCTGCCACCATGACAGGGAGCGACACTGACCCCCATCCCCAGTGCGTACTGCTGCTGCAGGTACCTCCTCCAGCTACCCCAACTGTACCCTCTCCAGCTCCGCCTCCCCCCCTCTCTCCTCCCCTCCAGCTTCCCTCCAAGATGGTAACCCTATCTGTATTGTCCCGTTTTTAATTGCTTCCAGGAAATATTCATACAAGCAAATTCTTGTTCATCAAAATGTACACAGAAAATGTGAATTAAGTGATCCCAGCACACAGCATGACTAGCGAATTCCAAACAGTGAATATTCAGGGCAGTTGTCATGGCAAATAGTTTGCAAGCAATTCAGACTGAAATATATTCCCATAAACCACAAATTGAATAATTTCATTAACAAATCTCTAACAAAATGAAGACTTTGCAAATATTTCACAAACAGAATAAAGACTACATTCATTCAATGAATTGCTTGCTGTGAATAATTTGCCTGGCTCTAATTGGAATGTTAGATTTCCATTGCTCAGTATATCTTTTGTAGCCTGTTCCTTTAGCCAAATTGCCTACTTTTTAGAAATCCTAGCTGTGTGCTGCCGATCGTTTTGTGTGCTACTTTTTCTCTGTTCCAGTGAACTTGATAGCAATGAATTGCTGAACCTGAAAAAATGGAGCCAAGGAAATATCTACATAGCTGAATAGCATATTTTAATTTGTCATAGGTCTACAGGTTACCCAGTTTATTCATGAGATGAACAAACTTTGCTAAGTTCCTAATACTCTAGTCTTCATGTTGGGAGATGCACAGAGCCCTGATGAAGAAATGCAGGGGGCAATGGCAGAAGGGAATTAAGGGTGAAATATAGAGAAAGGAGCTGAAGAGTTTTGTCAGTTTCAACCACAATGTTATAGTGGGTAAAATTCATCCTCTATGTAACTCCCTGACCTCAGCAGAATTACTGCAGGGGTGAATTTAGGTCTCTGGGTTTATTGTATGAATTTGTAAAGATTAGGCTGAATGGGCTTCCACGGAAGGGAGGAAATGCAGTCAAAAGCAATGTCTGACGTACAGGATGGCTCCTGAGAGATTCAGTGGTATCAGAGTCATTGTTAAACCAAACAAGAACAGGCCAAAGCACAAGAGGGAATGACTGGGAGGGCAAGTCCTCCTGCTGTGATTGTTTCCAAGAAATGTGCACATTTTATTTTTAGAATAAAACCTCCCAGATAAATCCTGTAGTCCTTACTCCAGCAAAGCTCCCATCGACTCCAAAGGGCAGTGGCTCTTAGATGCTATACGACCTTCACAAAACATTTTAGCAGATGGCACAAGCTACTGTACATCAATTTAATCCATAAAAGAAAGGTAGTGCCCAGCCTTATGGTTTGGAATGTAGAAAAAAGAAAATGCTATTCCACCTCAGTGAATGCCTTCTCAGCAGTCAATGAAAGAATGACAGCTGGGGAGCCACTTAGCCTGGCCGAGTGGGTGGCTTTTAAATGTTGCCTGACATTGTTACACCCAGGTCTCATTTTTAATAAAGCCTGCCTGGTCTCAGGGGGTAAGTCTAAGTCAGGAGCATTTGGTGTAATACACTTTTATTGTTTGCCAGGGGAATTGACCTCCATAAGGATTGATCTATCTATCTATCTATCTATCTATCTATCTATCTATCTATCCCCATACACCCTGTCTGGCTAGCTAGCTATCCATCAGTTTTCTCTAACTGGATCATTTGGATTGAGCCAAAACACTTTAAAAAAAAAAAAAACCTCACAGGTCATTTTAAAATGGTTTATTTTCATTCTGATTTGGAAGGAAAACAAATTTCAAAATATTGGAATTTCCCACCAAATGAAAGTTCTGAGTTTTGGCCAGTTCTAGTGAAAACCTTTCAGGGATCCAGCTCATGCTGACTCATCTAGGCTAGAATTCCTTCAGAGAAACCCGCACGACCCCACACAGTAGACCAGAAAGCCGCTGGCCTGCACTGGTGGCCTTAAGCCTCCTGTCTAGGCAAGAAATATCACACTGCTGAGTGTTATAGAAATGGCGGAGAACAAAGAGAAAACCTGCAGAGGATTCAGGAGCGGGAATCCAAACTAGCACTCCTTTAGGGTCTGTACTGCAGTGCTTAGGTGCACCATGGCCTTGTGTCTTCATCTAGTTCACACTTTTCCCTCCTGTCTTCCCATCCTCCTGGGAGACTCCATCCAACCAGTGATGTGGAGGTGAGAGGGGATGTGGGGCTAGTGGTGGGGCCTCTGGTAACTCCACACAGAGAAAAGCGCTCTCTTTCGCTGGCTGACTTCCCACTGGGCCAGCAGAAAAGCTCTGCCAGTGTATCTCTGCCATTGGGATTAGAATAAAGGGATTATCACACCTGCTAAAGTCTCTCTGAACTTCAAAGGCCTGAGGGGTGCAATAGGTTTGACTATCTTCCAGGGTAATTACGCAAAAGAACTTTAAAAGAAACGCCCTTTGCATGTTTAAGGAGCTGCAGGGAGGGGCTTCTCGTTCCCCGCCTGGGAGGGAGATAAATCAGAGTACAGCCCCAGGCCAGTTCCGCTGGCTGGTTGGAGCAGGGTAGTCATGGAGGTATCTGTACTAGCCATGGCCTTGGCCCCTGGGAAGGCCACTGACAGAGCAGAAGAAGCTTCTGTTGCTTTTGGAGGAGAGCCCCTGGGACAAGAGCTGCTCTGTCCTATGCCCTCCCCGACCATGAGCTGATTTTACAGAGGTCTCCTGGGTTCGGGTACAACCTGGGCAAGTGTAGACCTGACTCACATGGGGGAATGGCTGGTGAAGTTCCACCTTGTGCCAAATACAGACTGGGGGTCATTGGTCTTAGTGGCTCTGTGCCTGCCCTGAAAACCTCACACCTGGAAAGGGGCTGGTCCTGCCCTCTGCCAGGGCAGCTGGAGGGCTGGGTTGGCCCAGGGCTGGCAACAGGGTGGGTTGTAGCGATATGTGTGTGTATGAAGACAGGAGGTAGAGATGAGCTGTAGATGGATGAAAGCACTCTGGAGCTCCGCCCTATGGGGACTGTCAGGCTACGTGGGATGTGGCACTGAGGAGACATACCTAAATGAAGGGCTCAGTGTGCAGAAGTCTACGTAGGGCAGTAACATGTGCAGAGGGAGCCGAGTGCTGTGTGCACAGGGAGCCAGGCACTGAGCCCTCCATGGGCAGGGCTGTGCCATGTGCAGATGGAGCTGGGCGTAGGACCCTCTGTGATGTTGCACTCCATATGTTTTATGGAAATATGTTTATAAGTGTGAATATGATGTAACTGGAATATAATTCATGCAAAAGGTCTCTTGTAAGGTATCATTACAAAGCTTATGATCTACTGAGTGTGTTCATCCTGTTTGTTTGCATGTATTATTTTTGTGTCTGGAGTTAGGAGAATAAGATATAAACTTGTATTACTGATGTAAATGTGTTAAGTGGAAGTGAATGGGTTTGTTTACCTGCAAGCCTTCCTATGTACCTGTCTTCCAACTACTAGGTAATGAAGGAATCGCCTTCCTTAGAGGTTTTTAAGGTCAGGCTTGACAAAGCCCTGGCTGGGATGATTTAGTTGGGGATTGGTCCTGCTTTGAGCAGGGGGTTGGACTAGATGACCTCCTGAGGTCCATTCCAACCCTGATATTCTATGATTCTAAGGAGGAGGTCTTACAGTGACACCTGAACTGGAATCCATCCTAAACCTGGTGCTTTTTCATTTAGAAGGAGAGGTGGGGATCCAGAGAGACAAAAGATTCCTGCCTTGTGCCAAAGCTATAAAAGGGGGTGGAACAGAACAAAGGGGGCTGCCAGTCATGAGAAATCCCCTAGTTACCACCTGAACTGGAACTAACAAGAATTGTACCAGGGGAAAGGCTTGGGCCCAGACTAGGAAGAAGTCTAGTCTGTGAAAGAAGCTTATTGGAACATCTCTAAAGGTGAGATTTACCTGTATTCTGTTTCTAAATGTATTAGGTTTAGACTTGGCGTTTTGTTTTATTTTGCTTGGTAACTTACTATGTTCTGTCTGTTATCACTTGAAACCACTTAAATCCTACTATTTATGCTTAATAAAAAACCTTTTGTTTATTAGTAAACCCAGAGAAAGTGATTAATACCTGGGGGAGCAAACAGCTGTGCATATCTCTCTATCAGTGTTATAGATGGCGGACAATTTTTGAGTTTACCCTGTATAAGCTTTATACAGAGTAAAATGAATTTATTTGGGGTTTGGATCCCATTGGGAACTGGGTGTCTGGCTGCTGGAGACAGGAGTACTTGCTGAGCTGTTTTCAGTTAGTCTGCAGCTTTGGGGGCATGGTTCAGACCCTGGGTCTGTGTTGCACTAGGCTAGTGTGTCTGGCTCAACAAGACAGGGTTCTGGAGTCCCAAGCCATCAGAGAAAACGGGCTCAGAGGTAGTTTCAACACATCAGGTGACAGTCCCAAGGGGGTCTCTGTGACCAAACCCATCACAACCTCCCTGAGCAGGGCTGTGCCATATGCAGAGGAAGCTGGGCATTGGGCCCTCCCTGGGCAGGGCTGTGCCATATCCAGAGGGAGCTGGGCTTTGGGTCCTCCCTGGGAAGGACCGTGCTGTTTGCAGAAGGAGCCAGACACTGGGCCCTCTCTGGGCAGGGTCATGTCATGTGCAGAAAGAGCTGGACACTGGGTCCTCCCTGGGCACCACCGTGCCATGTGCAGACAGAGCCGGGCATTGGGCCCTTGTTGGGCAGGGCCATGCCACGTGCAGAGGGAGCCGGAGATTGGGCCCTTGCTGGGCAGGGTCATGCCATTTGCAGAGGAGCCAGACACTGGCTCCTCGCTGGGCAGGGCTGAGCCGTGTGCAGACTAAGAACATAAGAACATAAGAATGGCTGTACTGGGTCAGACCAAAGGACCATCCAGCCCAGTATCCTATCTACCAACAGTGGCCAATGCCAGGTGCCCCAGAGGGAGTGAACCTAAAAGGTAATGATCAAGTGATCTCTCTCCTGCCATCCATCACCACCCTCTGGCAAACAGAGGCTAGGGACACCATTCCTTACCCATCCTGGCTAATAGCCATTAATGGACTTAACCTCCATGAATTTATCTAGTTCTCTTTTAAACCCTGTTATAGTCCTAGCTTTCACAACCTCCTCAGGCAAGGAGTTCCACAAGTTGACTGTGCGCTGTGTGAAGAAGAACTTCCTTTTCTTTGTTTTAAACCTGCTTCCCATTAATTTCATTTGGTGGCTCCTAGTTCTTATATTATGGGAACAAGTAAATAACTTTTCCTTATTCACTTTCTCCACATCACTCATGATTTTTTATACCTCTATCATATTCCTCCTTAGTCTCCTCTTTTCCAAGCTGAAAAGTCCCAGCCTCTTAAATCTCTCCTCATCTGGGACCCATTCCAAACCCCTAATCATTTTAGTTGCCCTTCTCTGAACCTTTTCTAATGCCAGTATATCTTTTTTGAGATGAGGAGACCATATCTGTATGCAGTATTCAAGATGTGGGCGTACCATGGATTTATATAAGGGCAATAAGATATTCTCCGTCTTACTCTCTATCCCCTTTTTAATGATTCCTAACATCCTGTTTGCTTTTTTGATTGCCGCTGCACACTGCGTGGACGTCTTCAGACAGCTATCCACGATGACTCCAAGATCTTTTTCCTGATTAGTTGTAGCTAAATTAGCCCCCATCATATTGTATGTATAGTTGGGGTTATTTTTTCCAATGTGCATTACTTTACATTTATCCACATTAAATTTCATTTGCCATTTTGTTGCCCAATCACTTAGTTTTGTGAGATCTTTTTGAAGTTCTTCACAGTCTGCTTTGGTCTTAACTATCTTGAGCAGTTTAGTATCATCTGCAAACTTTGCCACCTCACTTTTTACCCCTTTCTCCAGATCATTTATGAATAAGTTGAATAGGATTGGTCCTAGGACTGACCCTTGGGGAACACCACTAGTTACCACTCTCCATTCTGAAAATTTACCATTTATTCCTACCCTTTGTTCCCTGTCTTTTAACCAGTTCTCAATCTATGAAAGGATCTTCCCTCTTTATCCCATGACAACTTAATTTACGTAAGAGCCTTTGGTGAGGGACCTTGTCAAAGGCTTTCTGGAAATCTAAGTACACTATGTCCACTGGATCCCCCTTGTCCACATGTTTGTTGACCCCTTCAAAGAACTCTAATAGATTAGTAAGACATGATTTCCCTTTACAGAAATCATGTTGACTTTTGCCCAACAATTTATGTTCTTCTATGTGTCTGACAATTTTATTCTTTACGATTGTTTCAACTAATTTGCTCGGTACTGATGTTAGACTTACTGGTCTGTAATTACCGGGATCACCTCTAGAGCCCTTTTAAAATATTGGCATTACATTAGTCATTGGGTACAGAAGCCGATTTAAAGGACAGGTTACAAACCATAGCTAGTAGTTCCGCAATTTCACATTTGAGTTCTTTCAGAACTCTTGGGTGAATGCCATCTGGTCCCGGTGACTTGTTACTGTTAAGTTTATCAATTAATTCCAAAACCTCCTCTAGTGACACCTCAATCTGTGACAATTCCTCAGATTTGTCACCTACAAAAGCCGGCTCAGGTTTGGGAATCTCCCTAACATCCTTAACCGTGAAGAGTGAAGCAAAGAATTCATTTAGTTTATCCGCAATGACTTTATCATCTTTAAGTGCTTCTTTTCTATCTTGATTGTCCAGGGGCCCCACTGGTTGTTTAGCAGGCTTCCTGCTTCTGATGTACTTAAAAAACATTTTGTTATTACCTTTTGAGTTTTTGGCTAGCTGTTCTTCAAACTCCTTTTTGGCTTTTCTTATTACATGTTTACACTTAATTTGGCAGTGTTTACGCCTCACTAGGATTTGACTTTCACTTTTTAAAAGATGCCTTTTTATCTCCCACTGCTTCTTTTACATGGTTGTTAAGCCACGGTGGCTCTTTTTTAGTTCTTTTACTGTGTTTTTTAATTTGGGGTATACATTTAAGTTGGGCCTCTATTATGGTGTCTTTGAAAAGTGTCCATGCAGCTTGCAGGGATTTCACTCTAGTCACTGTACCTTTTAATTTCTGTTTAACTAACCCCCTCATTTTTGCATAGTTCCCCTTTCTGAAGGGGACTGAGCTGGGCATGGGGCCATCACTGGGCAGGGCCGTGCCATGTGCATACGGAGCCGGGCATTGGACCCTCCCTGGGCATGGCCGTTCTGTGTGCAGACGGAGCTGGGCATTGGGCCGTGCCATGTGCAGAGGGAGCTGGGCATTGGGCACTCGCTGGGTACAACTGTGCCATCTGCAGAGGGAGCCAGGCATTGGCCCCTCGCTGGGAACGTCCGTGTCATGTGCAGAGGGAGCCGGACACTCAACCCTCCCTGGGCAGAGCTGTGCCATGTGCAGATGGAGTTGGGCATTGGGCCGTCCCTTAGCAGGCCTGTGCCATGTGCATAAGGAGCTGGGCATTGTGCCCTTGCTGGGCAGCGCCGTGCCATGTGCAGAGGGAGCTGGACATTAGGCCCTCGCTGGGCAGGGACATGACATGTGCAGAGGGAGCCTTGCACTTGGCCCTCCCTGGGCAGGGCTGTGCTGTGTGCAGAGGTTTCCAGGCAACGGACCCTCCCTGGGCAGGGCCGTGCTGTGTGCAGGGGGACCTGGGCACTGGGCCCACCCTGGGCAGGGCTGTTCTATGTGCAAAGGGAGCCGGTTATTGGTCCCTCACTGGGAAGGGCCATACCGTGTACAGAGGGAACCAAGCACTGGGCCCTCACCGGGAAGGGCCGTGCCATGTGTAGAGGGAGCTGGGCATTGGGCCCTACCTGGACAGGACTGTGCTGTTTGCAGAGGATCCAGGCACTGGGCCCTCCCTGTGCATGGACGTGTGGTGTGCAGACAGAGCTGGGCATTGGGCCTTTGCTGGGCAGGGCCATACCGTGTGCAGATCGAGCCAGGTACTGGACCCTCTCCTGGGCAGGGCTGTGCAGACGGAACTGGGCATTGGACAAATTGGACAAATGTGGACAAATTTGAGAGAGTCCAGCGGAGGGCAACGAAAATGATTAGAGGGCTGGGGATTACAACGGACGAGAAGCTGCATATGAGTCAATTGTGTGCCCTTGTTGCCAAGAAGGCTAACGGCACATTGGGCTGCATTAGTAGGAGCATTGCCAGCAGATCGAGGTAAGTGATAATTCCCCTCTATTCGGCACTGGTGAGGCCACATCTGGAGTATTTCATCCATTTTTGGGCCCCCCACTACAGAAAGGATGTGGAGAAATTAGAAAGAATCCAGTGGAGGGCAACGGAAATAATTAGGGGGCTGGGGCACATGGCTTATGAGGAAAGGCTGAGGGAACTGGGGTTATTTAGTCTGCAGAAGAGAAGAGTGAGGGTAGCCTTCAACTACCTGAAGGGAGGTTCCAAAGAGGATGGAAGTTGGCTGTTCTCAGTGGTGGCAGATGACAGAACAAGAAGCAATGACCTCAAGTTGCAGTCAGGGAGGTCTAGGTTGGATATCAGGGAACACTATTTCACTAGGAGGGTGGTGAAGCACTGGAATGGGTTACCTAGGGAGGTGGTGGAATCTCCATCCTTAGAGGTTTTTAAGGCCCAGCTTGACAAAGCCCTGTCTGGGATGATTTAGTTGGTGTTGGTCCTGCTTTGAGCAGGGGGTTGGACTAGATGACCTCCTGTGGTCTCTTCCAACCCTAATATTCTATTCTATGATTCTATTGGGCCCTCACTGGGCAGGGCCATGCCACGTGCAGCAGGATCCGGACACTGGGTCCTCCCTGGGCAGTGCCGTGCCATGGGCAGAGGGAGCCAGGCAGTGGGTCCTCACTGGGTAGAGCTGTGTCATGTGCAGACGGAGGCAGGCATTCGGCCCTCACTGGGCAGGGTCCTGCCGTGTGCAGAGGGAACCGGACATTGGCCCCTTGTGGGGCACGTCCATGCCATGTGCAGAGGGAGCCGTGTATTGGACCCTCACTGGGCAGGGCAGTGCCTTGTGCAGAGGGAGGCGGGCACTGGGCCCTCGCTGCGCAGGAATGAGCCGTTTGCAGATGGAGCCGGGTATTGGGCCCTCCCTGGGCAGGGCCGTGCCGTGTGCAGAGGGAGCCAGGCATGGGCCCTCGGTGGGCAGGGCCGTGCCATGTGCAGAGGGAGCTGGGCACTCAACCCTCCCTGGGTAGGGCTCTTCCATGTGCATATGAAGCTGGGCATTGGGCCCTCCCTGGGCAGGCTGTGCTACGTACAGAGGAAACCAGGCACTGGGCCCTCCCTGGGCAGGGTCATGCTGTGTACAGAAGGAGCCGGGCATTGGGCCCTCAGTGGGTAGGGCTGTGCTGTGGGCAGAGGAAGCTGTAGAAAGGGCCCTTGCTGGGCAGGGTCATTTTGTATGCAGAGGCATCCTGACACTGAGTCCTCCCTGGGCAGTGCCATGCTGTGTGCAGAGGGAGCCAGGCACTGGGCCCTCCCTTGACAGGGCCATGCTATGTGTAGAGGTAGCTGGGCACTGGCCTGTCACTGGGCAGGGCCGTACTGTTTGCAGAGGGAGCCAGGCACTGGGTCCTCACTGGGTAGGGCCATGCCGTGTGCAGATGGAGACAGACATTCGGCCATCACTGGGCAGGGCCGTGCCTTGTGCAGAGGGAGGGGGGCAGTGGGCCCTCGCTGGGCAGGAACAAGCTGTTTGCAGAGGGAGCCAGGTATTGGGCCCTGTAGTGAGGCAGTGAGGGTCCCTGCCACCCCAGAGAGAGACAAGTCCCTCTGGACACCAGAGTGGGCAGAGCCAGGGCGCTCTGAGCCCGCCCCCCATAGGGTCAGGCGTTGCCCCAGAAGTATAAAGGCCCGACCTCAGAGCTCACTGTGTTATACCAATAGAATAAAAACCAGCAGGATCTGGGGATAAGGCAAAGATGCCACATTTATTGTAAATATAATAAAGCAAAAGATAAAAGTAAACAACGTTGTTTGACCACTTATTCCTATCACTACTTATTCCTTATACACACACATAGATAGATAGATAGATAGATAGATTCATTTACACAATCATTCATTCGGGTTCTGTATAGGTGTTATAGTTACCAGCCTAGAAGTTGCTCATGCCAAGTTACTGGCCAGGTATCTTGGTCATGAGGATGGAGCCGAGTCTGTGTCAGATGCACCTGATGCTCCTGGAGGTTGGCAGAAGAACCAGAGACTCAAAATCCTCAGTCTTGAGAGTCCATTCTTATAGGAATTAATTCCTATGTTAGTCTATGGGAGCTGTTTCATCCTGCTGTTGCTGACTTAATCAGCGGATGGCACATTCCTGGTGGCTCCACACTGTCCAAAGTTTGTGTTTCTTATCCTTCCAGGTGATGGGGTGGATCCCAGTTTACCCTCCGGGGGTTCTGGTGGTCCACTTTACACATTCTTCGGCCGATGGATACTCCCTTTTTAGGCTGGCACCTCCCTAACCATTTATGTACATCAAGCATTCATCAACATACATTCCATATCTTAACCATATTTTAATTTACTGTCTCCACCACTTTTGGGGTGTGTGCTAATTCATTTGAGACTCCCGGCCCTTTAATCACAGAGGGTGGGGGTCTGTTCCTAGGAGCCATTGCTGTTACAATGAAGTGAAAGTCACTTAACGGCTTATAGCATTTCTTTACATTGTATCAATTACTTCAAGAACAAAGTCAATTAACTTGTTTGTAAGTTTTACATAGTGATAAAGTATCTTTCACAGGACAGGACAGAATCAATGGTTTCTACAGACAGTAGCTTACAAGTTTTAACAGAAGACCCAAGAGATTTTTGTACTTGGTAAAACTGTTGGATTTTAAAGTGTGGGTGACAAATTATTGGGGGGTCACTGTCACTTGGGGGAATCACTGTTAGTACCTTCTTTAATATCGCCACAACTGGGAGAGCAGCCGCTGGGGAGGCCAGACACCTTCAGCCTAGCTCGCAATTGGGAAACCCCAGCGGCCTCCGGTAAACCCGAGGACTGGCCCGACCTGCCCCGTGCCAGCTACCCGGAGGAGTTGCTGAGCCTGCCCTGCGCCAGTTATCCCGAGGAATCCATGGTGCTGGACCCCCCTAAGGACACTACCCTGACCCAGGTACCTCAAGAGGGGAAGTCTGGAAGTAGCCCCAGGGCAGCTGACCCTAGTCTGGCTGCAGCACTGCCAGAACCCATGTCAGTGTGTTGTAGCCAGGATACTCACTGATGCAGCAGAGGGTCTTCTGCCGCTGCTAGGGCCCCAGGACGGGATGCAGTGGAGTGGGAGGGCCTTCGTCCCCCCTGCCACCCAACTCAAGGGTGGCAGTCTTCCCCTCTCCCAAGCCCTTTGGAACCTAGGGCCTGGGCTTGCCATTATATACTCTTACTGCTCAGCTGCTGTCTGAGGGCCTGAGCGCCTGACCGTCGAATCGTGGAAGTCAACGAATGGCTACGCAGGTGGTGTCGGAGAGAAGGCTTTGGATTCTTTGACCATGGGATGGTGTTCCAACAAGAAGGAGTGCTAGGCAGAGATGGGCTCCACCTAAGGAAGAGAGGGAAGAGCATCTTTGCAAGCAGGCTGGCTAACCTAGTGAGGAGGGCTTTAAACTAGGTTCACTGGGGGAAGGAGACCAAAGCCCTGAAGTAAGTGGGGAAGTGGGATACCAGGAGGAAGCACGAGAATAAGAGCGCAAGAGGGGAGGACTCCAGCCTCATACTGAGAAAGCAGGACAATGAGCGACTTATCTTAAGTGCCTGTACACAAATGTAAGAAGCATGGGAAACAAGCAGGGAGAACTGGAAGTCCTGGCACAGTCCAGAAATTATGGTGTGATTGGAATAACAGAGACTTGGTGGGATAACTCACATGACTGGAGTACTGTCATGGATGGATATAAACTGTTCAGGAAAGACAGGCAGGGCAGAAAAGGTGGGGGAGTTGCATTGTATGTAAGAGAGGAGTATGACTGCTCAGAGCTCCGGTATGAAACTGCAGAAAAACCTGAGAGTCTCTGGATTAAGTTGAGAAGTGTGAGCAACAAGGGTGATGTCGTGGTGGGAGTCTGCTATAGACCACCAGACCAGGGGGATGAGGTGGATGAAGCTTTCTTCCAGCAACTAACAGAAGTTATTAGATCACAGGCCCTGGTTCTCATGGGGGAATTTAATCACCCCGATATCTGCTGGGAGAGAAATACAGCGGTGCACGGGCAATCCAGGAAGTTTTTGGAAAGTGTAGGGGACAATTTCCTGGTGCAAGTGCTGGAGGAACCAACTAGGGGCAGAGCTCTTCTTGACCTGCTGCTCACAAACAGGGAAGAATTAGTAGGGGAAGCAAAAGTGAATGGGAACCTGATACAAGGAAGAAAGGAGAGCAGCAGAATACGGACCCTGGACTTCAGAAAAGCAGACTTTGACTCCCTCAGGGAACTGATGGGCAGGATCCCCTGGGAGAATAACATGAGGGGGAAAGGAGTCCAGGAGAGCTGGCTGTATTTTAAAGAATCCTTATTGAGGTTGCAGGAACAAACCATCCCGATGTGTAGAAAGAATAGTAAATATGGCAGGCGACCAGCTTGGCTTAACAGTGAAATCCTTGCTAATCTTAAACACAAAAAAAAAAGCTTACAAGAAGTGGAAGATTGGACAAATGACCAGGGAGGAGTATAAAAATATTGCTCAGGCATGCAGGAGTGAAATCAGGAAGGCCAAATCACATTTGGAGTTGCAGCTAGCAAGAGATGTTAAGAGTAACAAGAAGGGTTTCTTCACGTAAGTTAGCAACAAGAAGAAAGTCAAGGAAAGTGTGGGCCCCTTACTGAATGAGGGAGGCAGCCTAGTGACAGAGGATGTGGAAAAAGCTTATCTACTCAATGCGTTTTTTGCCTCTGTCTTCATGAACAAGGTCAGCTCCCAGACTACCGCACTGGGCAGCACAGCATGGGGAAGAGGTGACCAGCCCTCTGTGGAGAAAGAAGTGGTTCAGGACTATTTAGAAAAGCTGGATGAGCACAAGTCCATGGGGCCGGATGCACTGCATCCAAGGGTGCTAAAGAGTTGGCGGATGTGATTGCAGAGCCATTGGTTGTTATCTTTGAAAACTCATTGTGATCAGGGGAGGTCCCGGATGACTGGAAAAAGGCTAATGTAGTGCCCATCTTTAAAAAAAGGGAAGGAGGAGGATCTGGGGAACTACAAGCCAGTCAGCCTCACCTCTGTCCCTGGAAAAATCATGGAACAGGTCTTCAAGGAATCAATTCTGAAGCTCTTCGAGGCGAGGAAAGTGATCCAGAACAGTCAGCATGGATTCACCAAGGGCAAGTCATGCCTGACTTACCTAATTGCCTTCTATGAGGAGATAGCTGGCTCTGTGGATGTGGGGAAAGCAGTGGACGTGTTATTCCTTGACTTTAGCAAAGCTTTTGATATGATCTCCCGAAGTATTCTTGCCAGCAAGTTAAAGAAGTATGGGCCGGATGAATGGACTATAAGGTGGTTAGATCATCAGGCTCAATGAGTAGTGATCAATGGCTCCATGTCTAGTTGGCAGCCGGTATCAAGCGGAGTGCCCCAAGGGTCGGTCCTGGGGCCAGTTTTGTTCAATATCTTCATTAATGATCTGGAGGATGGTGTGGACTCCACCCTCAGCAAGTTTGCAGATGACACTAAACTGGGAGGAGTGGTAGATATGCTGGAGGGTAGGGATAGGATACAGAGGGACCTAGACAAAGTAGAGGATTGGGCCAAAAGAAATCTGATGAGGTTCAACAAGGACAAGTGCAGAGTCCTGCACTTAGGATGGAAGAATCCCATGCACTGCTACAGATTAGGGACCGAGTGCCTAGACATCAGTTCTGTAGAAAAGGACGTGGGGGTTACAGTGAACGAGAAGCTGGCTATGAGTCAACAGTGTGCCCTTGTTGCCAAGAAGGCTAATGGCATTTTGGGCTGTATAAGTAGGGACATTGCCAGCAGATCAAGGGACATGATCATTCCCCTCTATTTGACATTGGTGAGGCCTCATCTGGAGTACTGTGTCCAGTTTTGGGCCCCAGAAGAGAAGAATTAGGTGGGATTTGATAGCTGCTTTCAACTACCTGAAAGGGGGTTCCAAAGAGGATGGATCTAGACCAGGGGTTGGCAACCTTTCAGAAGTGGTGTGCCGAGTCTTCATTTATTCACTCTAATTTAAGATTTCGCGTGCCAGTAATACATTTTAACATTTTTAGACGGTCTCTTTCTATAAGTCTATAATATATAACTAAACTATTATTGTATGTAAAGTAAATAAGGTTTTTAAAATGTTTAAGAAGCTTCATTTAAAATTAAATTAAAATGCAGAGCCCCCCCGGACCGGTGGCCAGGACCCAGGCAGTGTGAGTGCCATTGAAAATCAGCTTGCGTGCCGCCTTTGGCACGCGTGCCATAGGTTGCCTACCCCTGATCTAGACTGTTCTCAGTGGTAGCAGATGATAGAATGAGGAGTAATGGTCTCAAGTTGCAGTGGGGGAGATTTAGGTTGGATATTAAGAAAAAAAATTTCACTAGGAGGGTGGTGAAGCACTGGAATGGATTACCTAGGGAGGTGGTGGAATCTCCTTCCTTAGAGGTTTTTAAGGTTAGGCTTGACAAAGCCTGGGATGATTTAGTTGGTGATTGGTCCTGGTTTGAGCAGGGGGTTGGACTAGATGACCTCCTGAGGTCCCTTCCAACCCTGATATTCTATGATTCTATGACTTACCATTGCCTCCCCCCGCCCCCCCTGACCTAGGGCCTGGGCTTGCTATTACATACTGTTACTGCTCAGCCCCTGCCTGAGGGTCTGAGTGCCTGACTCACCAGTGCCCCGCCCTGACCTAGGGCCTGGTCTTACTGTGTCATTTCTACCTTCACAAAGGCTGCCGAGGACACCTCCTGTGGCCTGAGTGACTAATTCCCCGCAAGACCTATTCCCCAATTTAGTGAGGCGGTGGGGGTTCCGCCGCCCCAGAGAGAGATGAGCCCCAGCTAACCTCTCTACAGGCCCTCCTTGGGCAGGGCCATGCGATGTGCAGAGGGAATTGGGCATTGGCCCCTCACTGGGCAGGCCTGTGCCATATGCAGAGGTTGCCAGGCACTGGACCCTCCCTGGGCAGGGCTGTGCTGAGTGCAGGGGGAGCTGGGCACTGGGCCCACCCTGGGCAGGGCTGTGCCATGTATAGCGGGAGCAAGTGTGACGTTATTAATATGAACTGTGACCGTATAGATCATTGTTGCAACCAAGGTCATATAGTGGCATCAAATCTTGTACAAAGAAGGTCCAGAAGGTGTCTATGAAAAGGTTATGATTTAAGATTTACTGGTTATGATTATGCTATCTGTATGCAGATATCATTTTTGTATTTAGAGTTATAGGTATTGGCTCTATACCGTCTGTATTTCAAACTTGTGCTATGCTTCTGGGTGACACCCCAGACAATTTGGCATCAGCACTGCCTAGCCTGCTTGGTGGCCTATTAAGGACCATCAGCTATACAATTGACCCATTGAGAGAATGCAGATACACCCTGTGACTCAGTAAGGCATGCAGGGACATGTCTGGACAGAACTCTAAGGTTTTTCCATGCCATGTGCTGGATGGCTTTTGTTTGGAACAAAGAAAGCACAAGCCACATGGCAAAAGGACTATAAAAGGCAGTATCATCATCTCCATTTTGTCTTCAATCCTGCTTCTTACTTCTGGAGGAACCTTGCTGCAAACTGAAGCTCTGGACAAAGGATGTACTCCAGAGACTTGATTTGAACCTTCAGTTTATTCCATCACTGCTACAAGCCTGAACCAAGAACTTTGCCATTACTGTATGTAACTGGTTCCATTTAACCAATTTCAGCTCTCACCTATATTTATTTATTTTTATGAATAAACCTTTAGATTTTAGATTCTAAAGGATTGGCAACAGCGTGATTTGTGGGTAGGACCTGACTTGTATGTTGACCTGGGTCTGGGGCTTGGTCCTTTGGGATCAAGAGAACCTTTTTTCTTTTACTGGGGTATTGGTTTTCATAACCATTCCTCCCCATAATGAGTGGCACTGGTTGTGATATTGGGAAACTGGAGCGTTTAAGGGAATTGCTTGTATGACTTATGGTTAGCCAGTGGGGTGAGACCGAAGTCCTCTCTGTTTGGCTGGTTTGGTTTGCCTTAATAGTAAAGGAACTCCAGCTTTGGGCTGTAACTGCCCTGCTGTAAGCAATTTGTCCTGAACTGATACTCTCAGCTGTGTCCCGCCAAAGGCAGCATCGTTACAGCCGGTTATTAGGCAGGGCCGTGCCATGTGCAGAGGGAGCCGGGCACTGGTCCATCGCTGGGTAGGGTCATGCCATATGCAGAGAAAGCTGTACACTGGGTCCTTGCTAGGCAGCGCCATTTCGTGTGCAGAGGGAGCCGGACACTGGGTCCTCACTGGGCAGGTCTTGCCGTGTTCAGATGGAGCTAGTGATTGGGCCCTTGCTAGGCAGGGCCATTCCGTGTACAGAGGCGTCCGGAGACTGGGAGCTCGCTGGGTATGGCTGTGCTGTGTGCAGATGCAACTGGGCATTCCACCCTTGCTTGGTAGGGCCATGTAGTGGGCAGAGGGAGCTGGACGCTGGTCCTTCGCTGGGCAGGGTTTTGTCATGTGCAGAGGTAGCTAAGCACTGGGTCCTCGCTGGGTATGGTCATTCCATATGCCGATGGAGGCAGGCATTGGGCCCTCGCTGGGCACAGCCGTTCCATGTGCAGCGGGTGCCAGGGACTCGCCCCTCACTGGGCATGTCCGTGCCATGTGCAGATGGAGTTGGGCACCGGACCCTCCCTGGGCAGGGCTGTGCCGTGTGCAAAGGGAGCAGGGCACTGGCCTCTCGCTGGGCAGGGTCATGCCGTGTTCAGAGGGAGCCAGGCACTGGGTGCTCGCTGGGTAGTGCCGTGCTGTGTACAGAGGGAAGCAGGCACTGGGCCCTCCCTGTGCAGGGCCATGCCGTGTGCAGAGGGAGCTGGACATTGGGCCTTCCCTTGTAAGGGTCATGCTGTGTTTACAGTGAGCCATAGAAAGGGCCCTCGCTGGGCAAGGTCATTTTGTATGCAGAGGGAGCCAGGCACTGGGTCTTTGCTGGGTAGGGCCCTGGCATGTGCAAAGGGATCCAGGCATTGGGCCCTCGGTGGGCAGGTCCGTGCCATATACAGAGGTTGCCAGGCACCGGACCATCCCTCGGTAGGGCCATGCTGTGTGCAGGGGGAGCTGGGCACTGGGCCCACCCTGGGCAGGGCTGTGCCATGTGTAGAGGGAGAGGGTTATTGGGCCTTTACTTTTAGCAGGGTCATGCATTGTGCAGAATTAGACAGGCATTGGGCCTTCACTGAGCAGGGATGTACCATGTGCAAACTGAGTGCACTTGGCACTTGCTGTGCAGAAACTTCATTCACAGACAAACTGCTTTTTTGCACACACAAACAGCTATTTCCTACCAGGTTAGAGTCCCGTCCCCCCCCCCCCCCCCCCGGTCATAGCATAATGGGTTAAACACAGAAAACTGCTCAGAGTAATACAACATACCAACATTGTTATAAACTGGACTTTCAAGATGATACAGTTTCTGCTGTTCTTCTATTGCTTTTTTGACTTGGAGCTTAAGTCTGGCAGTTTCTTGTTGCATCTGGCGAACCCTCTCCTCAGCAGCCAGCTGTTCCATATGCCTCCTACGAGCCCTTTCCTCTCTTTTAGCAGTTCCTTTTTGTCTTTCAGCAGCTTCTTTTTCCAGCTGTACCAAGTCTTGCTTCTCTCTCATTTGAATTTCTGTCTGTTTCTGATTATGTTCAAATTGCAGGCTCTCTCTCAGGGCTTACAGTTTCATTGCTTCCGGTGTTGCTTTCTGGCTCATGGTCACTGATCTTTAACCCAACAAAACTCTCAATACCAAAATTCCAATTTGGATAGTGTGGGGTTCTGATCCAAAGCTTAATTGACCTGGTTCTGTGGATCCTATAACGACTATGCCACTGTAACTAAGTGGCTTTTGGTGGGACACTACTGAGAGTATCAATTCAGGACAAATTGCTTAGAGCAGGGCAGTCACAGCCCAAGGCTGGGGTTCCTTTATTACTAAGGCACACCAAACCAACCAACCAGAGAGGACTTTGGTTTTATCCAACTGGCTATCCAGAAGTCATTTAAGCAATTCCCTCGGACACTCCAGTTTCCCAGTATCACCACCAGTGCCACTCCTTATGGGGATGAATGGTTATGAAAACCAATACCCCAGTAAAAGAAAAAAGGTTCTCCCGATCCCAAAGGACCAAGCCCCCAACCCAGGTCAATATACAAGTCAGATCTAACCCACAAATCACGCTGTTGCCAATCCTTTAGAATCTAAAATCTAAAGTTTATTCATAAAAAGAAAGAAATATAGATGAGAGTTAAAATTGGTCAAAGTAATCAATTACATACAGCAATGGCAAAGTTCTTGGTTCAGGCTTGTAGTAGTGATGGAATAAACTGAAGGTTCAAATCAAGTCTTTGGAGTACATCCACAGCTTGCATGGGTCATTCAGTCCATTGTTCAGAGCTTCAGTTTGTAGCAAAGTTCCTCCAGAGATAAGAAGCAGGATTGAAGACAAAATGGAGGGGTTTCCAGGGCCTTTTATATCCTTTGCCATGTGGAAGGGCCCCCTTGTTCTTACTATGGAAAATTGCCGCAGCAAGATGGAGTTTGGAGTCAAAAGGGGAAGTCACATGTCCATGCATGACTCAGTTTGCAGGTGGCAGTCACTGCTCACATGCTACTTTGAATGTTCCTAGGATGCTCCTCAGATGTGGATTGGAGTCTCTCAAGGTCCATTGTTAGTTAAGTGTTTCTTGATTGGGCACTTACTCAGAATAATCCTTTCTCAAGAAGCTGACCAAATGCATCATTAATGCTACTTAGAATCAAACACATTGAGATACAAGGTTTCAGAGTAGCAGCCGTGTTAGTCTGTATCCGCAAAAATAACAGGAGTACTTGTGGCACCTTAGAGATTAACAAATTTATTAGAGCATAAGCTTTCGTGGGCTACAACCCACTTCTTCGGATGCATATAGAGTGAAACATATATTGAGGAGATATATATACACACACATACAGAGAGCATGAACAGGTGGGAGTTGTCTTACCAAGTCTGAGAGGCCAATTAAGTAAGAGAAAAAAAAGAGAAAAAAAACTTTTGAAGTGATAATCAAGATAGCCCAGTACAGACAGTTTGATAAGAAGCAAGTGTGAGAATACTTACAAGGGGAGATAGATTCAATGTTTGTAATGGCTCAGCCATTCCCAATCCCTATTTAGCCCTGAGTTGATTGTGTCTAGTTTGCATATCAATTCAAGCTCAGCAGTCTCTCGTTGGAGTCTGTTTTTGAAGTTTTTCTGTTTTAAGATAGCCACCCGCAGGTCTGTCAAAGAATGGCCAGACAGGTTAAAGTGTTCTCCCACTGGTTTTTGAGTATTATGATTCCTGATGTCAGATTTGTGTCCATTAATTCTTTTGCGTAGAGACTGTCCGGTTTGGCCAATGTACATGGCAGAGGGGCATTGCTGGCACATGATGGCATATATCACATTGGTAGATGTGCAGGTGAACGAGCCTCTGATGGTATGGCTGAAAGATGATCCTTTACTCTCACAGATCTTGGGAGACAGACCTGTCCTCGCTTACAGACAACCCCCCAACCTAAAGCAAATACTCACCAGCAACCACACATCACTGAACAAAAACACTGACCCAGGAACCTATCCTTGTAACAAAGCCCGATGCCAACTCTGTCCACATATCTATTCAAGTGACACCATCATAGGGCCTAATCACATCAGCCATACCATCAGAGGCTCGTTCACCTGCACATCTACCAATGTGATATATGCCATCATGTGCCAGCAATGCCCCTCTGCCATGTACATTGGCCAAACCGGACAGTCTCTACGCAAAAGAATTAATGGACACAAATCTGACATCAGGAATCATAATACTCAAAAACCAGTGGGAGAACACTTTAACCTGTCTGGCCATTCTTTGACAGACCTGCGGGTGGCTATCTTAAAACAGAAAAACTTCAAAAACAGACTCCAACGAGAGACTGCTGAGCTTGAATTGATATGCAAACTAGACACAATCAACTCAGGGCTAAATAGGGATTGGGAATGGCTGAGCCATTACAAACATTGAATCTATCTCCCCTTGTAAGTATTCTCACACTTGCTTCTTATCAAACTGTCTGTACTGGGCTATCTTGATTATCACTTCAAAAGTTTTTTTTCTCTTTTTTTTCTCTTACTTAATTGGCCTCTCAGACTTGGTAAGACAACTCCCACCTGTTCATGCTCTCTGTATGTGTGTATATATATCTCCTCAATATATGTTTCACTCTATATGCATCCGAAGAAGTGGGTTGTAGCCCACGAAAGCTTATGCTCTAATAAATTTGTTAGTCTCTAAGGTGCCACAAGTACTCCTGTTATTTTTATTGAGATACAAGTACATAGCCAATATTCATAATTTCAAATACAAAAATGATTCACATACAGACAGCATAATCATAACCTGCAAATTGCATCCTTTTTATAGACGCCTCACTTGACCCCCTTTGTACAAGATTTGGTGCAACTATAGGACCTTGGTTGCAACAATGATCTATACAGTCATAATTCATGTCAATAACGTCACAGGCACATCCATGCCATGTGCAGAGGGAGCCGGGTATTGGGCTCTCACTGGGCAGGGCCATGCCTTGTGCAGAGGGAGCCAGGCATTTTGCCCTTGTTGGGCAGGACTGTGCCGTGTGGAGAGGGAGCCGGGCACTGGGGCCTCACTGGGCAGGGACATGCCGTATGTAGAGGGAGCCGGACACTGGGGCCTTGCTGGGTAGAGCTGTGATGTGTGCAGATGCAGTCGGGCACTGGGTCCTCACTGGGTAGGGCACTTTCCTGTGCAGATGGAGCTGGGCATTGCAGCCTCGCTGGGCAGAGATGTGCAGTGGGAAGAGAGCGGTGGATGCTGGTCTCTTGCTGGGCAGGGCTTTGCCATGTGTAGAGGGAGCCAGGCACTGGGTCCTCACTGGGTACGGCTGTGCTGTATGCAGATGGAGGAAGGCATTCGGCCCTCACTGGGCAGGGCCATGCCGTGTGTAACGATGCTGCCTTTGGTGGGACACTTCTGAGAGTGTCATTTCAGGACAAATTGCTTAGAGCAGGGCAGTTACAGCCCAAAGCTGGAGTTCCTTTCTTATTAAGGTCAACCAAACCAGCCAAACAGAGAGGACTTTGGTTTTACCCCACTGGCTAACCATAAGTCACACAAGCAATTCCCTTAGATGCTCCAATTTCCCAGTATCACCACCAGTGCCACTCATTATTGGGGAGGAATGGTTATGAAAACCAATACCCCAGTAAAAGAAAAAAGGTTCTCCCGATCCCAAAGGACCAAGCCCCCAACCCAGGTCAATATACAAGTCAGATCTAACCCACAAATCACGCTGTTGCCAATCCTTTAGAATCTAAAATCTAAAGTTTATTCATAAAAAGAAAGAAATATAGATGAGAGTTAAAATTGGTCAAAGTAATCAATTACATACAGCAATGGCAAAGTTCTTGGTTCAGGCTAGTAGCAGTGGTGGAATAAAATGCAGGTTCAAATCAAGTCTCTGGAGTACATCCACAGCTGGGATGGGTCATTCAGGTCTTTGTTCAGAGCTTCAGTTTGTAGCAAGGTCCCTCCAGAGGTTAGAAGCAGGATTGAAGAGAAGATGGAGGAGTTTTCAGGGCCTTTTTATATTCTCTGCCCGTGGGAGGACACCTCTTTGTTCTTACTGTGGAAAATCCCAGCAGCAACATGGAGTCTGGAGTCACATGGGCAAGTCACACGTCCCTGCATGACTCAGTTTGCAGGCCGACACCATTGTTTACATGTTAGTTTGAATGTTCCCAGGAAAGCTCGGATATGGATTGGCGTCTCCCAAAGTTTATTGTCTGTTAAGTGTTTCTTGATTGGGCACTTACTGAGAATAGTCCCTTCTCAAGAAGCTGACCAAATGCTTCACTGAGGCTACTTAGAATCAAAACACCTTGATATACAAGTACATAGCCAATATTCATAACTTCAACTACAAAAATGATACACACATACAGATAACTTAATCATAACCAGCAAATCATAACCTTTCCATAGACACTTTACATGACAACCTTTGTACAATATTTGCTGCAAATATATAACAGTGGTTGCAACAATGATATATACGGTCACAGGTTATGTCAGTAACGTCACACACTGTCCAGAGGGAGCTGGGCATTGGGCCCTCACTGGGCAGGGCCTGACCTTGTGCAGAGGGGAGCTAAATTGTTAATCTGTATATTTTTGGACAGGCTTTTCCTGGATGTTGGGCTGTGGGACAGGTGACTTTTACATCTATTTAGCAGGTGACACTTGTCGGGGAGTCTTTTTGCTTTGCTGGGTGTACCTGTGAGCTGACATTTTCATGGGCAATGTTTTAATACTGTGGAAATCACCCAAGCTGTTCGGACAGAGAGAAAGAAAAAGAAATGCAAACGAAGAAAAAAAACCATCATTTTGTTCAGCTGGTAATTATGTTTCAGTACAGTCCCCTGTAGCGGGGCGGTCACCCCTCTCTGGCTCAGAAAGGGTTAAAAGCCAGCCCTTGGAGGGGGCTGGGGCTGAAAGCCAATCAGAGAAGGCTGGGAGGCAGCCAATCAGGGCTTGCCAAGCCAGTATAAAAGAGTGCAGGGCCAGAAGGCTGGCAGTCTCTCTCCAGCCTTGTAGAGAGACGGACTTGCCCGCCCAATAGAGAAAAGGGTACCTTGGACAGCAGAGTGCTGGGGAAGGGCAGGAAGAGCTGGGGAAGCTCCAGCCTGGCAAATCCTCAGGCAGAGGCCTTGCTTTCAGGGCCGGAGGAGGTACTAGGGCTGTGGGGAAGCAGCTAGGGAAGGAAGAGGCAGCAGGTCCAACCCCCTTGCTGCTGATGAGTGGCCACTTCAGACTGCAGTTTCCTCCTGAGGGAAGGGGCTAGATGAAGACTGGCAGTGGATCACTGAGGTGAGATGGGTTTAGGGGTTGGAGGACCCCTAAGTCTGGGGGGACTGCTGTGGGGCAGTACCCTAGAGAAGGGGCCGGGAGGGATGTGGGGCCTGAACTACAGTGGTGGAGAAGGAAAGGAAGCAGATACTGGTAGGGAGACACCGGCCAGCAGGAGGTGCTCTGGAGCTGGAACAGCTAATTCCCAAGGTAACCAGCAGGAGGCGCCACAGTGGTGATCACACGCTGTGCTACATCCCCCTTGACACTGATACACTTGGTCCAGCGCAGCCACAGCTTGGCTATGCCCATCTTGTTGATGTGGTTGTCTGGAAATCCTCGCCTGCTGCAGTCACCTTATTATCATCACTGAAACTGTTCCCACAAAGGTCTTCCTCCAACCTGGAGAGCAGGCAAAAGTCTGAGGGATCTGAATCTGGGAATAGGCTGGCTGGGGAAGCAGTGAAAAGCCCTCTTTGGTCGCTGTGGTCACTGCAACCTGTGATGTGTGGAGGTGATGTGTTTCCTGGAGAAGCAGCACTTCTCTACTCCACTGCCCACAGTACTTTCCATGCCCAGTCATTACTGAGGATGGTATGCACTGCCCCAGTGCTGTTGCCTACTGGCTCAGCTAGGTACCTCGCTGTTGATCTTCTATGCTCTTGAACAAACTCCTGCAGGAATACGATAAAAGACAAGAACACCACATCGCTTGTGAGTGAACACTTCTCACAAGGCAATCACTCTATATCTGTTGTAGCCAATTATTTTAGTTTATTATCCATTGTGATAAATGAAGGTGGGGTAGCTCCCTTTTATGGACATCCAGCCGGTTAGCTATAAAATATCTATTAGTAGCTGTTCTCTACTTGCTTTACCTGTAAAGGGTTAAAAAAGCCCATAGGTAAAAGAAAGGGAGTGGGCACCTGACCAAAAGAGCCAGTGGGAGGGCTAGAACTTTTTAAAATTGGGGAAAAAACTTTCCCTTTGTCTGTCTGTGGTGGTTCTCTGGAGAGAGGGGACAGAGCAGGAGCTATGCTGTAAAAGCTGTGGGCCAGGTATGAAAATCACCAGATCATACCTAGAACAACTCATTTGGAACCCCAGATTGTAGATCAGGAAATGTCTAGGAAGATGCAATTAGGTTTATCTCTTTTATTTCTTTATGGCTTGGGGACTCCTCTGTGCTAACCCCCAATGCTGTTGTTTTGCTTGTAACCATTAAGCTGGACCGCAAAAAAAAACCATTCTTGATGCTTAATTATTATATTTGCTCTTTTTAAATCTAGCAGTAGGCTAAGTTCCAGATGTATTTTCTTTCTTTTTGTTTTTAATAAAATTTACTTTTTTTAAGAACAGGACTGGGTTTTTGTGTCCTAAGAGGTTGGTGCATATGTTGTTTAATTAGCTGGTGGCAACAGCTGATTTCCTTTGTTTTCTTTCTCAGCTCTTCCCCGAAGGGGAGGGTGAAAGGGCTTGAGGATACCCCACAGGGAGGAATTCCCAAGTGTGCCTTCCTGGGTCCCAAGGGTTTTTTTTGAATTTGGGTGGTGGATGGGTAGATGCTGCCAAGGTCACAGAGAAGCTGTAACCTTGGGAGTTTAATACAAGCCTGGAGTGGCCAGTATTAACTTTTAGAATCCTTGGGGGATCCCACCTTCTGCACTCGAAGTGCCAGAGTGGGGAATCAGCCTTGACTTCCATTTATTGTGTGATGTTATGATTAATCAATATGTTATTACATATATTCATTGTATGTTAATTAGAGTTAATTTGTAGGATTATAAAAGTATAAGATTGATCAGTATTTAGAGGAACCAAGTATTAGACTTAAGTAAGACAAGCTGAAATGCAAGAACCTGTAGGTGTAGGCCTGCAAGACTTTAGCTTAGCTATTTTAGGCCTTGGAGACAAGAAAGGATGACTTAAGCCAATGACCAAGAAATAACTCAATGCCCTAAGATTATGGGGAAAGAGGTACAGTAACTCCTCACTTAATGTTGTAGTTATGTTCCTGAGAAATGTAACTTTAACCGAAATGATGTTAAGCGAATCCAATTTCCCCATAAGAATTAATGTAAATAGGGGGGTTAGGTTCCAGGGAAATCTTTTTTGTCAGACAAAAGACTATATTTTTTTATTTTCATATATGTATACAGTATAAGTTTTAAACAAACAATTTAATACTGCACACAGCAATTATGATTGTGAAGCTTGGTTGAGGTGGTGAAGTTAGAGGGTGGAAGAGGGTGGAATATTTTCCAGGGAATGCCTTACTGCTAAATGATGAACTAGCACTTGGCTGAGCCCTCAAGGGTTAATACATTGTTGTTAATGTAGCCTCACACTGTACAAGGCAGCACGGATGGAGGGATGGGAGACAGCATGGCAGAGAGAGGCAGAGACCCACACCGTGTGTGTGAGAGAGAGACGCACTGCCCCTTAAAGTATGCTGACCCCACTCTAAGTACATTGCCTTTTTAAGTAGATCAGCAAATTGAGACAGCAGCTGCTGCCAGCAAGCTACCTCCATCCTGAGCCCTGTCATGTCCCCCCCCTTCCCCCCGCTCTGTGGAGATGGGGTAAAGGAGCAGGTGGAAGGAGGGGGATAAAGGGGGACACCCTGACATTAGCACCCCTCTTCCCCCCTACCCCCGCCCCCTGCATAGCAAGCAGGAGCCTCCCGGGAGCAGCTCCAAGGCAGAGGGCAGGAGCAGCACATGGCAGTGGGGGGAGGGACAGCTGAACTGCCCGGCAATTGATAGCCTGCTGGGCAGCTGCTGCACAGGGATGTAAGGGGAGCTGATGGGGGGGGCTGCCGGTCCACCCTGGTTCCAAGCCCCCACCAGCTAGCTCCAACATGCTGCTTTTTCTGCAAGCTGTGGACAAAGCAGGCAGCTGCCAAACAACGTTAAAAGGGAGCATTGCACAACTTTAAATGAGCATGTTTTCTAACTGATCAGCAACGAAACAACGTTAACCAGGACAAAGTTAAGTGAGGCATTACTGTACCAAGTGGTAATATTGCACAAAATTACCCAGAAGATTAATATTAGATCATAAAAATACTGTAAAGGCGCATCTGTCTCAGACATGTGTCTTAACCAGGGGATACAGGTTGTGTGCCAATGCTAATGAGAACAAAGGGAACTTACACAGCCTACAGAAAATTGGTGTCCCTTCTGTGTTCCCTGGAAACTTACCAATAGGAGAAAAGAGGATTGACACTTTTATGGACATGTGCGGAATATAGGTATAGACAGAATCACATTATAAAAAGGGGATGCCCAGAATGGGAAAATTGAGCTCCCTATGGGGGACTCCAGCAGGAACCATCCCTCTACTGATGACCAAGTCATGAGACCCATCAGACCCTAACACTGTTGTTAAGGATGTGAGTATAACTATATTTGCAACTTGTACATAGATCTGTATAGAATTTCTATATGCTTAGGTAATCACAACTTTAATTGTAACTTTAATTGTAACTTGTAAAATAGACTAGACCGTGTACTTGTGAATGTATGTGTGGTCACTACCCTTGGTCTTTGTGTTCTTAGACACACTAACTCTAAAACAAGTAGCAGAGGTGACTTTTACTCTGTTAAGCTTGACACTGTAACCACCAGAGCCAAACCCACAGTGGTGTAATATCACATTACAAAATTCACTTTAAATAAAATAAAAGGCTACATTGGCCTATCAGCCCTCACCCTGAAAGGAAACCTGAATAACACTTTCAAAAGATGAGCCTGGGAGCTTAAATTCATTACTCTGCTAGCCTGAACAGAGACACTGGATTTATGGCTTATTACAACAATCTATAACCCACTAACAACCCTCCCACCGCTGCTTTCCCCCTTCCCCCCAGCCTTTCTTCCCTGTGACCGGAAGGGTGGTAACAGGCCACTTCAACAGTCCCTGGAAATGTGGGTTAACTAATTATGTTCACAATCTCTTCCACCTTGTATTTAGCTGTAACACTCGTTTCCCAGACCTGAAGAGCTCTGTGTAAGCTCGAAATCTTCTCTCTCTCAACAAAGGAAGATGGTCCAATAAAAGATATTACCTTCCTCCACCTTGTCTCTGTTGATCTTCTGTCATCCATCACCATCTTGTGGGCTACATCAACTTTTTTCTTCTGTGGTGGCATCTCTGTGGCAACCTGACCTTTGCTCATCCTCAGTGCTGATTCTCCCTTGCATAAATGCAGCAGCCCAATGTTTTTCACTGTGGCATGTGAAGGGGCATCATCCCCTAGTGTTGCCGCCGTCTCCTCATGGATTTTCTTTGGAGTCATAGATGCATAGACTCATAGACTTTGGGGTCAGAATGGACCATTATGATAATCTAATCTCACCTCCTGCACATGGCAGGACACAGAACCTCACCCACCCACTCCTGTAATAGACCCATAATCTCTGGCTGAGTTACTGAAGTCCTCAAATCATGGTTTAAAGACTTCAAGTTACAGAGAACCCACCATTTACACTAGTTTAAACCTGAATGTGACCTGTGCCCTCTGCTGCAGAGGAAGACAACCCCCCCCCCCCCCAGGGTCTCTGCCAATCTGATCCAGGGGGAAATTATTTCCCACCCACACATATGGTGGTCAGTTAGACCCTGAGCATGTGGGCAAGACCCACCAGCCAGACACCTTTAGAAAGAATTCTCTGCGGTAACTCAGTCCTCCTCCTCTAGTGTCCCATCACTGGCCGTTGGAGGTAATTGCTGCTAGCACTTGCAGATCGGCTACATGTCATTTGTAGGCAGTCTTATCATACCATCCCCTCCAGAAACTTATCAAGCTCAGTCTTGAAGCCAGTTAGGTTTTTTTGCCTCCACTTCTCCCCTTGGAAGGCTGTTCCAGAACTTTACTCCTCCGACGGTTAGAAATCTTTGAATATTTTCAAGCCTAAACTTGTTGATGGCCAGTTTATATCCATTTGTTCTTGTGTCCACATTGGCACTTAACTTAAATAACTCCTCTCCCTGCCTGGTATTTCTCCTTCTGATGTATTTATAGAGAGCAGTCATATCTCCCCTCAGCCTTCGTTTGGTTAAGCTAAACAAGACAAGGTATTTGAGTCTCTTCTCATAAGGTAGGTTTTCCATGCCTCAGATCATCCTAGTAGCCCTTCTCTGTACCTGTACCAGTCTGAATTAATCTTTCTTAAACATGGGAGACCAGAACTGCACATAGTGTTCCAGATGAGACCTCACCAGTGCCTTGTATAATGGTACTAACATTTCCCTATCTCTACTAGAAATACCTCACATGATGCATCCTGGGACTGCATTAGCCTTTTTCACAGCTGCATTATATTGATGACGCATAGTCATCCTGTGATCAACCAATACACCAAGGTCTTTCTCCTCCTCTGTCACTTCCAACTGATACCTCCCCAGCTTATAGCAAAAATTCTTGTTAATCCCTCAGTGCATGACCTTGCACTTTGTACTATTAAATTTCATCCAATTTCTATTACTCCAGTTTACAAGGTCATCTAGATCATCTTGTATGATATTCCAGTCCTCCTCCATATTGGCAATTCTTCCCAACTTTGTGTCATCCACAAATTTTATTAGCACACACCCACTTTTTGTGCCAAGGTCAGTAATAAAAATGTTAAATAAGATTGGTCCCGAGACCGATCCCTGAGGAACTCCACTATTAACCTCCCTCTAGCTTGACAGTTCACCTTTCAGTATCATAGAATCATAAATCTCCCCTTTAACCAGTTCGTTATCCAGCTTTCAATTCTCATATTAATCCCCATCTTCTCCAATTTAATTGATAATTTCCTATGTTGAACTGTATGAAATGCAGGTAGATTAGATCTACTGCATTTCTTTTGTCTAGAAAGTCAGTAATCTTCTCAAAGAAGGAAATCAGGTTGGTCTGGCATGATCTACCTTTTGTATTTTATCCCAATTACCATTCATCTCTATGTCCTTAGCTACTTTCTCTTTCAAAATTTGTTCCAAGACCTTGCATACAACTGAGGTCAAACTAACAGGCCTGTAGTTTCCCAGGCCACTTTTTTTCCCTTTCTTAAAAATAGAAACTATATTAGCAATTCTCCAGTCATAGGGTATGACCCCCAAGTTTACAGATGCATTAAAAAACCTTGCTATTGGGGTTGCAATTTCATGGGCCAGTTCCTTTAATATTCTTGGATGGAGATTATCTGGGCCCCCCAATTAAAGTGGAAGTTTGACTTCCACCTCTGATTTGGTAATTTCTACCTTGATGTCCTTGTTCCTATTAGCCACCCTGCTACGACCTCTGAGCTCTTCATTAGCCTTATTAAAAACTGAGGAAAAGTGTTTGTTTAGGTATTGGGCCATGCCTAGATAATCTTTCATCTCCACCCCATCCCTCACTGGCCCCACTTCTTCTTTCCTTCTTATTTATATGGTATAGAACCTTCTACTATTGGTTTTAATTCTCTTTGCAAGGTCCAACTCTGCTTGGCTTTTGGTAGTTCTCACTTTATTCCTACACTTTCTGACCACCAAGAGGTAGCTTTCTTTGCTGATCCAGCCAATCTTCCATTCTGTGTAGACTTTCTGCTTTCTCTTAATCACCTTTTTGAAATGCTTGCTCATCCAGCTTGGCCTGCAACCCTTTACTGTGAATTTTTCCCCCCACTTGGGAATCATAGAATATCAGGGTTAGAAGGGACCTCAGGAGGTCATCTAGTCCAATACCCTGCTCAAAGCAGGACTAAGCCCCAGACAGATTTTTGCCCCAGATGCCCTAAATGCTCCTTCAAGGATTGAACTCACAACCCTGGGTTTAGCAGGCCAATGCTCAAACTACTGAGCTATCCCTCTCCCCTCCCCATGCAGCTTTCAGATAGCTTCTGCAACTTTGACTTAATGTAATTCCAAGTATGAACATTCTATACCTTGGGGGAATGCCCTGTAACCCCCATATTCCTCATTTATATATAATTGTGATCTTGCATATAAAGCATGCCATGTAAGGTATCAGGGGAAAGGTTATGATCAGGTGAAAGTCACTGTTCTACCTAAATATGTATATCATTAGTGCATATGAAATTGAGATTGTGTTGTATGGTTGTCAGTAAAACACGCTGTAAGTTGGGGAAGCAGCCAGATATGAGCTCCCCAGAGACAACAGCAAGGAAAGTAACCAACACCTCAGTGCGTGTCAAACAACCATCAATAGCTATGTCCAGCAAGGGAGTTACAATTCAAGACTCACCTGCATAAGACCACACCAGGGGAATTGCTCAGCCTTGCCTGGGGCTCAGCAATGCCCACCAGACATGCCTGGACTTGTGTTCTCCAAGCACATGGGACTAAGGGTATAAAATAGAACACAGGGGTTCCATGCTTGGCTTTTCTCCTTCCCCCACCTCCACTGCAAGCAACAAGGACACTGAGAAGACTGAAGACTCCAACAGAGGAGACTGACATAGGTTTCAAGGGTGAGACCTGTGTACTATGAACTGCAATATCCAGTGGGGTGAGAAAAACTGATTAATCTAGATGTTTCCCAGTCTAATAGGGTTGAGAGTTTAGACTGCATGCTTATATTTTATTTTATTTTGGTAACTAACTCTGACTTTTTGCCTATCACTTATAATCACTTAAAATTTATCTTTTGTAGTCAATAAATCTGTTTTACTGTTTATATTTACTAGTGAGTTTGCCTGAATTGTTTGGTAAATCTGCTCAGGTTTACAAAGGTTGGTGTATATACACTTTCCATTGATGAAGTGGTGAACCAATTAATAAATTTGCATTGCTCAAGAAAGGGTCTGGAGAAATGCAAGATGGTATATTCCTGAGGTACAAGGCTGGGACCTGGAGGGATTTGGCTGGTGCCTTGCTCTGTGTGATTTGTGAGTGGCTCTGGGAGCATTCATGCAGTCTAGCTATGTGTGGGGCTCCACATACGGTTGTACTGAGTGATGACAGCACCTGGAGAGGTTTGCTGCTTGTCACCAGTAAGGGATTGTGAGCGACAACCCAGATTAGTGAGTAAGGGGGCACAGCAGTCCCACAGTCCCAGGCTTCACCCCATGGATCCCGTCACATCAAGCCTCGTCCATATTCAGATCCTTGAGATCTTTGGTCCAGTCCACTTCCCCTAACTAATTCCCTTAATTTTCTAAAGATTGCCCTTCTGAAATCAAGGCCCTTAATGGCAGACCTATTTCTGTTTATCCTTCCATTTTGTTTAAACTGAATTAACTCATGATCATTCGAACCAAGGTTGTTCTCTACAGCCAGTTATTCTGTGAGGTCCTCAGTACTCACCAATACCAAATCTAAAATGGTATCATCTTTTGTTGGTTCAGCAACTATTTGGTGAAAAAATCTGCTAGCTATCACAACCAGGAAAATCTGGGCCCTACTATTATTAGTAGCACTTGCTCTCCAATTTATATCTGGGAAATTAAAGTGTCCCATAATCACACAATTCCCACTAGTATTTATTACATTAGAAATATTAGAGAGGTCTCTATCCATATCCAAATTGGATCCTGGGTGTCTGTAGCATACCCCAAGCACTAACCCAGGGGAACCTCTAATAGCTTTCTTCCCCAAAGTAATTTTGGCCCCAACAGACTCTGTTTTATCCATTCCATCACTTATAATTTCTTTATAGTCTATCTCATCATAAATATACAATGCTACTCCACCACCTTTGCCTTTATTTCTGTCTTTCCTGAACAGCACATACCCTTCAATCTCTGTACTCCAG
Organism: Emys orbicularis; assembly: GCF_028017835.1. Classification (NCBI taxonomy): domain Eukaryota; kingdom Metazoa; phylum Chordata; order Testudines; family Emydidae; genus Emys; species Emys orbicularis. The sequence goes on from NC_088690.1 coordinate 73,076,592, forward strand.
TCATGACTGCTATTCCACCATGTTTCTGTTATCCCTACGATATCTGGCTTCACTTCCTGCACCAGTGGTTTCAGTTCCTCCATTTTGTTACCCAAGCTCCTTTCATTGGTGTACAAACATCTTAGTTGTTGCTACTTGGCTTCACCCACATTCCTCATCCAATTGGGTACAGTCATTCAATTGCCAGTATTGCCTACCTAACTGTTAGCTTAATTGGTATCGGCACTATCTTTCCTCTTAATGTCCATTCTCCTACCCACTGCTGTTTCTTTCTCCATTGCTGTATCTTTTCTTTGTTCCAGGTGGGCCTTGAGTGGGCCTGCCTGGTATAAAAAGGCAGTCAGCAGCGAACCAGCTGAGCGGCGAATAGCGGAGGCTAACAGAGGGAGTTTGCCTGGGATCTGTCAGAGAGGAGGTACGCTAAGTGCTGCATTAGGGGGGCTGTGTTGGTGAGTATCTGAGTGTCTGTCTGTTGCAGGGGCTGTGTTGGTGAGTATCTGAGTGTCTGTTGCAGGGGACAGTTTGTCAGTTTGACCGTGTGCTTGATTGTTTGATTGTTTGTTTGAACAGTGTGAATTGGGAGTGCTTTGTTCCAGGTGGGACTTGAGTGGGCCTGCCTGGTATAAAAAGGCAGTCAACAGCGAACCAGCTGAGCGGCGAACAGTGGAGGCTAACAGAGGGAGTTCGCCTCTGGAGAGCCCACTGAGGCTTACATCTCACGGGCTTCTGTGAGTTGCTGCAACAGCTGAGGAAGCTCTTAGAAGGAAGAAATTATGGAAGGTGAGTGTTCAGTTGTTGTAACCTGCACAGGTTGTGCCATGTTTGTCTTTCTTCCACAGGACAAAAACGACTTTGTCTGTACAAAGTGCAAGCTGGTCTCCATATTGGAAGAGAAGTTTCGAGGTCTGGAGAAACAAGTATCGACCCTGCGTTGCATATGAGAAAATGAAGATTTCCTGGACAGACGTCAGGATATGCTTCTACAGGCACAACGTTCTGAGGAATCAGAGCAGGTTGCGCAGAGGGGACTGAGGGATGGTGAAGAAATTTGGCAGCATGTGACCTCCAGAAGAAGAAAGAGGAGCATCCATGTTTCATCAATGGAGATATAGGTGAGCAACCATTTTCATGTTCTCTCCACAGGTACTAATGCGGAGAGTGGACTAGATGATACATTTGAGGGACGGGAGCAGAAGGAGACTCCACTGATTGGAAGGCATGAGATGCACTGTCGTAGGGATGGGGGTTCCATGACCACCGCTCCCAAGAGAAGGAGGAGGGTGGTGGTGGTCGGGGATTCCCTCCTCAGGGGGACTGAGTCATCTACCTGCCGCCCCAACCGAGAAAACCGAGAGGTCTGCTGCTTGCCAGGAGCTAGGATTCACGATGTGACGGAGAGACTGCCGAGACTCATCAAGCCCTCGGATCGCTACCCCTTCTTGCTTCTCCACGTGGGCACCAATGATACTGCCAAGAATGACCTTGAGCAGATCACTGCAGACTACGTGGCTCTGGGAAGAAGGATAAAGGAGTTCGAGGCCCGATGTGTAGAAAGAACAGTAAATATGGCAGGCGACCAGCTTGGCTTAATAGTGAAATCCTTGCTGACCTTAAACGCAAAAAAGAAGCTTACAAGAAGTGGAAGATTGGACAAATGATGTGGGAGGAGTATTAAAAATATTGCTCAGGCATGCAGGAGTGAAATCAGGAAGGCCAAATCACACTTGGAGTTGCAGCTAGCAAGAGATGTTAAGAGTAACAAGAAGGGTTTCTTCAGGTATGTTAACAACAAGAAGAAAGTCAAGGAAAGTGTGGGCCCCTTACTGAATGAGGGAGGCAACCTAGTAACAGAGGATGTGGAAAAAGCTAATGTACTCAATGATTTTTTTGCTTCTCCCTTCACGAACAAGGTCAGCTCCCAGATTGCTGCACTGGGCAGCACAATATGAAGAGAAGGTGACCAGCCCTCTGTGGAGAAAGAAGTGGTTCAGGACTATTTAGAAAAACTGGACGAGCACAAGACCATGGGGCCGGATGCGCTGCATCCGAGGGTGCTAAAGGAGTTGGCGGATGTGATTGCAGAGCCATTGGCCATTATCTTTGAAAACTCATGGTGATCGGGGGAGGTCCCGGATGACTAGAAAAAGGCTAATGTAGTGCCCATCTTTAAAAAAGGGAAGAAGGAAGATCCGGGGAACTACAGGCCAGTCAGCCTCACCTCAGTCCCTGGAAAAATCATGGAGCAGGTCCTCAAGGAATCAATTCTGAAGCACTTAGAGGAGAGGAAAGTGATCAGGAACAGTCAGCATGGATTCACCAAGGGCAAGTCATGCCTGACTAACCTAATTGCCTTCTATGAGGAGATAATTGGCTCTGTGGATGAGGGGAAAGCAGTGGATGTGTTATTCCTTGACTTTAGCAAAGCTTTTGATACGGTCTCCCACAGTATTCTTGCCACCAAGTTAAAGAAGTATGGGCTGGATGAATGGACTATAAGGTGGCTAGAAAGCTGGCTAGATCGTCGGGCTCAACCGGTAGTGATCAACGGCTCCATGTCTAGTTGGTAGCCGGTTTCAAGTGGAGTGCCCCAGGGGTCGGTCCTGGGGCTGGTTTTGTTCAATATCTTCATTAATGATCTGGAGGATGGCGTGGACTGCACTCTCAGCAAGTTTGCAGATGACACTAAACTGGGAGGAGTGGTAGATATGTTGGAGGGTAGGGATAGGATACAGAGGGACCTAGACAAATTAGAGGATTGGGCCAAAACAAACCTGATGAGGTTCAACAAGGACAAGTGCAGAGTCCTGCACTTAGGACGGAAGAATCCCATGCACTGTTACAGACTAGGGACCGAATGGCTAGGAAGCAGTTCTGCAGAATCTGACCTAGGGGTTACAGTGGACGAGAAGCTGGATATGAGTCAACAGTGTGCCCTTGTTGCCAAGAAGGCTAACGGCATTTTGGGCTGTATAAGTAGGGGCATTGCCAGCAGATCGAGGGACATGATCATTCCCCTCTATTCGACATTGGTGAGGCCTCATCTGGAGTACTGTGTCCAGTTTTGGGCCCCACACTACAAGAAGGATGTGAAAAATTGGAAAGAGTCCAGCGGAGGGCAACAAAACTGATTAGGGGTCTGGAGCACATGACTTATGAGGAGAGGCTGAGGGAACTGGGATTGTTTAGTCTGCAGAAGAGAAGAATGAGGGGGGATTTGATAGCTGCTTTCAACTACCTGAAAGGGGGTTCCAAAGAGGATGGATCTAGACTCTTCTCAGTGGTAGCAGATGACAGAACAAGGAGTAATGGTCTCAACTTGAAGTTGGGGAGGTTTAGGTTGGATATTAGGAAAAACTTTTTCACTAGGAGGATGGCGAAGCACCGGAATGGGTTACCTAGGGAGGTGGTGGAATCTCCTTCCACAGAGGTTTTTAAGGTCAGGCTTGACAAAGCCCTGGCTGGGATGATTTAATTGGGAATTGGTCCCGCTTTGAGCAGGGGGTTGGACTAGATGACCTCCTGAGGTCCCTTCTGTGACAATGCGGTTCTGGCGGAACCCAACTGAGAGTGCCAACTCAGGACAAATTGCTCAAACAGGGCAGTTACAGCCCAAGGCTGGGGGTTTTTCCACCTCTAAGGCAAACCAAACCAGCCAGACTAAGAGGACTTCGGTCTCACCCCACTGGCTAACCGCAAATCTCACAAGCAATCTCCTTAGACACTCCAGTTTCCCAGTATCACCGCCAGTGCCACTCGTTATGGGGACAAATGGTTATGAAAACCAAGACCCCAGTAAAAGAAAAAGGTTCTCCTGATCCCAAAGGACCAAGCCCCAAACCCAGGTCAATATACAACTCAGATCTTACCCACAAATCACACTGTTGCCAGTCCTTTAGAATCTAAAATCTAAAGGTTTATTCATAAAAGGAAAAAGATAGAGATGAGAGTTAGAATTGGTTAAATGGAATCAATTACATACAGTAATGGCAAAGTTCTTGGTTCAGGCTTGCAGCAGCGATAGAATAAACTGCAGGTTCAAATCAAGTCTCTGGAATACATCCCCCGCTGGGATGGGTCCTCAGTCCTTTGTTCAAAGCTTCAGCTTGTAGCAAAGTTCCTCCAGAGGTATGAAGCAGGATTGAAGACAAGATGGAGATGAGGCATCAGCCTTATATAGTCTTTTCCAGGTGTAAGAACACCTCTTTGTCCTTACTGTGGAAAATTACAGCAAAATGGAGTCTGGAGTCACATGGGCAAGTTCCTGCATACTTTGCTGAGTCTGAAGGCATATTTGCCTTCTCTCAATGGGTCCATTGTATAGCTGATGGTCCTTAATGGGCCATCAAGCAGGCTAGGCAGAGCTAACACCAGTTTGTCTGGGATGTCACCCAGCAGCATAGCATAAGTCTGAAATACAGACAGTATAGAGCCAATATTCATAACTTCAACTACAAAATTGATACACACATATAGACAGCCTAATCATAACCAGTAAACCATAACCTTGTCTTAGACACCCCATTTGACCCCCTTTATACAAGATTTGGGTGCCACTACAGGACCTTGGTTGCAACAATGATCTATATGGTCCCAGATTATATCAATAACGTCACACCCCCAACGCAAAATTGATGCAGGAAGGGATGACACAAACATCACTGACTGCATCCCAAGAGCTCCCCATCCTTGGGTTTGTCTCACTACAGCTAGTATTGGGGTTAGAAGCCATATTAGAGTATAACAGAAATGGTTTATCAAAATTATGTTCAACAACATGATTGAACCTCTTTAGAAACTCAAGGTAAAACTTAGTTAGAACAATAGTGGATTGGATCTGCTCTTGCAGCATGGTTCCTGTATGTCTCATGTGATCTTGCCAAGAGCTAAAGAAAACAGCTACTTTATCCATACAAGCTCTGGCAAATGTTTGGAACCCAATTAACATTAAATCAATGTAGATATTAATGATGTTCATAGTACAGGAATCTTGGCATTTAGCCGTGAAAGCAATATGGTAGTGTGCCTCGGTTTCCCTTTTTATACAGCACATCAGGTCTGGAATGTCTTTTCCCCTTTAAAAGTTCCAAGACTGTTTACAGGCATTACCTGTGAAACACCAGTATAACAAGGCCTTTTAACATAACGTGTGTTCTCACGTATTCCTTTTAACATGTTCAAGGGATTTTCCAACAGATTAGGAACATTGTACATTCTTACAGTTCTTGGTAATAGCCACATTAGTTACAAAATCACCATTAGCATTAACAACAAATCCATTGCAAGTGTCCATCTACAATCATGGTTGTCATGCCACAGCTTTGGCTCAATACCATTGGAATTTGGGCATTTTAGGGTTAACCTGTTGCTTCCCTTTGCAAAATTCAGTTTTCTCTTTCCTCCTTGTCCTGCAGGATCAAACCCTGATTTCTCTTGCTTAACAGAATTCACTGGCTGATGGGGTGGGCTCTCTGTGCTAACAGCTATTAGCAAGTCCTTCCTCTCCCAGCCAGGCAAGTAATTTGCATTACCACAGACAGGAGCCAGTCCACCAGTTTTCATATCCTTAACTGCTATCATTTCCAAGGCTGGACTCTGTCTTAAAGAGATACCACACAAATCCAAAGAGTCTGAGGGTGAGAGTTTGCTTGCTCTCCCCTGCATCCTCAAGCATTCGGCCATAAAACTGTTCTGCTTTGAAACACCAGTAACCAAATCTGTCCTCAGACCCTGAAGCACAGACTGCTCACTTAACGAATTAGCATGGAGACAGTCCTGTCCCAACACCATTGTCTTCCCAACAAGATGGCCACACACAGCCACTTGATTATAGGGCTCCTCAACTTTCTTAACAGCTCTTACTCCACCTGAGACTTTCTCAAAGCTACCAACACTGGATCTTTCGAAAGGAAAGTCAGTGGATCCATTCACAGCAGAAAATTTCTGGCTGTTAGGAACTGAAACTTCCTTGATTAAATCACTCTCACACCCTTCAGTTGCAGGGAACTGCTTGCACAGATTACCATGAGGATTCCTTTCCCCAGGAGCTTTTCTAAGCAGCAAATCACCCCTCACAGAAATTTTGCCCTTACCCTCTTCACCTAGGGCTTGCTCTAAAGGAACACTTCCCTGAGCAACAACAGACTTTTTCTGGGTCTTACTTACATCCAGGATCACCTTTGGCCCATCAGGCAGATTTCTACACAATCCCCTTTCAGGCAAACCCATAGACTTCCTAGATAAAAGGTTAGAAACATTTCCCTTCCCTTTGCCACACACAAGTTCAGAAATCCTTTCCTTCTTGCTACAAGTTTCCACACCATCAGTAGGTAACACAACCAAATCACCTTCATGCTCTCCTTGTGCCCTGGCTAGGGTATTACCCTGATTAGACAGAGTTGCTACACCCTTTACCAACCACACATTAGCAATAGGCAAAATATAAGCACCAGAATTGTCTGGTCTCTGGGATTTTGCTAAGACACTAACTGGATGCAACCTAGTTACAGTGCCATTCTCCCCAGCAGATACAGACTTAGGACCATTCCCTTCCTGGGCTTTAGTTGAATTCAGAACCAACTCTGAGACAACTGCACTATTCTCAACCCTCACAGGCTGAAAGGCACCTTCTGTCTGCTCCACAGACAAAGAAGAGCTGGAGACACCTTTTTTACCAGACACACAGCTCGGGATTTCATTTCCCTTGTCCCAGCACACAGGGCTGTTCACAGACAACTGCTTGGAGACTGAGGTAGCTTCCTCCATAGGCAAGTCAATACCCCTGACAGATACAGGCACATTTCCTTCACTATCAGTATTCTCCACACAGGAAACAGGTAAGGTATAGGGACATTCATTTTCCACTATCCCTGCCTTCCCAAACTGCTGACTAGACAAAGCCATTAGCTCACAAGGCTGCCTTGGCTCCTCCAAACTTTTCCTGCCTTCCTCTCCTTTGTCCCAGCACACAGGGCTGATTACAGACAAAGACTGGGAGAGTGGGGCAGCTTCCTTACCAGGCACCTTGCCACTCCCAACAGATAAACTGCTCTTCTTACTACACTGAGCCACTGCCAGCAAATCACAGTTACCCTTTTCAGGTTCACTTTTACAAGCTGTACTAGCCACCAATGCGTCACCCATTAAAAATCCACCCTTTCCTTCCTCAGTTAGGGCTTCCACCTGACCATCCACTTTAATCTGCTCCAGAGAAACATTTTCCTGCCCAATAAGATTTTGCTGCTCTTGATTTAACTCCAGATTCACTTCTGAGACACTAGACCGACATTCAGAAACTTCATTTACAGACAAATAGCTCTTCTCAGACAAACCTTTGGAGCAACCCTCCCCAGGCAAATCATTGCCCACAATAGACACAGGTTTAAGATCATTCCTGTCCTGTGACTGACTACCTGGACTGAACAAAGCTTTAACATTTTCCCCAATCAAAAGATCCTTAGGCAATAACTTCCTTACACCAGTGATAACTTCATGCTTAGTCCCATTCCATTCAAGGTGGATTCTGGCTAAAGGCACACGTACAGTAAACTCATAGAGGACTACAACATTCACACTCTGATTTGGTAAATAATCTTCCTCTTTGACAAGATCTGCTTTAACAAGAGTGATGTTAGAAGCCATAATTTGCCCTAAACAGCTTTTACCATTGACTTTTACATTCTCTGTGAATTTTTCACTACCACTCCCATATAGAGCATTGGCACAAGTTATGGAGCCACCCTCTACTGAACACACAGTAAAAGCATTTACATAAAAGGTGGCAGTATTGGGGTACATTTGGTTACACCCAGACAACTGCTCCGAGTTATACAACATACCAACATTGTTATAAACTGGACTTTCAAGAGGATACAATTTCTGCTTTTCTTCCCTTGCTTTTTGGACTTGGAGCTGAAGTCTTTGCACTTTTGCCTCAGCTTCTAGTTCCTGCAATCGAATTTCTGCCAGTCTTTGTTCATGCTCAAGTTGCAGTTTACTTGCTGCCTTTTGCATTCCAATTGCTTCTGCAGCTTCTGTGGCATCTCCTGCCTTCTGATTACTGGCCATTAACAGATTTCTCAGTTCTTGATTTGTAGCTTTCTTTCTAAAGCTTATCCCCTTTTCTGAACACAAATCTTTCAGGGCTTTTTTGTCAAGGCCCTCATATGCTCTTTGCTCAGCCATTGCAATTGTTCTTTAACCAACCAAACTCTCAATCCCAAAATTCAAATTTGGATAGCGTGGGGTTCTGACCCAAAGCCTAATTGACCTGGTTCTGTGGATCCAAGCACGACTACGCCACTGTGACAATGCGGTTCTGGCGGAACCCAACTGAGAGTGCCAACTCAGGACAAATTGCTCAAACAGGGCAGTTACAGCCCAAGGCTGGGGGTTTTTCCACCTCTAAGGCAAACCAAACCAGCCAGACTAAGAGGACTTCGGTCTCACCCCACTGGCTAACCGCAAATCTCACAAGCAATCTCCTTAGACACTCCAGTTTCCCAGTATCACCGCCAGTGCCACTCGTTATGGGGACAAATGGTTATGAAAACCAAGACCCCAGTAAAAGAAAAAGGTTCTCCTGATCCCAAAGGACCAAGCCCCAAACCCAGGTCAATATACAACTCAGATCTTACCCACAAATCACACTGTTGCCAATCCTTTAGAATCTAAAATCTAAAGGTTTATTCATAAAAGGAAAAAGATAGAGATGAGAGTTAGAATTGGTTAAATGGAATCAATTACATACAGTAATGGCAAAGTTCTTGGTTCAGGCTTGCAGCAGCGATAGAATAAACTGCAGGTTCAAATCAAGTCTCTGGAATACATCCCCCGCTGGGATGGGTCCTCAGTCCTTTGTTCAAAGCTTCAGCTTGTAGCAAAGTTCCTCCAGAGGTATGAAGCAGGATTGAAGACAAGATGGAGATGAGGCATCAGCCTTATATAGTCTTTTCCAGGTGTAAGAACACCTCTTTGTCCTTACTGTGGAAAATTACAGCAAAATGGAGTCTGGAGTCACATGGGCAAGTTCCTGCATACTTTGCTGAGTCTGAAGGCATATTTGCCTTCTCTCAATGGGTCCATTGTATAGCTGATGGTCCTTAATGGGCCATCAAGCAGGCTAGGCAGAGCTAACACCAGTTTGTCTGGGATGTCACCCAGCAGCATAGCATAAGTCTGAAATACAGACAGTATAGAGCCAATATTCATAACTTCAACTACAAAATTGATACACACATATAGACAGCCTAATCATAACCAGGAAACCATAACCTTGTCTTAGACACCCCATTTGACCCCCTTTATACAAGATTTGGGTGCCACTACAGGACTTTGGTTGCAACAATGATCTATATGGTCCCAGATTATATCAATAACGTCACACCTTCCAACCCTGATATTCTATGATTCTATGATTCTTTCTTGATTTTCCTCCCTCTCAATGTTAAAATCAGGCATGGAGATTACATCAGTATCTCCCAGTGGTTTCCCGCAAGTTCCTAGTTTAAAGCTCTTTTAATCAGTTGTGCGGGCCTCCATCCCAGAAGTCTATTTCCCTCCCTACTCAGGTGGAATCCATCCCATGCGAACAATCCTCTGTCCATGAATGCCTCCCAGTGGTCAAACATCCCAAAAAACCTCCTTATAGCACAACTGATCCATCTGTTGATCATCATAATCTTGTCTTGCTTTCATTCTCCTCCTCTAGGGACAGTAGAATCCCACTGAAGATCATCTGAACCTCCATTTCCTTAAGCGTCTTCCCCAGCTTGGCATAGTCTCCTTTGATACGTTCCAGCAAGAATACTGTATCATTTGCTCCCACATGAAGGACAATCAGTGGATTCTTTCCTGCTCCCATTAGGATCCTCTTCAGCCTCAGGTCCACATCCCATATTATAGCTCCCCTTTTGTTCTCGTATCTCGTATCCCCTATTCTTGTATCTTGTATCCACATCCTGTATCACAGCACACCCTTTTGTTCTCCAGATAAGCTCTGATGACAGGCCTGTCTGTTCTTCTTAGTAGGGAATCCCCAATCACATAGATTTGCCTTTTCCTGGTAATGGTGTGATTCTCTGGCCTTCCTCCTGTTCTTTCTGGCTGCAAGTCCTCTTGTCTTTTTTTTTTTTCTCCCTTGTAATCTTCTGTGAATCATCCTGTATATAAATAAGTAAATAAAGATATTTTATCTCCTAGAACGGACCTTGAAAGGTCATTGAGTCCAGCCCCCTGCTTTCACTATCAGGACTAAGTACTGATTTTGCCCCAGATGGCCCCCTCAAGGATTGAACTCACAACCCTGGGTTAAGCAGGCCAATGCTCAAACCACTGAGCTATCCCTCCCCCACATGAGGGTTTGAAGTTTGGTATCCATTGACTCTTCCCCTCTTCTTATAGGACTAGCATCTCTTCTCTTCTTTCTTGCCCTCCCACCTTCATAGCTTCCAAGAACAGAGAGGCTCACTGTGGTCATCTAGTCTGACCTACTGTACAACACAGGCCAGAGAACTTCCCCAAAATAATTCCTAGGGTAGATCTTTTAGAAAAACATCCAATCTTGATTGAAAAATTGTCAGTCTTTGATAAGTTGTTCCAATGGTTCTTTACTCTCATCATTAAAAATTTACACTTTATTTCCAGTGTGAATTTGTCTAGCTTCACTTTCAGCCATTGGATTGTGTTTGACCTTTCTCTGCTAGACTGAAGAGCCCATTATTAAATATTTGTTCCCCATGTAGGTGCTTATAGACTGTGATCCAGTGGCTCTGAACCTTTTCTTTGTTAAGCTAAATAAATTGAGCTCTCTGCATATATCACTATAAGGCAGGTTTTCTAATCTTTTAATCATTCTTGTGGCTCTTCTCTGATCCCTATCCAATTTATTAATATCCTTCCTGAACTGTGGATATCAGAACTGGATGCAGTATTCCAGCAGTGGTCACACTAGGGCCAAATACAGAGATTAAATAACCTCTCTGCTCTTACTCCAGATTCACTTCTTTATGCATCCCAGGATTGCATTAGCTCTTTTGACAACACCGCACTGGGAGCTCACATTCAGCTGATTATCTATTTCAGTGTCACTGCTTCCCAGGGTAAAGCCTTTCTTCTGGAGGTACTTGATTACCTCTGATTTCATTCTTTAAGTCTTCGATGACTGATTCACTTTGACGCCTCCTTGTACAAATTCTGTACAGATTAAAAATGGCTGCTAACAAAGAAACCCATCAAAATATCAGTCCTTTGATTTGTGAAATCTATGCCCTAGCATATAATTAAATAGGTCATGCTAGACACTTTCTGAATGACTTTGTGTATAGAAGAGCTCCCCATAATCTGTGATCCAGTCCATGCTGCTGGGCTATTGCCAACCCCTGTTTGAGCAGGAGAGGTATGGGAGTGTACAATGCCAGCTGAGCCCTGCCCTGCATCCACCTAATGAGATGCTTCATGTGTCTCCAATCTATACCCAATTTTGAGACTAGAGGAAGCAGCATTTTGTCAAGCATTTATGACTGTGAGCCCCTGCCCTGCCACTCTGTCTGGCCTGTTGGGCGTTTTCTGCATCTTGCTGCCTTCCCCAGTTGTCCCACAAACTCCTGGTGGAGAAGGAATGTTAGGTCTTTAACGAAGCAAGCCAGCCCTGAAAATTGCCTGTGGAGTATTGATCAGAGTCCAGGCTGTAGGGAGAAGGGATTTTCACTCATTATCTGGGAGACAGCAGGACCAGGAAACTGAAGTCAAAACTGATCAAAAATAGAAATATTTTCTCTTGTTCTGTTTTCCTTTTTATTTTCTTGATATTGATTTCTCAGTTAACATTTACTGATAGTGAAACCTGGAGACTGCTGCTGAATGGGAGACGTATAAAACCAGAACAAAGGCTCTATAGCCTGCATTGTTTTTATCAGGGTAGCAGGGAAACAAATATGCCAATTCCATTTAATCCTCTTTTGTGTGCAGCTAATGCCAGCCTTAGCATATTTCTCCCTACACCTAAGGAATAATCACACCCAGTAATGGTACACGATGCTGGGGAGGAAGCCATCTCATCCTCTGCCTTGTGGGAGTCATGTTTGTCCTGGGGGATACACATCCAGGTTCCCTGCACAAGTTGCAGCTTTAACCCAACTGCTCAGCTCACCCCAATAAAGCAAAAAATATGGCAATGAAGGTTGCTCTCTGTCATTTGCCACAACTAGAACATTGTTCTCTGCTCCCAGGAAGGCTGAGGTCAGATCCAGCAGGCATCAGTGCCCATGCTGGAGTCCCCGTTCCATACATCTACCATTGGGCTTTTGGACAGCACTTTATTATCTGAAAACCCATTGGACATACCCTGCTAGATGATCCCTAAGGTCAGACCCTGTGCAGTGCCAAGAACCTTGGCTCTTAGGAACACAGTAATTGCCTGGCTGCGTCAGACCAGGGTCCATCTGCTCCAGGCTCCTGTCTATGACAGTGGCAGCACCACTTGGGTCAGGGAAGGCGCAGGGATCCTACGGTATCAGGGAGGGGATAAGCTGCCCCAGGGGAAGTCTCCTCCCAAACCTACCAATTTGAGATTGGCTCATGCCTAGAAGTGGGAGTGTTTATAGCACCGTCCAAATGGTTTTGTTTTAGTATTTACTATTGGCCCTTTGAACAGTCCTATTCTCCATATACATGTTTAATCCCTGCCCAGATCCTGCTAAATTCTTCGCCTCGCTGCTATCTTGTGACAATGAGTCCCACAGGCTAATTGGGCATTATGTGAAAGAGCCATTGACCTGTGACCACAATGGGTACTGAGCACACTCAGCACCTTGCCAGCCCTCACTACATACAGAATCAGACCCCAACTAGGTGATGAGTAGCAGGACACTTCCCTTCCCATTGCCTGAAACTCCTCTCCAGCGCCAGGAATTCCTATTCCGCCTGAATAACGGGGCGCATGGAGGCCAGAACAGCATTCTCCTACCTCCAAACCACATACCCTGCTGGGATCTTGGGTTTGAGGGTCATTTCAATGCTTAGATCAGCTAATGCTCCCTACTGCAGTCTGAGCCTGCCCTGCTCCCAGTAGTATTTCTCAGCATGACTTGGAGCAGCTGTACCGTTTGCTTGAGTGTGTTGCCAGTGACAGACTCCAAGCGCACAGCACAGCTGGGAAACAGCTTTGCTGCCAGTATGTCCCAGATGCATACAGTTATCATTGCTATTTACTGTTTGTTCCATTTAACACACCCAACGTGTGGGCTCTGGCCAGCATGCCTAGTCTCTGCCCCAATGGGCACATGACCAAGGACTGCTCTTGCTGAGAGATTGCGCCCTACATGTCCAGCCCTTCTGCCCATCAGCCTGCAGGAGGCTCCTTGGGAATTCTGGGGGTTCCCTCTCCCTCCTGTCTGTGTGCCTGTTCCAGTCCTGATGCTCTCATCTCCCCAGCAGCCAGGTTTACTCTGAAAGGTGTAATTTTCTTTCAAGCTCACAGGGCTCAGGCTGCGGGGATGTTTCATTGCTGTGCAGACTTCCGGGCTCTAGGACTCTGCATGGTCCTAGAGCCCAGGCTCCAAAGTGCTGTCCAAAACCTGTTGGGTTTTTTTTTTTGCTGTGTAGACATACCCCTTTGTAACTCAACGCTGGGCAGGCCACACTCCCAGAAGCTCCTGCACTGCACCCTGCCTTTCAATCAGGGCCGGCTCCAGGCACCAGCGAAGGAAGCAGGTGCCTGGGGGCAGCCAATAGAAAGGGGCGGCACTCTGTCCGTTATTGGGCGGCACGTCCGGGTCTTCGGCGGCAGCTCAAACGCTCAGCTTTAGTCTTCGGCGGCAATTCGGCAGCGGGTCTTTCACTCAGTCTCCTCTTCGGCAGCACTTCAGCGGCAGCTCAATCGGTTTTTGTTTTTTCTTCTTTGCCGCTTGGGGAGGCAAAAAAGCTGGAGCCGGCCCTGCTTTCAATGAGCCTTTCTGGGCAGCTCCATGATACTAAGACATAGGCTGTGGGTGCATCCACTGAAGGTTGATAATAAACTGTTATTGGGTTCTTCCTCTGTGGCCCTTTGTGCTACCTACATCAGTTCTCTCACCCAGGGAAGGCCACTACTCTGTCTCTCACGCAGAAAGCCAAACTCCCAGCCGTGGCTGCAATTGCCAGCTGTGCAACACAGCTGCTCCTCCCCCCTCCTGGTTGAGCAGGCCAGGGGACCTGGGGCTTCTTAGCAGGAAGAAATGTACCACCCCCCTGGGCTTACTGAGTGGGGAGGCTCCATCAGACAGGAAATATGTGCCCCTCCCCTCCCAGCACTGCCCTACTCAGTTGTCTATGCCAGGATCATTTTCAAGATCATATCAATATTTTTTTACTACAAAACAAATATAGTGTAAACATGCCATTCCCACCATACAATCAATACCTGCTTAATTAAATACTGGAGATTACTGTCACATGGGGGCAATTCTGCTGATTTTGGCACCTTGGGATTTTTATGCTTCTATTTCTACTTGGTTTTCCATTAACTTATTTTTCCTTTGTAATAAGGGGTTGTCAGTGTAATTTATACGGTGGTGCAGGAGGCAGCGCGGAGAGCCATTCACAGCTTGCCAGGGATAAACAAACGTGCACATTTTTAAATGTCACACTCCAGAAGAAATGAAAAAGGTAAACCACATAAATCTGCGGTGGAAGGAGGGTGCCAGCAGCTCAGCCTCCCAGGCCCCACGGCTGGGCACAGGGCACCCTCCTGAGTGTCTAGGGTCCAGGGCACCCGGCGAGGGCTGTGTCCAATAGAAATGAATAGCTAGTGGCAGGAAGCGACACTGCCCTGCGCATAGGCACTGACAGCACCTTATCTGTTCTGCAAGCAAGGGCAAGTGACAACATTAGGTAGATCATGTGATTCAGGACCCCACTGCCTCAGGCCCCCTCAGCGCTGCTCCTGGCCTCCCTAAAGAGCAGTAAGTATGTGCATGTTCTCCACAGGCCTGGCAGGGCCTGTGCCCCCCTCACCTCGAGACGAGCCCCTTCTCATTGCACAGTCAGCTGGATGGGCTCTCACAGCTGGGTAGAGGAAGATGGCTCCGATGGATTTAAATGCGAATCCCTTGGAGAATCCTCTTCCAATTCCAAGGGCACTTGAAGAAAAACAGGCATCGAGTCCCCTTTGTTTGTAGATCAGGCAGCTTCATTGAACCTCTCTGGTCACTTGGCCACAGGCACTCAAACCTGTTCACACCCACTCATTCAGACACACCCTCCCTCCTGCCATTCAAACAGAGACACACCCTGAGACACTCACACCCAACGATCACCCAACAGACACCCAACGATCACCCCACGGACACATACCTGCACACTAGCTGCACACAAGCGCACGTGCACACAAACACAGGGACACAAACACAGAACCCTAGGATGACGACCTTTTCAGAAGTAACTTAGGCTATGTCTAACACTACAGCCTATGTCGGCAGAGCTTGTGTCGCTCAGGGGTGTAAATAAACTGCCCCCGACTGACATAAAGTTACACTGACAGAAGCGCCAGTGTGGACAGTGCTATGTTGGCAGGAGAGCTTCTCCCACGACATAGCTACGACCGCTCGCCAGGCTGCAGTAGTTAAGCTGATGGGAGAACACTCTTCTGTTGGCTTAGAGTGGCTATACTAGAGCACTTGCAGTTGTGTGGTTGCACTGCTGTAAACTCTCTAGTGTAGCTGTTCACTAGGGATTTTAAATATTTCGGGCTTGGGTGCCTGGCCTGAGACACGGTCCAGGCACCTGATGTTCAGAAGGTAGGTTCTCAGCAATCAGGCTGTGTTGAGGTGTCTCAAACTGGGTACTGAAAATCACTCATCTGACCTTAGCCCACGGTTCCCTCTTTAGAAAAGCTGGCGGTGGGAGTGGGTTGGGCTCAGACTGCCCAGGACAGTGCCTCTGATGAGTGAGGGCAGGGCCGCCAGAGAAGGGGTGAGTGGTACAGTCCGTTTTCCACTCTGATCCCAGAGCGACATCCTGAGGAGACAGTGTGACCCTGTCATGAATGAGTTACTACAGACAATTCTTTCCCAGGTGTCTGGCTGCTGAGTCTTGCCCACATGCTCAGGATCTAACTGATCGCCATATTTGGGGTGAGGACAGAATTTTTCCCCAGGTCAGATTGGCGGAGACCCTGGGGGGGGTTTGCCTTCCTCTGCAGCATGGGTCACAGGTCACGCACAGGTTTAAACTAATGTAAATGGTGGATTCTCTGTAACTTTAAGTCTTTAAATCATGATTTGAGGACTTCAATAACTCAGCCAGAGGTCAGGGGTCTATCACAGGAGTGGGTGGGTGAGGTTCTGTGGCCTGCAATGTGAAGGAGGTCAGACTAGATGATCATGATGGTCCCTTCTGATCTTAAGACTTTGTCTCAAATGTAATTGTCTCAAACACCCTATCTGCATAGATCCCCAGCTAGTGTGATTGCTGGGTGGCCACTGGCCCACCATCTCTTATGGGGCAGGGGGAGGTAATGATTCTGACAGGCACAGATTGGCTGGTGTATGTCTACATGGGCACGAACTCCAGTGAGAAAGACCTCACCTTACTCCATTTGATCAGCATATGCAAAATCCAAGCTTAATTTAATGCTGTTTTCATTTTGTCTCTTACCCATCAGCGGAAGGCTTTTGCACCTTATTTTATGATAAATGATCACCAGTAACAATTATACATAGGGGTCAAAGGGATGGAAATGACAAATGGAAAGAACCAGTACTTACAACACTTCTTGAGAAAGTAGCTGAGGTGCTATGAGGAGTGGATATGCTGTGGTGGAGGCATCCAGCAGAAAATCGAGCGGGCCCCTAGCAAGAGCAGGAGGGGGAGGACATTGACCCTTCCACAGAACTACTTGAACAGTTAATGCTGCATTCATCAGTTCTTTCCTACATAAAAGCACTACATCCCCAGGTTTCTGTTACTCACTCTGGGGGGATATTCTGTGTACTAATACTATGCAGGTGCTTAAAATTAGGCACATACAGTATTTCCAGTACCACAGAGGCTAAAATCATGAGTCAAGCCCCCAAAGTCATGAGATTTTTAAAAGTAATACATTTTGGGGTCTTTTCTTTGCTCTCTGGTTTTGAGCCTTTGTATCACACTTTGGTCACATTTTCCAATTTTTCCCACAGTTAGGAGGGATACAAACTTACTTTTTGTATTTTTAAATGAAAGCTGAGGTTCTAACATGACTCCAGGAGCTGGGGCTTTATGAAAAAACCACCAAATATTGTGATACTCACAATAAAATCACAAGCACTGGCAACACTGAAATATTAGTATCTGAGAGAATTGGAGCCTGGCTGAGTAATTAGCCAATTGGCAAGGCCTTCCGCACAATTCAATGACATTTCTCTGTTTGTCCATCAGTTTGTCTATAACAATATAACTTTTGAACCCTGCAGTCAATCGATTCCAAAATTTCAGGGAATGTTCTAGGCATTGTTGGGCAGCACCTGTTGACTTTGATGAAATAGGAAACCACAGCAAGATGAGACAGCTGAGCCACAGGACATGGCACGACCAGAACTAATAACCTTCCTGCTGCCTGAAAGTCATGATGCTGATGTCTCAGGGGAGAACCACAGGCCCACATGACAGCACAGGACACCCCAGAGACTAAGAATACAGGTAGTTAGTTTAGTTAGTAGAACAGTTATAAGTATTTGAAATTCTGTTTGATCTTAATGTTGACTGTCAATTGTTATTGTTGCTCTGTTTGGCTGGGGAAGGAAGATGTGGGGAAATGTACCTTTAGGGGGCTTGGGTGTGAGCCAGTTGGAACCAGTTATTGTCATGTTAGGCAGCGCTAGTAAGTTAGAGATCAGATACTGAAAAAAAAAGCGCTCAGTCAGTCCCCCGGTTCCCAGTGATCTCTGAACACCATGCCTACTCTTTTTCTGTAGCAGCCAGTGACTATGAGACATAATTTAAAATCATGCCATGAGATGCCTCTGTGGCACTCTGTACCTCGAAGTAGCACCCTGGAACTCCCATATTCACCCGTCATATAATTGATATATTTCATACAAAGCATGCCATGTAAGATATCATATGAAAGGTCATGATCTGTTGAAACCCATTGTTCTGTCCAAATATGCATATCGTTAGTGTGTATGAAGTGATGAGATTTTGCTGTATGGTTGTTACTGAAATATGCTGTAAATTTGCGAGTCTCCCACTGCTTCTTTTCCAGTAACAACAAAGGAGGTGATCCACACCCAGGCAGATGTTAAATGACCATTGGTCAGCAGGGGAGTTGTGAACAAGGGATTTACAATGCTGTAAGAGATTTGCACAAGCAACACACAATGGGGGATTGCTCAACTCTGTGACTCAGCAAAGCCCACCAGAACATGTCTGTGCTAGTGTATTACAGGGACATGGACTGAGGATAAAAACAGGGGACAGTGGCATCATGCTTTGACCTTTCTCCTCCCCCACCTATGCTGGAAGCAACAAGAATGTTGGGAAAAGACTTGAACTGAGGATACTAGTCCCAGGCTTAAAGGAGAAGCCTGTGTATTAAGAACTATAACCTACCTGCAACATCCAGTGAGGTGAAAAAACAGCTTGATTCAAATATTGCCTAGTGTAATAAAGTTTAAGATTTAGTCTGTGTGTTTACCTTTTTATTATTATTATTATTATTATTTGGTAATTGTCTCTGACCTTTTATGCCTACTACTTATAATCATTAACATCTATCTTGCTGTAGTTAATAAATCTGTTTTATATTTTACCTAAAACAGTATGTTTTGGTTGAGGTGCTTGGGAAATCTTAGCTCAGGTTACAAAAGCTAGTGTGTGTCCTCTCCACACCGAGGGATGGGGGTGGACTAGGTAATAAACTTACACTAGTCAGGCTTCTGACAGGACAAGACGGTATACTTCTGAGGTGCAAGGCTAGGGGCTTGCGAGATTTGCTGGTGCCTTTCTCTGTGAGATTTGTGAGTAGCTCAGGGGCAATTTAGCTGGGTGTGGGGCTCCACATGTTGTTGTGCTAAGTGATAACAGTGCCTGGAGGGGTTTGTTGCTTATCACTAGCAAAGCATTGTGAGAGACAGCCCAGGCTGGAGAGTTAAGGGGGCACAGCGGTACCCTAGTTCCAGGTTGTATCCTGGGGATCCCGTCACAGCCTCCTTGGATTGGTCAGATTTAGAATGAATCATCTTCAAGAGGCTGATATGAAAAATTAAGGGTGGGTTTTGCAGAAGCACTCAATGATGGCCTAATTGCTCCCATTGCAGGCAGTGGTAAAATCTCCACTGAGTTCAATGGGAGCAAATTAGACCAAAGCTGTGTGCTTTAGAAAATGCTCCCTGCACACATATCTTATTGCACTATACTACAGCAGGAAGCTGGGATATTTTCCTGTGGCTGGAATGAGATTGCTCAGGGAGATGGCCTTAACTCAGTGAGGTAAATGCTTACTTTTTACAGTTGACCTCTGCAGAGTGATGATGTTATGCTGGGATCCAGAGACGATGGAGGAAACCTTCCATAAATCCACATAGGCCAAAGAAATTCTGCCAGCAGTTGGCATATGAATTTCGAAGTGAATAACTAATTGGAAGACACTGAAGAACACTAAAGACAACGCTGTGGTGCCCTGGCAAGTTTCACCTGTGGCTTGAAGCATAGGAAGGGGTTCCTGAGTATTTGAACTCCAGACTCCCTTGGATTCTATGAAAACCCAGAGACATAGTAAAAGATTGTTTTGCAAGCAACAATATCCATTGCATCCTAATGGGTTCTAAGCAGTTTTTATCCTAAGAATAAAATACTTCTTTTGAAAAATGCAAGAGAGCAGTGAAATCTTGGACATCTACTGCCATATGATTTGTTTGACAGGTGGAATAATAGTATGTGAAGAAGGTTAAAACATGAGATGTGGCTTGATCACAGTCTATAAATACCTACACAGGGAGAATAAATTTAATAGTAGAGGGTGTTTAATTCAGTGAACAAAGATATAACAAGATCCTGTGGCTGGAAGATGATGCTAGAAAAATTCAACTGGAAATCAGGCACAGATTTTTAACAGGGAGACTAATGAACCTTGAGACCAACTTACATAGTAATGAGGTGGATTCTCCATCCCTTGGAGTCTGAAAAGTGAGACTGGATGTCTTTTTCAGGAAGATGTGCACTAACTCAACCAGAAGTTCTGGGCTAGATGCAGGAGTCCCTGGGTAACATTCTCTGCCCTGTGCTGCGCAGGTCAGACTGAATGACCAGAATGGCCCCTTCTGGCCTTAACATCTATGCCACAGTTTTTGAAGTTCTCCATATCAAGAGAGTAGCATATTGGGGTAAAGAGAAGCAAATGCAGCCAGACACTGGCATGTGCTCTCTCATGCCAATGACCAGTCATATGGTGCAGTGTCATATGCACTGGAAAGATTCCAAAGTAATCCCCATGTTTGCATGCAAACCTCTGGGGTTTGTTAATTGAATTCCTGTTCATACCTCTTCAGCCGGAAGCACAGGTGTGGACAGAATCCATGACTAACTTGCACAGGGTTTACAACACAGCGTGGCATATACCAACACTGAAATTCATTCTTTAAGTGAACCATCAACCTGGCCAGGTTGGCATGGAAAAGCCAACCTGGTGGACCTGATTACTAGAGATGAACGTAGTGACAATGTGAAGGAGAACAGATGCTGGAGGCATGAATCTGATTAGCTGATCTGACCAAGTGCCTTCTTGGAGAAAAATATCTTTCTGAAGCAAATACTGTTGAACTGAGGCACACTACAAGGTTATTAACTGCAATGGTAAAGAATTGGTGCTGCTAACGCTGAATTTGGAGGAGTTAAAACCTCTGTTTGAAGTCATTGCATACATACAACATTGCACATAGGGTTTTGTTGTGAGGCTCTAGAGAAGCAGAGCACTAACAGTAGAGCAAATGTTGAGGCTGAGAGATACTCAGTTCAGCTGGCAAAGAATGACATATTTTGTATTGATTCATGTGTAAATCATAGACATGGACACACATGTTATGGTTTGTAATGGTCATTGCTCATGGGGAGCATTGCTTAGTGGTCAGGGCTTAGGCCCTTTGACCTGCAGAGGGGATTTGGTAGGGGAATCTGGGTCCTCCCACTCCACCAGGCTGCAGCCCAGTGCCATGTGAGGTGACAAAGGGGTCTGACACCCAGGAGCGCCTTAAGTCTCCCCTCCCTGGGCCAATTCCCACCATCCTGCATCCTGCTCACCTCCGGGCATCCCTTCATGGGTGTGATGTGGTAGCTTTCTCCCTCTTGGGGTGGTGGCTGCCTCCTCCCATCCCTTGGCCCTCCGGCCAGGTCAGTTCCCAGTCTTGCTCCCATTCAGGGCCAGTCCATAAACCAAACACAGGGAATCAACACAAACAAACTGGGTTAGGGTGTGCGAAGGGGAAATGCCTCCCTCTCAGGGTCCATCAGAAGCAGGTCCTCCCTTCTCTCAGGGAGGGACTGTGACCAAATGCAGCCTTGTATTCACAACTTGCACATTATTGTAATAATCTCTGTACAAAATATGCCTTGTGAAGTATTATTTGAAAATAATAACTCACTGGTCAATAATATCATGGTGAAATGTATGTAGCAACATTATATGTAGCATTATGAACATAAACTGAAACTGTGACTAAAATGTGATTACCAGACAAATCTGGGGTGTGGATAAACCTGTTTCTCAAAAGGCAAAGAACAAGCTGACACCTCTAGCCAACTGACATCAGAGATGATGGGCAAATTACCTGTCAAATGCTCATTCTTTGGCAAGGAAGCGGGGCAGGAACAAACAGGTCTGCAATTTAGAAAACAACAGCATGGAACCTCTTTCACCATGAGACTTCATGACTCCAATCTCACAGTAGGAATGAACTTTACTTAGGGGGACCCTCAGGAAAATGCACTTCACAGGGTGACTGGATTATAAAATGAGGGGCAAAAACACCCCAGGTATCTCTCACCATCAATCTCTCTTTCTTTTTCATCTAAGACGACAAAGGAAGCACCCATATGATTTTGGGAGCGATCCTGACCTGAAATTTGGTCAGCAATCAAAGAATCTTAGGAGGGGAAGAGTATTTTCATTTCTCCTTATTTGTCCTATTTACTTCAGATTGTCCAGATCATTTTGGATTTTAATCCTATAGAAATAAATGGAGATATCCTATCTCCTAGAACTGGAAGGGATCTTGAAAGGTCATCGAGTCCAGCCCCCTGCCTTCACTAGCAGGACCAAGTACTGATTTTGCCCCAGATCCCCAAGTGGCCCCCTCAAGGATTGAACTCACAACCCTGGGTTTAGCAGGCCAATGCTCAAACCACTGAGCTATCCCTATCCTCCAGAGTGCTTGCAAACCCTCCCAGCTTGGTATCCTACTGCTTGTAACAACCTTTTATGTACTTGAAAACTGTTATGTCCCCTCTCAGTCATCTCTTCTCCATACTAAACAAACCCAATTTTTTCAATATTCCCTCAGATGTCATGTTTTCTAGACCTTTAGTTATTTTTGTTGCTCTTCTCTGGACTTTGTCCCATTTGTCCACATCTTTCCGGAAATGGGGCGCCCAAAACTGGACACAATACTCCAGCTGAGGCCTAATCAGCGTGGAGTAGAGTGGAAGAATTACTTCTTGTATCTTACTTACAAACACTCCTGCTAATACATCCCAGAATGATGTTTGCTTTATTTGCAACATTGTTACACTATTGACTCACATTTAGCTTGTGATCCACTATGGCCCCCAGATTCTTTTCTACAGTAATATAATATAATATATGGAGATATACCTATCTCCTGGAACTGGAAGGGACCTTGAAAGGTCATTGAGTCCAGCCCCCTGCCTTCACTAGCAGGACCAAGTACTGATTTTGCCCCAGATCCCTAAATGGCCCCTTTAAGGATTGAGCTCACAACAAATCCATGCTGACTGTTACTTATCACCTTATTATCTTCTAGGTAGTTGCAAATTGATTGCTTAATTATTTGCTCCATTATCATTCCAGGTGCTGAAGTTAAGCAGACTGGTCTGTAATTCCCTGGGTTGTCCTTATTTTCCTTTTTAAGATTGGCACTATATTTGTCCCTTTCTAGTCCTCTGGAATTTCTCCCATCTTCCATGACTTTTCTAATATAATCACTAATGGCTCAGATATCTTTTCAGTCAGCTCCGTGAGTATTCTAGGATGTATTTCATCAGGCCCTGGTGACTTGAACACATCTAACTTGTCTAAGTAATTTTTAACTTGTTCTTTCCCTATCTTAGCCTCTGATCCTACATAATTTTCACTGGCATTCACTAGGTTAGATGTCCAGTTGCTACTGACCTTTTTGGTGAAAACTGAAACAAAAAAGGCATTTAGCACTTCTGCCTTTTCCACATTTGCTGTTATTGTTTTTTCCTCCTCATTGAGTAATTGGCCTACACTGTCCTTGTTCTTGCTTCTAATTTATTTGTAGAATGTTTTCCTGTTACCCTTTATGTCTCTAGCTAATTTAATCTCATTTTGGGTCTTGGCCTTTCTAATTTTGTCCCTACATACTTGTGTTATTTGTTTATAGTCATCCTTGGTAATTTGATCTAAGTTCCACTTCTTGTAGGACTCTTTTCTGAGTTTCAGATAATTGAAAATCTCCTGGTTAAGCCAAGGTGGTCTCTTGCCAGACTTCCTGCCTTTCCTACACAGTGGGATAGTTTGCTCTTGTGCCCTTAATAATGTCTCTTTGAAAAACTGCCAACTCTCTTGAACTGTTTTCCCCTTAGACTTGCTACCCATGCGATCTTACCTACCAACTTCCTGAGTTTACAGTCCAAGAACTTGTTGGATAATCTGTGCCCTGCTGCATTATTTCCCCAACAGATGTTAGGGTAGTTGAAGACCCCCATCACCACCAAGTCCTGTGCTTTGGATGATTTTGTTAGTTGTTTATAAAAACCCTCATTCACCTCCTGTTTTTGGTTAGGTGATCTATTGAAGATCCCTACCAGGACATCGCCCTTGTTTTTTTACCCCTTTTATCCTTACCCAGAGACTTTAATTAAGTCTATTTCCTATTCCCATATCAACCTCAGTCCAAGTGTATATATTTTAATAGATAAGGAACAGCTCCTCCTTTTTTCCCCTGCCTATGCTTCCTGAGCAAGGTGTACTCTTCTATACCAATACCAGTCATGCGTATTATCCTAACAAGTCTCTGTGATGCTCTAAACTGGACACAGTACTCCAGATGAGGCCTCACCAATGTCGAATAGAGGGGAACCATCACGTCCTTCGATCTGCTGGCAATGCCCCTACTTATACAGCCTAAAATGCCGTTAGCCTTCTTGGCAACAAGGGCACACTGTTGACTCATATCCAGCTTCTCGTCCACTGTAACCCCTGGGTCCTTTTCTGCAGAACTGCTTCCTAGCCATTCGGTCCCTAGTCTGTAACAGTGCATGGGATTCTTCCGTCCTTTTGTTGTCCCTTGCCTGCCCAAGAACGCGGGGTTGGGGGGGAGGCTACAGGCACCCAGCCACTCCACCCTAGAGGATTGCCCAAGCAACAGAAGGCTGGCATTAAATAAGTTTCGAACTGTAGTGTGGCCTTGTCCTTCCCTCCTCACCCACCCCTCCCGGGCTACCTTGCGAGTTTTCCCTCTATTTGTGTGATGAATTAATACAGAATGCATGATTTGGAAACAATAATGACTTTATTTCCTCTGAAACTGGTGATCGAAGCATGGAGGTCAGTTGGCTTACAGGGAAGTAGAGTCAATCAAGGGGGCGGGTTTTCATCAAGGAAAAATAAAGAGAATTGTCACACCGTAGCCTGGCCAGTCATGAAACTGGTTTTTAAAGCCTCTCTGATGCACAGCGTGCCCAGCTGTGCTATTCTAATCGCCCTGGTGTCTGGCTGCATGTAATTGGCCACCAGGCAATTTGCCTCAACCTCCCACCCTGCCATAAACGCCTCCCCCTTACTCTCGCAGATATTGTGGAGCACACAGCGATCAGCAATAACAATGGGAATATTGGTTTTGCTGAGGTCTAACCTAGTCAGTAAACTGCGCCAGTGAGCTTTTAAATGTCCAAATGCACATTCTATCACCATTCTTCACTTGTTCAGCCTATAGTTGAACTGCTCCTTACTACTGTCCAGGGTGCCTGTGTATGGCTTCATAAGCCATGACATTAAGGGGTAGGCTGGGTCCCCAAGGATAACTACAGGCATTTCAACATCCCCAATGGTAATTTTCTGGTCTGGGAAGTAAGTTCCTTCCTGCAGCTGTTCAAACAGACCAGAGTTCCTGAAGATGCGAGCGTCATGCACCTTTTCCGGCTATCCCATGTTGATGTTGGTGAAACATCCCTTGTGATCCACCAGTGCTTGCAGCACCATTGAAAAGTACCCCTTGTGGTTTACGTACTGGCTGCCAAGGTGGTCCGGTCCCAAGATAGGGATATGTGTTCCGTCTATTGCCCCACCACAGTTAGGGAACCCCATTGCAGCAAAGCCATCCACTATGACCTGCACATTTCCCAGAGTCACTACCCTTGATAGCAGCAGCTTAGTGATTGCATTGGCTACTTGGATCACAGCAGCCCCCACAGTAGATTTACCCACTCCAAATTGATTCCTGACTGACCGGTAGCTGTCTGGCGTTACAAGCTTCCAGAGAGCTATCACCACTCACTTCTCAACTGTGAGGGCTGCTCTCATCTTGGTATTCTTGCGCTTCAGGGCAGGGAAAAGCAAGTCACAAAGTTCCATGAAAGTGCCCTTACTCATGCGAAAGTTTTGCGGCCACTGGGAATCATCCCAGCCCTCAACACTATGCAGTCCCACCAGTCTGTGCTTGTTTCCCGGGCCCAGAATCGGCGTTCCACGGCATGAACCTGCCCCATTACCACCATGATGTCCAAATTGCCAGGGCCTGTGCTTTGAGAGAAGTCTGTATCCATGTCCTCATCACTATCATGTTCGCGCTGTCATCGCCTCCTCGCCTGCTTTTGCAGGTTCTGCACATACTGCAGGATAATGCGCGAGGTGTTTACAATGCTCACAACAGCAGAGGTGAGCTGAGCGGGCTCCATGCTTGCCGTGGTATGGCATCTGAAGGAGAGCAGGAAAGCAGAGTTGCAGCAGAATCGGTGGATGATGACAGATGCCATGAGAATAGATATTTATACAGAATGACGAGAGGACCTGCGAGGTGGATTCATGGCACCAGGAGAGCAGAGTTGCAGTGGAAGT
This sequence comes from Emys orbicularis, assembly GCF_028017835.1. Taxonomy (NCBI): domain Eukaryota; kingdom Metazoa; phylum Chordata; order Testudines; family Emydidae; genus Emys; species Emys orbicularis. Next base: position 73,102,858 of record NC_088690.1, read on the forward strand.
GGTGGAGGACAATGGTTAGCACTGCGCTTATTTCCTGAGGAAGAACACACGTACCCAGGAGCCCATGACAGACAACATGGAGAAATTCATTATCGAGGCAAGAGCAGGAGAGCAGAGTTTCAGCAGAAGTGGTGGAAGATGACTGTTAGCACCGCGCATATTTCCCAAGGAAGAACACACGTACCTGGGAGCCCATGACAGACAACATGGAGAAATTCACTATCGAGGCAATAGCAGTAGAGCAGAGTTGCAGTGGAAGCGGTGGAGGATGATGGTTAGCAGTCCTACTGCACTGTCTGCTGCCAGCAGCACCCAGGACACAACAGCAGCGGTGTCAGTGAGCTGAGGTGAGCGGGCTGCATGCTTGCCGTGGTATGGCATCTGCACGGAAAAAAGGCGCGAAACAATTGTCTGCTGTTGCTTTCATGGAGGGAGGAGAGACTGACGACATGTACCCAAAACCACCAGCAACAATGTTTTTGCCCCATCAGGCATTGGGAGCTTAACCCAGAATTCCAATGGGCAGCGGAGACTGCGGGAACTGTGGGATAGCTACCCACAGTGCACCGCTCCATAAGTCGATGCTAGCCATGGTCGTGAGGACGCACTCCGCTGACTTAATGCGCTTAGTGTGGACATACGCAATCGACTGTATAAAATCGATCTCTAAAAATCGACTTCTATAAAATCGACCTAATTTTGTAGTGTAGACATACCCTTTATATCTACTCCAGGGAGTTAGTGTAAAGGAAGGGGCTCTGCACAGCCCTCTGCAGTACAGGAGTACTGTTGATATGTAGAATGGACCATTCACCTCAGTGGGGTGTGCTCAGATGAATTAGGATGCTCCAAAGAGATGAATAGTCTAACACAATAGCTCTGGGGTGTGAAATGACCCATTCATCTCAATGGAAGTTCCCCTCTACCTCAGTTTCAGTTGTGGAATACCATTGTTCAACGTACTCTCACTATGCATGTCAGTTTTAGAGCAACTAGAATATTAAAATTTTCTTCGGGGGTGGGGGGGAATCTGAGGAATGCCTGAACCAAATTATTCCAAACTTGCGTCTGTTGATAATCCTAGATAATCTCATTATGCATGTGGAATTTAGAGTACTTTGAAAATTAAAAGAAGATCATAATGCAGGGGGAGGACATATATTGGGAACCTCTTGATCAAATTACCTAAATTTGCACCATAAATTCTACCCCAGTTCCTTAATAGCTTTTTAATTATTGTTTCCCCAAAAGGGAAGAGGGTGGTGGAAATTATCCACAATCGATCCCAAGAGACTAATATAAGGATCAGAGCCATAGTTTGAGCCCCAACTATGTGTAAAAATTTTTTTTATAACAAGTGTAAAATTTGGATGTTACATGATTGTTTTAGTGGGACTGTATCTCACTTAAACAACCTCAAAAACCTTGGCTACTAAACTAACCCTGTAGCTATTTTCAAGACAAGATTTTTTTGAGGGCCTCTTTCCCTAATCAGCTTTATCTTATCCTAACCTATTCTGTTGTGCTCCCAGCACTCTGTTCTATATGTATCTAGGGGGATAGCTCAGTGGTTTGAGCATTGGCTTGCTAAACCCAGCATTATGAGCTCAATCCTTGAGGGAGCCATTAAGGGATCTGGGGCAAAAATCTGTCTGGGGATTGGTCCTGCTTTGAGCAGCAGATTGGACTAGATGATCTCCAGAGGTTCCATCCAACCCTCATATTCTATGATTCTACATGGAAAGGGACAAATTTTCACACCCAGATCCAGTCTTTCAGCCTCACAAAGTCAGCAGTTGCCCTGATTTTGGGGAATTAGGAATGTAAAGGATAATTTTATTTTTAAAGGTGATCTGTAAAGAGCAGTAACTGAGACTGTGTCTTTGTTTGATTTTCTTCTGATGTGTAAAGAAGGCATGAAGATTTGGAGGCCTAGGTATTTGTTTGTTTATGTGTATATTTGTTTTTGTTTGTTTTGGGGAGGGAAGGTACGTTTATGTTGCCTCCTTTTATATTAAAAATCCAAGTCCTGTCTAGCCTGGGGGACTCATGCTTTGGCTTTGTCTAAACTAGAGTTGGTGATCCTGTTATAATTTGAGCAAATTGATCATAAATGCTAATTGTGTTGATACTGAGGCTCTCCACAAATGTTTGTTCTGGGGCAAAAAGTTTTGTGGTTTGCCTGAGGCTGAGCCACCATGTCCTGATACTCTGTAAATGTTTGCGTCTAGATTAGCATTTACAGTCACTTAACAAGCAATTGGCAATTCATTACAACAGGAGGACAGTCCAGAGAAAATCTATGATAACAGAACTAGTGAAATGACAACATCACAAGAGTCAAGAGACAGAAAATTGAAGAATGGAGAGGGGAAGGTAGGGCCATCCCTAGGCATACACAGCATACACAGCTGCGTAGGGCACCGGAAAATTTGGGGCACCATTCCCCTCGCTGGCTGTGGCTGGAATCCTCTCTTCTCTGGCCCCTCCCCCGTGCTGGGCCGGCAGGCTTCTCCCTGGCCCCACCCTCTCCCTGGCCCCACCCTCTCCCTTGCTCTTCAGCTGGCCGGCTGAGGGCTCCAGCCTCTGGCTCTGCCACCCTAGCCCTGGGGAGCCCAGAGCGGCATGATGGCCCGGCCCACTGCCACCCAGAGCGGAGTCCCTCCCTGGATCCTGCCTGCCTGTGCCGCTCGGTCTCCGGCCAGGGCCAGAAAAGGAGGAGCGAAACTTCCATGTGAGTCGGGTGGAGGGGGGAAGTGAAGGGGGGGGACTTAAAGTGACGCTCACTGTCTCTCACACTTCCATAACACACACACAGTCTCTCTCACACACAGACTGGCTCTCACGCCCACATACACTCTGCCTCTCATGAGTCACAGTCCCCCAATACAGATTGTGTCTCTCTCTCTCTCTCTCTCTCTCTCTCTCACACACACACACACACAGGCTCACACTCCCCAACACACACTCTGTCACACAGCCCCCCAACACACAGTCACACACGCACTGGCTCTCTCTCACACACACATACACACACGCACACTGTCACACACACACACATATTGTTGTTGTTGTTATTACTGCTTAGTACTTCCTGTCAAAAGGCTCGTGGTGAGCCAGGAGTGGCTAGGGGCTGCAGGAAGGCCGTGGATTCTGGCAAGATGCAGCCCCCTTGTGACAGCACGAAGCCTGCCTTGAGCCACTGCCGCAGTGTCTGCTGCGTATGAAGCACAGTGTGTGTCAGCAATGGGGGGGGGGATTCTGGGGGTCCGCAGGCAGGGGTGGTGGCTGTGCCACCTCGACACACTGGGGTCAGCAGTGCTGGCTGGGGTCTTCCTTCAGTGGAGCATAGGGGCACCAGTTTAATGATACTGCTGCGTAAGGCCCCATAAATCCTAAGGACGGCCCTGGGGGAAGGGATTTTAAATCACACCTTGAAAAACTCTGTTTTGTCTGATTTTGTTAACAGCTATTTAACTTCAGTGCCAAATGAGTATTTTGCATAAAGGATGCATGGCTGCAAGGGAGGGATGAGAGACAAATTTGCCCCCAGATTTTTACTATCTAAGGGGGCCAGGACAATCCCCCCTTCCTTCCCTAATGGCACCCCTAAGGACAGACACTTCCCCACCTAGGCAGAGCAGATCAGCTTGGCACTGGGAGAAATGGGGGAAAGCAGTGGCAGTGACTCTGCATGCCCCCTATGACGTTGCACTCCATATGTTTTAAAGTGTGAATATGATGTAACTGAAATATGCTTCATGCAAAAGGTCTCTTGTAAGGTATCATTACAAAGCGTATGATCTACCGAGTGTGTTCATCCTATTTGTTTGCATGTATTATTTCTATGTCTGGAGTTAGAAGAATAAGATATAAACTTGTATTACTGAAGTAAACATGTTAAGTGGAAGCCATTAAGGGTGCTTCAGAATCAATGGACTGTGAATGGGTTTGTTTACCTGCAAGCCTTCCTATGTACTTGTCTTCCAGCTACCTGGTAATGAAGAAGGTCTTACAGTGACATGTGATCATGTCACCTGAACTGGAATCTATCTTAGTCCTGGTGCTTTTCCATTTAGAAGGAGAGGTGGGGATCCAGAGAGACAAAAGATTCCTGCCTTGTGCCAAAGCTATAAAAAGGGATGGAACAGAACAAAGGGGGCTGCCAGTCATGAGAAATCCCCTAATTATCACCTGAGCTGGAACTAACAAGGACTGTACCAGGGGAAAGGCTTGGGCCCAGACTAGGAAGAAGTCTAGTCTGTGAAAGAAGCTTATTGGAACATCTCTAAAGGTGAGATTTACCTGTATTCAGTTTCTTAATGTATTAGGCTTAGACTTGCATGTTTTGTTTTATTTTGCTTGCTAACTTATTTTGTTCCGTCTGTTATTACTTGAAACCACTTAAATCCTACTTTTTATACTTAATTAAATCACTTTTGTTTATTAATTAACCCAGAGTAAGTGATTAATACCTGGGGCAGCAAACAGCTGTGCATATCTCTCTATCAGTGTTATAGATGGCGGACAATTTTTAAGTTTACCCTGTATAAGCTTTATACAGAGTAAAACGAATTTATTTGGGGTTTGGATCCCATTGGGAACTGGGTGTCTGGGTGCTGGAGACAGGAGTACTTGCTGAGCTGTTTTCAGTTAGTCTGCAGCTTTGGGGGCATGGTTCAGACACTGGGTCTGTGTTGCAGCAGGCTAGCATGTCTGGCTCAACAAGACAGGATTCTGGAGTCCCAAGCTATCAAAGAAAATGGGCTCAGAGGTAGTTTCAGCACATTAGGTGACAGTCCCAAGGGGGTCTCTGTGACTGAACCCGTCACACTCCCCACCCCCAAACTGTGCCCATGGTGGACTCCCCTCACCCTCTCCTGACACTGCAGTGCCCCCCACCCCAGCCAGGCTCCCTCTGCCTGAAACAGGACTCACCTAGTGCTGCCTGCAGTCACAGCATCTGGGAACTGGAGCTTGCCCAGGAGAGCTAGGTAGGAGGTGGGGCGACCCAGGTGAGGAGGGTCTCACCGTTGCTGATCAGGCTGGACTTCTGCAGAGCAGAGGGAGCCCTGCGCTCCCTCCCTCGCCCACCCCAACCCTGGCTGGAGCAATGGAGCAGTTGAACAGCTGATAGGTGATTAACACAGCCATCTATCAGCTGATCGATGGGGGTGGGGATGCCCAGGAACTACTGATCCCTGGCTGGGGCTGCAGTGCTATTGCCGGTGGGTGCTGAGCACAAGCTAATTTTTTTCCATAGGTGCTCCAGCCTTGAAGCACTCACGGAGTTGGTGCCTATGTTTGGAAGGCATAGTGCTGGAGAGCCAGGTGCCAGCACATAAACCAAGGATTTGTGTCTTTTCTGGCATTTAACCACCTCAAGAGAGCATGGTAGGTGACAAGCTTGAATGGATTTCCCAGGAGGTAATATTGTAGAGAGTCCATGTCCCCTTTCACAGCGAACTCCCCCTTTTTTATTGTGGAATAGGCATGTGGTTGCAGATCTCAATCCATGACCAATTGAAATGTTGCTGGGGTACCAGGGTGGCCAAAGGGCATAGTCCAAAAATGCTAGCAGCCAAATAGCATGGAAAATGCAGTTTTCCCCTGTGATTCTGGTGTGATACACTGGGCCTTGCCAGGCCGGTCTAATAGTTTGTCTACTTGGGGCAGTGGGTAAACATCCAATTTGGAGATTGCATTGATCTTTCTGAAATCTATGCAAAACAGGAGAGTGCCATCTGGCTTTGGGATCATATGACTGGGCTTCACCACTCACTGTGAGATTCTTCAGTGACCCCTCAGCTCTAACTTCGCCTGGACTTCTTGCTTTGTGGCATCTCACTTTTTTGTGTGTGTGTGTGGGGGGGGGGTGACATTGCACTCCATATATTCTTATAAAAATATGTTTATAAGTGTGGATATGATGTAACTGGAATATGATTTATGCAAATGGTCTCTTGTAAGTGTGATAAAGTTCCTTCGCTATCTTGTTGGGTCCTGCGCTTATTGGCGGATTTTCTTGCCTCAGAGATTCACCATGTGGGTTGGGGAACAGCCCAGAGACCTTCCCCTCTGAAAGAACCCACAGTCCAGGTCAATTGGGAGGTTTGGGGGGAACCCAGGCCCGCCCTCTACTCCGGGTTCCAGCCCAGGGCCCTGTGGGCTGCAGCTGTCTATAGTGCCTCCTGTAACAGCTGCATGACAGCTACAACTCCCTGGGCTACTTCCCCATGGCCTCCTCCAAACACCTTCCTTATTCTCACCACAGGACCATCCTCCTGGTGTCTGATAACGCTTGTGCTCCTCAGTCCTCCAGCAGCTCTCAGCTCCTTGCGCCTCTTGCTCCCAGCTCCTCACACTCGCACCACAAACTGAAGTGAGCTCCTTTTTAAAACCCAGGTACCCTGATTAGCCTGCCTTAATTGATTCTAGCAGCTTCTTCTTAATTGGCTCCAGGTGTCCTAATTAGCCTGCCCGCCTTAACTGGTTCTAGCAGGTTCCTGACTCTAGTACAGCCCCTGCTCTGGTCACTCAGGGAACAGAAAACTACTCATCCAGTGACCAGTATATTTGCCCTCTACCAGACTCCTGTATCCCACTGGTCTGGGTCTGTCACATAAGGTATCATTAGAAAGCTTATAATCTACTGAGTGTGGTTATCCTATTTGTATAAATGTATCATTCTTGTATCTGAAACTAGAAATATGAAATATAATTCTGAGGTCCTATTGTAATTATGCAAAGTGTGGGCCATTAATGGTGGCTTGGAATCTTGATGGCTCTCATTAACCAGGACAATTGGTTGTAAATGGCTCTTTACTTGTAAGTCTTCCTGTATACGTGTGTGCTGGCAAGTGGGTAATGAAGTCTTACAGTGACATGTGATCATGTCACCTGAACTGGAATCCATCTTAAACTTGGTGCTTTTCCATTTAGAAGGAAAGGTGGGGACAATTGCGGATTTACCATAGTGCTGGTGGTGCCATTGCATCAGGCCCACACTCCGAAGGGGCCCAGGCCGGCCGCTCTTCTCCGCTCCCTGCTCTCTCTGAAGCTTGGCCCTGCTGGCGCTGGGCTCCTGCTGCAGCAAGGCAGGCTCTGCTGGCAGCAGCCAAGTTCCTCCCCGACCTCTTCCCCCAGACTGCTGCGTACCCACCCCACCCCTCCCTGCTGCTGATCAGCTGTCTCCCAGCAGGAGAAAGGGGGAGAGCTGAGCTCCAGCAAGCTCGCCGCTCCTGGGAGGAGGAGAGGTGGGGGCGGGGCCTTGGGGAAGGGGGTGGAATCGGGGCATGCCCCTCCAGCCATAGGGGGCACCCAGCAGTCAACTGTTTATGGGGCCCGTGGAGGCCTGCGAGCCATCAGCTGTTTGGCCAGGGCGGGGGGATGGGGAGAGATGATCAGCAGTTTTTTTGCAGAGCCAGCAGCAGGAGCCACCACCGATCAAAGAAGTCTTTTTCCAGCTCTGAGTTGCTGATCAGCGTGGCCGGTGTAGTGTAATACACTACACCAGCAGTGCTGTTTAGCTGTTTTTTTGGCCACCAGCCAATCAGCGAGGGGAACTCTGCTCCTGGAGCAGGGGCTGAGCGACCCCACCGGTGCAGCCCCGCCTCCTTCTCCTACCTGCTTCTTGTAGGCAGCAGGCGTGCTTTCTCTGGCTCTGCAGCTGAGCAGCTCCCAGCCTCCCTTCAACCTCTCACCCAACTAAAGGCAGCCAGTAGCAGCAGCTGGTAAGTGTATTTCAAAGGGGGTCTTGGGGTGAGGGTGGCTCAGGGGGGGACTGAAACCCCTTCCCAGATGGCTGTGCTGAGAGCCGGCACCTGGCTGCTGGCGGGGTGGCCGTCTGTATGGTGGTGGGCACCAGCTGCCACCCAGCTCTCTGCATCTGGCAGGGGGCTCAGTCAGAGGCATCTCCAAAAACATCCCCTGCACCCCTGTAGCACAGAGAGACTGAGAGTACCAGCCCCTGCCAGGCAGCTGGACCAGGATGGGCATGGTGTGTGTGTGTGGGGGGGGATCGCCTGATCTCCTGCGGGGTGTGGTGCCCCCCTGCTTGCCTTCCCTGCCCAGGCAGAGACGCCTGCCTCTCAGAGACAGTGGCCATGTCCACGTAGTGTGCTTGGTCCCCCTCCCTGGCACCTGGGTGACTGCCTCTTAGGAGGGTGGGGGGTGGAAGGGAAGAGGCAGTGGGGAAGGGATTGGGGTGGGGGGTAGGAGAGGGAAACTGAGGTTATCAGGGGAAACCTTCCTAGCAGTGCAAGCTCTGCCTTGGGGTGTGGATGGAATTGTCTCCCAAGGGAAGGATGGAACTATCTCCTGTTTTTATATATTTAACACCATTATAAATGCTGGAGGCAAAGCGGGGTTTGGGGTGGAGGTTGACAGCTTGTGACCTCCCAAGTAATAACCTCGCGACCCCCTGAGGGGTCCCGACCCCCAGTCTGAGAACCCCTGGTATAGAGTGTCACAGCTAGAAACCCCAAGGCTTGGGACTTTTAAAAGGAGACTGGACAAAACATCAGTAAGGATCAGCCCTGCATTGGCAGGGAGATAGACTGAGCCAGGATGATCACAGAGGGCTTTTCCCCCTGTAACTTCTATAATTCCATCCCACTCTCCTGGGAGTACAAATTCTGGTACTAAAGACCTGGTGCCTGGAGCCCATATTGCCTTGCACTGGGATTGGGGATTAGTGCCCTGACATGCAACTCCTCCTATTGTGCCAGTGTAGATCCTGCTGTTAGTACAACTATTTGCAGGTGCCCTTGTGTTTAGCTGAACCTTTGGACTCAGTCCCTGAGTGTATCCCCACTAAACTGAGAGCTAAACTGACACTACTATCCTGCTGTGTGGATCCCAGTGTGCTTGTACTGTGAATTTTTGGCATGCACATGTGGCTATATTTATCTTATTGTGCTGGTAGTGCTACTTCCTTGGTGTGATGATGACATTATGCTAAGATGAATCCTGAAAATAGTGTCCTGGTGTGATGGTGGTCACTCTGTGCTGTTCATGTGAATCTTGCATTTTTGTATGCTAGGTTGTTGTAGCCCTGTTGTTCCTAGGAAAGTAGAGCAACAAGGTGGGTGAGGTAATACCTTTTATTGGAGCAACTTTTGTTGGTGAGAGAGACAAGCTTTGGAGCTTTCACAGAGTTCTTCTTCCTGAAGAAGAGTTCTGTGAAAGCTCAAAAGCTTGTCTCTCTCACCAACAGAAGCTGGTCCAATAAAATATATTACCTCACCCACCTTTTTTCTCTAATATGTATAAATATGCTGAAAATAGCCTCCCCCCCAAACTGGTAGAGGTGCTCGGAGGAGGGGGCAGAGAGGAGCGAGGGTGGGAAGGGGGGGGAGGAGCAGAGTGGGAGTGGGGCCTAGGGAGGGCACCCACCAACAAAACCAAAAGTCAGCACCTATGCCTCCAGCCCCCGGTCATGAGTACCCCACGACCTGAGCCCACACACCCAGCCATTTGCCCTGACCCCTGCACCCCCCTCATACACCCCCAGGCCCCTGCACCCCCTCACTCACACAGAGCCCCCTGCCCTGACTCCTGCACCCCCATGCATACCCAGCACCCCCATGGCCTGACTCCTGCACCCCCCCCACATCCCCACCCCCACCCTGAGCATCAAATGGGAGCTCCTCCACCCCTCACACCATTCTATTGTTAATAAAACCTGTGCAGCTATGTGTTGTGTCAAAGACAATTTCTGTGTTGATCTCCTGTCTTTTACCATCATTCCCCTGGAGGGCCCACAAAAAGTTAATCCGGCCCTGGGTGGGGATCCAGAGAGACAAAGGATTCCTGCCTTGTGCAAAAGATATATAAGTGAGTGGAACAGAACAAAGGGGGCTGCAGACATGAGAAATCCCCTAGCTACCACCTGAGCTGGAACAAGGACGGTACCAGGGGAAAGGATTGGGCGCAGACTAGAAAGGAGTCTTATGAAAGAAGCTTATTGGAACATCTCTGAGGGTGAGGTTTCATCTGTAATCAGTTTCTTACTGTATTAGGCTTAGACTTGCGTGTTTTTGTTTTATTTTGCTTGGTAATTTACTTTGTTTTGTCTGTTATTACTTGGAACCACTTAAATCCTACTTTTTATACTTAATAAAATCACTTTTTGCTTATTAATTGACACAGAGTAAGTATTTAATTCTTGGGGGAGCAAATAGCTGTGCAACTCTCTCTCGGTGTTATAGAGGGCAGACAATTTATGAGTTTACCCTGTATAAGCTTTATACAGAGTAAAACAGATTTATTTGGGGTTTGGACCCCATTGGGAACTGGATATCTGGTTGCTGGAGACAGGAGCACTTCTTAAGCTGTTTTCAGTTAAGCCTGTAGCTTTTGGGGTGTGAAAGTGAAATGAATTATATTAAAGAAATAGAATGAATTAAAGAATGCTGTATGTACCTTTAAGTAGAAATGAGAAATGCTGTAAGCCAGGGGACAGGAAAGCAGACATTAACTGCTTAATGAATTGCCCCACTTAAGGGCAATTGGTGAAGCATTAGCCTTAGATCGATAAGAGTTAATAAGGAAGCAGGATATGCATATTGTGCCCTATGCAAATGTTACAATTTTGCTCTCTCTGTCCGTTTGTTTAGTTCACACCCTTTTATCTGTATAAATAAGACTGTTTGAATCTTGCATGGGGGCTCACATTATCTGAATGTATTAGCAGAGCACTGTGCTAATAAAACAGAGTGGTCTGACAAACTATGAGTCCTGAGTCTAACTTTGACAATTTGGAGGTCCCACCGAGATGGCAACCGTCTTCACCGGGGCCGTGTGATTCCTGACCATTTTTGTAGGATGACCGTGGCAGCCGCACCTGGGCATTTGGCCCGAGCGGACCTCCTCCTGAACGGAAGGGCGCACGACCACAGTGAGGTCTACGCCATCGAACCTGTTGGTTCCCACTCTGTTCTGGTAGGGATCCCGGGATCTGACATCAGGAATCTGGTCAGGTAATTATTTCTGTGTTTTGTCCCGACTGAGGACTGTCCTGTCTCTGTGTCTATCCATCCTCCTGTGGAGTGTTTGAGTCTGGGTGCCATCTCCGTCCGGGGATCGGCCGACCAAGGGGTTCCTGTCCTCGCGGTCTGAGTGAGTGAAATCTGCACAATCACAGCCGCACCGCATCTTGGGTAAAACCCTTGGTGTGAAAGCAAGGCCGATTGAGGCAGTAGCCTGTGGGCTCCTTTTGTGTGTTGCACCGGGCATCGCTCTGACGAACCCGAATTTCCTTCTTGTGTGATTGGTGTGTGTAAAGTCCTCCTGTATTGGTAACCAGACGTCTAAGTCGGGACAGTTCCCTAAAGGAACGCCGGCTCAGTTTTAGGAAGGGTCCGGACTCCTGTAAATTTCTGGAAAAATGGTCTAGGCTAACTCAGGGAGATCCCAAAACTCAGTGGCCACTGTTAAAATCTTGGAACAAGGACTGAGAGGACATCTTAAAAGACAAACTCGGCCAATCTAAAACTAAATTGGAAAAGGAGAGGTTAATTGTTTCATGAAGTAGTGGGAAGAGGCAAATCGTAGGTGGACAAAATCAAAACTTGCCTCTCTCAAATATTCAAATAATAAGTTAAAAGCTTTATTAAAAGCCTCCTCTCCCACCACCAGACTGAGCGCTCCCCTTTACCCCGTTCTCCGAAAAAAAACCCGACAACCCCGGATCGATCCCAACCCCCTCCATACTCCCATCTCATTGTAAAAAGGACAAAAAGCCCCTTGTTCTGTTCCCCTTCATTGTCTGCCTCAGACACTGATTCTTTAGTGTTCCACTACCAATTCAGCAAGGAGGGTGGGGCTCCTCAACTCCCCTTCCTGGTCCCTTTCCTTAAACATTTATTTCAAAATTGTGAAATGACCACAATATCACTCACAAAAATGGTTCATTGGAAAAAGCAGGATCGGGCCCAGACAAGCAGGCAAGCAACAGATAAAGAAACTGAAAAACAGGTTGGAAGCCCTAAGGGCATAGTGTCAGGAGTAAGTGCAAGCATGAACCCCTGGAACAATACTTAAAATGGTGAAATCTGAGTTGATAAAGGTGTCATTTTGGGAAATAAACAAGTGATTTAAGGAAAGAGTGAAAAGTTAACTCTACAGAGGCTGAAAAGAATTAAGCAGTTAAACCTTGTAAAAATGTTAAAAAGGACCTTGTTAAAAGAATTCTTGGTTTCTTTGCAGCCATTCTGAAGGAAAAATGGGCCCTTTTCCAAAAGAATGTCTGTAAATAATCCAGGTAAAGAGACTATCTAATTAAAATCATTTGACTATGGACAATTGAGTCAAATTTGCTAAAAGAACATAGCGGGGGTTCTATTGGAACTTAACTGCCCCAAATGTATCAAGGTAATGTAATTTATGTACAGCTATGTAAAAACAAAGCAGTGTAAAAGGGATGTTAAGTAAAAGAAAATGTGTATGTATCCGTCTGTCTGTGGGAATATGTGAGGTTTGTAAAACTCCTGTTTTGTAGGTTTAAGATAAATTGGTTTTGTTTTGTTTATAATGCCACTAAAAATCCATTTGACTCTTTTTAATTCAAAGTTGCAAAACTGACAGACCTTTTTGCCAGACACAGGTAATCAGTGTTGGTTGGCTTTGAGATTTGGTATTTAACCCTTAAGGGGTAACTTGATTCTTTACAAAATTTAAATGTTTTCAAATAAAGACCAAGTCATGACTGCAGCAGAGCAGTCAAAATCAGAAGAATAGGGAGAGATTCTGGATTCTTTTTTGTTTGTTTGTTTTTGTAACAAAATAGCAGATGAAAGCTGTAGTAAAAGAATAAAGACAGTGCCCCTCTGAAGCAACAGCAGGGATGAGGTGCACAAAACAAAAAGAAGCAATGTTAGAAACACTGAGCCTTAAAATGGCTCTGTGTAATCAGACTGTCACTTTGATAAGGGTACATAAAACTCTGTAAGAATAAAAGAAACAGTTACACCTTATGTAAAAATTAATATGGCTAATGTTTTAAAAGTTAAAGTATAGAAGGAATATGCAGACATGTGCAGTGTATATTATAGAGGGGGTAAAAGAAATGCAAACGAAACATGCTACTTAATTAAAATCCTATTAGGGCTCCAAAGGAGCCACAATAGACTGTGTTTTCTTTTTCAGCTGTGTGTGTGTTTTGGAAGCAAGAGTTAAAAGTAATCAAAACTCTGGTAAAAGTTAATTGTGTTCCTTTTAAGACAGAGTCTCTGAGCTCTGCTGATGGCTTTGAATCCAAAAGCCAAGCCTGTGCTGATGCAAATTACCTAACTGATAAAGGAAGTGAGAGATCTGCCAGCACAAAGAAGTTGCAAATAAAGAACATACCTGGTCAGCAAACAAATTGTCTAAATAAAAGGCACGGTATAACAAGATACCTTTAATTAAAATAAATTTAATGTTAATAAGTACCCCTGTAACAATGTATAGTGTGTATGATTTTTGGAAAAATCCTTTATGGTAATGATGCTTTTCAGCTGTTACCTGTAAACAAACTTAAAGCTTAACACAGCAGGAAAGACATTGTAAACTTGGTCTGCTGTAAAGGGAAAACTGAGGTACACCACCTCATGGATTTAATGACTGAACAGTGGGATAATTTCCCCATAACTCTTAAAAGATAGAAGCCATTGAAACCTGGCCTGCCTATAGAACAAAAACACAGGAAAATATGGTGGTAATTCCTCTTGTTTTGCCTGCAATCAGCAAGGGTATTTGTAAAAGAAAGGAATATTTTAAGCAATAATAAATGCCACCCCAAAAGGGGTAGAAAAATGTTATTTTTGTCTTTCAGAAAAAGCTAATATCAGCTACAGGACAACCTAATAAGAAACAAATAAAAGTGGGTATGATTATCCATGCCTGTTGCTCCAAAGTCCTGTAGTAAAGACATCTCACTAGGATCCTGTATGTGGGATAAAATGAATAATGAGACCAAAGTACTGTATAATGGGCTATGTGTATGTGTTAATTCTTGGGAGAAAAGTGTTTTAAAAGAATGGAAGTGTTAGCAACCTTCCAATAGACAAATGTAAATGTAATGTAAGTACTGTGTTTACAAAAGGTAAAAAGGTAACATAGTTCCTAAAACAAACAAAAAGGCAATGTGGGAAACCGACCCATTCATATTATACACGCAAATGGGAACATGTTAAGAATTGCCACTGCAGAAAGACATAACTGCTTACCATTGGTATAACATATTTTCTGAATGGTCTCCCACAACTAATGGCATACTAATGTTACTAACCCTAATTGTTTTTGGTTTTAAATTGTATGTGGGTTTAATTGGAATGTTTGAAATGTGCTGTTGGATAAAACAAATGTATGCAAAGCTAGAGCCACAGGCCCAAATCACCTCCCAGTATTTTCTATTACGTGGACTAAATAAGAAGTGACACTGGCGATTAATAATCTTAGTGTCAAAAGGGGGATATGTAGGAGCAGGATTTTATAATGTCCCATAAGAATTAATGTATGATTTGATTTCATCCTGTCAGCCACCCTTTTTGAATAGCAGAAAGGAATGACAGACCAGAACGATCCTTATGACTGATTATGGTCACCCTTTTGTTTTAGCATAAGTTATAATGTCTACTATGGTTTCCTATATGTATTACAAAGTAGGCACACTAGTTAAATATATATTTCTTTGTTTTAAGGTTTAGTAAGTAAGAAACAGGATTCTCTATTGCGTCTATGTTAAGTAGATTAGAGGAACATTGAAGGCCTGGGTCTCAATGTAAATTGTCTTGGTTATTGATTGTAAAACTTAGCAAGGTTTAATTTGCAATGCCTTTTTGCTTGATATAAAATACTACTGTTTGTATTCTCAATCTGTGTGAATAAGGAATGTATGCATCAGGAAAAGATAAGGTGTGAAGGCCATTGTTATAGCCAGAGTCAAGGAAGAAGAAGTAAAGAGACTTAAAGGACATCAAAGAATCATCAGGTACTGCTTACTATCCAGATGGCTGTTAAACTGTCTGGCATCACAGCGTGGATACATGCTTCGCGGTGTAAGAAGGCACTACCCCCAGCAAACCAATCATCACCTAAGGACCACGCAGAGTCAATTTTGACTCCAGAAGAAGACGTAGAGGAACAGCCTGCAATACCTTACCATCTACGCTCTTGTAAGGGTTGCCAGAAGCAGACAAGGACCTAAAGCAAGGCCCAAAAAGAAGCAGTAGTGAGCCTAGCGCCTGCTGCCTGGTGGATGTAAAACCGTGACTGCGGTTCCCTCAGTTGAGGTTGTCAGAACCAGAAGGGCCTTGCCTCCAACATGCGCCTCTGGTGGCGCCTGTTCCTCCGCTGCTGGTGTCTTAAGGTCTGGGGAGTCCACAATGACAATTCTTTTATCCAGCAGCAAGTGTGGATAGCTCAGACCCTTAATATTTCTAATTGCTGGGTCTGCAGCCACATCCCAGCCCACTCTCAAGCTGGTGTTCCTGTCCTGGCAATCCCACTCAATTCCACAGACCTTACTGGAGGACCTCGTCCGTTTAACAAAACATGGAACAATAATGACACTTGGGAAACAGTGGGAATAAATGTATCTAAATGGATAAGTGTGGTGGAGGGAAAAGGTCATTGGTGTTGGGTGTGTAATGGACAGGGCTGGATCTGGGAAAAAGCCGTTGCCTTCAGCATATTGCGGCCAATGGTGTATGGGATTATTCAAATAAAACTAAAAAGTGGCGGGCTGGGTATGGGGATATGAATTTTTTCTTGACCTGAGGATCAAACAGAAAAAAAAATCAATTTCATGTTCCCCCTACAGTAACCTTAGTGAAAACAATACAATCTTTCAACACCATGCAAAAAGGCTCCTGAGGTTACAAGCAGTAGTTGAAATAATGGCAAATGAAATCGGAGAGAGTTTAAAAAACCCCGGCCAAAGAAACAGGGGCGATCTGACAGATGACCCTCCAAAACCGTCGGGCATTGGACATTGTGCTGGCGGCCAAAGGAGGGACCTGTGCTCTCATTGGAAAAGAATGTTGTGTGTTCATACCTGACGACACCAATGAGGTAATAGATCGCGCTAGTCACTTAGAACAAATCGCATATCTTCCCCATGAAGAGCCGAGTTCTTTGTGGAAGTGGCTAAGTAACCTGTTCAATTTCTCTGGCATAGGAAACTGGTTGTTTCAGGGAGCCCTGACTATCCTGTTTGAAATCTTAATGATTTTTGTATGTTTTCAGCTAATCTCCTGTTGTATCCAGAATTGTGTGAGGTATGCCACCTAAGTGACTGCCCCAAAACAGCGTGCTAATATGATGATTTCGAAATATCACTGATGAATGAAAAGATAAAGAACGATTAATATGTGGAACCCAGTAATTGTTGGTCTTTGCGTAAGCTTGACCAAAAGGAAGGATTGTGAAAGTGAAATGTATTATATTAAAGAAATAGAATGAATTAAAATGAATGAATTAGAGAGGGAGGGATAGCTCAGTGGTTTGAGCATTGGCCTGCTAAACCTAGGGTTGTGAGTTCAATCCTTGAGGGGGGCCACTTAGGGATCTGGGGCAAAATTGGTACTTGGTCCTGCTAGTGAAGGCAGGGGGCTGGACTTGATGACCTTTCAAGGTCCTTTCCAGTTCTAGGAGATAGGATATCTCCATTAATTTAAAGAATGCTGTATGTACCTTTAAGTAGAAATGAGAAATGCTGCAAGCCAGGGGACAGGAAAGCAGACATTAACTGCTTAATGAATTGCCCCACTTAAGGGCAATTGGAGAAGCATTAGCCTTAGCTCGATAAGAGTTAATAAGGAAGCAGGATATGCATATTGTGCCCTATGCAAATGTTACAATTTTGCTCTCTCTGTCCCTTTGTTTAGTTCGCACCCTTTTATCTGTATAAATAAGACTGTTTGAATCTTGCATGGGGGCTCACATTATCTGAATGTATTAGCAGAGTGCTGTGCTAATAAAACAGAGTGGTCTGACAAACTATGAGTCCTGAGTCTAACTTTGACAGGGGGATATGGTTCAGACCTGGGTCTGTGTTTGCAGCAGGCTAGCATCTGGCTCAACAAGACAGGGTACTGAAGTCCCAACCTGCTAGGGAAAATGGTCTCAGCACATCAGATGGCAGTCCCAAGGAGTTCTCTGTGACCCAACCCATCACAGACTGTATGGCTGGAGGTTCTCCTTGACTAGCCACCCTGGTTCCATTTGGATATGGTGGTGCATGAAATGGGTCTGCCCCGGCCAGGAGGAGAACACCAACTAGAAGGCTTTTATGAGGCTTCTCAGCTGGGCCCTTTGTTCCAGGCAGAGGTGTTCCCCCCCATCTGTATAGAGTCTGAGGGCAATGAGGTGAGCACATGGGCCCCCAGTTCTGGGTCATAGACATAAGGGGAAATAAATAAGCCTTTTCATTCCTTCCACAACTTTAGATCTGTCCTTGTTGGTCTTCCTAATTTCAAAGTTAACTGGCCTGACTTAGCATACCACTTCATAGAGTCTTTTTCAGTTGGCAAGTAACTTGGGAGCAGGAAGAGTACTCAATCACCAGGCTTAAATAAGTGCACATGCACCACATTGTTGTAGGCTCACTTCTGGGTACGTTGAATATTGATGTTTTTTTTTTTTTTTTTTTTTTTTTTGGCAAAAGGTCTCAAGGGTCTCAAGCCTATCCTCGAGCTTCAGCAAATGTTGTAGGATATTTTCTGTCCTAGGAGCCTGCCCTTCCCACATGTCTCAGATCAAGTTGAGAATTCTCCAGTGTCATCTCCCATACAAGAGTTAAAATGGGAAGAACCCAGCAGATGATTGAGGTGCCTAATGAATAGCAAATAATGGGGGAAATCAGCTGATCTCAGTGTTAGAGATCCTCAGGCATAAACTTTTTTAACATCCACTTCTGGGTCTGGTTGAATCATTCAACTAGACCATCAGTCTGTGGGTGATAGACCAATGTGCATAAAGTCTTTATGTTTAGAAAATCACAGAACTCCTTTAGCAGCTGAGACATAAAGTTAGTACCTTGATCTATGATGATATCCTTAGGTAACCCTTCTCAAGCAAAGACTTACAGCAGTTCTGCAGCAATAGTCTTTGCACTGGTGTTGTGGAGTTGGATTGTCTCAGGATAGCAGGTAGCATAATTGACTGTTACTAATATAGATTTGTCGACAAGGGGGAGGGGGACCAGAGGGGCTTTTGTCCCCGCTCTTGATCCTACTAGTTGGCATTCGGGGCAGGAGATGGAGAATTTTTTTAACTTTCTGGTGTACTCCAGGCCAAAAGGAAGCCATCTAAAATCTGGGCCATATTCTTCTCTTGTCTGAGGTGATCTGCAGAGGGGATAGCATGTGCTAGGCACATGACTTTGCACTGGTGATGCCAGGGGATGAGGAGTTCCTATCAAACTTCCCCTGTTAGTCAGTCTTTCTTCAGTCAGTACAGTTGCTCCCCCTGGAGCTCAAACCATATAGGGTCTGTCAGTTCCCCGTTACACGCTAGCAGTTGGTCACACACCTGATTTAAGATTTTGTCCTCCCTCTGGTCCTTTAAAAAGTCCATCTCTGTGGTCAGTATCTCCCCATCTGGTAGGGAATCAATATTTCCCCATTGTTAGGAGGGTATTTCTCAATACCTCAGAGAAATGCTCTCAATCCTGACCCAAGATAATGCGGTAGGCTAGTGTTGAGGCCAGGGCCCTTCAAGGGACTTTGGGTTCTTCTATATGGTCAACTGCACACATTAACTGGTATAGTGTTTAATGTCTCCATGAATACATTGCAGGAATATAGCCTCCCTGGGGATTTCAGGGTTTGGGACCAAGTCATCCCAGATTACGTCTACCCATTCCCAGAATCCACTAGGCATGTTACCGCAGTTCCATTTATCAGCATAGGTACTGTTACTTTCACTGGAGTGTGCTTACAGGCATGCTTTCTGCCATCCACACTTGTCCATACCCACACTCCATATAGGGGCATTCATGATACTGCTGACCTGGGTACCGACATGAAAAGCATACCCCTGTGGTTGACCAAGGGGCTGCTGGCCAGGGCCCTGACATCTGGGGTCTGGGCCCCTTTCGTGGCTTTCGGGGGGGGAGGGAGGAGGGAGTCCACAGGTGTCCCAAAAGCCTTTGTCCAGGCTGGGGTTGGAGAGGCTGGGGTTTCTTAATGGGTCCCAGTCCCAAGCTTGGGGGACAGCTGAGCCCCTTAGAGGCTGGTGCTTCGGGAACCACCCTGTCTGCTCACTGGTTCCCTGTGTTGGGTTCCCTCTTGAGTCAAGGGGCTTCCATGGCCTCTGGCAGCTGCTCGGGTGAGGCAATTAGGGCTGTCTCTACTGCTAAATAATTCTCCATTAGTTGGACCACATCAACTAGGGATTCTGGCTGATGCTGAAGCATCCAGTCCCTACCCCCAGTCAGGAGTAAGTGAGCAAATTGGTCCACAAGAATGAGCTCAGCCACCTTGACTCCCATCCACATCTCTGGCTACATGCACCGCCAGCACAGGTCCCTCAATCTCTGCGCACCCACACAGGGCTGGGCACCCTGGGGGTATTCCTCCTCAGGATCATCCTTAGATCCTACCATTCAATTTAATGGATGGGGCAGGGCCCCAGGCACAGGATTACAGCCCCTGGAGGAGAAGCCCTGGGGGAACCCTGTGGCTGAATCAATGCCACAACCTGTTGGACCAATTGTTGCTGCTGCTCCTGCTGTTGTGCCCCTAAGTCCCAGATCAGCTGTTGCTGCTGGGCAGCCATTTACTACAGAAGCTGTTGCTGCTGCTGGGCTGAGCTGCCTGCTGCTGGTTTTCCATCATCCACTTAAGCAGATGCTCTAGGTCCATCTTTTCTGACCTACCAAGGCCATATCTTCTAGTCTGGGGTTGTCTAACCATCTGGGTCTGTCAGTCCTCCCCTCCCTCCAGGGGTGGGAAACATGCCCATGTTCCCCACCAAGTTGTGATGGTCATTGCTCCTGCGGAGCGTTGCCTAGTGGTTAGGGACATAGGCCCTTTGACCTGCAGAGGGCGTATTGGTAGGGGAGTCCAGGCCCTCTCACTCCACCAGGCTCCAGCCCAGGGCCCTGTGAGTATGACAAAGGGGTCTGATGCCCAGGAGTGCCTTAAGGCTGCTCTCCTCAGGCCACTTCCTACCACCCTGCTATTGTTCACAGTTTGCAGTCTTTAACAGGAGAGTGTGGAGGGCATAAGCTTGGCACCTCTTCAAAGCTGGGCATGGCCTGGTCACTTTCTCCCTCTTGGAGTGGTGGCTGCCTCCTCTTGCACCTTGGCCCTCCCACCAGGTCAGTTCCCAGTCTCTCTCCCATTGAGGGCCAGTCCATAAACCAAACATGGGGAATCAACACAAACAAACTGGGTTAGGGTGTAAGAGAGGGAAATGCCTCCCTCTCAGGTTCTAACAGAAGCAAGTCCTCACTTCCCTCGGAGCTGTGGATGGGAGAGATCCTGCCTGCCTTCCCTCAGCCTAAGAGCACTGGAAGCTCCCTAGAAGTGGTGGGGCCAAACCATGGCCCTGCCCTCTGCTCTTCCCCTTCCCTTGAGTCCCCACCCCCACTCTGCCTCTTCCCCCAAGGGCCCCCCCACTCCACCTTTCCCCCCGAGCCCCACTTGCCACTCAGTCCTCTCCACCCCCTACCCCCGTTGCTCACCCTTAAGCCAGGATAAAAGTGAGAGGGCATAGCCTTTCCACTTTTAAAAGTGATGGGAATATAGCCTCCTGGTCCTCCCCTGTTCTGGCGTCCCTGCCTCAGCCCTTTCCTCAGGAACTGCAAGTTGCTGGTCGGCTCTCTTCCCTGGCCTGCCCCCAGGTGAGCTGCTCTGCTTTCTTTTAACACCACCTCCATCTCTTGCAGGTGTGGCAGGGTGGGGCTGGCTAAGCCCAGGTCAGCTTCTGACCCCCTTGTTGCCCAGTGTGGTGTTTGTATACCCCATCATTTGCCTATAAGATAGCCTTAATCAAAAGGGCAGTGGTACCAGAAATAATATAAAGGTTCATAAAGATAAACAAACAAAGAGAAAAAAATCCAGACAATTGACCCAAACGGTCTACAGTTATTGCTGCCAAATTTATGAGAACAAGGCCTGGTCAACTTGAATAAAAATAATCTCCAGTTCTTAAAAGACATTTTTAGTAAGGATGTGAGACAACTGGGAGATGCAATTGCTCTCAGTAATGATTCTTAAATTAAGAAATTTACCCCCTTTCTGCAGGCATTTGGCGGTGTATTGGGAGATAGTTACAGAAATTAGATATGAGCTCAAGGCAATAACTGCCTGGATCCTGCCAGCAGAACACCTATTTCTGAACCCCAGGTTTTCCAGTAGCATGAAGCACTCAGGACTACCTGGGGAGAGGGATAGGTCAGTGGTTTGAACATTGGCCTGCTAAACTTAGGGCTGTGAGCTCAATCCTTGAGGGGGCCATTTAGGGAACTGGGGTAAAAATCTGTCTGGGGATTGGTCCCCCTTTGAGCAGGGGGTTGGACTAGATGACCTCCTGAGGTCCCTTCCAACCCTGATATTCTATGACATCTTAATGGAACTGAGAGAACACTCTTGGATCCTAAAATGGGGAGCCCAATAACATCAAGTGTCAGGGGTCTACCACAGACCACTTAACCAGGAACAAGAGTTGAATGAGGCTTTTTATAAACAACTAACAAAATCATCCAAAGCACAGGACTTGGTGGTGATGGGAGACTTCAACTACCCAGACATCTGTTGGGAAAATAATGCAGTAGGGCACAGATAATCCATTGTACTGTATTGGAGACATTTTTTTTATTTCAGAAGGTGGAGAAAGCTACTAGGGGAGAGGCTGTTCTAAGTTTGATTTTGACAAACAGGGAGGAACTGGTTGAGAATTTGAAAGTGGAAGGCAGCTTAGGTGAAAGTGCTCATGAAATGGTAGATTTCATGATTCTAAGAAATAGTAGGAGAAAAAAAACACAATAAAGATAATGGATTTCAAGGAGGCAGACTTTAGCAAACTCAGGAAGTTGGTAGGTAAGATTCCATGGGAAGCAACTCTAAGGGGGGAAAACAGTTCAAGAGAGTTGGCAGTTTTTCAGAGTCATTATTAAGGGCACAAAGCAAACTATCCCACTGCGTAGAAAGACAGGAAGTATGGCAAGAGACCACCCTGGCTTAACTGGGAGATCTTCAATCATCTGAAACTCAGAAAAGAGTCCTACAAAAAGTGGAACTGAGGTCAAATTACAAAGGATAAACAAATAACACAAGTATGTAGGGACAAAATTAGAAAGGCTAAGACCCAAAATGAGATTAAAATAGCTAGAGACATAAAGGATAACAAGAAAACATTCTACAAAAATACATTAGAAGCAAGAGCAAGACCAAGGATACGGTAGACCTATTACTCAATGGGTGGGGGGAGGGAGAAACAATAACAGCAAATGTGGAAAAGGCAGAAGTGCTAAATGGGGAGGGATAGCTCAATGGTTTGAGCATTGGCTTGCTAAACGGAGGAGGGATAGTTCAGTGGTTTGAGCATTAAGCTGCTAAACCCAGGGTTATGAGTTCAATCCTTGAGGGTGCCCCTTAGGGATCTGGGGCAAAAATCAGTACTTGGTCCTACTAGTGAAGGTAGGGGGCTGGACTCAATGACCTTTCAAGGTCCCTTCTAATTCTAGGAGATAAATTAATGGAAATATCTTCTTTATTTTTGTTTCAGTATTCACCAAAAAGGTCAGTAGCAACTGGACATCTAACCTAGTGAATGCCAGTGAAAATTAGATAGGATCAGAGGCTAAGATAGGGAAAGAACAAGTTAAAAATTACTAAGACAAGTTAGAAGTCTTCAAATCACCAAGGCCTGATGAAATTTACCCTAGAATACTCACGGAACTGACTGAGAAGATAGCTGAGCCATTAGTGATAATATTAGAAAAGTCATGGAAGATGGGAGAGATTCCAGAGGACTGGAAAATGGAAAATATAGTGCCAAACTTAAAAAGGAAAATAAGGACAACCCAGGGAATTACAGACCAGTCTGCTTAACTTCAGCACCTGGAACGATAATGGAGCAAATAATTAAGCAATCAATTTGCAAATACCTAAAAGATAATAAAGTGATAAATAAGAGTCAGCATGGATTTGTCAAGAACAAATCACGTCAAACCAACCTAATAGCTTTGACAGGTTAACAAGTCTTGTGGATGGGGGGAAGCGGTAGATGTGGTACATCTTGACTTTAGTAAGCCTTTTGATACTGTCTCGCATGACCTTCTCAAAAACAAACTAGGGAAATACAACCTAGATGGAGTTACTATAAGGTGGGTGCATAATTGTTTTGAAAACTGTTCCCAGAGAGTAGATAGCAATTGTTCACAGTCAAGCTGGAAAGACATATTGAGTGTTGTAAGCAAGACACAAGAAACAATTCTTCCACTCTACTCCATGCTGATTAGGCCTCAACTGAAGTTTTGTGTCCAGTTCTGGGTGTCACTTTTCAGGAAAGACGTGGACAAATTGGAGAAAATCCAGAGAAAAGCAACAAATATGATAAAGGGCACTGTCTAGATGAAGTCAAACAGTTTTGACTGGACAAAGGTAAATGATTTGGCCTGAGCCAGGCATAGTGTGGAGGGATCCGCAGGGCAAATCTTCACCCTTGCTGCTATTCAGCTCCTGATCTGAAGCATCCCCCACTCTTCCTGTCTTGAACCCTCCACCCCCAACTCTGTCAAAGCTTCCCAGTCCTGACTTGCACTTTCATTTGCTGACTCAGTTTAACCAATGGGATTGAAGTATGCAAATTAACTGGCAGGGGCATGATGACTGGCACAGTTACTTTTCATGCCGGCCTCTGCCAGTGGCACTAGGTGGGTGCTGTGTGGAAATCAGCTTTGCCAGTGTGCTAGTTTTCTGACTGTCACCAAAACCAACAGGGTTCTTCTGATGCAGGCCTAGAATGTTCCTGGACATTTTGGAATTGATCGTACATAGTCTTCAAAAGCTTTTGCATCTCAGACAGATAGACAGATAGACTGAGCAATGCCATCAAGCTGAGTGTTTAGCCCACAAAGTGTGGCTTGTGATTTATTATGTAGCAGCCCTTCCTCCCCTCTGAACTCTGCCAGTGGGAATTCAGCCAGGCCCCCCACCTCACACCATATGTCATGGGGTCTGCTCACCGCTAGCACGCCTCCTCTTGTTCGCTCTGGGGATTAGCTGATTCCAGGTCCAACATCACCTTTCCATGTCTTGCTGCATGTCCTGCCTTCTCTTTCTGGCTCTCAGTGAGACAAGATGCTCTGTGTTCTTGGCTCAGCCCTCTGGCCTAGTCACATGTGTCCTCCCCTTCTGGGGCATCAAGGTCGCTTCCTACGAATGGGCTCAGGCAGTCTGTGCCTTCACTGCCCAAACCGTGCCACACACCCCAGGGGCTGACAGGGGAACCCAGACCCACTCTCTACTCCCGATTCCAGCTCAAGGACCCTCTAATCAGCAGCCCAGGTCTGCTCCATTCTGCACCTTGCTGCCTCTTCCCTGAGCCTTTCCGTACCTTCTGGCTCCCCCCTTCTTTGGGTTTGCCAGCCCCAAAACTCCCTCCTCCCCAGGTGTGATTGTAGGCTGTTTGGCTGTGCAGCCCCCTTCTCCCAGGGAGTGACTGTAGACTGCTTCCCTGTACCCCCTTTCTGCCAGCTTCTTGTCCTTATGAACCCAGCTCAGCTCGTCCTCCTCAGCTGGGCTCCCATGTTATTCAATCAGGGAGTTACTTCAGCCACTGGGAGTTCCTCCCAGCTGTGGCCTGTCTAGTTAATTGGCCCACTTCTTTGCCTACATTAACCCTTCAGGGCAAGTGTGGGATGAGCCCCCCATCATACCATGCCTCACTAGTATTTTTAACTACAGGGTTGCATACTTTGTTGCTTCTGCTGGCTGAGCGCATTGCACACACTGGGGCTCCTTGAATCCCTCCACTCCCCCTCACAAGTTCCCTGCAGTGTCCTCCCCCCCCCATGCCATGGCTCTGTGTGTCCCCTTCTGTAACAATGCGGTTCTGGCGGGACCCAACTGAGAGTGCCAATTCAGGACAAATTGCTCAAACTGGGCAGTTACAGCCCTAGGCTGGGGTTTTTCCACCTCTAAGGCAAACCAAACCAGCCAGACAGTGAAGACTTTGGTCTCACCCAACTGGCTAACCACAAGTCACACAAGCAATTCCCTAAGACACTCCAGTTTCCCAGTATCACCACCGGTGCCACTTGTTATGGGGACAAATGGTTATGAACACCAATACCCCAATGAAAGAAAAAAGGTTCTCTCGATCCCAAAGGACCAAGCCCCAGATCCAGGTCAATATACAAATCAGATCTTACCCATAAATCACGCTGTTGTCAATCCTTTAGAATCTAAAATCTAAAGGTTTATTTATAAAAGGAAAAAGATATAGATGAGAGGTAGAATTGGTTAAATGGAATCAATTACATACAGTAATGGCAAAGTTCTTGGTTCAGGCTTGTAGCAGTGAAGAAATAAACTGCAGGTTCAAAATCAAGTCTCTGGAACATCCCCAGCTGTGATGGGTCATTCAGTCCTTTGTTTAGAGCTTCAGTTTGTAGCAAAGTCCCTCTAGATGTAAGAAGCAGGATTGAAGACAAGATGGAGGAGAGGCATCAGCCTTTTATAGTCTTTTCTAGGTGTACAAACACCTCTTTGTCCTTACTGTGGAAAATTACAAGTCTGGAGTCACATGGGCCAGTCCCTGCATACTTTGAGTCTGGAGTCACATGGGCTAGTCCCTGCATACTTTGCTGAGTTGCAAGGCAGCTAGGCAGAGCTAACACCAACTTGTCTGGGATGTCTCCCAGAAGCATAGCATAAGTTTGAAATACAGACAGTATGGAGCCAATATTCATAACTTCAACTACAAAATTGTTACACACATATAGACAGCATAATCATAACCAGCGAACCATACCCTTGTCTAAGACACCTCATTTGACCCCCTTTATACAAGATTTGGTGCCACTACAGGACCTTGGTTGCAACCATGTTCTATATGGTCCTTGATTATATCAATAACGTCACACCTTCCCCCTCCCTACCATGCCAGGGGCTCTATCTGACCCCATTCACTCCACTGTCACATGCCAGGAGCTCTGTGGGGGCATGTGCACAGCGAGCAGCACACCAGACCAGTGAGTGTCAAAGCCCAGGTCAACAGACTCGGGCTGGTGCGGTTTGTGCTATGACACCAAACACAGCTGTGTGGGTGTTTGGGCTCGGGCCAGAGCTGGGAGTCTGAGGCTCATTCCCCTCCCCAGGCTGAATCTTGCTTCTGCTCGCTGCACGGTTGCCTCCTGAGTGTCCCCATGTCCCCATTCCACCCAGGTCCTCCATCCCCACCTTTCTCCCATACCATTGTCCCCAGTTCTCCCCTCAGTCCTGGGGTTCTTCCTGTCCCCAATGCCCCTTCCCCCCATGCCAGGGTCCCCCTCTGCCCCATTCTCTGTCTCGGAGGAGTCTTTCAGCCTCTCAACATTTTAAATTCCATTGGGTTGGTGGGCAGAGCTGAGATGGGGTTGCTGTTATTAGCTGCCTCAACCAGTTCTCTGAGCTATCGATCAGGGGTTCTCAAACATTTTTGATGGGCCCCCCTTTGCAAATATTTCAGGCTGTGATGCCACTCCTGCCCAAAAGTGATAGCAAATTACTGTACATACTGATAGAAGCACTAAATGAAGCATGTAATCACTATCCCTGCAGTCAGAGATGCTGAAGGCTTTCAAAAAGTGTAAAGCAACAGTTTTCAGGAATAAATAGGTGGACATTTAAGAAACATGTTTTCTGAAAAAAAAATTGACAACAGGACACAGTCTGGGGAGTTGGAAGCCTTTTCCAGTGATCATAACATTGTCCAAGGATTGTGGCTTTATACACAACTATGTACAAACAAGTATCTTGACCCTTAATGCGAGGGGTGCTGTTGTTTTGAAGCACACAACTTTTTTAAAATAACAGCTCCAGGGAACTGAGGCAGACCCTTAAATTGTTCTCCACATTTGCTGTCAGGCCACCCA
Organism: Emys orbicularis; assembly: GCF_028017835.1. Taxonomy (NCBI): domain Eukaryota; kingdom Metazoa; phylum Chordata; order Testudines; family Emydidae; genus Emys; species Emys orbicularis. The sequence goes on from NC_088690.1 coordinate 73,129,931, forward strand.
GCTCTGAAGGCAGCGCCGCTGCCAGCAGCAGCACAGAAGTTACGTGGCATGATATGATGTATTGTAGCTCTCATGGTCCGTGCTACAATAATTTTGCAACCCCTTTTTGGGTCGGGACCCCCAGTTTGAGAAATGCTGCCATAGACAATTATTGAGATGGCTGCAGCTGCTGGCTCTGTTAACCAGATAACCAAGGGCTCCGTGTGTCCCCTATTTCCCCTTTTTGGTTTTTCTAATGTTCACCAAAATCCATATGGCTCTGCCCACTGATGCCTAGAACACTCCCTGGCATTCTGGCATTGTTTAGCTATGGTGGTGAAAAGTTATCAGGTTACAGACATAAGAACATAAGAATGGCCATACTGGGTCAGACCAAAGGTCCATCTAGCCCAGTATCCTGTCTTCCGACAGTGACCAATGCCAGTGCTTCAGAGGGAATGAATAGAACAGGCAATCATCAAGTGATCCATCTCCTGTCACAGAGAAATGTCATTGAATTGAGTGTTAAACCTCACTTCACTCAACCAGTCCTGTTTACTACAGTCGTGCCTAGGGACTAACTAAGAACAAGGCCTTGTTGTACGGTGCCAGGTGCTGCACACACACAGAGCAGCAGACAGTCCCTGTCTCAAAGAGCTCACAATCGGAGCAGACAAACCAGACACCAGAGAGAAGGGCTAGACCACACCACAATGTGATGTCTCCTGTTTGGGCATTGCTGAAAAGCTCCTGCTCCCAGCAGCCCCTAGTGGGACAGGGCAGATGGGTGTTTCAGGAGCCTCCGAACACACTGCAGGTACAGGACAGATTCTCTTCTACATCCCAGCACTACCCAGGCAGAGCATTGGGGTGGGTGCCTGGTGGAGGTGCCAGCTGAAAACACTCACAGGGAGAGCATAAAGCCAGGTGTGGGGGGTGTGGGGGGAGGGGCAGGGAGAAGGTGTGGCTAAATCCCACTCTGCTATGCTGATCCTCAGCTGGCAGAGGGTCCCTTGGGGTATAGTTTAAGCTGGTAGATGCCTTCTGACTGACCTTGAGGCCAGGGACAGCACAGACAAGCCCTCAGAGTCACAGAGCTTTAGCCGATGCCATGGCTCCCTCCTCTACTTCCCAGCACTATGTTCACTCAGGCATTGGGCTACCTGCCCTGTGCTGCATGTGCGTGAGCCTGTCTGGGGAGCATTGCTGTGTGGACATGATACCCAAGTAGGAGGATAATTTGATAGTCAAGCAGGCTGTGCAAGCAATGCTTCTGCTGGAGTTTCCTCATGTTGTGCCCAATCCAGCTGTGGTGCAGAGAGCTGGCATCCTGCCTCTACACCACATAATCTCTGAATTGGACTCTGCTAGGCACCGGCCCACTGAGCAGTCACACAAGGGTGCCAGTGCACCCCTGTGCATTAGTGCACCCGTGCCCTCCATTGCAGCATTGGTGCCATGACTCCAGGCACTATCCCAGTAGGGGGGGGGCTTCAGAGTGCAAAGGGACTGTAACACTGACTCCAGTCCTCCCCACTGTGGTGAAAAATCCCTGCAGGCTTCTGGGCTGCAATGCAGAGAGAGTGCCCATGCCCCCTCTCCCACATTCCCCTCCGCCCCCCCCCCCTTAGGCCTGGATTTAGATTCACAGGGAGGGGACTCCACTGGATATGGGAAAGAAAGAGTAATTCTGCATCTATGACACTCCCCTGCTGCAAGCTCTGGGTTTATCCCTGCCTCCCACTGTGGGTGGAGGTGATGATTTGGGAGACTGGAGAGCTCCATTAGTAACTCCCTTCCCCTTGGTCTCCCTGTCTTTAAAGCCAGCAACTTTCACCAACAACTAGGCTGCTTCAGTGCTGAACTTCCAGAGGCCCCGCAAGGATGTGGCTGTCTATAAAAACCTGGTAGGATGCTCACACTGTGGAAATAACATGTTTCCTTTCAAACCTGGAATCTAAACTGTGGATTTTAATTGCATTGATTTTCCTAATGGAAATGAAAAATGCTGCTGTATCAACCTGTCCAAAATGTTCCAAGCAGATGTCATAAATTACCCTGGGAATTGTACCCTGAAATATGACTAAGATTATTCCAGGTAGCCCAATGGCTTTCATTTAAAATATTTAACCTTTTCTTTTAAATTTGTGGTAGCTGCATTAAATGACAATTTAAAGATGAAGCTTCATTTTAGCTTTTACAAACTCTATGCCTGTGAAAATGAATGACACCTACAAATGTAATGCTGTATATTATGAATTACAACCTCTCATATTGGTCATGGGGAATCTTTGAAACACTAATTTCTGGAGTGAGCAGCAGGAGGATGTGCACAAACTCGGAGAAACCACAGAGCAAAACTCCAGCAAAGAAACTCCCCTGAATTCAGCCTGGGAAGCTGCTTTGAACATAAGCTTGGAAAGAATATCTTAAACAGCAAATGATGTCTAAGACAGGGCCTAGTCCAGTGCTTGCAAGCTAGGCAAAGCTCCCAGTTCAGCTCTCAGAAGACTTGCTGCCATGGAAAGTGAATCTCTGATATGTTAGCCTATGCTTTCTCCCAAACTAATTGCAGAAACAACCAGACTGCTATATTCATCTGGTGAAACGCTCGATATTAAACAAACATGGAGCCAGCCTTCAGGCTGACAGTGTAATGGTGACAGGCAGTATATCTATTTTATTACTGGTGGTGGTAGTCATATTTTGATGCATGCATTTATTTACAGTACCACCCACTACGTTCTAGGCCCCTTCCAAACACTCATGAAAGAGGAGAGAGAAGAACATTCCCAGAGCTCACGATGGAAGGACAGACAGGCAAGTAGGCAGAGTTTAAGGGAAGAAGAAACTCCAACAAGCAATTTACATACATCTCCACCCCATTCTTGATGAGGTTCAACAAGGACAAATGCAGAGTCCTGCACTTAGAACGGAAGACTGCTACAGGCTTGGAATCGACTGGCTAACCAGCAGTTCTGCAGAAAAGGACCTGGGGATTACAGTGGACAAGAAGCTGGATATGAGTCAACAGTGTGCCCTTGTTGCCAAGAAGGCTAACGGCATATTGGGCTGCATTAGTAAGAGCATTGCCAGCAGATTGAGGGAAGTGATTATTCCCCTCTATTTGGCACTGGTGAGGCCACATCTGGAGTATTGCATCCAGTGTTGGGCCTCCCACTACTGAAGGGATGTGGACAAACTGGAGCAAGTCCAGCGGAGGGCAACAAAAATGATTAGGGGGCTGGGGCATATGACTTATCAGGAGAGGCTGAGGGAACTAGGCTTATTTAGTCTGCAGAAGAGAAGAGTGTGTGGGGGGGAATTTGATAGCAACCTTCAACTACCTGAAGGGGGGTTCCAAAGAGGATGGAGCTAGGCTGTTCTCAGTAGTGGCAGATGACAGAACAAGGAGCAATGGTCTCAAATTGCAGTGGGGGAGGTCTAGGTTGGATATTAGGAAAAAACTATTTCACTAGGAGGGTGGTGAAGCACTGGAATGGGTTACCTAGGGAGGTGGTGGAATCTCCATCCTTAAAGATTTTTAAGGCCCAGCTTGACAAAACCCTGGCTGGAATGATTTAGTTGGGGTTGGTCCTGCTTTGAGCAGGGGATTGGATTAGATGACCTCCTTCTATGAGTCACTAAAGGCAGCACATCAGAAATGGGTCCATCCCTTTGATCATCTTCTTCACTCACCTCTGGCTCCCTTCCAGTTTCTCTACATCCTTTCTATACATTGGTGACCAAGAGTAGACACACTACTCTAGCTGAGGCCTAACCAGCACTGAATAGAGTGGTACTATCATCTCCCATGACTTGCATGTTATGCCTCTGCTAATGCAACCTAAAATTGTATTTGTTTTTTTTTTACAGCAGCATCACATTTTTTACTCATGTTGAGGCTGTGACCCACCACAACTCCCAAATCCTTCTTAGCAGTGCTGCTGCCAAGCCAGTTATCCATCATTCTGTATTCATGCTTTTGTTTTTTCTCCCCTTGTGTAGCACTTACATTTGTCTTGTTGAATTTAATTTTGTTGTCTATAGCCCAGTTCTTCAATTTATAAAGATCCCTCTGAATTTTAGCTTTATACTCCAAAGTGTTGGCAACCTCCCACTCAGCTTTGTGTCATCTGCAAATTTGATCGGTATGCTCTCTATTCCTACATCCAGGTCATTGATAAAGGTGTTAAACAAAACCGGCCCCAGAACAGATCCCTGTGTAACCCCACTCGAGACCTCCCTCCAATCTGACATAATTCCATTAATAGTTACTTGTTGTTTGTGGTTGTTTAACCAATTCTGTATTCACTTAATGGTAGCTCTGCCAAACCTGCATTTCTCCAGCTTACTTATCAGAATGGGAGGGATAGCTCAGTGGTTTGCGCAATGGCCAGCTAAACCCAGGGTTATGAGTTCACTCCTTGAGGGGGCCATTTAGGGATCTGGGGCAAAAATCTGTCTGGGGGTTGTTCCTGCTCTGAGCAGGGGGTTGGACTATATGACCTCCTGAGGTTCCCTTCCAACCCTGATATTCTAGGATTCTAATGTCACATGGGACTGTGTCAAGAGTCTTGCTGAAGTCCAGGTACATTATGTCCACCCCATTCCCCCTCAAGCAGATGCTGGGCCCTTGAGGGATCTCACTAAATTCAACCATTAATGGATTCGTGTTGTGCATGGCTATAAGCTCTTAAGCTGGGGCCAGCCTGGAGTGGGACTATTCACACAGTGAGAGGGACCCTGTGACAGTTCTCAGGGGACCGAGGAATGAGAGTCACCTTGCAACCCCACATCGCCGGTATGAGGAAGACTTGCTTGTGCTGACAACATCAGTCTGTCAGCCACCCCAGCACTCTCCCTTGGGCTATGGCAGCCCTTACTTTGCACACAGGTTAACTGTTGGAGCACCCCGGTCCCCAAGTCCCTTTGGAGCATTCTTCTGGAGTGTCTCTCCCCTCCTTCTCCACTGAATACTCTCAGAAATAACAGGGCTGCTATCCCCCAGGGAACAGTGCACACACCAGCTTGTATGATTCAATGAGGATCAGCTTGCTGCTTACTGCCAGAGCATTGGGATATCCGCATAGTGAAACGGATAAGTTTACTATCCAGGATACAAGAGGTAATGAGTAAGGAGAATGGCAGCAAACGGTTACATATAAACCAAACTCAGAACATACTTTCCAGAGACTCAACAGTTACCCTCCTCTCTAGAGACATTTATCTCACTCCCAATGTCCTCTGCAGTATTTCAACCAGGGCTGGTTGAGATCTCGTTTTCAGGGATGTAAACGCACTGCCCATTTCCTTCCCCAGTGCCAGATAAAGGGGTGTTGTCCTTGCTTTCTCCTGCTGTCCCCCAAAGTTCACTGTCTGTCCCCAGTGTCAGGGTAACCCCAGTGTGCGGCCTCCCTGTTGATTTCATATCTCCCCAGTGACTGTGTATGTAAATGTCTCTCCACTGTGTTGGTTCACAGTGCTTAATTCACATGCTGACAGAGAGAGGGAGCTGTTGTCAGCTTGCTGACTTTAAAGCCTGGTTTCAGTAGACACAGCATGTAACACTTACATAGTGTCTGTACATGCATTTCCCAATTATATTAATGACCTGTGTGACGCTGGCTTTCATTTAAGACCTCACATGAGATCCTTTGGTGCACCGGAATGAACATACCAGACTGTGTTCCAGTACACCAAAGGATGGTATTATTGAGGCCATTCTTGTTACCCCCTTGCCAGATGGCACTGAGCATTTTTGGGGGCACAGACCCCTTCTGCAGTGACTGATGGTCTTCTCCCATTGACTAGGCTCTGCCCAGGCAGAAGAAGAGAACCCTACATTTTTCAGTAAGAAGCGGATTGTGCTGTCCCTTTGGGTGCCAGGATGGGTGCAATACTGGAACCAAAATTCTGAGCCTCAACCCCTCCACATGGCTTCACTGCATGAAATCTCATGGGACTGATGCTGGCACTTTATTAACAGAAGAACAGACTGCCCAGTCAGTTGCTGGTGCTGTAACCAGTACCAGGCACCGGGCTAGGTCTGCAAAGTCCAGCAGTCGTGAGAGGTTGTGAAGCACCAAAGGGCTGATCTGGGATACTGAGCCAGCCATACGGGAACAGGTTTCAGAGGGGTAGCTGTGTTAGTCTATCAGCAAAAACAATGAGGAGTCCTTGTGGCACCTTAGAGACTAACAAATTTATTTGGGCATAAGCTTTCATGGCCTACAGCCCACTTCATCAGATGCATGGAGTGAAAAATACAGTAGCAGGTATATATACATAGTACATGAAAAGATAGGAGTTGCCTTACCATGTGCGGGGTCAGTCTAACAAGATAATTCAATTAACAGTAGAATACTAAGGGAGAAAAAATCACTTTTGTAGTGGTAATGAGGATGGCCCATTTCAAACAGTTGACAAGAAGGTGTGAGTAACAGTAGGGGGAAATTAGTATGGTAAAATTAGTTTTTGTAATGACCCATCCACTCCCAGTCTTTATTCAGATATTTATCTATATGGGAACAGCATCGTTGTTTTAAACTGTGGTTGTTTTCATCCTCACTGAGAATATGTACAACTTTTTTGAAGGTGAAATCCTGACTGAACTCAGTCCCCAGAGTTCTCTAGGGCTTGAGAGGGCAGCTGGAGCCCCTTGCCTGGTGCTGCTAGCCTCTGAGGTGTACTTGGCTCCATGGATGATATTCTTGGCAGCATACAAACATCCAGCAGACTTTCCCCAGGGCAGAAACAGAGTGGGATGAGTGTGCGTGGCCCTAACTGCTCCCCTCACAACCCCAGCACAGGGGCAGGGTGTGTGTGGGGGCAGCAGGGTTTGCAGTTAATCCTCCAAGGACAGGATTAGAGATGAAGGGTGGTGTTTACTATAGAGAGGGTGAATGTGTGGCCGCTGTAGGACAGGGTGTGACAAAGTGGGGGGGTCTCTTGTTTTTTTCAATGGTTTGCATGCAGAGGGGGTGGGATTCAGTTTCCCTGGGTGTTACTGGTTTAATGAGGTGATGGGAGAGGGAGTTTGTTGTTACAGAGGACCAGCAACAGAACTTGGTACCCCAGCCAATGGCCTGGAGAATGGATACCCCAGCGACTGGTGACCTGGTGACTGGGAGGCCCAGCTCGGGAGTCACAGCTGGTTCTGGCCAGTGGGCGGACAATTGGCTGCGAAGAGAGGACCCCGGTGACCTGACCAGCCAGTTCCAGCCAGAGGGGGACAGAGAACGGCTGAGAGGAGAGGAGGCCCAGGCAACCCTATTTACCTGGATAGAAGACAATGGACAGAGGCAGGACTTGGGGCCGGTGATATCAGATGCCCAGCTGGAAAAGCACGGGGGCTCGGGACTGGAGAGAGAGAGCAGGCAGAGCCCACCTGGATGCAGGAGAGACTTAGATGTGCTGTGCTGGGGGAGGCCAGGCCTGAGGGCCCTGAGAGTTTCCTATGCTGTGTTCAGATGCTCAATAAATCCTCCTGTTTTACGCTGGCTGAGAGTCACTCCGGTCTAGAGAACAGGGTTGCATTATTCGCTCTGGGAGTGGAGGCCCCAGGGGTCCAGAGCGAGTGACAGTGAGATACAGGCATGCTAAGGCTCAGAGAGGTGTGGTTCCAGGAGGCAGAGGGTCTTAACCCCCAAGAGAGAGTGGACCCCCAAGAAGGGCTGTCACACTGAAGGGGGCCTGTATGGGCCAAGAGTGGGCACAACCTGTAAGTCCGTGATGCAGGGTTATTCCCCGTACATTGCAACCAAGAACCACATGAACAACATGAAGACTGTCCAGTCGCTGATAACACTCCTTTTCCAGCCCTCCCCAGAGAATTGGTTTTTCAGATTAATTTCTCCAGCTGTATTAATTAGCATGTTCCTAGCTGGATATACATTTCTAGCTCTCCTGCCTGGCTCCCTACTCAGTCCCTCTCCCCGCTCCCCCATTGCTTGGCATTATGTTTGTGATACCTCCCCACTTAGTGTTACCTACAAACTAAATCTGCCTATTCTTGCTCTTTTCCAAGTCCTCACTTTCCCCAAGGGCTGTCTTACGGCAATGTCTCTGACATTAGTCTGTGGTCCACTCTTGAGCAGACCTGCAACTCAGCCATTAGTAACCACGTTCTCTGCTACTTGCTTTGGACACTGAAGCCAAATAGCCAGTGTGACGGATGTGGAGATGCTGTGCAACAATCTAAGAACATGGAACTGGACTAATTGGCTGAATACTTAATGAGGGGAAGATACTGCATAGCTATGGGGGTGCATTAGAATTTCCCGCAGGAATGTATTTATCACACCAATGCACAGTGGCTGCAAAATGCTGCCATGCTGGTGTTGTACAGTTTTATTCCCATGGTGCATTAGTGTAAATGACTCCACATAGCAACAGTAAATTGCGACAGAGGGGTGTGTGTGTGTGTGTGTGTGTGTGTGTGTGTGTGTGTGTGAGCGAGAGAGAGAGAGGCAGTTGACCAAGATAGAAGATAGCTACTGCAAAATAAACTATCCTGAATAGCTCCCTGTATGGACACTCTAATCCAATCTAAAAGTCACTTTATTCCCTATAATACTCTGAGTAGTGACTTTTATTCTGGAAAAGTGTCCACACAGAGACCCATTCCAGAATAGCTATTCTGGTCAATTTCCCCATGGAGAAAAGTCTCAGATGGTAAACTCTTTGGGGCAGCCACTATGAGGATCTTTGCATTTCTGGGGAAAGCTCACAGATCTCTTCCTTTAATTCAAGAGCCAGAGACCTGTGTCTGTTTCACTGCAGGGCCAGGACCGCACTATTTGACCCCCAGGTGAGCATGGTTTCAAGTAGAGTGTCAATAACCTCACCATGGTTAAGGCAGCAGCCAGGGGTCCACTGATTTTCAGACCCCTTGCAACACCTCCCACGTTTACATTTTGGGGATTCACTCACTGGCAATTTGGAGGTGCTCTGAACGGTTTGAGTAAACTGAGTACTTCTTGAAATTAAAATATATTAACATGGTTCCTTCTGGACAGTTTGTGAAGTGTCTAGAATGTTGTGTGTCCCTTTGTCAGGCCCAATGAAATCACATTGCATCACGAAATTCAAAACAGAAGCTTTTCCTGGCTCCCCCCAGGCAGCCTGTCTGGTTTATAATCCACTTACTTTGATTCCATGGTGATTTGATTCCATGGTGATAAGGGCTTTAAAAATGCTAATTGAGAGATTAGATAGAGTTTTATATTGGTTCATGCAGGGCAGGGATAGTCAGACGTTTATGAAATTGCTATTATTTAACAAACAGACAAGATTCTCCACCACTGAAGCTAATGCAGAAAATAAAACACTGATGGAAAATATAATCTGCAATGACTTCTGTCTTTGGTAAATTCTTTCAACAGCCAGGCCAAATCCACAGCACGGTGCCACGCTTTAGAGAGCTGATGCTTTCCTCAGTGATGTCCAAGCTACTAAGGAATATGGATTCCATTTTCCAGCCATCATTAAGTCGACCAGCTTCTTTTCCTCTCTGAGGAGAATGGTCCTGTGCCTGGGGCGCTAGCCCAGGGCTTGGGAGACCAGACGGCTCCACTACTGACACAAAAGGTGGGTTTTTACAGTGAGGTAATGAAAGCGTGAATAGGTGTTATAAGCGCATTACAGACATGCGTAGCTGCTGTTATATACACTTACAAGTTTTCAGTAAAAGTTGTTGTAAGCCATGGTAGTAAGCAACCTGTTAGGCTCTAACAATCTAAAACAATTGATTAACTATTTTCAAAACATCTATTAATCACTTATTAACCCATTTATTTATAAAAGGAGCCTTAATATAAATATAAGAATATAAGAATGGCCATACTGGGTCAGACCAAAGGTCCATCTATCCTGTCTTTCAACAGTGGCCAATGCCAGGTGCCCCAGAGGAAATGAACAGAACAGATAATCATCAAGTGATCCATCTCCTGTCGCCCATTCCCAGCTCTGGCAAACAGAGGCTAGGACATCATCCCTGCCCATGCTGGTTAATAGCCATTGATGGACCTATCCAAAAACGTATCTGGTTCTTTTTTGAACCCTGTTATTGTCTTGGCCTTCCCAACATCCTCTGGCAAGAGTTCCACAGACTGTGCGTTGTATGAAAAAATACTTCCTTTTGTTTGTTTTAAATCTGCTGCCTATTAATTTCATTTGGTGACCACTAGCTCTTGTGTTATGAGAAGGATAGGGATATTCGGAGAAGGATAGGGATATTCTGCAGGGAGACTTGGATGACCTTGTAAATTGGAGTAAAAATAATAGGATGAGATTTAATAGTGAGAAGTGTAAGGTGATGCATTTAGGGATGACTAATAAGAATTTTAGTTATAAGTTAGGGACGCATAGGTTGGAAGTGACGGAGGAGGAGAAGGACCTCGGAGTCCTGGTTGATCGTAGGATGACTATGAGTCGGCAATGCGACGTGGCTGTGAAAAAAGCTAATGCAATTTTGGGATGCGTTAGGCGAGGTATTTCTAGTAGGGACAGGGAGGTGCTGCTTCCGTTATACAAGGCGCTGGTGAGACCTCATTTGGAGTACTGTGTGCAGTTCTGGTCTCCTATGTTTAAAAAGGATGAACTGAAACTGGAACGGGTACAGAGAAGGGCCACTAGGATGATCCGAGGAATGGAAAACCTTTCCTATGAAAGGAGACTCGAGGAGCTCGGTTTGTTTAGCCTAACCAAAAGAAGGCTGAGGGGGGATATGATTGCTCTCTTTAAATATATCAAAGGGATTAATACCAAGGAGGGAGAGGAATTATTTCAGCTGAGTAGTAATGTGGACACGAGAACGAATGGATATAAACTGGCCGTGGGGAAGTTTAGGCTTGAAATTAGAAGAAGGTTTCTAACCGTCAGAGGGGTGAAATTTTGGAACAGCCTTCCGAGGGAAACGGTGGGGGCGAAAGACCTTTCTGGCTTCAAGATTAGGCTTGATAAGTTTATGGAGGGAATGGTTTGAAGGGATTATGTGATTTTAGTCAATTAGTCATTAACGTGCCATCGCGGGTAAAATGAGGGTCCGGCTGTAGACTCTTGCCTGTATGCTCGGGGTACTGCTGATCGCCATATTTGGGGTCGGGAAGGAATTTTCCTCCAGGGTAGATTGGCAGAGGCCCTGGAGGTTTTTCGCCTTCCTCCGCAGCATAGGGAAGGAGTCGCAGGCTGGAAGATTCTGTTGTGGGTGGGTCAGCTTTTGTGGCCTGCATCATGCGGGAGGTCAGACTAGATGACCATATTGGTCCCTTCTGACCTTAAAGTCTATGAGTCTATGAGTCTATGAGTCTATGAGTAAATAACACTTCCTTCTTTACTTTCTCCACACCAGTCATGATTTTATAGACCTCTGTCATATCCCCCCTTAGTCTTCTCTTTTCCAAACTGAAAAGTCCCAGTTTTTTTAATCTCTGCTCATATGGCAGACATTCCATACCCTAATAATTTTTGTTGCCCTTTTCTGAACCTTTTCCAATTGCAATATATCTTTTTTGAGATGGGGTGACCACATCTGCATGCAGTATTCAAGATGTGGGCGTACCATGGATTTATATAGAGCCAATACGATATTTTCTGTCTTATTATCTATCCCTTTCTTAATGATTCCCAACATTGATTGCTTTTTTTGGCTGATGCTACACATTGAATGGATGTTTTCAGAGAACTATCCACAATGACTCCAAGATCTCTTTCTTGAGTGGCAACAGTTAATTTATATGTATAGTTGGGATTATGTTTTCCAAAGTGCATTACTTTGCATTTATCAACATTGAATTTCATCAGCCATTTTGTTGCCCAGTCACCCAGTTTTAAGTAGCTCTTCACAGTCTGCTTGTAACTTAACTATCTTGAGTAGCTTTGTATCATCTGCAAATTTTGCCACCTCACTGTTTACCCTTTTTTCCAGATCACTTATGAATATGTTGAATAGGACTGGGCCCAGAACAGACCCCTGGGAGACACCACTATTTAACTCTCCATTCGGAAAACTGACCATTTAGTCCTACCCTTTGTTTCCTATCTTTTAATCAGTTACCAATCCATAAGAGGACCTTCCCTCTTATCCCATGACAGCTTACTTTGCTTAAGAGCCTTTGATGGAAGGGACTCAAGGGTACTTGAAACCGGCTGCCAACTAGACATGGAGCCATTGATCACTACCCATTGAGCCCAACGAGCTAGCCAGCTTTCTATCCACCTTACAGTCCATTCATCCAGCCCATACTTCTTTAACTTGGCAGCAAGAATACTGTGGGAGACCGTATCAAAAGCTTTGCTAAAGTCAAGGAATAACACATCCACTGCTTTCCCCTCATCCACAGAGCCAGTTATCTCATCATAGAAGGCAATTAGGTTAGTCAGGCACGACTTCCCCTTGGTGAATCCATGCTGACTGTTCCTGATCACTTTCCTCTCCTCTAAGTGTTTCATAATTGATTCCTTGAGGACCTGCTCCATGATTTTTCCAGGGACTGAGGTGAGGCTGACTGGCCTGTAGTTCCCCGGATCCTCCTTCTTCCCTTTTTTAAAGATGGGCACTACATTAGCCTTTTTCCAGTCATCCGGGATCTCCCCCGATCGCCATGAGTTTTCAAAGATGATGGCCAATGGCTCCGCAATCACATCCGCCAACTCCTTTAAAACCCTCGGATGCAGGGCATCTGGCCCCATGGATTTGTGCTCATCCAGTTTTTCTAAATAGTCCCGAACCACTTCTTTCTCATAGACTCATAGACTCATAGACTTTAAGGTCAGAAGGGACCATTATGGTCATCTAGTCTGACCTCCCGCATGATGCAGGCCACAAAAGCTGACCCACCCACTTTCCCTTAACTCAGCTGTTGAAGTCTCCAGATCGTGATTTAAAGACTTCAAGTCGCAGAGAATCCTCCAGCTTGCGACCCCTGCCCCATGCTGCGGAGGAAGGCGAAAAACCTCCAGGGCCTCTGCCAATCTACCCTGGAGGAAAATTCCTTCCCGACCCCAAATATGGCGATCAGTAGAACCCCGAGCATACAGGCAAGATTCTCCAGCCGGACCCTCATTTTACCAGCGATGACATGTTATTGCCTAATTGACTAAAATCATGTTATCCCATCAAACCATTCCCTCCATAAACTTATCTAGCCTAATCTTGAAGCCAGAGAGGTCTTTTGCCCCCACCGTTTCCCTCGGAAGGCTGTTCCAAAATTTCACCCCTCTGACGGTTAGAAACCTTCGTCTGATTTCAAGCCTAAACTTCCCCACAGCCAGTTTATATCCATTTGTTCTCGTGTCTACATTGGTACTGAGCTGAAATAATTCCTCTCCCTCCCTGGTATTTATCCCTCTGATATATTTAAAGAGAGCAATCATATCTCTCCTCAGCCTTCTTTTGGTTAGGCTAAACAAACCGAGCTCCTCGAGTCTCCTTTCATAGGAAAGGTTTTCCATTCCTCGGATCATCCTAGTGGCCCTTCTCTGTACCCGTTCCAGTTTGAGTTCATCCTTTTTAAACACAGGAGACCAGAACTGCACACAGTACTCCAAATGAGGTCTCACCAGCGCCTTGTATAACGGAAGCAGCACCTCCTTGTCCCTACTAGAAATACCTCGCCTAATGCATCCCAAGATCGCATTAGCTTTTTTCACAGCCACGTCACATTGCCGACTCATAGTCATCCTGCGGTCAACCAGGACTCCGAGGTCCTTCTCCTCCTCCGTTACTTCCAACCGATGCGTCCCCAGCTTATAACTAAAATTCTTGTTAGTCATCCCTAAATGCATCACCTTACACTTCTCACTATTAAATTTCATCCTATTACTATTACTCCAATTTACAAGGTCATCCAAGTCTCCCTGCAGGATATCCCGATCCTTCTCCGAATTGGCAATACCTCCCAACTTTGTGTCATCCGCAAACTTTATCAGCCCACTCCTACATTCGGTTCCGAGGTCAGTAATAAATAGATTAAATAAAATCGGACCCAAAACCGAACCTTGAGGAACCCCACTGGTGACCTCCCTCCAACCTGACAGTTCACCTTTCAGTACTACCCACTGCAGTCTACCCTTTAACCAGTTCTTTATCCACCTCTGGATTTTCATATCGATCCCCATCCTTTCCAATTTAACCAATAATTCCTCATGCGGTACCGTATCAAACGCTTTACTAAAATCGAGGTATATTAGATCCACCGCATTTCCTTTATCTAGAAAGTCTGTTACTTTCTCAAAGAAGGAGATCAGGTTGGTTTGGCACGATCTCCCTTTCGTAAACCCATGTTGTAATTTGTCCCAATTGCCATTCACCTCAAGGTCCTTAACTACTTTCTCCTTCAAAATTTTTTCCAAGACCTTGCATACTACAGATGTTAAACTAACAGGCCTGTAGTTACCCGGGTCACTTTTTTTCCCTTTCTTGAAAATAGGAACCACATTAGCTATCCTCCAGTCCAACGGTACCACCCCCGAGTTTACAGATTCATTAAAAATTATCGCTAAGGGGCTTGCAATTTCTGGCGCCAGTTCCTTCAATATTCTCAGATGAAGATCATCCGGTCCGCCCGATTTAGTCCCGTTTAGCTGTTCAAGTTTGGCTTCCACCTATGATACGGTAATGTCAACCCCCCCTCCTTTATTCCCCTCTGTCCTGCTCCCTCTATTCCTAAGCCCTTCATTAGCCTTATTAAAGACCGATGCAAAATATTCATTTAGATATTGTGCCATGCCTAGATTATCCTTAATCTCCACTCCATCTACATTCTTCAGCGGTCCCACTTCCTCTTTCTTTGTTTTTTTCTATTTATATGGATATAAAACCTCTTACTATTGGTTTTAATTCCCCTCACAAGGTCCAACTCTACACAGCTTTCTCCACGGAGGGCTGGTCACCTCCTCCCCATACTGTGCTGCCCAGTCCAGCAGTCTGGGAGCTGACCTTGTTTGTGAAGACAGAGGCAAAAAAAGCATTGAGTACATTAGCTTTTTCCACATCCTCTGTCACTAGGTTGCCTCCCTCATTCAGTAAGGGGCCCACACTTTCCTTGACTTTCTTCTTGTTGCTAACATACCTGAAGAAACCCTTCTTGTTACTCTTAACATCTCTTGCTAGCTGCAACTCCAAGTGCGATTTGGCCTTCCTGATCAGGGCCGGCTCTAGGATTTTTGCTGCCCAAAGCAAAAACAATTTTGGCCGTCCCCCCCCGTTTTTTAATTACCCCACCCCCGGCCCTGCCTCAACTCCGCCCCTTCCCCAAATCCCCAGCCCTGCCTCCTCCCCCCAGGCTCTCAAGCCTAGGAGGGAAGGAGGGGGAGAAGCGGCTGTTTCGCGCGCCGCGGCCGCTCGGGATCTCCCCCTCCCTCCCAGGTTTGACAGCCTGGGAGGGAGGGGGAGACTCCGAGTGGCCGCGGCGCGGGTGCCGCTTCTCCCCCTCCCTCCCAAGCTCTCAAGCCTGGGAGGGAGGGGGAGCAGTGGCGCGCGAAACGGCCGCTTGGGATCTCCCCCTCCCTCCCAGGTTTGAGAGCCTGGGAGGGAGGGGGAGACCCCGAGCGGCCGCGGCGCGCGAAACAGCAGATTCGCCCGCCGCTGCTCCCCCTCCCTCCCAGGCTTGAGAGCCTGGGAGGGAGGGCGAGTAGCGGCGGGCGAATCAGCTGTTTCGCGCGCCATGGCGCGCGAGCGGCAGCAGCAGCAGAGGTGAGCTAGGGCGGCCGGGGCACATTTTTAGGGGCGGCATTCTGGCGCCGGCCATGCCGCCCCTAAAAATGTGCCACCCCAAGCACCAGCTTGTTTTGCTGCTGCCTAGAGCCGGCCCTGTTCCATCAGGATTTGGGGAAGGGGCGGAGTTGAGGCAGGGCCGGGGGTGGGGTAATTAAAAAACCGGGGGGGGGGGGGCGGCCAAAATTGTTTTTGCTTTGGGCGGCAAAAATCCTAGAGCCGGCCCTGATCAGGAAGGCCAAATCGCAGTTGGAGTTGCAGCTAGCAAGAGATGTTAAGAGTAACAAGAAGGGTTTCTTCAGGTATGTTCACTCTTGCATGCCTGAGCGATATTTTTATTCTCCTCCCTGGTCATTTGTCCAATCTTCCATTTCTTGTAAGCTTCTTTTTTGCATTTAAGGTCAGCAAGGATTTCACTGTTAAGCCAAGCTGGTCGCCTGCCATATTTACTATTCTTTCTACACGTCGGGATGGTTTGTTCCTGCAACCACAATAAGGATTCTTTAAAATACAGCCAGCTCTCCTGGACCCCTTTGCCCTTCATGTTATTCTCCCAGGGGATCCTGCCCATCTGTTCCCTGAGGGAGTCAAAGTCTGCTTTTCTGAAGTCCAGGGTCCGTATTCTGCTGCTCTCCTTTCTTCCTTGTGTCAGGATCCTGAATTCGACCATCTTCCCCAGGGTCCCTTCCAACCCTGATATTCTATGATTCTATGATTCTATGATGAGGGACCTTTTCAAAGGCTTTCTGAAAATCTAAGTACACTAAATCCACTAGATCCCCCTTCTCCACATGCTTCTTGACCGCCTCAAAAAATTCTAGTAGATTGGTGAGGCATGACTCTTCCCCAACAAATTATGTTCATCTATCTGTCTGACAATTTTGTCCTTTAATATAGATTCAACCAGTTTATCTGGTACTGAAGTCAGGTTTACTGGCCTGTAATTGCTGGGATTGCCTCTGGAACCCTTTTAAAAAATGGGCATCACATTAGCTATCCTCTAGTCATTTGGTACAAGTGTGACCAAAAGATGCAAAAAACAAAGAAGCCAAAAGACATCTGTCCTGGTAAGAGCAGCTGTCCCCTGTGTGGTGCCCTTTCACATGGGCATTGCAGCAGTGAGTGGTGCATCAGTGCATGCATACCTGGTTGAAGTTAAGGGCCCAGGCAGGGATACACACATCCTGGAGATGAGTGTTTGGCTGCACAAATTATAGAATCATAGAATATCAGGGTTGGAAGGGACCTCAGAAGGTCATCCAGTCCAACCCCCTGCTCAAAGCAGGATCAATTCCCAACTAAATCATCCCAGCCAGGGCTTTGTCAAGCCTGACCTTAAAAACCTCTAAGGAAGGAGATTCCACCACCTCCCTAGGTAACCTATTCCAGTGTTTCACCACCCTCCTAGTGAATAAGTTTTTCCTAATATCCAACCTACACCTCCCCCACTGCAACTTGAGATCATTACTCCTTGTTCTGGTACTAATGGGAGGGTTTTGGCCTTCTTGGCCATGGGATACTGTTCTAGGATGCTGGGAAGAGATGGGGTCCACCTGACCAAGAAGGGGAAGAGCATCTTCATGCATGACTCACCAGCCTAGTGAGGAGGGCTTTAAACGAGGTTCAAAGGGGGCAGGTGACAAAAGACCACAGTTAAGTAGAAAAAAAGACAACCTTAACTTAGGGCTAGGTGTTGGGGGGGCATGGAAATTACTGTAGGATCATAGGAGCAACAAGGGGGAAACCAGTGGGGTAATCTGCTCAACATCTCCAATGTCTGTACCCAAATGTAAGGAGAATAAACAGGAAGAACTGGGGGTATTAGTACATAAGCTAAATTGTAACTTAATTGGCATCACAGTGGGATAATTCTCATGACTGGAATATTGGGATAGAGGGGATAGCTGTTCAGGAAGGAGAAGTAGGATAAAGAGGGAGGAGGTGTTGCATTAGCCATCAAGAATATATACACTTGTTCTGAGGTACAGAAGGAGGAGAGAGGCAGACCAGTTGAAAGGCTCTGGGTAAAAATAAAAGAGGTAAAAAAGAGGGGTAATATCATGGTATAACATGAATATGAATATGAGCCAACAATGTGAAGCAGTTGCAAAAAAATATAATTCTGGGGTGTATTAACAGGAGTGCCCTATGTAAGACATGGGAGGTAACTGTCCCATTCTACTTGGCACTGGACAGGTTTCAGCTGGAGTACTGTGTCCAATTCTGGGGACTACTCTTTAGGAAAGATGTGGGCAAACTGGAGAGAGTCCAGAGGAGAGTAACAAAAATGAAAAAAAAGGCTTAGAAAACCTGACCTATGAGGAAAGGTTAAAAAATTGGGCAGTCCATATATATTAGGTACTGTTATAAAGAGGACTAGAATCAACTGTTCTCCATGTCACAGAATCATAGAATCATAGAATATCAGGGTTGGAAGGGACCTCAGGAGGTTATCTAGTCCAACCCCCTGCTCAAAGCAGGACCAATTCCCAACTAAATTATCCCAGCCAGGGCTTTGTCAAGCCTGACCTTAAAAACCTCTAAGGAAGGAGATTCCACCACCTCCCTAGGTAACCCATTCCAGTGCTTCACCACCCTCCTAGTGAAAAAGTTTTTCCTAATATCCAACCTAAACCTCCCCCACTGGAACTTGAGACCATTACCCCTTGTTCTGTCATCTGGTACCACTGAGAACAGTCTAGATCCATCTTCTTTGGAACCCCCTTTCAGGTAGTTGAAAGCAGCTATCAAATCCCCCCTCATTCTTCTCTTCTGCAGACTAAACAATCCCAGTTCCCTCAGCCTCGCCTCATAAGTCATGTGCTCCAGACCCCTAATCATTTTTGTTGCCCTCCGCTGGACTCCCTCCAATTTTTCCACATCCTTCTTGTAGTGTGGGGCCCAAAACTGGACACAGTACTCCAGATGAGGCCTCACCAATGTCGAATAGAGGGGAATGATCATGTTCCTCGATCTGCTGGCAATGCCCCTGCTTATACAGTCCAAAATGCTGTTAGCCTTCTTGGCAACAAGGGCACACTGTTGACTCATATCCAGCTTCTCATCCACTGTAACCCCTAGGTCCTTTTCTGCAGAACTGCTGCCTAGCCATTCGGTCCCTAGTCTGTAACAGTGAATGGGATTCTTCCGTCCTAAGTGCAGGACTCTGCACTTGTCCTTGTTGAACCTTGTCAGGTTTCTTTTGGCCCAATCCTCTAATTTGTCTAGGTCCCTCTGTATCCTATCCCTACCCTCCAGCGTATCTACCACTCCTCCCAGTTTAGTGTTGTGACGTTGTGCAGTCTATATGGTTTTATAAAAATATAAGTGAGTATAATGTAACTGGGATATGCTTCATGCAAAAGGTCTCTTGTAAGGTATCATTACAAAGCTTATAATCTACTGAGTGTGATCATCCGATTTGTATAAATGTACCACTCTTGTATCTAAAACTAGAAATATAAAACATAACTCTGAGGGCCTATTGTAATTATGTAAAGTGTGGGCCATTAATGATGGTTTGGAATCTTGATGACTCCCATTAACAAGGACCATTGTCTGCAGATGACTGTGTTTACCTGTGAGTCTTCCTGTATATGTGTGCTGGCAAGTGAGTAATGAAGTCTTGCAGTGACATGTGATCATGTCACCTGAACTGGAATCCATCTTTAACCTGGTGCTTTTCCAGTGAGGGGGGGTGGAAACCCAGAGAGACAAAGGGTTCCCGCCTTATGCAAAAGATATATAAAGGGGTGGAAGAGAACAGAGAGAGAGAGGAGCCATCATGGAGAATCCCCTAGATAACACCTAAGCTGGAACAAAAGCTGTACCAGGGGAAAGAATTGTGCCCAGGCCTGGAAGGTGTCCAGTCTGAGAAAAGCTTACTGAAGCATCTCTGAGGGTGAGATTATCTGTATTTAGTTTGATTAGGCATAGATTTGCGCATTTTATTTTATTTTGCTTGTAACTTACTTTGTTCTGTCTGTTACTACTTTGAACCACTTAAATCCTACTGTCTGTATTTAATAAAATCACTTTTTATTTAGTAATTTACTCAGAGTATGTATTAATACCTGGGGGAGCAAACAGCTGTGCATATCTCTCTATCAGTGTTATAGAGGGCGAACAATTTATGAGTTTGCCTTGCATAAGCTTTATGCAGGGTAAAACGGATTTATCTGGGTTTAGACCCCATTGGGAGTTGGGCATCTGAGTGCTAAAGACAAGCACACTCCTGTGAGCTGGTTTTCGGGTAAACTTGCAGCTTTGGGACAAGTGATTCAGACCCTGAGTCTTTGTTAGAGCAGACTGGAGTGTCTGGCTCAGCAAGACAGGGTGCTGGAATCCTGAGCTGGCAGGGAAAACAGAAGCAGGGGTAGTCTTTGCACATTAGGTGGCAGCTCCCAAGGGGGTTTCTGTGATCCAACCCGTCACAAGTGTAATCTGCAAACTTGCTGAGAGTGCAGTCCACGCCATCCTCCAGATCATTAATGAAGATATTGAACAAAACCGGCCCCAGGACCGACCCTTGGGGCACTCCACTTTATACCAGCTGCCAACTAGGCATGGAGCCATTGATCACTACCTGTTGAGCCCGACGATCTAGCCAGCTTTCTATCCACCTTATAGTCCATTCATTCAGCCCATACTTCTTTAACTTGCTGGCAAGAATACTGTGGGAGACAGTATCAAAAGCTTTGCTAAAATCAAGAGTCCCCTACTGACGGTAGGACAAGAAGCAATGGGCTTAATCTGCAGCAAGGGAGATTTAGGTTCAATACTAGGGAAAACTTTCTAACTTTCAGGGGAGTTAAGCTCTGGAACAGGCTTCCAAGGGAGGCCGTGGAAACCCCGTCACTGGAGGTTTTTAACAACAGGTTGGACAAAGCTGTTTGGGTTGGTCTAGGTTTCCTCAGTCCTGTCTCAGCGCAGGGGGCTGGATTTGATGACCTCTTGAGGTCCCTGCCAACCCGATATTGCTATTATTCTCAGCAGAGGGGTTATTTGGACAGGCTTGGAAGTGGTGCAATAACAATGGTTTTGGCAGCTCCTATGCAAGGCTTGGAGTATTTACATGTGTGGAAACAAGGTGTTTTGCAAGTACTGTAGGCACTAAATGTTCCAACTGCCAAAGTAAAGATGCCCATTTTCTTTGGTGTAGACCAGCCCTTAGGCCTGGGACATGCCTCAAAATTTTGCCAAAATAGCAAATCCTGTTAAGGGCTTGCCTACACCGTGTCGACACAGCCTTGTCACTAAAAGTCAGCGTATGTAAACGCTCTTTGTCAGCACTTTTGCTGACAAAATACTTCTTGCCCCACAAGTGGCGTTAGCTTTGTTGGCAGGAGACTGTCACTTGCATCGGCAAAACTTTTGTCTTTTGTGGGGGGGCTTTTTTAAGTACCCATGAAAGACAAAAGTTTTGTCAACAACTTCGCAGTTTAGACATACCCTAAGAGTGTGCAAAATCTCTCCCCCATACACAATGGCAGGCATAGCTGTGCCAGTCGAAGCCCTAATATAGACACGGTTATACTGGTAGCAAGGTGTTTTTGGTGATATAACTTGTTTTGTTCAGGGAACTGGTATAATCTATAGTGCCAAAAGTACTCTTTTGCCTATATACACTCCACTATGAACCTGCACTAGGGAGAATCATAGAATATCAGGGTTGGAAGGGAGGTTTGCTGGCATAGCTATACTGGTACAGATCTCCAAGCAAACCCTCACTAACATAGGCGCCAACTTTCCCTGGGGCCGGTGGGTGCTCGGGCCCCCCCCCACTCCTGGCCCTGCCCCGACTCCACCCTTTCCCCACCCCTGCTCCACCCCCATTCCAACCCCTTCCCCAAAGTCCCCGCCCCAACTCCACTCCCTCCCTGCCCCTATTGGACCCCTTCCCCAAATCCCCGCCTCTTCCCCGAGTGTTCCGCATTCCCCCTCTTCCCCCTCCCTCCCAGCGCTTGCCGCGTGAAACAGCTGTTTCGCGGCGCAAGCTCTGGGAGCTAGGGGGAAAAAGCAAGCACGTGGCGCACTCAGGGGAGGAGGCGGAGCGGAGGCGGAGGTGAGCTGGGGGGGAGGCAGAGCAGGGAGCTGCTGGTGGGTGCAGAGCACCCACCAATTTTTTCCCATGGGTGATCCAGCCCCGGAGCACCCACGGAGTCGGTGCCTATGCTCACTAGTGTAGACAAGGACTTATCCCCATGTATTCCCTTACCCACACATTCTTTCATGTGTACTCACTTGCACTCATGTGTGTGCTCATATACACAGTGAGTTTCCAGAAGCATCCTTCCCAGGCCACGCACTGAAAGTCCGAGCACTGGGGAAGAAATGCCTTAGTGAAGTCTCCCTGAAGCGGTAATGAGTAATGCATTGTCACTCAGAGGTCATATGAAATGACATTTGTTATTGTTTCAATTGGGTTCCAGCATTTGCCACCCGCTGCTTTTACTTACACATAGCTATTTTATTTATATTGCTAAAAGCGGAGGGACAACCAGAAGTAAAATTAGCTGCATACAGACTCTTTCCTAGAGCCCTTCCCATTAAAGCCAAAGTCAGAGTCCACAAACAACTCTATTTTGGATAAAGTGATGCAATCTACCATCTCCCAATGGTCCATTCACAGACACTGCCCTCACCCTTCTCAAAAAATGGACTGATCAATGGAGAATGTTTGCACATTCTGGAATATGAGGGTAGTGATACCAAAGACCTAGGACAAAGGAGGAATTATACGAACAGCCACCACCAAGGCATCTTGAAAATGCAGAGTTTGGCTAATGGTTGTGTTTGGTGGACAGGTCTAGACCAGGATAGAGACCTCTGGAGAGTCTACCAAAACATGCCAGAAACTGCTCCATGTCACCTATAGAAATGAGTCACTAAATCCTTCCAAAGACTGTTCTGAAAAAGCAAATGTACTTTGTCATGGCTGAGGTTTATTGTCGGAGTGAACATGAACATGGCTGCTGCTCAGGTTAGTGAGGCAGTGCAGGATATCTTGCCTCTAGGGCTGTCAAGCAATTAAAAAAATTAATTGCAATTAATCGCACAATTAAAAAAAATAATCATGATTAATTGCACTGTTAAACAACAATAGAATGCCATTTATTTAAATATTTTTGGGTGTTTTCTACATTTTCAAATATATTGATTTCAATTACAACACAGAATACAAAGTGTACAGTGCTCACTTTATATTTATTTTTATTACAAATATTTGCACTGTAAAAAACAAAAGAAATACTTTTTTTCAATTCACCTAATACTGTACCTAATACTGTAGTGCAATCTCTTTATCATGAAAGTTGAACTTACAAACATAGAATTATGTACAAAAAATGCATTCAAAAACAAAATAATGTAAAACAAAATAATGTAAAGCCTACAAGTCCACTCAGTCCTACTTCTTGTTCAGCCAATCACTCAGACAAATAAGGTTATTTATATTTGCAGGAGATAATGCTGCCCTCTTCTTGTTTACAATGTCACCTGAAAGTGAGAGCAGGCATTTGCATGGCACTGTTGTAGCCGTCATCGCAAGATATTTACGTGCCTGATGCACTAAAGTTTCATATGTCCCTTCACGCTTCAACCACCATTCTAGAGGACATGCATCCATGCTGATGACGGGTTCTGCTTGATAAAGATCCGAAGCAGTGCAGACTGATGCACATTCATTTTCATCATCTGAGTCAGATACCACCTGCAGAAGGTTGATTTTCTTTTTTTGGTGGTTTGGGTTCTGTAGTTTCCACATCAGAGTGTTGATCTTTAAGACTTTTGAAAGCATGCTCCACACCTTGTCCCTCTCAGATTTTGGAAGGCACTTCAGATTCTTAAACCTTGGTTCGAGTGCTGTAGCTATCTTTAGAAATCTCATATTGGTACCTTCTTTGCATTTTGTCAGATCTGCAATGAAAGTGTTCTTAAAATGAGCATGTGCTGGGTCATCATCTGAGACTGCTATAACATGAAATATATGGCAGAATGCGAGAAAAACAGAGCAGGAGACAGACAATTCTCCATCAAGGAGTTCAGTCATAAGTAATTAACACATTATTTTTTAATAAGCATCATCAGCATGGATGCTGTCCTCTGGAATGGTGTCTGAAGCATGAAGAGGCATACGAATGTTTAGCATATCTGGCATGTAAATACCTTGTAATGCCGGCTCCTAAATTGCCATGTGAATGCCTGTTCTCATTTTCAGGTGACATTGTAAATAAGAAGCGAGCAGCATTATCTCCTGTAAATGTAAACAAACTTGTTTCTCTTAGTGATTGGCTGAAGAAGAAGTAGGACTGAGTGGACTTGTAGGCTCTAAAGTTTTACATTGTTTTGTTTTTGAGTTCAGTTATGTAACAAAAAAAATACATTTATAAGTTGCACTTTCATAGAATATCAGGGTTGGAAGGGACCTCAGGAGGTCATCTAGTCCAACCCCCTGCTCAAAGCAGGACCAATCCCCAGACAGATTTTTGCCCCAAAGGGCCCTCTCAAAGATTGAATTCTCAACCTGGGGTTTAGTAGGCTAATGCTCAAACCACTGAGCTATCCCTCCCCCCTAAAAAGATAAAGATAGTGCACTACAGTACTTGTATGAGATGAATTGAAAAATACTGTTTATTTCATTTAACATTTTCACAGTGTAAATATTTGTAATACAAATAATACATTTTTTAATCGTAATTATTATTTTTTAATTAATCGCATGAGTTAACTGTGATTAATCGACAACCCTAGTTGCCACACATGGTTTGCCTGAAAAGAATAATTTCAGATGATGGTTCTCATGTTGTAGCCATGAAATTTCAAATATTCCTTGGGAGTCTTTCAGTGAAGCACTCTAGATTAGCTGCATGTTGCCCACTGCGCCATGGTGCACATAGCAGGGAGCATTAGAGAAAAATGAAGAGAGCTTTAAGCCTGAAACATTGGGCTGCAAATTTTCTGTAATCATTTAGGTCTGCACCACTACTTGGCACATGGCAACATTTCAGCAAGGGAAAATGATCCTGAAATTGAACCTGATGGCCATGTCATTCCTGGGCAGGCAAGAGACTGCTTTTTACTGGCCTGAAAATCAAGTAGGTGAAAATATCACTACAAAAGGTGAATCTTCAAGAGGAAGAGCAAATGCCAAACATCCTTGCTGGCAGAGACCTTTGGCCATGATGTGAATACAGATGCTCACCAGACTTGAGTTGTAAAAGACATGTAAGGGGAAGAAGTGAGCTGCATGTAAATTGTGAGGCCTTTGGGCCAGTCCTCAGCTGGCATAGGTCAACACAGTTCCATTGACTTTGAGGAGGTGATTCTGATTTACATCTGCTGAGAATCCAGCTCAGTACTAACTTTATCTCGCTGGCCACACCGGGTGGAACACTAGCCTCAGGCAAGACTGCGATACTGAGGGAATCGTCACAAACACTCCTCAGTTATTCCTGGGGCATTTGACCAGAGCTGGGGAAATGGGACAATTCTTACTTTTCCCTGTTTGATGAAGTGCACAGTAAAATACCAGCCACGCCACTGCACAGCGGGGTACTGCACCAGCCTTCCCTGCTCACTGGTGGAAGCAGAGTTTGTGTGCTCGGAGTTAGCAGGAGCTATTGTGCACGAGGTGATGAGAGGGCTGTCAGCGCAAATAGTAGTTTGTGCCTGGTATCTAGCAAATCCAGCTGCAATGGGGTGGCCTGTCCCCTTAAGGGTACAAGGGCTTAGGCGTCATCCTACCCCATTCTGTGGCATGGCCCATTTAAGGTTAGGTACCCAAGAGCCTAGGAAAATGATGAAGGCAGATATGGGGAGAGAGGAAGTGGCCCAGGGGAACAGTCTGTGGGTTTGGGGGAAACCTGTGCCACTCTGCCCATCATGTTTCTGTGCCAGAGATGGCTCAACTTCCCCCTGAGTAAGGTGCAGCCCAGATCTTTAGCTCCTCTAAGGTTTGTGCCTGTGCCTGATATGGCTGAAGTTCCTTTACATAAGGTGTGTTGCACGTGGTGCCACCAAGTGGATGAGCAGCACAATACAATTTAGCATTCATCACAACTCCTACAAAGGCCGGGGACCAGGCACCCTGAAGAGAGGGCAGGCAAGGCTGCCATGTCTCCGGCCAGAACCAGCGCTGGGACAGAGAGGGCTGAATCTATTGTGCCTCTTTCCTCAGAGCAGGAGACACTGGCATGGAAGGGGGATGCCTGCAGGGCTCTCCCAGCCCAGGGAGAAAATGGACTAAGGTGAGAAGAGGCAGCTGGGGAGGGGCTGGCCTGAGGTAACAAGCACAACCCAACAATGGGCACCATCTGTCTGTGCAAAGGAGGGAGCAGCTTGAGAGGCAACCCCCAGCCCCAAGCTCTGGGGCAGGGTGGCCAGTACTGAAATGCCCCAGCCCCAAGGAGGAGGGCTGGAAGAGCCCTTCTCTGGGGGAAGCTGAATAAGTTAAATAACTCAGACCCCCAGAGATGAGGAGTGTTGTTTAAAGACTCTGGAGGTGATTTACTTGTGAACCACAGCTGAGGGTGCCTGGAGAGCCTGGCTGTGCCCCATGGGGGTGGTGCACTGGAATGGCACCCTGCCCACCATCTGAGCTCATCAGGAGCTGCCCAGGGGACATCTCTCTGAGCTTGCCAGAGGATGCTCTGTTTCTATTCTTCTCTCCCTAGACCATGTAGTGTTGCAGTGAATATCTGCCTCCTTCCACCCAGTGGTGGTCAGGGATGAGCCCTGCTTGTGATTGGGTTGGGGCACAGCAGGCCTGCTGGGTATTTGTCCCACAGGCTGGAAGAGGCTGTGTGAATGTTGGATGTTGCTATTTATCTGGGACCATCCTGGTGCTGTGCATGGGGTAGCACCTTATCTTGCACCTCATCCCAGGGCTTCAGGGCTGAATGACCTACTGACACTGGCCTTAGAGTGGCAGAATCCAGCCCTTGATCATGACAGGCTACATTCTGCCTAGCCAGTTTGCAGGTGCCCCAGCCCCCAACACAGGCAAAGCAGAATGGAGCACAGGGACAGCTCCCTAATGCCTCCCAGGGACACAGTCAGCCCTGGGTCTGCCCCAGCTGTAGCACCGCATGGCTCGCAGAACATCTCTGCTGCTGCTCCTGGGAAAGGGGCTCTGCACAGCCCAGCACAGGGCTCTGCCTGGAGGCATGGCTACACTTGCAGATGTAGAGCGCTGTGAGTTAAATCCGCCTTCGGAGAGCGCAGTAGGGAAAGCGCTGCAGTCTGTCCACACTGACAGCTGCAAGTGCACTGGCGTGGCCACATTTGCGGCACTTGCAGTGGCATTGGGAGTGGTGCATTATGGGCAGCTATCCCACAGAGCACCTCTTCCCATTCTGGTGCTGTGGCTTGTGGGAAGGGGGCGTGGAATGCAGGGCATTCTGGGTCCTGTCCCAATGCCCCATGATGCATCGGTTCACATCCCAGCATTCCCTTTGCTTCTGTCCACATTTGGCACCATCTTTCAACGTTTTTTGTACTATGTGCTCTGTCTTCCCTTTCGGTCTGTGGGAATGGAGCCCGAACTGCTAAGGAGTATGCTGACAAGTCTCACCAGCACATCACGTTTGGCAGTCGAGTTATTCCTTATGATCCAAAGTGACAGTGAGAGCTCCGACGATGATATCGACTCGAGTAAAACATATGACACGAGTTTGCTTGTGGCATTCACGGACATGCTCACCACCGTGGAGCTTTTGGGCTTGGAAAACAAGGACTGAGTGGTGGGATCACATCGTCATGCAAGTCTGGGATGACGAGCAGTGGCTGCAGAACTTTCGAATGAGAAAAGCCACTTCCATGGGACTGTGTGAGGAGCTCGCCCCCACCCTGCGGTGCAAGGACACGAGATTGAGAGCTGCCCTGACGGTGGAGAAGTGGGTGGCTATTGCAATCTGGAAGCTGGCAACTCCAGACAGCTACCGATCGGTTGCTAACCAGTTTGGAGTGGGAAAGTTGACTATTGGAATCGTGTTGATGAAAGTTTGCAGGGCCATTAATCGCATCCTGCTCAGAGGAACCGTGACTCTGTGTAACGTGCATGACATTGTGGCTGGCTTTGCACAAATGGGTTTCCCTAACTGCGGAGGGGCGATAGATGGCATGCATATTCCAATTCTGGCACTAGCCCACCTAGCCTCCGAGTACGTTACTCGGAAGGGGTATTTCTCGATGGTTCTCCAGGCGCTAGTGGATCACCAGGGGCGTTTCATTGACATTAACACAGGCTGGCCCAGAAAGGTGCATGACGCATGCATCTTTTGGAACACTGGCCTGTTCAGGAAGCTGCAAGCCAGGACTTTTTTCCCAGACCAGAAGGTCACCGTAGGGGAAGTCAAAATGCCCATGGTGATCCTTGGAGACCCTGCTTACCCTTTAATGCTGTGGATTATGAAACCCTACACAGGGAGCCTTGACAAGGAGCGGTTCAACAACAGGCTGAGCCGATGCAGAATGACTGTGGAGTGTGCTTTTGGCTGTTTAAAGGGCCGCTGGTGCTCTCTGTATGGGAAGCTGGACCTGGCCAATGACAGCATCCCCGCGGTTATATCCGTGTGCTGTATCCTCCATAACATTTGTGAAGGGAAGGGTGAAAGATTCACTCAGGCATGGAACTCGGAGGTTCAATACCTGGAGGCTGAATTTGAACAGCCAGAGAGCAGGGCTATTAGAGGGGCCCAGCGCGGGGCTGCAATGATTAGGGATGCCTTGAGGGAGTAATTTGAGGCTTAAAGCCACCAGTAATGTCTGGTGCCCTGCACGGGAGTGAAGTGCAGTGGTTCCAAAGTTAGTAGGAATCTGAGTTTGCTACACTGACTTGCAGTGCCTGTTTCTTTCCTGGGCTAAGGTATCTTTTACTTTATGCAATGATAAAGAATGTTTTCAAAGCCAAAAAATCCATTTATTGAAAAGAAAATTCATTTATTGAAAAGAGACACAACTGCTTGGGAAACAGAAAGGGCAAGGGGGTGGGGAACGGTACAATCACAGATTTGTGTATGTCCTGTTATCATACTCAGCCTTCCTGTCTGGAGTGCTGTGCAATGAGTGCTGCACTTCAGGATGGCTATACTGCATGGTGATGGGGATTGAGTGCAGTGGTTAAGGGTCATAGTTTTCAGGGCTGGGTGGTGAAGCTACAGGTGTTGGTGGCAGCTGGTGGCGGTAAGAACCCGGATGTTGGGGAAAGTGGGTTGGAGGTGACATGGGGGCACAAGGGAAAGAGTTTTGGGACAAGGGCTGCGGGGGGGGGGGAGGCAGGGGCGGTAGTGCTCTGCCTGCATCGCTACGAGCGCCTGTATCGAGTCTGGTTGGCACTCCATGATGCTTAGCAGCCGCTCCGTGCTTTGGTGCCGGCAATCTGCATTTTGCTGGTGGACCCTCCTTTCACTCTCCTGCCACTCCTGCACTTTTTGATTTTCATTGCTTGAATGCTGCATTACTTCATGCAACGTGTCTTCCTTGCTTCTATGTGGCCTCTTTCTGATTCTTTGAAGTCTTTCAGCCGGTGATAACACAGATGGCTGAGATCTCAAGGTTGCACCTGTAAAGGCAAAATGCAACACTTAACAGAGGCAGCATTGTTCACACCAGACAGAGCAATGATTCCCCTGTACTTAAGGGCAAACATAATCTACCCAATAGCATAATTTGCCCATCCCAAAGTGAGCGCACATAACCCATGGGCAGAGCCGGTGCAAGGAAGTTTCGCACCCTAGGCGAAACTTCCACCTTGCGCCACCCCCCCCACCCAGCTAATCCCAACCCCTGCGGCAACTAACCACGCCTACCTGCCCCCCCACCAGAGGAGCCCCCCCCCCCGTGGCAGCCAACCCCGCCCGCCACCCAGGGAGCCCGCCACCCCCCCCAAGGAACCTCCCCCCGCAGCAGCTACCCCCCCTCTGCAGCTAACCCCTCCCAGGGAGCCCCCCTCCATCGCAGCTAACCCCGCCTGCCACCCCCCTCTGCGGCAGCTAACCCCGCCGGGGGAGCCCCCCCGCGGAAGCTGAGCCCCCCCAGCTCACCTCCACTCTGCCTCCTCTGCTGAGCACGCTGGCGCCGCTCTAATTCTCCTCCCCTCCCAGGCTTGTGGCACTGATTGGAGGAGAATTAGAGCGGGGGCTGTGTGCTCAGCAGAGGAGGCAGAGTGGAGGTGATCTGGGGCGGGGAGCGGTTCCCCTGTGCGCCCCTCCACCATTACTGCGGGAGACCCTCCCCGCGCCCCCTCCCTGCCCCAGCTCACCTCCACTCCACCTCCTCGCCTGAGCGGGCTTTTAGGCACCCTCAACCACTAGGCGCCCTAGGCGGCCGCCTAGTTTGCCTACTGATTGCACTGGCCCTGCCCATGGGAGCCCCAAAATGGTGAGTAAGCACAGGGTCAAGCGTGACTGGTTGTTTCATGGCTGTAATGTCCTCCGGGTTTCTGTGCCTTGGGTAGAGCCAACAGTGGCAGGGGACCCCTATACTGAACACTGTCCCCACATTTTCCACAGGAGTTTGTCCTAGAAGATATTTCGCTGCTGAGGGTGACCTGGGAAACAAGAGAGGGTCTTCTACTGCAATGCGGCTTCTGCCCTGGCCCATATGCAGCTTGCCTGTGTGCAGCAATGGTCCCCCCGCCCCTCAGTTAGCGTGACTGGGACAAGGACCACAGTGGCTCTCCCGAGAAACCTGCGCGAGTGCATTGCCCAAGTTCTGGATGAGACCTTTGAAGAGATCACTGAGGCCGATTACCGCGATGTGAGAGAGCACATCAATGCCCAATTCCGCACCTAGGCATGCATGCAGCCCTAACCCTCCTTGCCCCAAGAGCCCGCAGTGAATAACTTCCTTCCCAAAATAAAAGCCACTTACCGGGAACCTCCTCTGGTGTCTGTCCTTCCCCAAGCACCGGCTGCCACAACTGGCTACCTTCCTCCTGGCTTGAGAACAGCTCCTGGCTGCATGCATCTAGGGATTCCAGGGTGTCTTCCTCCGCCTCAGCACCCTCGCTCCTGCTTTGCTCCTACTCCTCCTCCTGCCTTGTTGCACTGGGCTCTGAAGTGTCCATGGTGGTCCCCAGAGTGGAGGTGGGGTTGCCCCCCAGTATTGTGTCCAGCTCTTTGTAGAAACGGCAGGTCACGGGGGCAGAACTGGAGTGGCGGTTTGCCTCGCAGGCTTCGCAGTAGGCATTCCGCAGCTCCTTCACTTTAACCCTGCACTGCAGTGCATCCCGGTCATGGCCCCTTTCCATCATGTCCCTTGATATCTGCCCGAAGGTATCGTAATTCCTACAGAGGAGCTGGGACTGGACAGCTTCCTCCCACCAAACACTGATGAGGTCCAGAAACTCTCCATTGCTCCATACTGGGGCTTGTCTGGCGCGTGGAGGCATGGTCTCCTGGAGAGATTCGCTGAGAGCACTCCACGCCTGGCTGAGCAAACAGGAAGGGATTTTTCAAAATTCCCAGAGAATTTAAAGGGTGGGTCTGACGGTTGGTCACCTGAGGGCAGGGCAGTAGAGTTCAAAGTGATGACCAGAGTGGCTAGCACAGGCATTGTGGGACACTTCTGGAGGCCGATCAGAGAGCGCTATAGGACCAGGGCATCCACACTGGCGCTGC
The DNA here is from genome assembly GCF_028017835.1 of Emys orbicularis. Lineage (NCBI taxonomy): Eukaryota > Metazoa > Chordata > Testudines > Emydidae > Emys > Emys orbicularis. The sequence goes on from NC_088690.1 coordinate 73,161,248, forward strand.
AGCAAACGTTATTCCACTCGCCAAGGTGGAGTACCAGCAGTGCTGTAGCCACGGAGTCAGAGCACTCTACATGCCTTGCCAGTGTGGACTGGAAGTGAGCTAGTGCGCCTGGGGCTCCTTTATTGCGCTGTAACTCGCAAGTGTAGCCAAGGCCTAAGAGACACAATCCAGCACCAGGAAAAATAAGAACACAGACAAAAAATGGGCTTCATTACAATCATTTCATGTAGTCAGACTGTGAAGTGCTTCTGGGAGGCTGTCCATGAACACTGGGTCCCCACTAGAGTGCAGGGGTACGCTGAGAAACTGTTTTAACTCAAAAAATAATGTATTAGAACAGGGATTTGATCTGCTATGCAAGTGAAAAGCCTGATGTTGTGTCTTTATGTTCATTTGCTGGGTAATTTATCTGTGTTTGCGTTCACTAGCTAGTTGATCTCTGAATCTGCACTTGTTCTATTAAATTAACTTTTTGTTTATTTCCATCCCAAGCCCACCTGTGGTGTGCAAATGGTGTGAAGTGTGTGCACTGCACTAAATTGGTGTCTGGAGGGCTGGTTTCACCCCTTGCGGGGTGACAATCTGGAGGGGAATGGTCGAAGGTCTGGTAATTAAAAACTCAAGGTGGACGGATTTGGGGAGACCCAGGACTGGGAGGGCCACTGGGGGTCACCCTGCAAGGAGTAATTAGGCTGGTGAGAGCCAGAGCTTGTGCTTGTGGGCTGACTACTGATGTCAGGGAATTGAACGACAGCTGCACAGAGTTACAAGGCAGGTGGTCACATACCCTTTACTGGTCTAGGGGGTCCCCAGAATGTCACAGATGCCTGTGCCCTGAGGGTGTGCCCAGGGGCCCTAATAAAGGGACAATGCTTGGGTCCCATGCAGGTTCTGGGAGGCTTGAAGCCCCTGGGAGCCCAGGTTTGGGTCCCTTCACAGCAGCCAGCGGGGGAGGCTGCCCAGACCTGTGACACCATGTGAGTAGGGCTAGCTTGGTTGCAGGGCCGGCTCTGGCTTTTTTGCTGCCCCAAGCAAAAAAGAAAAAAAAACCCTGCAGCGCGGCCGGAGCGGCAAAGCAGGAAAAAAACAACAACCTGTGGGGCGGCCGGAGCCAGGGTGCAGGGGGACTCCCTGCGCTGCAGACGTGCCCCGGCTAGCGGGGGGGGAGGGAGCGGGGGGAGAGAGAGAAGGGGGGCGGCCAGGGCTTCAGCGGGGTGCCGCGGCCCCGACCGCCGCGCTGCCTGCCGGGAGGGCTCCGCGCCGCTCCAGTCGGCAGGGAGGGAAGGACGCGGGCTGCCCTGCCGGGCTTGCTACAGACCTGGCACCGGCTGGGGCAGACGGAGTGCACAGCCCGCTCCCAGCAGGGCGCTCCCCTCCTCCGTGCCACTGCCACCTACAGGGCAGCCGGATCGGCGAACCAAAAAAAAAAAAAAGCGGCCGTGCCGCCCTAGGATTGGGCGGAATGCCGCCCCGTAGAATCTGCTGCCCCAAGCACGAGCTTGCTCGGCTGGTGCCTGGAGCCGGCCCTGCTTGGTTGGAGTTTTGTGAGGAGACTGGGGTAACCTCTACTCCTGTGCAAGGTAGGGAACTGAGCACAGGCTAGGAGGGGGAAGGGGATCCTGATCTGGCAATGGGATCAAACAGCTGGCAGGCAAATGAGGAGGCTCAGAAACCAGGATAAAGGGAGACAGAATGGGGGTGAGGGGCAGGGGGCAGCAGCATCATATGGGCTCAGCGAAGAAAGCGAGGTTGGGGGAAGGGCAGCTCTTCTGGACAGGCAAGGACCAGGCCAGGCCATCCCGGGCTTTTTATTGGCCCTGCAGTGCACTGGCATCCCTGAAACACCACGATTCCTGACAGAGTAATGGCCCTAGGCAGTGTGAACTGGGTGGGCACCTGCTGCCAGCCACAGATCCACTGAGACCAGTGCCAGACTCTTCTGCCATATGCCAATCTTCTTTGGCATAACAGTACCCCGAGCAGGAGAAAGGTGCTGAAAGGAAAGTTCCTGCTTTCCCCAGAGTCTGCCCCAAAAGCCTGCTGCCTGATTGTCCCTGAGCAACTCCGTTATGTCAATTAATCCATTGCTCATTCTCATCAGCTGGGATCTGGCCCTATCGTGCTAGGTGCTGTACAGACCCACTGAGAGATAGGCTCCCTGCTGCATTGCAGTGTCACGGCCCAGCATATCCAGGAACATGAGTCTGTTCTCTGGCACATCAAAGAGAAATGCACTCCATGCAGAGTGGCGAGCGCCTGGACCACAGCCAGACCCAGTGTAAAATGGGGCAAAGGTAAGAAAATTTGCCTTTTCTAAACCCATTGAACATCCCAGTGACAGGTCTCCTTGGTAACACCCTGGTGACTGGTTCCCATGGTAACACCCAGGTGACTGGTCTCCCTGCTGCCCTGTGGGCAGTAGATGCGCAGCCATGGTGTCACCCCGAAAGCCCAATCATAACATGCCTTTGGAGAGGCCTCACCCTACGTGGGGGCTGTGCAGCTCTCCAAGGATGTGGGGCATGTCCATTGTCCAGGCAGCCTCTGGATAGGGAAGGGCCCATCTCAAGCCTGCGGCAGAGGCCAAAGGAGCCTGCATTGGAGTCACCTGAGGTCAGCTTCACAGGACCCTCCTAACATCCCAACACTACTCACAGTCTCTTCCCAGCCAGTGCCCAGTGTCTGAGTCAGCTCACTGGCCTAGGATGGCCCGGGGAGCCATGCTGGGAGAGGGCTCAGAACCCAGCCAGTCACAGCACTCTCCTCCCCTGTCAACATCTCCTGAGCCCTGCACTCCTCCCCTCATGGGAGCCTTCCCCCTGCACCCCTCCTCTGCCATGTCCTGCTCCCCTCCCACTCCACAGGAGTCTTTCACCCTACACCTTCCTCCCCCATCCAAGGGGCTTTCCCTTTCCAGGCAATGGGTGAGGAGCTTCAGTTGGCTTCTGCAGCCCTGTGGTGTTCCTCTGCTCCCATCCATCCCTGTGTTGTCTCGGCATGGAGCTGCATAGCAAATCTGAATTAGGAACCTGGCATTAGCACTGCAGTGCTGCGAGGAGGGAGCTGGCTCCAATCCCCCCAGCGATTAGTGGGTGACAGTTCTGATAAATCAACTGTTTTATCATAAACATGTGTGCTCAGCATTAACTCTGCAGGCACCCAGCTCGGAGAGGAGATTCCTATTCAGCAGACAAACTGGCTAGCGAGTGGGAAGTCCTCTGCCAATGCACTGCAGCATCCCAGCACGGCTACCCAATGACACCCATTAATTACACCTTTCTCACACCCACATACACAAATGAACACATCCTCACACTTGCAAACACAGGAACTGACTTGGAAATGTGTCTGCTGAATGGCACGCTAAGCATCCATGCATATGCCTGTGCATACACAAACATATACACACAAAGCTCATGTGCATCTGTGCCCTCCGGTACCCCAGGAGTATAAACTCAAACAGAACTACTCCCTCACCTTAGGACCCACATGGCTACACCAAGGCTATATCTGACCCTAACAGTGATCTATGCAGTGACCCTGGGGAAACCTCCGCGCATGCACTCTGGAGGAGGTGGCTGGCGGAACACTCTCTGGGGTTTCTGTCCCTTCACGGCCCCTGGGCTGGGTGTTGGGGGCCATGACACCCACTGAAGCTGTAGGGGCTGTGGCAACCAGGGTGTTCTTTTTAGGCAGCTCGGGCTGCCCTAAATGGCTGAGGCTGAGCCATCTGCTCTTCTGAAGAGCTGCCTGCCTCTGGCCACAAGCCGTACCAGCTCTGGAGAATGAGAGGCTGCATGGTCCACTTGACTAGCTATGGGACTAATCCCAGTCTGACTCAGATCCCCTCCCTGACTAAATGCAAAGTGCCAACAGCTCCCACTGACTTCAGTAAAGGCTATGAGTGCTCAGCACCTCTGACAGTCAGGTGCCTCGCTATGGATTCAGCTACCTAACTTATGCACCCATGTTTGAACCTGGGCTCAACATCCTCTCTGTGCCTTAGCGCCCGTGTCTGGGCAGCAGGGAGACCAATACCAACCCACTTCCCATGGTTGGTAGTAGGGCCATGCACTCCACAGGATGCCTGCTATCTGGAAAACCACCTGCCCCAGCACCCAGATTGGCCCCTTGCAGAACTTCGACAGATGTTGGCATCTGCACACAGAGCACTGCAGCAGGAGGCCAGGCGAGGGAGGGAGGAACAGCCTAAATGGCCATGGCTTACGCAAATAACAATAATGATGATTAATAATGTGTTTGTCCTACAGGGGCATCACACTGGGCTGGGCACTGCCCAGACCTAATTAGAGGCTAATGCTGACTGTGGGGTGGGCTCTCCAAGAAATGCGGGCAGACAAACCACACAGCCCTGGGCATGCCATGCCGAAGGAAATACCAGCACAGCTGCGATGGTACCCACCGCACCACTAGCAATCCTGAGTGCAGCAGTGGTTCCACTTGCACTCCTCAGGAGCTGTGGGAGGCAGGGCCGGCTCCAGGCACCAGGCACCCAAGCACATGCTTGGGGCGGCACCTGGTAAGGGGCGGCGGGGGGAGCGCGGTGCGGCGCGGTGCTGGGGGGGGGTTCCGGCGGCGCTCGGCGGGGGCGGGCTCCGGCGGCGCGGCGCTCGGCGGGGGGGGCGGCGCGGGGCACGGTGCTTGGGGGGGGGTGTTCCGGCGGCGCTCGGCTGGGGGGGCAGGCTCCGGCGGTGCGGCGCTCGGTGGGGGGGCGGCGCGGGGCGCGGCGCTCGGCGGGGGGCGGGGGCTCGGGGGGCGGCGCTTTTTTTTGCTGCTTGGGGCAGCAAAAAAGTTAGAGCCGGCCCTGGTGGGAGGTGCCCACAGTGGGTCCAGACCTGCTCTTGGGGTTTGCGATGCTCGCTGTAGAGCAGGCACTGTCGAAGACAGGGGGCTAAGTGAATGTAACTTGGGGCTGCCACGTACTGCCAAGACTGCCCTCAGTTCTGTAAGAGGTGTGTGTGGTTCTTGATTGCTGCCAGGGGCAGGGATGGGGCCTTGCCCACTCAGATGGGCTGTGAGTTGAACAGAATGGCTCAGGCCAGTCAGTGGATGAGCAGCTCGTGGTGTCCTGACTCATTCCCCTGGGTCACAAGGTATTTCAGTGGCAGGAGCAAGCAGCTAGCTCAGTGGGCGCATCTTGGAATTCAAAATTAAGGAGCATGAGTAGAGCAAGTTTAGTCGATGTTATAGCCAGAAGGACCCATTATGAACATCTAGTCTGATGCTCTGCGCAGCCCCGGGCCACTGACCACCATAGCCAGGACCAATGACTTATGAAGGAGTCAGAGGCCTGGGCCATGCAGAAGGTCAATGACCTGTGATGTTCTCTAGGTCAGTGGCCTGGGAAATCATTGAGCATAGCCTGACCACTAACCCCTTGCACATATCAGCCCTCTGACTTCCTGCATGCTACAATCCACTGACCCCCTGCAGAATCTGGGCCTCTCACCCCCTGCAGAGCCCAGGCCACTGATTTTCCTCATAACTCACTCTGTGATTTCTATATCTATAGGATTGGCTAAGCCACTGAGCCAGGGGTAGCAGTGAGAGCTTTCTGATTCCCATCATTGTTCCTCCAGCCCATGCCACCTCCAAGTTATGTACTGCATGCGCAATGGTGGTTGTCCGAGCATTGTTACCTGTACAAGTCTTGGAGTATTTTCACGGGGACAGTGCAAGGCACATCTCAGCCCCCAGACCATCCTGCTGCCAAATTTCATTTTCCTGCTCCAAATCCATGAGTTGCTAGAATTGTTCAAAAAACAGTGAGAAAATAATTTAACATTGGCAAAGATCCCTGTTTCTCACTAGTCTAATTCTGGGAGATGAATAGCTGAACTGTGCTCACTTAATCTTCCAAATAAAATTTCAGAAGAGAACATTTGATCCTAAACAACTGTAGTTTGTCAGCAACTGAAAGCAGGGGGTTATAATGGAAAGAGTCAGCCACCTTGTCTACAGCTCCACTTCTGCTGGTGCCATGATTTAGATTAGCAAGCTGCTTCCTAAACGCATCAGGAGCTGAGATCCCTGTCCTGAAGTGCTGACAATCCCAGCTAGGTGATAGGACCAGAGGAGGTGGCTGGGCAGAGGCCGTGGGGGTGAAAGGCAGCACATGGTGGCAGTGGGGTTTTAAATTTAACTGACAGGCAAATATTTTGTTAGGAAACAGCTATGGATGAAATGTAAAAACACCTGGGTGGGATTTTCCAAAGTGCCACAGGGAGTGAACAGTGAATGGCAGTGGGGCTGGATATCAGCTCCCGTGGGCACCTGAGAACAACTCACCCTCTGTGTCTAAGAAAAATACGTTACAAAACCCACCCTGCTTTGGTTTGATACTAAGTGTGAACTTCTAGCATGGGGAAGCATGGCATTACTGGGCTGAAGGAGCCATGAGACAGGATCCACTCTCCAGTGGGGCACCTCCTCCTGGTCACTTTGGGGCTTAGCTCCTTCCAGGTGCTGCACACTCCTCTGGAAGTCTCTGCACCCTTCATCCTCTCTTACCCTGCAGCCACTCTCACTCCAGGTGCTGCAGCTTCCTCTTTGTGACTTAGCTCTCCAGCCAGGTCATTAGGGTCCTCCCCTTCTGGGGTATCCAAGTCTTTCAGGGCAAACTGTCCAAGGCAGGCCGCTCCCCACTGCCTGGTCTGTGCCACTTCCCCAGGTTCCAGCCAAGGGACCCTCTGGTCAGCAGTCAAGGTCTGCCCTACCCCAACCCTTGCTGCTTTTCCCTGAGCCTGTCCTTACCTTCTGACTCTGGGTTTGTCAGCCCAAACTCCCTCCTTCTGTGGAGTGACTGCAGACTGCATCCCTGCTGCCCCCAGCTAGTCTCAGCTCCTGGGCTTTACACAGGCGCCTCCTGTTCCCAGCCATCAGAGCCTCATCTTATTAATCTTGCTCCCTGGCTTCTCCTCCACAGGCAGCCTGGGCAGTTAATTGGCCTGCCTCTCCGGCTTAACCCCTCAGGCCTTGTGTGGGGTGATCACCCATCACACAGGAGAGGTTAGGATGCGCTGGAAGGAAGATGACAGGGAGGCTTGAGCACTTTATCCAGGGAGGGTGTCCCAGGAACGGGGAGTGAAGTGCAGATGGCACAGAGGCACAGGTGGGCAAAGGGCACAAAAGGTTTGGTGATGCTGCACGAGATGGCAGAGCATGGAGCTAGAGGTGGCAAAGTATCATGCAGAGCATTGGAGAATCTATCTATCCCCATATACATCCATCTGTCTGTCTGTCCCCACACACATCTATCTATCTATCTATCTATCTATCTATCTATCTATCTATCTATCTATCTATCTATCTATCTATCTATCTATCTATCTATCTATCCCCATACATGTCTGTCTATCTATCTGTCTATCATCACCAATGTGGTATCTCAGCAGCAAGCTGAGCCCCCGGCTGAGGCCCTGCCCTGGTCTGGTTGTAGCATGGGGTTGGCAAGGGCAGCCCTGCAGCCCATCCAGGAATGGCAGTCCCCTTAATGAGGAAGGAAGTTGGCATAGCAGCCGCTGGCTCTCCTGGGCCATAAATCACTGTCTCCCATTGCATATTAGCAGCACCTCCTCGTTCAGGGTATGTATGTATCTGTGTATTCCTTTTGACGTTTTTATTATTATGAGATAGTTCCCCTAAAGGGGGATGAATAATGAAAATGCAGCTTTTGCATGTACAGTAAATATGGAAGCAAAGTGTAAATGTTCTGCCTAGAGCCTTGTTGCACTAACACCCCACTGCCCCATCCCAAGGCTCTGGGTCCTCCTGCCCGAGTTCTTGGAACCTCCTGCCACATATTCCCAGGACTGCCCTCCCTCTTGCACACCACCAGCAGCCCTGCCCTCCTCTCCCTCCCCGCCCACAAGCCTTTCTCCCTGATATCACCTCCCTAGGAAACTCTCTGCTCCCCAGCATACCCCTGTCTTGGCACTCCTCTTCCTCCTACTAGCAGCTTCACAAGCCCCCGCCATATACACATCCTGTCTTTACACCTCTTGGGGCTCTGGGAGGCCCCTGCATGGGGAGCTCCAAATCCCATTAGTTTATTTGGGATAAAAAAGAAAGATCAAGGATAGCATGGGTCCGCTACTCAATGGAGAAGATGAGCTGGGAACGGAAGATGATAGGAAGGCAGAGCTACTAAGTGCCTATTTTGCTTCAGTCTTCTCACAAAAAAAATAACGTGACTGGATGACTAGCCAAGTTACCACAGACAATAAAGGGGAAGGGATGCAGATCAGGATAAGTAAAGAAGAAGTCAGATTTTCTGACCAATTTGACTGAATTCAAGTCAGCGGGGCTTGATGCTATTCACCCCAGGGTACTGAAGATATTAGCTGAAGAAATCTAGGAGCCACTGGCAATGATATTTGCAACCTCATGGATGATGGGGGAGGTCCCAGAAGACTGGCGAAGGGCTAACATAATGCCCATATTTAAAAAGGAGGAAAAGGAGGAGCTGGGGAACTATAGATCAGTCAGCCTGACCTTGATACCTGGGGAGCTACTAGAGCAATGTATAAAACATTCAGTTTACAAAATCCTGGAGTATGAAGGGTGATCACTAGCAGCCAGCATGGATTTACCAAGAACAATCCTGCCAAACCAGCTTGATTTCCTTCTTTGACAGGGTAACTGGTAATTGGTGGATAGGGGGAAGTGTTTGGACATAATAGACCTGGACTTCAGCAAGGCTCTTGACACAGTCCCATGTGACATTCCTATAAGTAAGCTGGAGAAATGGCAGAGCTATCATTAAGTGGATACAGAATTGGTTAAACAATGGCAAATAATGAGTAGCTATTAATGGAATGACATCAAATTGGAGGGAAGTCTCGAATGGGGTTCCACAGGGATCTGTTCTGGCCCAGTGTTGTTTAACATCTTTATTAATGACCTGGATGTAGGAATAGAGAGCATACTGATCAAATTTGCAGACAACACAAAGCTGAGTGGGCGGTTGCCAACACTTTGGAGGATAGAGCTAAAATTCAGAAGGATCTTGATAAATTGGAGAACTGGGCTATAGACAATAAAATGATATTCAACAAAGACAAATGGAAGATGCTACATTTAGGGAAGAAAAACCAAATGCACAAAATACAGAATGGGGGATAACTGGCTTGGCAGCAGCACTGCTGAGAAGGGTCTGGGAGTTGTGGTGGATCACAGCCTCAACACGGTCAGCAATGCAATCCTTTTGCAAAAAAGCAAATGCAATTTTAGGTCGCATTAGCAGAGGCATAGCATACAAGTCAGGGGAGGTGATAGTACCACTGTATTTGGCGCTGGTTAGACTTCAGCTGGAGTACTGTGACCAATTTTGGTCACCAGTGTATAGAAAGGATATGGAGAAACTGGGAAGGATCCAGAGGTGAGCAACAAAGATGACGAAGGGGATGGAATGCAAGCCATATGAGCAAAGGCTGAAGGAACTAGTTATGTATAGTTTGGAAAAGAGATTAAGGGGGGATATGATAGCAGTCTTTAAACACTTGAAAGGTTGACCTAAAAGAGATGAGGAAAAGTTGCTTTCTCTTACCACAGAGGGCAGGACAAGAGACAATGGGTTCAAACTACAGCATAGCGGATTTAGATTAAATAGCAGGAAAAATTTCCTAGCTGTAAGAACAGCAGAACAATGGAACAGACTGCCTAAGGAGGTCATGGAAGTTCCTTTGCTGAAGGTTTTCAAAAGGAGGCTGGATTGCCATCCATCTTGGATGGTTAAACACAACAAATCCTGCATCTTGGCAGAGGATTAGATTAGACCCTTTTGGTCCTTGCTAACCCTCTGGTTCTATGATTCGCTACTATCCCGCTGCCTTTGGAAACTGGAAACATTGCTCTGCGCGCAGCAGGGTTGTGCTAAGCATTTACAACCCGCTCACACCAAGGCCCAAGACTCACATTCCTGACCCCAAGTTTCTGCCTCCCATGGAGTCTCGGAGATTTAGATTATTTACCCTAGAACCATGAACTTGCATTATCCAAGCTGAATGCCACAGTCAGGTTCTCTGCACATAACAGGATTGTCCCAGGGGCTGGGACTGCATATGTTCTGTCTGTGACAGGTCCTCCGGACTATCATGCGGAGGGCACAGGGCTCAGCAAATTCCACATGAACTTGCATCGCAATATAGGCTCAAAGAGAGTTTGGAGTGGGGTAGTTAGAGCCAATGAGCCATAGAGCAGGCAGCCCCAGCCTTCATGTTGCAGCACATCCAGGTAATACGCAGCCCCCACAGCCTAGCTCCTTCCTCTTTAGACCCCCCCTTCAGGTAGTTGAAGGCTGCTGTCAATCCCCCCTCACTCTTCTCTTCTGCAGACTAAACAAACCCAGTTCCCTCAGCCTCTCCTCGTAAATCATGTGCCCCAGCCCCCTGATCATTTTCGTTGCCCTCTGTTGGACTCTCTCCAATTTGTCCACATCCTTTCTGTAGTGGGAGAAGTTAGTTATTGACATGAACTGTGACCGTATAAATCATTGTTGCAACCAAGGTCTTATAGTTGCATCAAATCTTGTACAAAGGAGGTTAAATAAGGTGTCTATGACAAGGTTATGATTTGCTGGTTATGATTATGCTATGTGTATGCAGGTATCATTTTTGTATTTAAAGTTATAAGTATTGGCTCTATACTGTCTGTATTTCAAACTTGTGCTATGCTTCTGGGTGACACCCCAGAAAGTTTGGCATCAGCACTGCCTAGCCTGCTTGATGGCCCATTAAGGTCCATCAGCTATACAACTGACCCATTGAGAGAAGGCAGATACACTTTATGACTCAGCAAGGCATGCAGGGACATGCCTATAGAGAGAACTCTAAGGCTTTCAAGCCATGTGCTGGGCAGCTTGTATTTGGAACAAAGGAAGCACAGGCCGCATGGCAAGAGACTATAAAAGGCAGCTGCATCTTCTCCATTTTGTCTTCAATCCTGCTTCTTACCTCTGGAGGAACTTTGCTACACTGAAGCTCTGAACAAAGGACTGAATGACCCATCCAAGCTGTGGATGTACTCCAGAGACTTAACTTGAGCCTGCAGTTTATTCCATCACTGCTACAAGCCTGAACCAAGAACTTTGCCATTGCTGTATGTAATTGATTATTTTGACCAATTTTAACTCTCATGTATATTTCTTTCTTTTTATGAATAAACCTTTAGATTTTAGATTCTAAAGGATTGGCAACAGAGTGATTTGTGGGTAAGGTCTGACTTGTATATTGATCTGGGTCTGGGGCTTGGTCCTTTGGGATCGGGAAAACCTTTTTTCTTTTACTGGGGTATTGGTTTTCATAACCATTCCTCCCCATAAGGAGTGGCGCTGGTGGTGATACTGGGAAATTGGAGTGTCTGAGGGAATTGCTTGTATGATTTCTGGTTAGCCAGTGGGGTAAAACTGAAGTCGTCTCTGTTTGGCTAGTTTGGTGTGCCTTAGTAGTAAAGGAACCCCAGCCTTTGGCTATGACTGCCTTGCTCTAAGCAATTTATCCTGAATTGATACTCTCAGTAGTGTCCTGTGTGATACAGGAGGGCCAGGGAGCAGTGGGAGAATGGTAGAAGGGAAGTATATAAGACCTAGGCTAATTAAGGCGTGGTTCTCTGTAGACTAGGGAGGGTTGCTACAGATTAATTGGAGCACCTGTAGTCAATTAAGGTCCTGTTAGCAACCTAATAAAACCCCCTGCTTCAGGCAGTCAGGGGAGAGGGAGGAAGGAGAGAGGACTGGAGCTTGGAGGTGTGCTGTGAGACTTGGAAGATCAGAAAACTGGAGTAAGGGAGACCCTGCCCCAGCACGGGAGGGAGACTCCCTCCCCCAGCGTTTAAGGACTGAAGGTACCCCACCCAAGGGGGAAGAGGGTAAGAACCTGCAGGGGTTGAGAGGGGCTGGGACTCAGAGTGAGGAGCAAACCCAGACCCCTCCCCCGCTTCCCTCCTTTACCACCTTCCCGGGCCACTAGTGGGGCCTCGGTGCCCCAAGAGCACGGGCAAGGGGTGGCATCTTAGCCCCCTGCCAAGAAAAGCGCAGGACCCACCAGACTACATCGGCCATCTTGTCACACGTGGTGTCAGGAGTGGGATCTCTGCGCTGTGAACATAATCCAGAGTGGGTCACAACCACCCTGTCTCAAGATGGGGGATCTGGTCAAAGCACTGGTGCAAGCCACTGCCGCCCATCAGGAAGCTACCTGGGTCCAGGCAGCTGCCCAACAGGAGGCCATGCAGCTGCAGCAAGAGACCAATCGCCTACTGATGACCCAGGCCACCCAAGATCGGGCCACGCTGCAGGAACTAGTGAACCAAGTGAAGGACCTTACGGAGCTGAGCCGCAGGTATGAAGGGACACAGACCATACGGGCCAACTACTGTCTGCAGAAAATGACCCAGGAGGATGATGTGAAGGCATACCTCCTGGCCTTCGAGAGGACAGCCCTGAGGGAGGCCTGGCCCCGAGACCAGTGGTCAGGTATCCTTGCCCCATTTTTGTATGGGGAGGCCCAGAAGGCCTACTATGATATGACCGCAGAGGAGGCAGCAGATTACCCCCGACTGAAGCAAGAGATCCTAGCTAGGACAGGGGTAATGACAGCCTTGCGAGACTGGAGGTTCCATGAATGGCAGTACTGTGAAGACAAGACACCGCGATCACAACTATTTGACCTAATCCACCTAGCCTGGAAGTGGTTACGCCCGGAGGCTCTCAGCTCAGAGAAAATGATGGAGCTCCTGGTGCTGGACCACTATACGAGGGGACTACCCTCGGGCCTCCGAGCCTGGGTAGGCCAGAATGACCCCTCCACCTATGACGAAATAGTCACCCTTGTAGAAAGACAACTGGCAGCCCGTGAACTGTTCGAAACCCCGGGAGGTGAAACACGGCGTTTCAGGAAACCAGTCCCGACCCCAAGGCCCTGGATCATTGAGAACTCCAGGAAAGCCATAGCTGGAAGAACAGGCACCAAGGAGTGGCCTGAGGCCCCAAAGGGACCTGAGGGTCCAGGGGGAGAGGGTTGTGGAAGCGAGTCAGAGGGCCCAAGACAGAGGGCAACCTCTGGAATGAGATATCGCTGTTATGAGTGTGGGGAGTTGGGGCATATAGCAGCCCAGTGCCCCAACAGGGAGGAGCCCATGCAATGTAATCTGGGGGATCCCGGGGACCAATGTGGCCTAATCATCCTGGTGGGGGATGCGACGGCCCAACATGTGTACACCAGGCCGGTAAAGATGAATGGCATCCAGACCATAGCTTTGGTGGACTCTGGGAGTGCTGTCACATTGGTCTCAGGGAAGTTGGTGGGGCAAGACCAACTGAGCAGGGCCAAGAGCACTGGAGTGACATGTGTCCATGGCACAGTATATTTCTACCCCACAATTCCAATACGGATTGAGATCCAGGGAAATACTATCAAGATGACTGCAGGGGTGGTCCCCAAGCTCCCCTACCCAGTCTTAATTGGCAGGGACTTTCCTGGGTTCGAGAGCCTACTCCCCCCCCCCATCGAGTTAGGGGAGGAAAGTAAATCCCAAACAGAATGTGAGGTGCCCATGGATGACCCTACCACAATTTTTACTGGGTTTTCACCAGAGTTATTTTCAGCCCCTGAGAAGTCCCGGAAATCCAGACGGGAAAGGAGGGCAGACAAAAGATTAGGAACCAGGATCTTGGCGGCAAACCAGAGAGCTGCCCTAGTTGGGAGGGGGCCTCGTGGAGACCCAGAGACAGTTCCCAGTATGAGCGGAAGCACCCCAAAAGAAGGAGGGGAGCCCAAGTCAATAGAATCAGGCCAGATTGGTCCCACACACGAATGTTTTGGGCCGGACCAAGCCGATGCCCCACTATATGCAAACGTGAGGGAGGAGGTAGTAGAGGTAAATGGTGTGCCAGTAGAAGGAAAAACCAAAGGCACAGGGCTATACTATATAATCAAGCAGGATCTGTTGTACCGGGTAGTGCCAATACAGGGGGAAGTAGTAGAACAGCTCTTGGTGCCACGGAAGCACACAAGGTCTGTATTAGAGTTAGCTCACAGTCATCTGTTTGGGGGACATTTAGAAGCAGACAAGACCCTGGATAGAGTCCTAAGAAGGTTCTACTGGCCGGGGGTACGGGCAGAAGTCCAACGCTATTGCACCTCCTGCCCAGAGTGCCAGCTGCATAGTCCCCGACCTCAGTTAAGGGCCTCGTTGGTACTCTTGCCCATAATTGAAGCTCATAGCCCTAGATTTCACAAAGTAATTCATCCTACAAACAGACGCCTCGGAAGTAGGACTTGGGGCCATCCTTTCACAGTTGGTGGGGGATGAGTAGCACCCAATCCTTTACCTCAGCCGAAAGCTCCTGCCCAGGGAGCAACGGTACGCCGTAGTAGAAAAAGAATGCCTAGCGATTAAATGGGCCATGGAGATTCTACGGTACTACCTACTTGGGCGGCGGTTCACGCTTGTGACGGACCACGCCCCACTCCAATGGATGCACACAAATAAGGAATGGAATGCACAAGTGACTAGATGGTTCCTGTCCCTACAACCTTTTCACTTCCGGATCCAGCATAGAGCTGGAAGTCAACACAGCAACGCGGACAGCCTATCACGACAACACTGTTGTTCATCCCAAGTAGCCCAACCCCATGGTGTTGAGCGGGGGGGGGGGAGATATGTGATACAGGAGGGCCAGGGAGCAGTGGGAGAGTGGTAGAAGGGAAGTATATAAGCCCTAGGCTAATTAAGGCGTGGTTCTCTGTAGACTAGGGAGGGTTGCTACAGGTTAATTGGAGCACCTGTAGTCAATTAAGGTCCTGTTAGCAACCTAATAAAACCCCCTGCTTCAGGCAGTCAGGGGAGAGGGAGGAAGGAGAGAGGACTGGAGATTAGAGGTGTGCTGTGAGACTTGGAAGATCAGAAAACCGGAGTAAAGGAGACCCTGCCCCAGCAGGGAAGGGAGACTCCCTCCCCCAGCATTTAAGGACTGAAGGTACCCCACCCAAGGGGGAAGAGGGTAAGAACCTGCAGGGGTTGAGAGGGGCTGGGACTCAGAGTGAGGAGCAAACCCAGACCCCTCCCCCGCTTCCCTCCTTTACCACCTTTCCGGGACACTAGTGGGGCCCTTGGTGCCCCAAGAGCAGGGGCAAGGGGTGGCATCTTAGCCCCCCGCCAAGAAAAGCGCAGGACCTACCAGACTACATCGGCCATCTTGTCACACCTGCCAGAGGCGGCAACGTTACAGGGGCCCCAAAACTGAACATAATACTCCAGATGTGGCCTCACGAGTGCCGAATACAGGGAAATAATCACTTCCCTCGATCTGCTGGCAATGCTCCTACTAATGCAGCCCACTATGCTGTTAGCCTTCTTGGCAACAAGGGCACACTGCTGACTCATATCTAGCTTCTCATCCACTGTAATCCCCAGGTCCTTTTCTGCAGAACTGCCGCTTAGCCAGCCAGTCCCCAGCCTGTAGTGGTGCATGGGATTCTTCCATCTTAAGTGCAGGGATCTGCACTTGTCCTTGTTGAATCTCATCAGATTTCTTTTAGCCCAATCCTCCAATTTTTCTAGGTCACTCTGGACCTTATCCCTACTCTCCAGCATGTCTACCTTTCCCCCAAGCTTAGTGTCATCCGCAAACTTGCTGAGGGTGCAATCCATCCCATCATCCAGATCATTAATGAAGATGTTGAAGAAAACGGGCCCCAGAACCAACCCCTGGGGTACTCCGCTTGATACCAGCTGCCAACTAGACATTGAGCTGTTGAACACTACCCGTTGAGCCTGACAATCTAGCCAGCTTTCTATCCATCCAATCCATACTTTTCAAACTTGCTGGCAAGAATACTGTGGGAGACCGTATCAAAAGCTTTGCTAAAGTCAAGATATATCATGTCCGCTGCTTTCCCCATAGCCACAGAGCCAGTTATCTCATCATAGAAGGCAATTAGGTTAGTCAGGCATGACTTGCCCTTGGTGAATCCATGCTGACTGTTCCGGATCACTTTCCTCTCCTCTAAGTGCATCAGAATTAATTCCTTGAGGACCTGCTCCATGATTTTTCCAGGGACTGAGGTGAGGCTGACTGGCCTGTAGTTCCCCGGATCCTTCTTCTTCCCTTTTTTAAAGATGGGCACTATATTAGCCTTTTTCCAGTCATCCGGGACCTCCCCCGATCGCCATGAGTTTTCAAAGATAATGGCCAATGGCTCTGCAATCATATGCGCTAACTCCTTTAGCACCCTCGGATGCAGGGCATCCAGCCCCATGCTCCTGTGCTCATCCAGCTTTTCTAAATAGTTCTGAACCACTTCTTTCTCCACAGAGGGCTGGTCACCTCCTCCCCATTCTGTGCTGCTCAGTGCAGTAGTCTGGGAGCTGACCTTGTTCGTGAAGACAGAGGCAAAAAAAGCATTGAGCACATTAGCTTTTTCCACATCCTCTGTCACTAGGTTGCTTCCCTCATTCAGTAAGGGGCCCACACTTTCCTTGACTTTCTTCTTGTTGCTAACATACCTGAAGAAACCCTTCTTGTTACTCTTAACATCTCTTGCTAGCTGCAACTCCAAATGTGATTTGGCCTTCCTGAATTCATTCCTGCATGCCTGAGCAATATTTTTATACTCCTCCCTGGTCATTTGTCCCATCTTCCACTTCCTGTAAGCTTCTTTTTTGTGTTTAAGATCAGCAAGGATTTCACTGTTAAGCCAAGCTGGTCGCTTGCCATATTTACTATTCTTTCTACACATCGGGATGGTTTGTTCCTGGAACCTCAATAAGGATTCTTTAAAATACAGCCAGCTCTCCGGGACTCCTTTCTCCCTCATTTTATTCTCCCAGGGGATCCTGCCCATCAGTTCCCTGAGGGAGTCAAAGTCTGCTTTTCTGAAGTCCAGGGTCCGTATTTTGCTGCTCTCCTTTCTTCCTTATGTCAGGATCCTGAACTTGACCATCTCTTGGTCACTGCCTCCCAGGTTCCCATCCACTTTTGCTTCCCCTACTAATTCTTCCCTGTTTGTGAGCAGCAGGTCAAGAAGTGCTCTGCCCCTAGTTGCTTCCTCCAGCACTTGCAGCAGGAAATTGTCCCCTACATTTTCCAAAAATGTCCTGGATTGTCTGTGCACCGCTGTATTTCTCTCCCAGCAGATATCGGGGTGATTGAAGTCCCCCATGAGAACCAGGGCCTGTGATCTAGTAACTTCTGTTAGATGCCAGAAGAAAGCCTCGTCCACCTCATCCCCCTGGTCTGGTGGTCTATAGCAGACTCCCACCACGACATCACCCTTGTTGCTCACACTTCTAAACTTAATCCAGAGACTCTCAGGTTTTTCTGCAGTTTCATACAGGAGCTCTGAGCAGTTATACTGCTCTCTTACATACAATGCAACTCTCCCACCTTTTCTGCCCTGCCTGTCCTTCCTGAAGAGTTAATATCCATCCATGACAGTACTCCAGTCCTGTGAGTTATCCCACCAAGTCTCTGTAATTCCAGTCACATCATAATTCCTTGACTGTGCCAGCACTTCCAGTTCTCCCTGCTCGTTTTCCAGGCTTCTTGCATTTGTGTATAGGCACTTAAGATAACTCGCTGATCATCCTGCTTTCTCAGTATGAGGTGGGAGTCTTGCGGTCTCCTGCTCATGCTTCCTCCCGGCATTTCACTTCCCCACTTACTTCAGGGCTTTGGTCTCCTTCCCCCGGTGAACCTAGTTTAAAGCCCTCCTCACTAGGTTAGCCAGCCTGCTTGCGAAGATGCTCTTCCCTTTCTTTGTTAGGTGGAGCCCGTCTCTGCCTAGCACTCCTCCTTTTTGGAACACCATCCCATGGTCAAAGAATCCAAAGCCTTCTCTCCGACACCACCTGCATAGCCAGTCATTGACTTCCACGATTCGATGGTCTCTACCCAGGCCTTTTTCGTGAATTCTAGCTCCTGGCAAGCAGCACACTTTTCAGTTTTCCCAGTCGGGACGGCAGATAGATGATTGCCAGGCATCTGATTTTCTACCAGAATGCCTGGTGGAAAAGGCACTCTCGCAGTTCCAGTCAGTACCGCTGACCAGGCCATTAAAAGTCTGGTTGGTGGCACAGCAGGGTTAAGGCAGGCTTCCTGCCTGCCCTGGCTCCGTGTGGCTCCCAGAAGCGGCCAGCATGTCTGGCTCCTAGGCATGGGACAGCCACGGGGGCTCCGCACACTGCCCTTGCCCCAAGCACCAGCTGCGCAGTTCCCATTGGCTGGGAACCACAGCCAAAGGGAGCTGCAGGGGCTGCACCTGCGCCTAGGAGCCAAATGTGCCAGCTACTTCCAGGAGCTGTGCAGAGACAGGGCAGGCAGGGAGCCTGCCTTGGCTCCACTGCACCACCGACCGGGAGCCGCCTGTGGCTGGAGCCCACACCCCAACCCCCGGCCCCAGGTTGGAACCCCCTCCTGCACCCTAACTCCCTCCCAGAGCCCACTCCCCAACCCCCTGCCCCAGCCTTGAGCCCCCTTCCAGAGTCCACATCCCGCACCTCCTCCTGTCATAACTATAAAGGGAAGGGTAACAGCTCTCCTGTGTACAGTACTATAAAACCCCTCCTGGCCAGAGACTCCAAAATCCTTTTACCTGTAAAGGGTTAAGAAGCTCGGGTAACCTGGCTGACACCTGACCCAAAGGACCAATAAGGGGACAAGATACTTTCAAATCTTGGGCGGGGGGGGAAAGGCTTTTGTTTGTGCTCTTTGTTTTGGGTTTGTTCGCTCTTGGGACTGAGAGGGACCAGACATCAATCCAGGTTCTCCACATCTTTCTAACCAAGTCTCTCATATTTCAAACTTGTAAGTAAATAGCCAGGCAAGGCGTGTTAGTTTTCCTTTGTTTTCTCAACTTGTAAATGTACCTTTTACTCGAGTGTTTATCTTTGTTTGCTGTACTTTGAACCTAAGACTAGAGGGGAGTCCTCTGAGCTCTTTAAGTTTGATTACCCTGTAAAGTTATTTTCCATACTGATTTTACAGAGATGATTTTTACCTTTTTCTTTAATTAAAAGCCTTCTTTTTAAGAACCTGATTGATTTTTCCTTGTTTTTAGATCCAAGGGAGTTGGATCTATATTCACCAGGAGTTGGTGAAAGGAAGGAGGGGGGAAGGGTCAATTTCTCCTTGTTTTAAGATCCAAGGAGTTGGATCTGTGTTCACCAGGAGTTGGTGAAAGGAAGGAGGGGGGAAGGGTCAATTTCTCCTTGTTTTAAGATCCAAGGGGTTTGGATCTGTATTCACCAGGGAATTGGTGAAAGGTTTCTCAAAGCTTCCCAGGGAAGGGAATTAGCTTGTGGGAATGGTGGCAGCGGACCAGATCTAAGCTGGTAGTTAAGCTTAGAAGTCTTCATGCAAGCCCCCACAATTGTACCCTAAAGTTCAAAGTGGGGATACAGCCTTGACATGGTGGCAGAGCGGTGGAGATCATCTTAAACCCAAAAGCCAGTAAGATTTTCTTTTTCCTTCTAGCTGCTTGGAAAGCAGAGCTGAAGGTAGATGCATATCTTATCTCTCCTTGCCTGAAGGCAGAGGTGTTAAATTTTTTTTAAGAAGAGTTTTTGTTAAGAGAAGGGTTCAATCATTGAGCAAACTGGTAAAAGGAATTTACAAGCTGAATTGTGTTTTTTTTTTTCTTTCTACCGCCTCGGAAATAGCTAGTTAGAAAGTCTCTGTTAACTCAGCAGCAGCCAGAGCTGAGTTCATCCCAGTTTCAGTCAACTGCAGAGGGGTGTGACCCAGCACAGGAAAGCAGGAAAATGACTACCAGTGAAGCAGCTAACAAACTAGAACTGGCCAGACTAGAAGCAGAAGAAAATGAAAAAAAAATCAGAGACTGGCTTCAATTAAAAAAAATCGAGGCGAAGGAGAGAGAAAAAGAGAGGAAGCATGAACTGGAAGTAGCAAGGGCTAGGCCGGATACAACAGCCAGTCCTAACAACCCCTCTCCAGGTACCACTTCCCATCCCAGAAAATTCCCCACCTACAAGGCAGGCGATGATACTGAGGCCTTCTTAGAAAATTTTGAAAGGGCCTGCCTTGGATACAGCATCGCTGCAGACCAATACATGGTAGAGCTGAGGCCACAGCTCAGTGGACCCTTAGCAGAGGTGGCGGCTGAAATGCCTAAGGAACACATGAACAGTTATGAACTTTTTAAAAACAAGGCCAGACTCAGAATGGGGCTAACACCCGAGCATGCCCGTCGGCGGTTCAGAGCCCTAAGGTGGAAACCAGATGTGTCATTTACCTGGCATGCCTACCACATTGACAAAAATTGTGATGCCTGGGTATCAGGAGCAAATATTAAATCTCTGGAAGATCTGGTTTCCCTAGTAAAAATGGAGCAGTTTTTAGAGGGTGTTCCTGAGGAAATAGAAAGGTACATCCTAGATAGGAAGCCCAAAACTGTAACCGAGGCGGGGGAGATTGGAGCCAAATGGGTGGAGGTGGCAGAAAAGAAAAAAACTAGTAGCAGTTGGAGCGAATACCAGAAGGGGCAAGCCGAAACAAAACCTTACCACCGGGGACAACCCAAGGCCCCACCCACATCCCAAGGGAAACCCCAGACGCCTTCTCACCCCACCCCACCAGTCTCCACCAACCAACATCGCCCCGGTGATACCTTAGCAGGGCGATGTTTTAAATGTAATGAACTGGGGCATATAAAGGCTGACTGCCCCAAGAACCCCAACCTATTACAGTTCATTACACCCCAATCACACCAAAGATCCCCAGACCCAGATGCCTCTCTCATACCCTCGGAGCGAAGGGAAACCTTAAGAGTGGGCAGAAAGAAGGTTATCGCTTGGAAAGACACTGGGGCACAAGTGTCGACTATCCACCAATCCCTAGTGGACCCCAAACTCATCAACCCGGAGGCTCCAGTGACAATTCAACCCTTCGTGTCAGTCTGTAACCTTGCCTACAGCCAAGTTGCATGTCCAGTACAAGGGCTGGTCAGGAATGTGGACTTTTGCAGTCTATGACAATTATCCCATCCCCATGCTGCCGGGGGAAGACTTGGCCAACCATGTGAAGCTAGCCAAGAGGGTGGGAATAGTCACCCGCAGCCAGGCTAAGCAAGCTTTCACCCCCATCCCTCTTCCTGAGCCGTCCACCAGGGCCCCGTCTGTGTTACCAGAGACCCCAACAAATGTGGTGGAACCGGATCCCCTGCCAACGACTGCAACAGCCGTAGTGGATCCAATCCCAGAGACCCAGCCAAAGCCAGTCCCAGAACCGGAACTGGCAACGCAACCAGCACCAGAACCATTGCCAGCACTGAGTCCAGCGCTTGCAAACCCGTCTACAACTCCAATGCCAGAGGGCACCAGCGAGCCTGAACTGGCGGAAGCAGCAGATATTTGAGGAAGCACTGCTAGGCAGAGATGGCGTTCACCTTTCGAGGAGGGGAAAGACCCTATTTGGACACAGACTGGCTAACCTAGTGAGGAGGGCTTTAAACTAGGTTCGACGGGGACAGGTGAGTAAACCCGCAGGTAAGTGGGGAACATGGAGACCTGGGAGATGGCTCGGAAACGAGAGGGAGTGTGGGCTATATTGGCAGAGAGAAAGGAGGGTCAGGACAAAACTGGGAGGAAAGATCAAACCAGTATCTTAGATGCCTATATACAAATGCGAGAAGTATGGGTAATAAGCAGGAAGAACTGGAAGTGCTAATAAATAAATACAACTATGACATTGTTGGCATCACTGAAACTTGGTGGGATAATACACATGATTGGAATGTTGGTGTGGATGGATACAGCTTGCTCAGGAAGGATAGACAGGGGTAAAAGGGAGGAGGTGTTGCCTTATATATTAAAAATGTACACACTTGGACTGAGGTAGAGATGGACATAGGAGATGGAAGTGTTGAGAGTCTCTGAGTTAGGCTAAAAGGGGTAAAAAACAAGGGTGATGTCATGCTAGGAGTCTACTACAGGCCACCTAACCAGGTGGAAGAGGTGGATGAGGCTTTTTTTAAACAACTAACAAAATCATCCAAAGCCCAAGATTTGGTGGTGATGGGGGACTTCAACTATCCGGATAGATGTTGGGAAAATAACACAGCGGGGCACAGACTATCCAACAAATTCTTGGACTGCATTGCAGACAACTTTTTATTTCAGAAGGTTGAAAAAGCTACTGGGGGGAAGCTGTTCTAGACTTGATTTTAACAAATAGGGAGGAACTCGTTGAGAATTTGAAAGTAGAAGGCAGCTTGGGTGAAAGTGATCATGAAATCATAGAGTTTGCAATTCTAAGGAAGGGTAGAAGGGAGAACAGCAAAATAGAGACAATAGATTTCAGGAAGGCAGATTTTGGTAAGCTCAGAGAGCTGATAGGTAAGGTCCCATGGGAATCAAGACTGAGGGGAAAAACAACTGAGGAGAGTTGGCAGTTTTTCAAAGGGACACTATTAAGGGCCCAAAAGCAAGCTAATCCGCTGGTTAGGAAAGATAGAAAATGTGGCAAAAGACCACCTTGGCTTAACCACGAGATCTTGCATGATCTAAAAAATAAAAAGGAGTCATACAAAAAATGGAAACTAGGACAGATTACAAAGGATGAATATAGGCAAACAACTCAGGAATGCAGGGGCAAGATTAGAAAGGCAAAGGCACAAAATGAGCTCAAACTAGCTACGGGAATAAAGGGAAACAAGAAGACTTTTTATCAATACGTTAGAAGCAAGAGGAAGACCAAAGACAGGGTAGGCCCACTGCTTAGTGAAGAGGGAGAAACAGTAACAGGAAACTTGGAAATGGCAGAGATGCTTAATGACTTCTTTGTTTCGGTCTTCACCAAGAAGTCTGAAGGAATGCCTAACATAGTGAATGCTAATGGGAAGGGGGTAGGTTTAGCAGATAAAATAAAAAAAGAACAAGTTAAAAATCACTTAGAAAAGTTAGATGCCTGCAAGTCACCAGGGCCTGATGAAATGCATCCTAGAATACTCAAGGAGCTAATAGAGGAGGTATCTGAGCCTCTAGCTATTATCTTTGGAAAATCATGGGAGACGGGAGAGATTCCAGAAGACTGGAAAAGGGCAAATATAGTGCCCATCTATAAAAAGGGAAATAAAAACAACCCAGGAAACTACAGACCAGTTAGTTTAACTTCTGTGCCAGGGAAGATAATGGAGCAAGTAATTAAGGAAATCATCTGCAAACACTTGGAAGGTGGTAAGGTGATAGGGAACAGCCAGCATGGATTTGTAAAGAACAAATCATGTCAAACCAATCTGATAGCTTTCTTCGATAGGATAACGAGTCTTGTGGATAAGGGAGAAGCTGTGGATGTGGTATACCTAGACTTTAGTAACGCATTTGATACGGTCTCGCATGATATTCTTATCGATAAACTAGGCAAATACAATTTAGATGGGGCTACTATAAGGTGGGTGCATAACTGGCTGGATAACCGTACTCAGAGAGTTGTTATTAATGGTTCCCAATCCTGCTGGAAAGGCATAACGAATGGGGTTCCGCAGGGGTCTGTTTTGGGACCGGCTCTGTTCAATATCTTCATTAACGACTTAGATATTGGCATAGAAAGTACGCTTATTAAGTTTGCAGATGATACCAAACTGGGAGGGATTGCAACTGCTTTGGAGGACAGGGTCATAATTCAAAATGATCTGGACAAATTGGAGAAATGGTCTGAGTTAAACAGGATGAAGTTTAACAAAGACAAATGCAAAGTGCTCCACTTAGGAAGAAAAAATCAGTTTCACACATACAGAATGGGAAGAGACTGTCTAGGAAGGAGTACGGCAGAAAGGGATCTAGGGGTTATAGTGGACCACAAGCTAAATACGAGTCAACAGTGTGCTGCTGTTGCAAAAAAAGCAAACATGATTCTGGGATGTATTAACAGGTGTGTTGTGAGCAAGACACGAGAAGTCATTCTTCCGCTCTACTCTGCTCTGGTTAGGCCTCAGCTGGAGTATTGTGTCCAGTTCTGGGCACCGCATTTCAAGAAAGATTTGGAGAAATTGGAAAGGGTCCAGAGAAGAGCAACAAGAATGATTAAAGGTCTTGAGAACATGACCTATGAAGGACGGCTGAAAGAATTGGGTTTGTTTAGTTTGGAAAAGAGAAGACTGAGAGGGGACATGATAGCAGTTTTCAGGTATCTAAAGGGGTGTCATAAGGAGGAGGGAGAAAACTTGTTCACCTTAGCCTCTAAGGATAGAACAAGAAGCAATGGGCTTAAACTGCAGCAAGGGAGGTCTAGGTTGGACATTAGGAAAAAGTTCCTAACTGTCAGGGTGGTTAAACACTGGAATAAATTGCCTAGGGAGGTTGTGGAATCTCCATCTCTGGAGATATTTAAGAGTAGGTTAGATAAATGTCTATCAGGGATGGTCTAGACAGTATTTGGTCCTGCCATGCGGGCAGGGGACTGGACTCGATGACCTCTCGAGGTCCCTTCCAGTCCTAGAATCTATGAATCTATGAATCTATGAATCTCTAACCCTACCCAAGAGGCTCAGCCAGAGCCTGAAATACCACATAGTGCACCAGTGGACAGCGGTTCACAGTCAATGGAAACAGCCCCAGCACCTGCATCGCTTCCAGAGGGACCAAGCCCCAGTCCACAGTCCAAGGAGGAACTGATGTCTCCAGCATCAAGGGAACAGTTCCAGGCCGAGCAGGAAGCAGATGACAGCCTTCAGAAAGCTTGGGCGGCGGCATGGAGCACCCCACCGCCTCTCAGCTCTTCTAACCGATCCCGGTTTGTTGTAGAACAAGGACTTTTATACAAGGAGACTCTTTCTGGTGGGCACCAGGAAGACTGGCATCCTCAAAGACAGTTGGTAGTTCCCACTAAGTATCGGGTAAAGCTCTTGAGCTTAGCCCATGATCATCCCAGTGGCCATTCTGGGGTGAACAGAACCAAAGACCGGTTGGGGAAGTCCTTCCACTGGGAGGGAATGGGCAAGGACGTTGCTAATTATGTCCGGTCTTGTGAGGTGTGCCAACGAGTGGGAAAGCCCCAAGACCAGGTTAAAGCCCCTCTCCAGCCACTATCCATAATTGAGGTCCCATTTCAGCGAGTAGTTGTGGATATTCTGGGTCCTTTCCCAAAGAAGACACCCAGAGGAAAGCAGTACGTACTGACTTTCATGGATTTTGCTACCCGATGGCCGGAAGCAGTACCCTTAAGCAACACCAGGGCTAAAAGTGTGTGCCAGGCATTAGCAGACATTTTTGCCAGGGTAGGATGGCCCTCCGACATCCTTACAGATTCGGGAGCTAATTTCCTGACAGGGACCATGAAAAACCTGTGGGAAACGCATGGGGTGAATCACTTGGTTGCCACCCCTTATCACCATCAAACCAATGGCCTGGTGGAGAGGTTTAATGGAACTTTGGGGGCCATGATACGTAAATTTGTAAATGAACACTCCAATGATTGGGACCTAGTGTGGCAGCAGTTGCTTTTTGCCTACAGGGCTGTACTCCATCCCAGTTTAGGGTTTTCACCATTTGAACTTGTGTATGGCCGCGAGGTTAAGGGGCCATTACAGTTGGTGAAGCAGCAATGGGAGGGGTTTACGCCTTCTCCAGGAACTAACATTCTAGACTTTGTAAGCAACCTACAAAGCACCCTCCGACACTCTTTAGCCCTTGCTAAAGAAAACCTAAAGGATGCTCAGGAAGAGCAAAAGGCCTGGTATGATAAACATTCCAGAGAACGGTCCTTCAAAGTAGGAGACCAAGTCATGGTCTTAAAGGCGCTCCAGGCCCATAAAATGGAAGTGTCGTGGGAAGGACCATTCACGGTCCAGGAGTGCCTAGGAGCTGTTAACTATCTCATAGCCTCCCCCACCTCCAACATAAAGCCTAAGGTATACCATGTTAATTCTCTTAAGCCCTTTTATTCCAGAGAATTAAACGTTTGCCAGTTTACAGCCCAGGAAACAAATGACGCGGAGTGGCCTGAAGGTGTCTACTACAAAGGAAAAAAGGATGGTGTTGTGGAAGAGGTGAACCTGTCCACGACCCTTGGACGTCTGCAGCGACAGCAGATCAAGGAGCTGTGCACAAGCTTTGCACCAATTTTCTCAGCCACTCCAGGACGGACCGAACGGGCATACCACTCCATTGACACAGGTAATGCTCACCCAATTAGAACCCCACCCTACCGGGAGTCACCTCATGCCCAAACTGCTATACAAAGGGAGATCCAGGAAATGCCACAGATGGGTATTATCTGCCCCTCTAATAGTGCATGGGCATCTCCAGTGGTTCTAGTTCCCAAACCAGATGGGGAAATACACTTTTGCGTGGACTACCGTAAGCTAAATGCTGTAACTCGTCCTGACAACTATCCAATGCCACGCACAGATGAGCTATTGGAAAAATTGGGACATGCCCAATTCATCTCTACTTTAGACTTAACAAAAGGGTACTGGCAAGTACCACTAGATGAACCCGCTAAGGAAAGGTCAGCCTTCGTCACCCAGGCAGGGGTGTATGAATTCAATGTACTCCCTTTCGGGTTGCGAAATGCACCCGCCACCTTCCAAAGACTTGTAGATGGTCTCCTAGCGGGATTGGGAGAATCTGCAGTTGCCTACCTCGATGATGTGGCCATTTTTTCTGATTCATGGACAGAACACCTGGAGCACCTGGAAAAAGTCTTCGAGCGCATCCGGCAGGCAGGACTAACTGTTAAGGCTAAAAAGTGTCAAATAGGCCAAAACAGAGTGACGTACCTGGGGCACCAGGTGGGTCAAGGAACTATAAATCCCCTACAGGCCAAAGGGGATGCTATCCAAAAGTGGCCGGTTCCAAAGTCAAAGAAACAGGTCCAATCCTTCTTAGGCTTGGCCGGATATTATAGGCGATTTGTACCACACTACAGCCAAATCACCGCCCCGCTGACAGACCTAACCAGAAAGAAACAGCCAAATGCAGTTCAGTGGACTGACAAGTGTCAAAAGGCCTTTAACCAGCTTAAGGCGACGCTTATGTCTGACCCTGTGCTAAGGGCCCCAGACTTTGACAAACCGTTCCTAGTAACCACAGATGCGTCCGAGCGAGGCGTGGGAGCAGTTTTAATGCAGGAAGGACCGGATCAAGAATTCCATCCTGTCGTGTTTCTCAGCAAGAAACTGTCTGAGAGGGAAAGCCACTGGTCAATCAGCGAAAAGGAATGCTACGCCATTGTGTACGCGCTGGAAAAGCTACGCCCATATGTTTGGGGACGGCGCTTCCAACTACAAACAGACCATGCTGCGCTACAGTGGCTTCATACCGCCAAGGGGAATAACAAAAAACTTCTTCGGTGGAGTTTAGCTCTCCAAGATTTTGATTTTGAAATACAACACATTTCAGGAGCTTCTAACAAAGTGGCTGATGCACTCTCCTGGGAAAGTTTCCCAGAGTCAACTGGTTAAAAATTGTTCTTGGAATGGAACATATTGTTAGTTTTTATATAATCAGTAGTATGTCTAAAGGTACATGTGTCTTATTAACTCTGTTTTCTCCCAGAGCTCCAGGAAGAAATCACAGCCAGTGTGGAACCGGACGTCCAACACTATCTGTGATTTGGGGGGCGTGTCATAACTATAAAGGGAAGGGTAACAGCTCTCCTGTGTACAGTACTATAAAACCCCTCCTGGCCAGAGACTCCAAAATCCTTTTACCTGTAAAGGGTTAAGAAGCTCGGGTAACCTGGCTGACACCTGACCCAAAGGACCAATAAGGGGACAAGATACTTTCAAATCTTGGGGGGGGGAAAGGCTTTTGTTTGTGCTCTTTGTTTTGGGTTTGTTCGCTCTTGGGACTGAGAGGGATCAGACATCAATCCAGGTTCTCCACATCTTTCTAACCAAGTCTCTCATATTTCAAACTTGTAAGTAAATAGCCAGGCAAGGCGTGTTAGTTTTCCTTTGTTTTCTCAACTTGTAAATGTACCTTTTACTCGAGTGTTTATCTTTGTTTGCTGTACTTTGAACCTAAGACTAGAGGGGAGTCCTCTGAGCTCTTTAAGTTTGATTACCCTGTAAAGTTATTTTCCATACTGATTTTACAGAGATGATTTTTACCTTTTTCTTTAATTAAAAGCCTTCTTTTTAAGAACCTGATTGATTTTTCCTTGTTTTTAGATCCAAGGGAGTTGGATCTGTATTCACCAGGAGTTGGTGAAAGGAAGGAGGGGGGAAGGGTCAATTTCTCCTTGTTTTAAGATCCAAGGGGTTTGGATCTGTATTCACCAGGGAATTGGTGAAAGGTTTCTCAAAGCTTCCCAGGGAAGGGAATTAGCTTGTGGGAATGGTGGCAGCGGACCAGATCTAAGCTGGTAGTTAAGCTTAGAAGTCTTCATGCAGGCCCCCATACTTGTACCCTAAAGTTCAAAGTGGGGATACAGCCTTGACACCTCCCATACCCCAACCCCTTGTCCCAGCCCTGAGCCCGTGCTCTCACTCCGAACCCCTTGGCTTCAGCCTGGAGCCCCCTACTGCACCCCAAACCCCTCATCCCTGGCCCCACCCCAGAGCCTGCACCCCCAGCCAAAGCCCTCATCTCCTCCCACACCCCAACCCCCTGCCCCAGCCCAGTGAAAGTGAGTGAGGGTGGGGAAGAGTGAGTGACAGAGGGAGGGGGCTGGAGTGAGTGGGGTGTGTGGCCTTGGAGAAGAGGTGGGGCAGGGGAGAGACCTTGGGGAAGCGGCGGGGAAGGGGGAGGGGCAAGGGTGTTCGGTTTTGTGCAATTAGAAAGTTGGCAACCCTACCAGGCAACGCCCAGTCCCCACATTCTGGCACATCCAGGTGGCATCCAACCTCCTGAGCACTGGAACATCCAGTCAGCCTCTAGCCCTCATGCCCTGGGTGCTGCTTTGGGTGGCTTCACTTTAGGGTTGAGCAGGTGTGTGCTGTGTTGCAGGGGCCTGGAGCCCTCAACTCAGCTTTGTGCAGCCAAGGGGTGTTTCCTCAGTTCTCCAGTGTGGCCAGAGGCGGCAGCAGGAGGTGACAGACTGGGGAACAGCATGTGGCTCCCAGTGGCCCTCCAGCCATGATGCAGCCAAGCTATTTCAGTTCCCTCCAGCTGACCCCACACCCTCCACATCATTAATGTGACACATTTCCAGGGATGAAAGGCATCGCAGCCTCGTTCCTTTCAACCTTTATTTCTCTTTGATACCATGGCTGCTTTCTCGCTGCACCATGTACACAACAGTGGCTAATGACGTCCAAGGGGATTCGATGAAATGCGGAACAGCCTGGGGAAGCTGCCAGGTGGCGTGTGGGAAGAGGATGGTGGCATGTGATTTGGGGGAGGGGGCACTCCTGAGGAGGGCTTGACCGGGTGGAGCTGTGTACAGGGACAGGCCATGGCCACACAGATCAATAGCCCAATGCAAAGGCATTTACAACACTGCAACAAGTGTGTGCAGCCTGGGATCACTTACATGGAAATCTCAGTGGTGGAGTATTAATTGGGTTACTAAGTATGTCACTATAAATGTACTTTATAGACAGCACAAATCACTGTGTTAATGAGGGGCATGACTGCTTCTCTCTCCTGCAGCCTGTCTGGCCGGGCCTCGCTTTCTAATGCCCTTACCAGACAACTCACCAGGGCTCCCTGTCCCAGAGCGAGGGGCCATCCTGCAGCGCTGCAGGGGGAGGGGCAGTGTGAGACCTGGCAGGGCAGGGAGTTGCAGCATGTCAGCTCCTGTGAAAGGGGCGGGGGGGGGGAGGGGGAAAGAGTCAGGTCTCCCTGCCCTGCTCACAGGAAGGGAAAGCACCTGGGATCTGGGGAGAGGCGCTTGGTGCAATGGGAGGGGAGGGACAAGTGAGCAGAGAGCAGCTAGAAGGAATTAGGACAGAGGAGTGAGACACATGGGGTCAGAGCTGGAGAGGAAGGAAGGCAGAGGCCCTGCAGCCATACATGGTGGGTGGGCAGGCCTTGTGCTTTGAATATGGGGCATGCTGGTTTCTCAGGCAGCCGAGGGTGGCGCTGGCCTTGGGCTGGATCCTCAGGGGCAAAGAGCAGAGGACAACTGTGGGAAAGGGTATGCAGGGTCACATGCCCCCCCCAGGTTGCTCGGTCACATAGGGTGGCTGGGCTCCCTGCATGTGGAGCAGCTAAGCCAGGGAGCTCCTCAGGCAGGGAGAGGCAGAGGCAGGAGTTGAGGAACAGTGGAAGTGCTGCTTCTTTCTGGGGGGCCCCTGCTTTCCGGAAGGGGGAGGACTGTCAGGGGGGACATGACTCGAGCTGTTCCAGGGTTGTGCTCCCTCCAATGTCAGCAGGCATGGGTCATCTATGGCAGGGAGTGTTGTGGGGGGGGAGGGGGGGCTCAGTACAGCTGATAGAGATGTTTGGATACAGGCCTGGGGAGACGGTTTGCCTTGTTGGTTCATCTCAGCATTTTCCTCTGTTTCCTTTGATGTCTGTTATACAATATTCATTGAAGCCCAGAAAGCCGCAGAGAAGTTTTCCAGAAGGAGAGTGTTGGTTTTGGTTCCTTCAGCACAGAAGTCAAGTTGCATAAAGTCAGGAAGTTGCATAAAACTGAGCTCTGGCCTCTGTGCTGTCCACTCAGCTCTTTCCTGTGCTCATTGCTTCACCCTGCCAGGCTCACATGGGTGATGGGAAATTTCCAGTCCAAAGCAGCATTTAAGTGATGGTTGCTCTGTAACGCTGAAGTATAGCTGTGCCAATGATACTGGGCATTTATCAGTCCAGAGCTGGCTGGGGGCAGGGAAGAGATTTTGGTCTTGAAGGGGTTAAGGTGTTTTAGAATCCTGGTTTGACATTAAACAATTAATTGTGGCACCATGCTTGCCTAAATTAGAGCTGGCTCATGTCCATTGCAAACAAGCATCCTAACAGGGTTTGAGCCAGCTTGACACAGATCTAAAGAGAAGGGAGGAAAACAGCATGTGAAGTTTAAAGTTAATTAAAACTTCAGTTGAACAATTTCCCTCATTTTAATGTAAATAATCTTTTAAAGGGACAGTCCTTTCCTCCGCAGTCCTGCATCTGGAGTGAAGAGCCCTTAGGGGCAGAGCCTGTAGTGGAAGTTTCAGATTTGTTAGAATTGTAGCTTCTGTGAGATGAGGCGGGCAGAGGTGCATGCAGGAAATGAGAGTGGGGTGGGAAAGAGAAGAAATGCAGCTTCCCTCTCACTGCTACATGCAGGGTAGTGCTGGAAGATAAGCCCAGCACATGCTTTTCTTGGCAGCTCTGTGACATGGTAAAGGCTTAGCAGCATTGGGCTAAGGTGCTGTTTTGAGCTGAGCCCTTATTTCCAGCAGCATTGCAAACAGGGGTTAGACCTGCCTGGCTAAACCAGTCTCTTTACTCCACCTCCGCAAGAGGCAGAAGCTATGTGAACAGGAGAGCCTCTCCTGCCACCATAGCACAGGTGGGGACAGTGCTTAGGTGGCTGTAACTTGTATCATAGAATATTAGGGTTGGAGGAGATCTGAGGAGGTCATCTAGTCCAACCCCCAGCTCAAACCAGGACCAACACCAACTAAATCATCCCAGCCAGGGCTTTGTCAAGCCGGGCCTTAAAAACCTCTAAGGAAGGAGATTCCACCACCTCCCTAGGTAACCCATTCCAGTGCTTCACCACCCTCCTAGTGGAATAGTGTTTCCTAATATCCAACCTAGACCTCCCCCACTGCAACTTGAGACCATTGCTCCTTGTTCGGTCATCTGCCACCATTGAGAACAGCCTAGGTCCATCCTCTTTGGAACCCCCCTTCAGGTAGTTGAAGGTTGCTATCAAATCCCTTCTCACTCTTCTCTTCTCCAGACTAAATAACCCCAGTTCCCTCAGCCTCTCCTCATAAGTCACATGCCCCAGCCCCCTAATAATTTTCCTTGCCCTCCGCTGGACTCTCTCCCATTTGTCCACATCCCTTCTGTAATGGAGGGACCAAAACTGGACACAATAGTTCACGTGTGGCCTCACCAGTGCCGAATAGAAGGGAATAATCACTTCCCTCGATCTGCTGGCAATACTCCTACTAATATGCCCAATATGCCGTTGGCCTTCTTGGCAACAAGGGCACATTGCTGACTCATATCTAGCTTCTCGTCCACTGTAATCCCCAGGTCCTTTTCTGCAGAACTGCTGCTTAGCCAATCGGTCCCCAGCCTGTAGTGATGCATGGGATTCTTCCTTCCGACCACTCAAGAGGGGTGTCCTTCACACCCCTGACTGACGTAAGTTACATCAACTTAAGCAGTAGTGTATACCTGCCCATGTCTGTCTCTTGGGTCACAGGGTGCATAGAAACTAGGCTGTTCACAAGTCAGTGATGCGAGCTACTTACCAAATCAACCCTGAGGTCAGAGTTTGCCTCTGTTTTCAATACAGAGTGAGACTCAAATGTCAGATGCTTTCACAAAGATTCAACAAAAGGTTCATTTCCAACTCTCTTTATCTGGAAAAGTGTTTGTTTCATTTCCATCTAAATTCCAGCAAAAACTCTTCTTCAGATGAGAGTTAACATCAACATTTTTAATTTAAAAGATTTTTTTTTATTAGAGTTACAATGGAGGTGAAAAATCAGCTTTCTAGTGACCCGCTGTTTGCTCTGGGGAGATGATTGGTCTTGCCACAATAACACAATAGAGTGTAATACAAAAGGAATTCCACTTTTCTTCCATGAGGACAGACAGATCATTGCAGCTCACAGTCAGCCAAGGCTTGAGGCTTCTCTAATCTGTGGCAGGGCTGGTGTAGAACCAGCTCCAGAGTCAGGGAGCAGCAAGCAGCTTCTTTGAGGCTCTCTGTCTCTGTGGAGAATCTAGTCTTAAATTGCAACTACTGCAGCCTTTGGGAGCTTTCCAGCACATGGGCTCCTAGAAAGCTGAGATGCACCATTTGGGGACGAGGACACGGTGGTGTCTGCATGCATTCAGGCAGCATGCACAAACATGTATATGCAACTGCATACACTTTTCTTGGACAATATTGCCAGGATGTTTATATTTTTTATTATACTGTAAAGCAAGAATGAGTGATCAGGAACAAAGGAATACAGTCAGCAGCTGCCTAAAAAATAAAAAAATAAAATAAAAGAAGACAGAGAAACATTGCTTAAGAAACATACTCCATAATATGTCATAGCGGAGTCCAGCATATTAACAACACTACTGCAGTGCAAACAACTGATAATAATGAAGCATGACCATGGATACTAAAAAGGCCTTTAAGCTAGTGAGAAATTCTCAGCTGAAAAAAACATTGCTAATTTACAGTTAAGTTTGCTAGATAAAGTAACATTCACAAGTAAATAAAAACAGTTACTAATTGGGAAAAATATCCTACCAAGTCAAAAATGTGATTATAATTTAAGGTTTTCCTTCTGTGTGTTCCTATCAACATGACAGAGGCTATCCCTTAGACTTTACATGGACCGTGCCATAAACAATCTTTGTTTTGACCTTAAAAAAACCCACCAGCTAAAAACATAAAAAGTTAATACCAGCCAAAATTAAACATGTGCATATAATACAAGGAGTCCAAAAACACTTACAGAACACATGCAAGAAATACTTTGCCATCCTTCTTGTACAGGCCCCACACCAACACAAACTATCCTCTGAACAGACATTTACAGCTATCAACAATCAAACTCTAAATTCAAGTTCTACAGGCTACTTAGAAAAAAAAACAAAAAACACAGCAATCAATCAATCAAACCCAGGTGCTCTCCTGTTAGCCTCTTTATGATGCTTCCTCCTAACTGCAAACTGTTGAGGCTGATGTGACAGCAGGGATTAAGTGCATATTGGGAAAGTAACGTTAGTTACCAACTACCCATGTCATGGTTCTAATGCTTTCACACTTTCATGGAGTTGCAGGCCAGAGAGACCATTAGGTCATGTAGTCTGACCTCCTGCACATCATGGGCTGTTGCGTTGCACTCAGATACCCCCTATGGAGCCCAGTGACTTCAGTTAAACCAAAGCATTTGAGTCCTCAGAAGATTAAACTGTTGTAAGCCACAGGCAGAGAACAGGAGAGACTAAGGTCCCTGTGACGGCAGGGAACTGATTAAGTGAAAACATGTTGAGATGATGAACAGATGAACCCCATGCTACAGAGGAAGACAAAAAATGCCCGAGATCCCTGCTAATCTGACAGGGGGGAAATTTCTTCCTGACCCCAAATCTGTTGATCATTTAGACCAGTGATGGGCAACCTGCAGCCCATCAAGGTAATCTGCTGGCAGGCTGTGAGACAGTTTGTTTACACTGACTGTCTGCAGGCAGGGCCACCCGCAGCTCCCAGTGGGTTCGCTGTTTCTGGCCAATGGGAGCTGCGGGAAGTGGCGCGGGTTGCAGGGACGTGCTGGCCACTGCTTCCCACAGCTCCCATTGGCCAGGAACAGCGAACCCACTGGGAGCTGCAGGTGGCCGTGCCTGCGGACGGTCAATGTAACCAAAGGTCTCGCGGCCTGACAGCAGATTACCCTGATGGGCTGCGTGCGGCCCGCAGGTTGCCAACCACTGACTTAGACCCTGGGCATGTGAGTAAGACCCACCAGCCAGACAGCTAGAGAGGATTCTCTGCCTACCTCTGCTCACTGGTCCATCCAAGTTGGTGGCCTGTCTTCAGCTGTGGCAGATCTCTGATGTGTCATAGGAAGATGGGAAAAACAAAACAAATTGCAATTGTGCATCGGGGGGGGGAGGGGGGAATCTTCCTGACCCCTGGAGGCAACCAGCCCTGAAGCCGGAGATTGAATTACAGTCATTCATTATCCCATGCAGAGCTACAAGTGTTAGGAGCATGCTGAGGCAATGCAGGAAATCCTGTTCTCCCCAAGGCCCACAAAAGAAGGGGATGAACAGGAGCACTCAGAGATCCACAGATTTCAAGGGGAGATGGGACCACCATGACTGTCCAGCCCAACCCACCGCAAGGACAGGCCTTTAGCTCGCATATGGCTGAGCTAAAAGACAAATTCAAGAATTTTACTGCATGTGTTCAGTTCATTAATGAAAATAATTTTATGGTAAAATTAGAAATTATAAAATGGAGAATAAAGATGGTGAACAACGGCTCCAGTGTTTCAAATAATTAATATCAATACTAGAACTGTACCAATAATCAATACATCAAATCAGCCAATGTTTTATAATAGATTTTAACACAGTGGAAAATTATTCAAATTACTCTATAACCCTTTTTGGAGAGGTCATTTCTAGCTCAATGTAAATGATGAGTCCTTAATCTTTCATTAGTTTAATTCATAGCCTTTCATTAATTTGCCAATCAAGCTTGATATGCCAGTTCCCAGCTATGGGACTTGGACATGTCAAGTCAACCACATAATTTCAAAATTAGAATGTAGGAATTTAGACACAATTATTGAAAATACTCACTTAATTCACAGTCCCCTCTTCCAGGTAATGATATTAATAGCCACACCTGTCCATTCAACAGCTTCCTTCCCTACACAACCTCGATTTGCTCCCAGAGCAGGTCCTTCCTGTGCACTAAACAAGGCAGGGTCCTGTTGAAAAATAGTCTGGGATCATGTAATTAAAGACTGTATCATAACTAGACAAATTAGAGGATTGGGCCAAAAGAAACCTGATGAGGTTCAACAAGGACAAGTGCAGAGTCCTGCACTTAGGACGGAAGAATCCCATGCACTGTTACAGACTAGGGACCGAATGGGTAGGAAGCAGTTCTGCAGAAAAGGACCCAGGGGTTACAGTGGATGAGAAGCTGGATATGAGTCAACAGTGTGCCCTTGTTGCCAAGAAGGCTAACGGCATTCTGGGCTGTATAAGTAGGGGCATTGCCAGCAGATCGCGGGACATGATCTTTCCCCTCTATTCGACATTGGTGAGGCCTCATCTGGAGTACTGTGTCCGTTTTGGGCCCCACACTACAAGAAGGATGTGGAAAAATTGGAAAGAGTCCAGCGGAGGGCAACAAAACTGATTAGGGGTCTGGAGCACATGACTTATGAGGAGAGGCTGAGGGAACTGGGATTGTTTAGTCTGCAGAAGAGAAGAATGAGGGGGGATTTGATAGCTGCTTTCAACTACCTGAAAGGGGGTTCCAAAGAGGATGGATCTAGACTGTTCTCAGTGGTACCTGATGACAGAACAAGGAGTAATGGTCTCAAGTTGCAGTTGGGGAGGTTTAGGTTGGATATTAGGAAAAACTTTCACTAGGAGGGTGGTGAAGCACTGGAATGGGTTACCTAGGGAGGTGGTGGAATCTCCTTCCTTAGAGGTTTTTAAGGTCAGGCTTGACAAAGTCCTGGCTGGGATGATTTAGTTGGGAATTGGTCCTGCTTTGAGCAGGGGGTTGGACTAGATGACCTCCTGAGGTCCCTTCCAACCCTGATATTCTATGATTCTATGAACTATATATGCACAAGGGGGCTGAGTCCAGTTTTCACTGGAAGCCTCAATTCTGTTGAATCCTAACTGTCAAGTTCTTCACTTTGTAATCTTAATAATGTTCTTTTAATGTCATTTATTATTATTATTATTATTATTATTAGAGAGCGAGAATATAAATCCTCAGGAGTCAGGGCATGACAACTTCTTACTACCCAGGTTCAGTAGAACATCCCCTGTGGGTTTGTACTCTACAATGGTCCATTCCTGGGGTTTTTGCACCTTCCCATTTTGCCACTGCCATTCAACATACACAAGGCAAGACAGTGGCCTAAATGAATCACAGATGCAATCCAATATGGCACTCATAAATTATTCCAGGACCTCTTTCCATGCATTCCAGCCCAGAGATAGCTTTACCACACTCAAAAAGCACAGGTCAGAGTTAAGGTCATGTGGGATGACTGGTGGGAGATAGACAGGAACATATGGAGAAAACTGGAAGTCATAATTTGGTCATTTTTATCTATGTAGGATATTTTTTTCAAATTCATACATCTTTGTTGCATACATACAGCAAATGGTACTTTCTCTGGTCCCCTTAATGCTAAGCTAACTAACATTTTGCTGTGAATAGAATTGTTACTGCACTTTTCATTGTGGGCTGAAGAAATGATCCATTCCACCATGGACCATGCTGTGTTTTCTAAGGAACATGTAACTAACATTAGTTTTAATCGTTTATACGCACCTGTAAGGGGGTCAGACCCGCCTCTCACAAGCACCCTCTTCCGTGGCTGATAGTGCCTGCAATCACAGTTCTTTTGAGTGGGTCTTCAGCAACTCAGCCCTCTGGCTGAGCCATATTCACTGTCCTCCCGTTTTGGGGTATACGGTCTTGGGTTCTTCCCCCAGCCCTGATATGGGGCGGTAGCTCTAAGGTTTCTTCCCAGAGGCCCTGTCTTCTTCAACAACCCAACTGGACCCATCTCGGTACCCACAGCTGGTGTCCTTTCAGCAGTCCTCCCTGGGCTCAGTCTGTGACCAGACCAGCTGTGCTCATCTCAGTGCCCTCATCTGGTCAGACCAGGTTCTGGAGCTCAATC
Organism: Emys orbicularis; assembly: GCF_028017835.1. Taxonomy (NCBI): domain Eukaryota; kingdom Metazoa; phylum Chordata; order Testudines; family Emydidae; genus Emys; species Emys orbicularis. Next base: position 73,198,729 of record NC_088690.1, read on the forward strand.
CCCCCAGGCTCAGCCAGCCTGCACTGATCTGTCCATGGTCCTGCTGCTCAGCCAGCCAGCTAGGCACTTGGTCCTCCCTCTTCAAGCTCCAGGCAGGAACTAAACTCCCTGCTCTGCTGCTTGCCTTTTATATGGCCCTTCTGGCCCCAGATTGGTCACTCCAGCAGCCCCTATTGGTTGCTTCTTTGCAGCCACTCTAGGTTGCCTGAAGGACATCTCTACTACTTTATTCTGGAGCAGGGTGATGCAGGGCCATGAAGCCTCCAGCAGGGGGCCTCTGGACCTAGTCCATCCTGTCACAGCACCACATAACATTACAGACTAGACATTGACCAGAGAGGCAGCTCCATTTACGAGGCATTGTCACCAGAAATGTACACAATGCTGTGCAGCTCTGGGGCCCCACAGATCCCTGCCCCAAAGGGCACACACAGGCAGATCTCTGCCCCTTTGAGGTCAGTGAGCTCCATGCGGAAACAGGGAGCTGCCTGCACAGTGCACCCTGCAGGATTGGGGCCCAAAGCCGTGTCTATACTGGCAGACCTTGAGGCCTTAATTCACTAATGGTGCAGCTATTTGGCGCTAGCAGTGGAGGAAGTTGTCAATAAAGCTCAGGTGGTTTTAGCCTGCGCAATTCAGTGCAGGTAAGATGTAAAGATACAAACAAAGTCAACCAGATCTAGAACAGACCGAATGTCCCCAGAGTGGGGTGTGGCCAGCGTTGCTTGGATGAGCCATGGATAGGTTGCTATTAGCTGTTTCCTGAAGGAATATGGTGGGTATTAACAGGGAGGCTACATCAGATCACGGAGTGCAGGGGGAAGAAGCTTCTGAAGCAGGACTGGAAGTGACTGAGGCCTGATTTTTTCCTGTGCTGGTGCTGAGCCCAGCACTGGGGCTGAGGTGTGACAATGCTCCTCTCCCATCCTGGGGCTGCTGGGCACCAGCTTGGCCCTGAAATGTAGGGGTGCTCTGGCCACATTGCCCCTCTTCCTGGAACCCTGCCCCCCATGCCTCCTGAGCAGGAATCTGCCATGTGGAGTGCATCTTGTTGTTTGGTAGCCCCTTTGAGCCAGCAATGGCCGAGTGTACAGGGATGGATTCCATCCGTAGAGCGAAAACAGGGACTTCTGAGGCCCCAGAGGCAAAGCAGAGAAACAACAGTTTCAATAATGTGCCTCATAATGCAAAAGGTGCCTCTCTGGTAAAGTGTGACACACAGCACCACAGGATCCATCGTTGCAGGGGCTGTTGGGAAGCGTTTCCATTTTATGCACTTGGAGCCAGTTGTTCATCACTTTCTCCAACTTTTATTTTTTGGGCTGAAATTTCCAGCTCTGGTATTAGCCTGGGGGTGAATTATTTTGGAAAGCTTGAGCAAAAACAATTCAGCTGTTTCAAAGTAGGAAGAAAATGGAAAAAAAAATAAACAGTTGCCATTATTTAAAAAATTGCAAGCTTTTTTGTCAGATTGGCAAGTATTCACTTGGGATGCACTTTCTGTTCATCTCCCAAACATTACTTTAGTCTTATTTTTATTTCAGGGATGGCAAATTTTAAAAGGGCTCCCTCTTTCTCTCTCCTTTCATTGCTACTGTTTAGTTTGTAGTGTTCAAATTCAGGCCATGTTCTAATTTTTTTTAAAAACACATTTCAAGGCTGACAGGACAGGGATTGGGGTTTGCTACTGCTGCAGCTTTATGAATAAATCATTAAAAAAAATAGAAACCCCTATTGTTTGCTCACTCACTGTGTTTTATTAAATTCACTGTGTCCCTTTGTCTCTGTTCCCCACCAGTGTTATGAACTGCTCGTGGTCTCCTGAGCAGAGGTGAAACCAGCCACATCTGCACCTTGTTTTCCCCTAGGCCTACTGGAGTTTTCTTGAGCAGGCTTTCTCTCAGTGCCTCCTGCCCATGGCCTCTGTGGTAAATGCTCTTCCTCTCTACTTCCTCACCATTAGCTATATGAGGTGTTTTGTGAGCTCTGTCTTAGGTCCCAGTGTTCAAGATCACTAGAGAGCACTATTGCACAGTCACACATTCTATTTATAACAAAGTACAGGACGTTAGCTTCCAAGCAATGCTTATTTTCAGCTGTGATGCAGTTCTTTTTAGACTTTGAGCTTATCACTGGTAACATCTGTTCTTCCTAAACTTGTCTAAGAATCATCTCTTGGGTGTAGCTGCTGCCTGCAGATTATACACCCATAATCAGACAAAACAGTACACAGTGCTAACACATCACAAATGGAGAAGACACACTTTTCTGGCCAGGCTCCTCAAGCCCCTGCCCAGCAATTGCCAGGTTATGGAGAGGAGCAGTGGCTGGGCAGGTACATACACTGCCACCCAAGGATGGAACTGATTGCATTTCTACAGGGTAAACACAGAAGCATGCCCATGCACTGTCAGACCAGGCCTGTATCTTAAATGGACCAAACTGATAACAGAAGGGAACTATCCCAGCTCCACTGACACCAGCCCCTGTGAAAACAGATGAGCACATGGGGAACACAAACACAGACAGCATGATGAGTAGTGCTCACAACACACCAGTTCCTGAGCCACTGTTCAGACTCTGCTATGCTTCATGGCAGAGGGGAGGGGCTTGAAAGGGACAAAGAAGGGGGTTGTGGGTGTGCATGGGGCAATTCTCCAAAAGGACGGTGTGCAAGAAAGCATGAAGACGCATGGAGGAAAATGTAACAGATGTGCAGTAAGGCTGCATGGTTGGTGGAGAAGAGGCAGGGTTGGGTTGGTGGCACAGAAGAGGTGGGACTAGTGGGGAGGAGGCGAAGTTGGTGGCACAGAGGAGGTGGGGTTGGTGGCACAGAGGAGGCGGGGCTGGTGGAATTGAGAAGGCAGGATTGGTGAAATAGAGGAGGCGAGGTTGCTGGAGAGAGGACAGCATTGGTGGCACAGAGGAGACAGGTTGTACACAGAGGAGGCGGGTTTGGTAGCATAGAGGAGGCAGCTTTGCTGTAGAGCAGGTCTGCACAACTCGTAAAGCGGCAAGGGCCATATTACTCCAAAGAAAACAGCTGAGGGCCAAACCCCCCCCCTCCCGGCCCTGCCGAACCCCCCCCCCAGCGCCGCCCAGCACCCCCGAAACAACCCTCCCCCTCCCCCCCCACCAGCGCCGCCTGCCCTGTGGGAAAAAACCCTCCTTCCCCAGCACTGCCCTGCTGAAACAGCAGTATTGAACCTTGGTAATATGTTATAGCTGGCCCCTAAGGTAGTATAATTAAGGTAAAAGAAAAATGTCTTTTTCCTAGAAGCGGGGTGAAAGTAACTTACAGGACTTACCGGTACTGCTGGAGTCCTGAGGGGGGCATGGCCTCATCCAGAAGAGGCGTGTCCTCAACCAGAAGAGGCGGGGCCTCAAAATTTAAAGGCCCTGGGGCACCAGCTGTGGCTGGGAGCCCCAGGGCCTTTAAATCAACCCGGGGCTCCAGCTGCAGAGGTGGCTGGGAGCCCCCGGGGCTCAGGGGCAAATTAAAGGGCTCGGGGCTCCCCGCAGCCGTGGGAGCTCCGGGCCTTTTGAATCCCCGCCCGAGCCCGGCTGCTGGGCTGTGAGCGGGATTTAAGGGCTCTGGGCTCCCCGCAGCGGCAGGGAGCTACGAGCCCTTTAAATCCCAGCCTCAGCCTGGGCGCCAAGCTGCGGGCGGGATTTAAAGGGCTCTGGGCTCCCCGCCTTTAAATCCCCACCGCGGAAGCCGGTGTGCTCCGGCACGGTGTACTGGCTCTTACCGGTACACCGTACTGGACCGTACTGGCTTACTTTCACCTCTGGCTAGAAGTAGAATAAGATCTTCCCCCCACTTTGTAATCAATTGCCTTGTTGAATGAATGAGGTGTGAATGAGGAAGGTGTGGAAGGCAGGCACCTCCAGACAGCTGTAACCCTTGGAGAGGGGATGGGAGCCAGACCAGATCAGTAGAACAGGTCAGCTACCGACTTGCCGCTCGCCTCCTCAGCCCCCCACCACCCCGGCTCACCTACTCAGCCCCCCGCCACTGACGCCGGCTCACCTGCCCCCCGCCACTGCCCGCCCACTCACCTCCTCAGCCCCCCACCCCTCCCAGCTCGCCTACTCACCCCCTGCCACTGCCCGCCTGCTCACCTCCTCAGCTGCTTCCTCCCCTGCCGCCGGCTCACCTGTCCCCCCGCCACTGCCCGCCCGGTTGCATCCTCAGCCCCCCACCCCTCTAGCTCGCCTACTCACCCCCCGCCACTGCCCGCCCGCTCACCTCCTAAGCCCCCCTCCCTCACCCGCCGCTTGCCTACTCCCTCCCCCGCCGGCCGCACAGTGAGCCCACCTACTCACCCCCCGCGGGCCGCACAGTGAGCCCACGCAGGCCGCATGCAGCCCCCGGGCCGCATGTTGTGCAGGCCTGCTGTAGAGGAGGCATGGTTGGTGGAGAGGAAGCAGAGTTAGTGGAGAGGAGATGGAGTTGGTGGAACAGAGGAGGTGGCATTGATGGAATACAGGAGGTGGGGTTGATGGCACAGAGGAGGTGGGGTTGGTGAAGAGTAGGCAGGTTTGTTAGCACAGAGGAGGCAGGGTTGGTGGAGAGGAGGGGGGGTTGATGGCATAGAGGAGGCAGGGTTGGTGGAGAGGAGATGGGTTTGGTGGAACAGAGGAGGTGGGGTTGGTGGCACACAGGATGCGGGGTTGGGGGAGAGGGGACAAGGTTGGTGGCTTAGAGGAGGTAGGTCTGGTGGCACAGAGGAGGCAGGGTTCATGGGAAAGAGGAGGCAGGGTTGGTGGAACAGATGAAGCAGGGTTGGTGTCATAGAGGAGGCTGGGTTCCTGGCACAGAGGAGGTTGGGTTGGTGCAGAGGAGGCGGAGTTGGTGGCAGCGGGGCTTGTGAAGAGAGGAGGTGGGGCTGGTAGAACAGAGGAGGCAGGGATGGTAGCATAGAGAAGGCAGGGTTGGTGGCATAGAGGGAACTGGGATTATTTAGTCTGTGGAAGAGAAGAATCAGGGGGGATTTGATAGTTGCTTTAGCTGCTTTCAACTACCTGAAAGGGGGTTCCAAAGAGGATGGATCTAGACTGTTCTCAGTGGTACCAGATGACAGAACAAGGAGTAATGGTCTCAAGTTGCAGTGGGGGAGGTTTAGGTTGGATATTAGGAAAAACTTTTTCACTAGGAGGGTGGAGAAGCACTGGAATGGGTTACCTAGGGAGGTGGTGGAATCTCCTTCCTTATAGGTTTTTAAGGTCAGGCTTGACAAAGCCCTGGCTGGGATGATTTAGTTGGTGATTGGTCCTGCTTTGAGCAGGGGGTTGGACTAGATGACCTCCTGAGGTCCCTTCCAACCCTGATATTCTATGATTCTATGATACAATAAAGGAGGCGGGATAGGTGGAGAGGAGAGAGGGTTGTTGGCACAGAGGAGGCGGGGCTGGTAGAACAGAGGAGGCAGGGATGGTGTCAGAGAATGTGGGGTTGGTGGCATAGAGGAGTTGGGATTGGCAGCAAAGAGAAAGAGGGGTTGGTGGCACTGAGGAGGTGGCGTTGGTGGCACAGAGGTTGTATGGTTGGTGGCACAGAGGAGGGGGTTGGTAGTACAGAGGAAGCAAGGTTGGTGGAACAAAGGAGGCGGGGTTGGTGTCACAGAGGAGGCAGGGTTGATGGAATAGAGGAGGCAGGGTTGATGGCACACTGGAGGTTGGGTTGGTGGAGAGGAGACGGGGTTGGTGGCATAGAGGAGGCGGGGTTGGGGGAAAGGAGGCAGTGTTCGTGGAGAGGAGACAGGGTTGGGGAGATGCAGGGCTGGTGGAAAGGAGACAGGGATAGTGGCATGCAGGAGGCGGGGTTGGTGGAGAGAAGGTGGGGTTAGTGGCACAGAGGAGGCGGGGTTGGTGGAGAGAAGGCAGGGTTGGTGGCATAGAAGAGGCAGGGTTCGTGGCAGAGACAGGGCTGGTAGCATAGAGGAGGCAGGGTTGGTGAAACAGAGGAGGGGGGTTTGTGGCACAGAGATGGCAGGGTTGGTGGCACAGAGGAGGAGGGGTTGATGGGATAGTGGAGGTGGGGTTGGTGGCATAGGAGAGATGGGATTGGTGGCACGGAGGAGATGGGGTTGGTGGAAAGGAGACTGTGTTCGTGGAGAGGAGGCAGGAAGCCACATCAGCTCAGCCTTTCATCGCCCCCTGCCCCTCTGTCCTGCCAGAAATCTGGGGTGGAGACGCTTCCATTGCTCCTCTTTGGGGGACAGCATTCTCCTCTTTGACTCCATCTCCAGGTGCTGGCTTCAGCCACTGATTGCAGGTTTGAACACAAACAACGGGCCCCCACTGTGAGAAATATTCTGCAGCCACTGCCCGTTGCACAGCAGGGCTACACAGCCCCAGAAGCGGTGCTCTGAGGTACAGTAGACAGTACTGTCTGGGTTCCCAGCAGGATGTGCCTGTGCAGGTTAATGGGGGCCATGCCCCCAACTTCCCGCTCACATGCCCTTGCAGGCAAGGGCTCTCACTTTACCATACTCTTGGCGCTTGGGTCAAAGCAGGGCCCACAGCACTTCCCTGCCTGTCATACGGCACAGGACTGTCCTGGTGCAGCACAGACCCAGGCCCTAGAGCACTGCAGTGTGTAACTGCACACTCCACAGCGCCCCTTTCCCCGGGGCCACACACAGCTGTTAGCACCAGCCCTGTTGGAACCCCACAGTGTCCCTTTCCCCAGGGCCACACACAGCTGTTAGCACCAGCCCTATTGGGACCCCACAGCTCCCCTTTGGGGCCCCCTGCAGTCACGGAGCTGTGGAATTAGGTCCTGTGGGGATGTAGCAATTGACATGCAGGACGTAGGGCATGGGCTGAGGGTCTCTGGTTGACCTTGGGCAAGTCTCTCAGCTCAGTGCCACATGCCCACCTGTAAGAGCTCAGAGCCCTGCTCTGCCCTTGTAAAGCACTGTGAGCCTCTGCAGAGCACATTTTAAGGACTAGCAGTGTGAGCTGGTGCAGCAACCCATTCCCTTTGCCAGGGTTGTCTGGACTCCCCTTGCAGGCTTGGGCCCCAGGGACCAGGATGTATGGAGTGGCATGCTCATCAGAGCTGCTCCCGTTAGTGGGGCAAGGACAGGGGGGTAAAGATAAGTGAACAGGGAACACATAAGCTGGGGTGTGTAACCCTTCTGCCAGGTGGAGCTGGTAGCAACCAGGGCCAGGTTCAATATCTAGGGGTTCCTTTTCAACAATACAACACAGAACTGGCTTGAGCCCCCACCCAGTAACCTGGGAAAATTACACATCACACCTGGGTGCCTCTGAGAGGGAATACGTCCCTGCTTGCAAGCACAGAGTCTGAGTGTAGAAAAAGAAAGTCACCTGACATTAATTAGGGAAAATGCCACAAGCAAGATTCATAATCATAAAACTGTGAGCAGGACACCCACCCCAGTGTGCATGGGGCAGAGTCTTCTGCCTCATGTTCTTGAGTTCTACAACCAACAGTTCCTTTTCTGTGCCCCTCTCTGCTCCCTCACCATACCCCACTCACTGTGGTTGACCTTGGTTAGTGAGGACCCAGGGTTCAGAGGTGCATCTATGTGAGTTCATCCGCCACCTGGGGAAAGGCACCTTGCGTGCTCCTCCATCTGAGCACTTGCTCTGGCTGGCCATCCTGCCAGCAGCTTGTTCCACTTAGCAGTCACCTTCTGCCACCTGCCTCTCTGCTGTGACCTCTGCAGGTCAGTCTCTTGAGGTTTCACTTGCGCTTTGTGATTGTTAGCTCTGAGACTGGGCAGACACTGTCCCACCACAAGTGATTGCCAGCTCTTTAGAGCACTTAAAACAACAAAAGGCTCCTACTGGAGCCCATTTAGCTCTATCTTTGAACAGTGTGGAAGAACAAGTTAAACCAGAGGAGAAACCCTTAGGGAGAGTCCACTCCTCCTAGCTAGGATATCTGTCCCCACCCCTCTTCCCTTCAAGGGGTTTGGCACTCGAGCCCCTTCATTTGGGACAAGTTAAGCACAGTTCTGCTTCCCTTTATTCATACAATAAAGACAACAACATTACAACACCAGCCAAAGTTGATCGCTTTGAGCAACACCACTTTATCTGCTGGATATCTGGGCACAGCAGGTGTGTTCATGTAAATACAGTTTGCTCCTGACGTCTCTCCCCCTCCCAGCTAGTTGTAGGGTGACCAGATGTCCCGATTTTATAGGGACAGTCCCGATTTCTGGGTCTTTTTCTTATATAGGCTCCTATTACCCCCCACCCCCGTCCCGATTTTTCACATTTGCTGTCTGGTCAGCCTATACAGAGTCCCAGTGTGCCCCTGGCTGGCCTCACAGAGGTGATGTGGGCATTGCAACACCTGGCCCAGCCGCGCTGCCAGCCAGTGGAATTCGCAGCCCTGTGTTGGGTGACAGGCTCCTGCACAGTGCGTGGGAAGCTCTAAGGGGCCTAGAAGGGAGTCACAGATGCCAGCATGCCAAGTGGGCCTCTAGGAATGTCGAGACCTGAGCCCCACCCTCCCAGATAGCAATCCCCTGCCCAGGATTCTTAGGTGTGGCCCTCTCCCGGAGTCAGGTGGGGAGGGCCCGGCACTGGGCTCTGAGAGACCTGCTTTCAACCCACATTCAGTATGATTTAGAGGAGGGACTTGAGCCTGACTCTCCCCCATCCCTTGTCCCCTGCCATAGAGACCTTGTCCTCTGTCTTTCACCCTCTCTCTTTCACAGGTCCAGGTGGAACAGCTCCAACAGCAGAGACTGAGAGACTGACCTCCTATGTGACAGAGGCCAGAGGACTTCCCTGTAGCAATTCCTTTTGCACGAGAGCATCTCTTTTGAAAACTATCCAATCTTGATTTAAAAATTATCAGTGATGGAGAACCTACCACGACCCTTGGTAAATTGTTCCAGTGGTTAATTACCCTCACGGTCAAAAATTTACCCTATTTCCAGTCTCAATTTGTCTAGCTTCAGCTTCAGACCATAGGATCATGTTAGATCTTTCTCTGCCAGACTGAAGAGCCCATTGTTAAATATCTGTTTCCCGTGTAGGTCCTTACAGACTGTGATCAAGTCTGCCCTTAACTTTCTTTGTTAAGATAAATAGATTGAGCTCCTTGAGTTTATCACTGTAAGGCAGGTTTTCTAAACCTTTAATCATAGTCATGGCTCTTCTCTGACCCCTCTCCAATCTATCAACATCCTTCTTGAATTGTGAGCCGCAGAACTGGACACAGGATTTCAGCATCTGTCACACCATTGACAAATCCAAAGGTAAAATAACCTTTCTGCTACTACTCAATATTCCCCTGTTATACATCCCAGGATCCCATTAGCTCTTTTGGCCACAGTATTGCGCTGGGAGCTTCTGTTCAGCTGATTATTCAGCATGTGGGTGGATGTATCCTGCATCTCAGGTGAGTGCCTTATCTGCTAGGCAAGGGGGGGTGGGGATGGGTTCACACATGCTCTCTCCCCTCAGCGCTGTTTTGTCCAGGATAGATTGGGTGACATAGGCAGGGCAGGGGGCATGCAGTTTGAGGATTCCACCAGGGCTTAATATAAATGATGCAGTAAGTAGCTTGGCAGCATCAGAGTGGAGGTGGCTTTGCACATGACCACTGGTGGAAACTTGGGCCCCTAGGACCAGAGCCTCAAGGGAAGTGAGGCATCTAAGTACCTGGGAGAAAGTGACTTGACATGGGATAAGAGGGAAGGTCCTCTAATGGATCAGTAACTGGTTAAAAGATAGGAAACAAAGGGTAGGAATAAGTGATCAGTTTTAAGATTGGAGAGAGGTAAATAGTGGTGTCTCCCAGGGGTCTGTACTGGGACCAGTACTATTCAACATATTCATAAATGATCTGGAAAAAGGAGGTAAACAGTGAGGTGGCAAAATTTTCAGATTATACAAAACTACTCAAGATAGTTAAGTCAAAAGCAGACTGCGAAGAGCTACAAAGGGATCTTGGAGGGGGAAAGGAGTCCAAGAGAGCTGGTTGTATTTTAAAGAAGCCTTATTGAGGGCGCAGGAACAAACCATCCTGATGTGCAGAAAGAATAGCAAATATGCCAGGCGACCAGCTTGGCTTAACAGAGAAATCTTTGGTGAACTTAAACACAAAAAGGAAGCTTACAAGAAGTGGAAACTTGGACAGATGACCAGGGAGGAGTATAAAAATATTGCTCGAGCATGCAGGGGTATAATCAGGAAGGCCAAAGCACAATTGGAATTGCAACTAGTAAGGGATGTGAAGGGTAACAAGAAGGTATGTAAGCAACAAGAAAAAGGTCAGGGAAAGTGTGGGACTCTTACTGAATGGGGGAGGCAATCTAGTGACAGATGATGTGGAAAAAGCTGAAGTACTCGATGCTTTTTTTGCCTCGGTCTTCACAGACAAGGTCAGCTCCCAGACTGCTGCACTGGGCAGCACAGTAGGGGGAGGAGGTGAGCAGCCCTCAGTGCTGAAAGAACAAGTTAAGGACTATTTAGAAAAGCTGGACATGCATAAGTCCGTGGGTCCAGATCTAATGCATCCGAGGGTGCTGAGGGAGTTGGCTGATGTGATTGCAGAGCCATTGGCCATTATCTTTGAAAACTCGTAGCGATCGGGGGAGGTCCCGGAAAACTGGAAAAAGACAAATATAGTGCCCATCTTCAAAAAAGGGAAGGAGAATCCAGGGAACTACAGACTTACTCCAGCCTTACTTCAGTCCCTGGAAAAATCATGGAGCAGGTTCTCAAGAAATCCATTTTGAAGCACTTGGAGGAGAGGAAGGTGATCAGGAACAGTCAACATGGATTCAACAAGGGCAAGTCATGCCTGGCCAACCTGATTGCCTTCTATGATGACATAACTGGCTCCGTGGATATGGGGAAAGTGGTGAATGTAATATATTTTGACTTTAGGAAAGTTTTTGATAGGGTCTCCCACAGTATTCTTGCCAGCAAGTTCAAAAAGTATGGATTGGATGATTGAACTATAAAGTCGATAGAAAGCTGGCTAGATCGTTGGGCTCAATGGGTGGTGATCAATGGCTCGATGTCTAGTTGGCAGCCGGTATCAAGTGGAGTGCCCCAGGGGTCTGTCCTGGGGTTTGTTTTGCTCAGCATCTTCATTAATTACATGGATGACACTAATCTGGGGGGAAAGGTAGATGAGCTGGAGGATAGGGATAGGGTCCAGAATAACTTAGACAAATTGGAGGATTGGGCGAAAAGAAATTTGATGAGGTTCAACAAGGACAAGTGCAGAGTCCTGCACTTAGGATGGAAGAATCCCATGCACTGCTACAGGCTGGGGACCAACTGGCTAAGCGGCAGTTTTGCAGAAAAGGACCTGGGGATTACAGTGGACAAGAAGCTGGATATGAGTCAACAGTATGCACTTGTTGCCAAGAAGGCTAACAGCATATTGGGCTGTATTAGAAGGAGCATTGCCAGCAGATCGAGGAAAGCAGATTATTCCCCTCTATTCGGCACTGGTGAGGCCACATCAGAGTATTGCGTCCAGTTTTGGGCCCCCCGATACAGAAAGGATGTGGATAAATTGGAGAGAGTCGAACAGAGAGCAACAAAAGTGATTAGGGTGTTGGGGCACATGACTTATGAGGAGAGGCTTATTAATTCTGCAGAAGAGAAGAGTGAGGGGGGATTTGATAGTAGCCTTTAACTACCTGAAGGGGGTTCCAAAGAGGATGGAGCTAGGCTCTTCTCAGTGGTGGCAAATGACAGAACAAGGAGAAATGGTCTCAAGTTGCAGTGGGGGAGGTCTAGGTTGGTGTGACGATGCGGTTCTGGCGGGACCAAACTGAGAGTGCCAATTCAGGACAAATGGCTAAAACAGGGTAGTCACAGCCCAAGGCTGGGGTTTTTCCACTTCTATGGCAAACCAAACCAGTCAGACTAAGAGGACTTCGGTCTCACCCCACTGGCTAACCACAAGTCTCACAAGCAATTCCCTTAGACACTCCAGTTTCCCAGTATCACCACCAGTGCCACTCGTTATGGGGACGAATTGTTATGAAAACCAATACCCCAGAAAAAGAAAAAAGGTTCTCCTGATCCCATAGGACCAAGCCCCAGACCCAGGTCAATATACAAATCAGATCTTACCCACAAATCACGCTGTTGCCAATCCTTTAGAATCTAAAATCTAAAGGTTTATTTATAAAAGAAAAAAGATAGAGATGAGAGCTAGAATTGGTTAAATGGAATCAATTACATACAGTAATGGCAAAGTTCTTGGTTCAGGCTTGCAGCAGCGATAGAATAAACTGCAGGTTCAAATCAAGTCTCTGGAACATCCCCAGCTGGGATGGGTCATCAGTCCTTTGTTCAGAGCTTCAGTTGTAGCGAATTCCCTCCAGAGATAAGAAGCAGGATTGAAGACAAAATGGAGATGAGGCATCAGCCTTATATAGTCTTTTCCAGGTGTAAGAACACCTCTTTGTTTTTACTGTGGAAAATTACAACAAAATGGAGTCTGGAGTCACATGGGCCAGTCCCTGCATACTTTGCTGAGTCTCAAGGCATATTTGCCTTTTCTCAATGAGTCCATTATATAGCTGATGGTTCTTAATGGGCCATCAAGCAGGCTAGGCAGAGCTAACACCAGTTTGTCTGGGATGTCACCCAGAAGCATAGCGTAAGTTTGCAATACAGACAGTATAGAGCCAATATTCATAACTTCAACTATAAAACTCATACACGCATATAGACAGCATAATTATAACCAGTAAACCATAACCTTGTCTTAGACACCCCATTTGACACCCTTTATACAAGCTTTGGGGGCCACTACAGTACCTTGGTTGCAACAATGATCTATATGGTCCCAGATTATATCAATAACGTCACACCCCCAACGCAAAATTGATGCAGGAAGGGATGACACAAACATCCCTGACTGCATCCCAAGAGCTCCCCATCCTTGGGTCTGTCTCACTACAGCTAGTATTGGGTTAGAAGTCATACCAGTGTATAACAGAAATGGTTATCAAAGTCATGTTCTATAACATGATTGAACCTCTTTACAAACTCAAGGTAAAACTTAGTTAGAACAATAGTGGATTGGATCTGCTCTTGCAGCAGGATTTCTGTATGTCTCACGTGATCTTGCCAAGAGCTAAAGAAAACAGCTACTTTATCCATACAAGCTCTGGCAAATATTTGGAACCCAATTAACATCAAGTTAATGTAGATATTAAGGTTGTTTATAGTACAGGAATCTTGGCATTTAGCCATGAAAGCAATATGGTAGTGTGCATCGGTTTCCCTTTTTATACAGCACATTAGGTCTGGAATGTCTTTTCCCCTGTGAAAAGTTCCAATACTGTTTACAGGCATTAACTGTGAAACATCAGTATAACAAGGCCTTTTAACATAAAGTGTGTTCTCATGTATTCCTTTGAACATGTTCAAGGGATTTTCCAAAAGATTAGACACATCGTACATTTTTACAGTTTGTGGTAATAGCAACACATTTGTTACAAAAATTACCATTAGCAATAACAATAAATTCATTGCAAGTGTCCATTTACAATCATGTTTGTCATGGCACACCTTTGACTCAATACCATTGGAGTTTGGGCATTTTAGGGTTAACCTGTGGCTTCCCTTTGCAAAATTCAGTTTTCTCTTTCCTCCTTGTCCTGCAGGATCAAACCCTGATTTCTCTTGCTTAACAGAATTCACTGGCTGATGGGGTGGGCTCTCTGTGCTAACAGCTATTAGCAAGTCCTTCCTCTCCCAGCCAGGCAAGTAATTTGCATTACCACAGACAGGAGCCAGTCCACCAGTTTTCATATCCTTAACTGCTATCATTTCCAAGGCTGGACTCTGTCTTAAAGAGATACCACACAAATCCAAAGAGTCTGAGGGTGAGAGTTTGCTTGCTCTCCCCTGCATCCTCAAGCATTCGGCCATAAAACTGTTCTGCTTTGAAACACCAGTAACCAAATCTGTCCTCAGACCCTGAAGCACAGACTGCTCACTTAACGAATTAGCATGGAGACAGTCCTGTCCCAACACCATTGTCTTCCCAACAAGATGGCCACACACAGCCACTTGGTTATAGGGCTCCTCAACTTTCTTAACAGCTCTTACTCCACCTGAGACTTTCTCAAAGCTACCCACACTGGATCTTTCGAAAGGAAAGTCAGTGGATCCATTCACAACAGAAAATTTCTGGCTGTTAGGAACTGAAACTTCCTTGATTAAATCACTCTCACACCCTTCAGTTGCAGGGAACTGCTTGCACAGATTACCATGAGGATTCCTTTCCCCAGGAGCTTTTCTAAGCAGCAAATCACCCCTCACAGAAATTTTGCCCTTACCCTCTTCACCTAGAGCTTGCTCTAAAGGAACACTTCCCTGAGCAACAACAGACTTTTTCTGGGTCTTACTTACATCCAGGATCACCTTTGGCCCATCAGGCAGATTTCTACACAATCCCCTTTCAGGCAAACCCATAGACGTCCTAGATAAAAGGTTAGAAACATTTCCCTTCCCTTTGCCACACACAAGTTCAGGAATCCTTTCCTTCTTGCTACAAGTTTCCACACCATCAGTAGGTAACACAACCAAATCACCTTCCTGCTCTCCTTGTGCCCTGGCTAGGGTATTACCCTGATTAGACAGAGTTGCTACACCCTTTATCAACCACACACTAGCAATAGGCAAAATATAAGCACCAGAATTGTCTGGTCTCTGGGATTTTGCTAAGACACTAACTGGATGCAACTTAGTTACAGTGCCATTCTCCCCAGCAGACACAGACTTAGGACCATTCCCTTCCTGGGCTTTAGTTGAATTCAGAACCAACTCTGAGACAACTGCACTATTCTCAACCATCACAGGCTGAAAGGCACCTTCTGTCTGCTCCACAGACAAAGAAGAGCTGGAGACACCTTCTTTTTTACCAGACACACAGCTCGGGATTTCATTTCCCTTGTCCCAGCACACAGGGCTGTTCACAGACAACTGCTTGGAGACTGAGGTAGCTTCCTCCATAGGCAAGTCATTACCCCTGACAGACACAGGCACATTTCCTTCACTATCACTATTCTCCACACAGGAAACAGGTAAGGTATAGGGACATTCATCTTTCACTATCCTTGCCTTCCCAAACTGCTGACTAGATAAAGCCATTAGCTCACCAGGCTGCCTAGGCTCATTCAGAATTTCCTTGTTCTCCTCTCCTTTTGTTTGACCTAATTCCAGATTTACTTCCAAGACATTAGATAGACATTCAGAAACTTCATTCACAGCCAACCAGCTACTTTCCAAAGACAAACTTTTGGAAAAACCTTTCATAGACACAACCTTAGGATTAATCCTCTCCTGTGCCTGGTTTATGCTAACTTGACTGATCATAGCTTTAATATCATTCCCAATCATAAGATCCTTAGGGATGGTGTCTTTTACTCCCACAACCATGGTGCCCTCAAATTCCTTCCATCTCAGGTGGATTTTAGCCAAAGGCACCCTGACAAAATACTCAGAAAATGCTACAGCAGTTACATCTTCACCTGGCAAATAATCTTCCTTCCTGACAAGGCTTGCTTTAACCAAAGTGATATCTGCTGCGGTGTCCCTCCATGCCATACACCTTACTCCATTCACTTCTGCACTGCTAATAAACTCTGCGTTATTGTTCCCATACTTAGCTTTAATGTGAGTTTTAAGGTCAAATTCTTCAGAGACCACAGAAACAGCATTTGCACACAGGGCACTAGCGCTGGGCTCTGCGTAGCTTGCCTGTGAGTTTATTACAACAGGGTTAGCATTTGCCGTGGCATTTGGGGTTGCTGGTTTTGGGCTGCCCTTCAGGGTTGGGCAATCTGATTTTATGTGGCCAAGCACACCACAGTGATAGCATTTAACCTGCTCGTTCTTGGGGCGAGAGTTCCTATCCTCTGGGCCCCAATGAGCTCCTCTAGAAGAGTCAGGGCCAGGTTTACCTTTAAATCCTTCCCTCCTCTTGAACTGGGGAGAATGGTGATTAGTTTTCCCCTGGGGTTTATACCCTTCTCGAGCCCTGTTTTGGGTATGGGCATCCGCAATCTCTGCAGCCCGTAGGACTGACTCAGGGTCCCTATCACACACAGCTGCTCTCACATGGTCAGGCACAATGTCTAAGAATTGTTCCAAAGTTATTAAATCCAGCAGTTTTTCAAAACTCCCATGTGCCTTTTCTCCCATAACCCACTTTTTAACAAAACCCCTCAGCTCATGAGCACATTCTACAAAAGCACAATCATTAGACATCTTAAACTTTCTAAACTTAACTCTGTAAGAATCAGGAGTAACCTTGAACCGCCTTAACACAGAATCTTTAAACCGCTCATAATCCAAGGCTTCTTGTTCCTCCAATTCATTAAATACCTCCCTGGCTTTTCCAGTCAGTCTGGTCAGCAGGACGGGCATTCGCTGACCCTCGGGGATCTGGTACAGATTGCAGAGGCATTCAAAGGTAGACAAAAACTCCTCTATATCCTCAGTATCATTGTAAATGGGACACATCCTTTCCCAGTTTTTCTCATGGCAGTGGGGAAGTGGAGCACCAGGTGGGGATGACTTTCTCTGCTCTTCCATTACTTGGAGCTGAGGTTTGGCCGTCTCCTGTTCCATCTTGCGAGTCTCCTGTTCAGCAGCGAGCAGCTCTAGACGTCCCTTACGAGCTCTCTCTTCTCTCTCATCAGCCTCCTTCTCTCTCTCTCTTTCTAATTCTGCTATTTTTTGCTTCTCCAGCAATCGAAGATCTGCTAGCTTCTGTTCATGCTCAAATTGCAGTTTGCTTGTTGCCTTTTGCACTCTAATTTTTTCTGCATCTTCTGTAGCCTCAGGTAAGGGCTGTGCTCTTGCCCCCTGATCACTGGCTATTGACAGATTTCTCAGTTCTTGCTTTGTAGCTTTCTTTCTAAAGCTTATCCTCTTTTCTGAACACAAATTTTCCAGGGCTTTTTTGCCAAGTCCCTCATATGCTCTTTGCTCAACCATTGCAGCAGCTCTTTAACCAAGAAAACTCTCAATACCAAAATTCAAATTTGGATAGCGTGGGGTTCTGACCCAAAGCTTAATTGACCTGGTTCTGTGGATCCTGCCGACTACGCCACTGTGACGATGCGGTTCTGGCGGGACCCAACTGAGAGTGCCAATTCAGGACACATGGCTAAAACAGGGCAGTCACAGCCCAAGGCTGGGGTTTTTCCTCCTCTAAGGCAAACCAAACCAGCCAGACTAAGAGGACTTCGGTCTCACCCCACTGGCTAACCACAAGTCTCACAAGCAATTCCCTTAGACACTCCAGTTTCCCAGTATCACCACCAGTGCCACTCGTTATGGGGATGAATGGTTATGAAAACCAATACCCCAGAAAAAGAAAAAAGGTTCTCCTGATCCCATAGGACTAAGCCCCAGACCCAGGTCAATATACAAATCAGATCTTACCCACAAATCACGCTGTTGCCAATCCTTTAGAATCTAAAATCTAAAGGTTTATTCATAAAAGAAAAAAGATAGAGATGAGAGCTAGAATTGGTTAAATGGAATCAATCATACAGTAATGGCAAAGTTCTTGGTTCAGGCTTTCAGCAGCAATAGAATAAACTGCAGGTTCAAATCAAGTCTCTGGAACATCCCCAGCTGGGATGGGTCATCAGTCCTTTGTTCAGAGCTTCAGTTGTAGCAAAGTCCCTCCAGAGATAAGAAGCAGGATTGAAGACAAAATGAAGATGAGGCATCAGCCTTATATAGTCTTTTCCAGGTGTAAGAACACCTCTTTGTTTTTATTGTGGAAAATTACAACAAAATGGAGACTGGAGTCACATGGGCCAATCCCTGCATACTTTGCTGAGTCTGAAGGCATATTTGCCTTTTCTCAATGAGTCCATTGTATAGCTGATGGTTCTTAATGGGCCATCAAGCAGGCTAGGCAGAGCTAACACCAGCTTGTCTGGGATGTCACCCAGAAGCATAGCATAAGTTTGCAATACAGACAGTATTGAGCCAATATTCATAACTTCAACTATAAAACTGATACACACATATAGACAGCATAATTATAACCAGTAAACCATAACATTGTCTTAGACACCCCATTTGACCCCCTTTATACAAGATTTGGGTGCCACTACAGGACCTTGGTTGCAACAATGATCTATATGGTCCCAGATTATATCAATAACGTCACAGTTGGATATTAGGAAACACTATTTCACTAGGAGGGTGGTGAAGCACTGGAATGGGTTACCTAGGGAGGTGGTGGAATCGCCATCCTTAGAGGCTTTTAAGGCCTGGCTTGACAAAGCCCTGGTTGGGATGACTTACTTGGTGTTGGTCCTGCTTTGAGCAAGGGATTGGACTAGATGATCTCCTGAGGTCTGTTCCAATGCTAATATTCTATGATTCTAAGAGCCACATGGCTTTTAGCTCATGCAGTAGAGGCTCATGCACTAAGCTCCAGAGGTCCCAGGTTCAATCCCGCCCGCCGACGACCGGGGTCTGTCGGAGTTACAGCAGCACACTCCACCTTCTCTGTCTGTCTGTCAGCACACCCCACCCCCATGCTATCTTCTGTCAGCAGCCGGGCCCCTTTGTCCCTGGGTCAGCACACCCCATCCCCACACTGTCTGTCTGTAAGCAAACCCTGACATCTCTGTCTGTATGGCAGCACCGTGCCTCTCTGCTGTCTGTCCATCAGGACACCCATCCTCTCTGTCCATCTGTCAGACAGCCCACCCCCATGCTATCTTCTGTCAGCAGCCGGGCCCCTTTGTCCCTGGGTCAGCACACCCCATCCCCACACTGTCTGTCTGTAAGCAAACCCTGACATCTCTGTCTGTATGTCAGCACCGTGCCTCTCTGCTGTCTGTCCATCAGGACACCCATCCTCTCTGTCCATCTGTCAGACAGCCCACCCCCATGCTGTCTGTCTGTCAGCACCCCTCCCTCTCTGTCCATCTGCCAGCTCAGGCCTGCCGAGGTGCAGACAGGTTTGCATCATGTCTGTTAGCAGAGCTCCCCACAGCTCCTATGGCTTAGCTGACAGGTTTGTGCCAGCTTCTCTGCCCACCCTAGCAGCCTGTTTGCTTGTGCCCCAGAGTGCACAGACAGGCCAGAACGCAGGTCTGGCTGGCTCCTTGCGTGCACTTCAGTGACAGTGTGGTAAGTGACAGGAGAGCTCTAATGACGAGTTATCAGTGGCCTTCATTAAGAGGGTTCCCGAGCACATCCATTAGGAGCCGCTAGCCTGACCCTGGCTGCTGCCTGCACTATTAGAGCCATTTCAGGCTGCGGAGGAAGGGACTATGCACAGCTAATGGCATTAATGTATTCAGCCATCGCCTGGCTGAGAACGTGCCCCTCCGAGCCAGTGCCCTCATGTCACGGGTGCCAGGGAGCTGAGCTGCCTCACTGAGCCTGTGCGGTGTGTGGGACCTGTAGCTCCTTAAGCTCTTTCTGTGCACAGTGCAGGTCTGATGGGCGGGGGGGAGAGCACGGGGGGCTCAGCAGCTGCCTGTGCCACCATCAATGGGAAAGCAGGAGACAGGTGGGTTCTGTTGCCCTCTCCCACAGACCTGCCTTTCTGACCTCTGAAATGCATCCCCAATCTTGGATCTCCTGGTGCAGAGGTGTGCCCAAGGTGCAGAAGGGCTAGCATTGGTGTCTCAGAGGGCAGGAAGGCAGGTCTGGGGGAGAGGGCAGCAGAATCCACCTGTCATGGCTTCCTGTGGCTCTCAGGCTGTGGACAGCTGCACATGTGCTGTTGAAGACCCCCTGTGTAATGGGGAGGTGACATGGTCACTGGCACAGGGATTGTCTCTAGTGGGAGATGCCAATCCGAGCCCAGGGGAGTTGTGCAAACTGCCCCTCCAATACCTGGCAAACTTGGACCAGCATGGGGCTGTTTAGGGCATCGCTTTGAGCTGTCTCTCTGGTCGCAGGCTCACAGCAGTGTTGCGAAATATGCAGTCTTCTGGCTCTTATTAGACAAAAGGGAGCGAGAGGGTCCATTGTCACTTGTTAATCCTGAAGCTGGACGTTGGCTCTCAAAAAGACCAGCAAATGCTCACTATCTTTTCGAAAGGAACTCAACTGACTGGCTAGAAGCATGCAGTGCAACAGTGAAAGACTCAGAAGTTAAAAAAGTGAAGAACTCTCTCACCACATTCAAAAAATGTGCATACATGACTGATGAATGCACTGATGCAAATGGGCATCAAGAGTTAGGTCATTGCTGTTATCTTCATTTCAGTGGTAGGCCAATAGATGCATTTCTAGAAGACACATTGGCCACTTCTTAGAAGAGTTAAATGCTTGTAAATTGAACAGATGGCTGCTTGTGCATTTGATGGAGCTGCAATCTTCTCTGGAAGACAGTGGAGTACAAGCTTTGCTCAGAGAAAAGTGTAATGCTAATCTCTCCTATACACACCGCAGAGACCATCTACTCCAACTAGCACTAGTGTGAGTTGCAGAATCTTCAAAAGACATTTAAAAAACATACATTTAATGTCTTCATTATACTCTTTTTTTCAGCAAGAGTCCAAAAGGACTGAATGTCTTGGGAAAAAAACAGAAGATACATTGAGACTGAAGTCCAACCTGGGAAAACCCGCTGGCTTTCTCATAAGCAATCCTTAAATTACTGTTGTCTTAAAATTACTGCAATTGTTATTACTGGCTTTGGAAAATATCTACCGAGATGAGATGGATCTTAGTGAGGTTGGTGGACTACTTTTGCTACTAAGTTCAAAGAAGACTATTGCCATTCACTCTTGTAAGTCTACTGATAAAACCACTTGGATCATTAAACAATGCATCAAGGCATCTGCTACAACAGTAGTAGATCTTTGTCCAGCAATAGAAGCTACACTTGAATCAGTTAGAGAGATATCCATTGAAAACATACTGGAAGAAGCAAAGACTTCCGTCCAAAAGTTGACAAATGAAGACACTTACATTGAATCCTTAAGTGAAGAGTACAAGAAGTGTTAAGCCATCTGAAAAAGTACACAGACTTGATTCTTACAAATCTACAATAGCAACTTCTGGATTCTATTCAACCTCTATGTAACTTTAACATATGCCTGTCTTATAAAACACTGACCATTGAGTGGAATGAGGCACTACCAGCAATGGGGCTGACATGTGATCAGGACAGACTGGAGAATTTGAACACAGAGTGGAAAGTCATATGGTGAATGAACGAAGATTTGACTTCAACTTCTTCTTTATCATCACTAGTGGTTCGACACAATTTTTGTGCTATGTTTCCTGGGATGAACGAAGTAGGAATTCCTCTCTTGCTACTCCCAGTCACAACAGCTACAGTTGAGTATTCTTTTTCTTCATTGAATAGAATTTTGTGTTCTGAGAAGTCACCGTCTGCCTGATCATGAGTATATACATGAAGGACTGGAAGTACAGGATACATGAGAAGCCACCAAAGATGAACGCCCTGTATTCAAGAAGTTAATTAACAGAGTTGTGCAAAATTACAAGAAACCAAGAGGGATGTAGATGTAGTGCTTCATAGAAGGCTTGTGTAGTCAACTTTAATGTGTGATGATTTTAAAACATGAGTTAAATCTAATAAAATGGTTGTAAAACATTTTTCAGTTTTTACTGTGATGCCATACAGCCCACCTTTGCCCTCATGGTCTCACCCCTCAACAACCCCCCCTCCTCTCCCCCGTAAATTTGAACACCCCCCTAATTTCAATTCCTGGGGAAAACACTCATATGGTGGTGAAGCTCGCTCCAGTAGCCAGCTGGCACAGTGCGTTCCCTCGTTATTTTGTTCACCAATTAGGCCTACTTTCCAACACACCAATTTTGGTTCACTGATTTCTCGTTCCACACTTTGCTTGTTCACCCAGCATGATCCTAGCACAGTCCTTGCATTATTTCAGGACTCTGTTCTGTTTGGACTAATTCAGTCTGTCTGTCGTGTGTCTCTGTCTCACTTTTGCAACTTTTCCGATCACCACCTGTTGTTCTAGGTTATGATCACACTCACTTTTCACAGCTGACCTCACAGTTAGGGAAAGTTTGGTAGGAGAGAGAGCACTTGGCAACATGGAAAGGAGTCACGGAGAGCAGTGTTCTCAGCAGAGTACCAGCACCACAGCCCCACACACCACAGCCCCCCAGCAGTGACAGCCCCACACACCCCAGCCCCACAGCACTGTGACACATCACTGTCTGAGCCACCACATACACTGACCAGGAAGGCTGGGAAGGTGGAATCCTGTGCTATCCGTCTAAGTAGAGATAACCTTCCCTGTGAGATACCCCTGAATGGAAGGGGCTAGACTGCTGAGGGCCAAGCTAACCTGCCCCTGCTGGGAGTGGCCTAGAGGCCACACAACAGCATCCTGGGCCAGTAGAGATCTGCATTAGGTGCTGCAGGGGAAATTCAGCAGCACAGCCAAGCCCCCTGCCTGCTGCTAAGTTCCTGCTAAGCTGCACGGTCGCACAGATGCCTATTAAGCCCTGGGCAGGTGTTCAGGGCTGTGGCGAGGAGAGGCGCCCCTCCCCGCCGGCCAAAGCACAGACCTGCCGTGGTGGGGAGAGGCACCCCTCCCAGCCAGCCCCAGCGCAGACCTGTCCCAGACTTGCCACGGCAGGGAGAAAGGAGCCCCTCCCTCGGCCAAGCCCATCCCCACTGGAGCTGCCACAGCCAAGGAGAGGCGCCTCTGCCCCGGCCCCGAGCTGCTGTGGCTAGAGAGGGCTGGGGGGAGTCCTCTATCCCCACCACTGCCTGGGGGCAGCCTGCACCCCAAGCCCCTCATCCCCAGCCCCAACCTATAGCCCACACACTCCCGTACCCCAGCCCTCTGTCCCAGCCCTGAGCCCCCTCCTGAACCCCTCATCTCTGGCCCCACCCCAGAGCCCGCACTCCCAGCCAGAGCCCTCATTCCCCACACCCCAACACTCTACCTCAGCCCTGAGCCCCCTCACGAACCCCTCATCCGCAGACCCACCCCAGAGCCCGCACCCCCAGCCAGAGCCCTCATCCCCCACACCTGAACCCTCTGCCCCAGCCCTGAGTCCCCTCCCACACTTCGAACCCCTCGACCCCACCCCTACCACATGAATTTTGTTATGTGCACCAATATGAAGGTGATGTGTGACACATCACCTTCATATTGGTGCACATAACAAAATTCATTCCGTACATGGATGTAAAAAATTAGAGGGAACACTGGCCTGCTCTGGAGACAAAGAGAGCCACTGGTCCTTGTAGCTCCCAGCAAAGGAGCCCAGCCCAGCCCAGCCCTGGATGCTGGTGGTTGCCTGGGGACCATGGCCTCAGGACATTCAATCTGGGCAAACAGAGGACAGTTATAGGTCCAATTACAAAATTGTTAATAATGCTGAGATAAGGCAGAAGTGTTCTGTATCTGCAAAGAAAAATATGACATACTCATCTCACATGAGGATGAAGAAATATTTTCCTGTCCAGTGGTACATGAGGAGGATGTGAGTTGTCATGTGTGGGGCTATGAGTGTGCTGGTGGGCATGGCATGGTGGGTGCATGATGTCTGTGTTTGGGGATGGGGCAGTGAATGTGGTGGTCTCTAGGTATGGGCAGTCCAGAAAGGCCAGTGCAAGGCTGTAGCAGGGTGTGTGGCTGGGCCCAGTGCACACATGCTGGGTGGAAGGGTGCTTTGTGTGGGGAAGGAACATGTCTTTTTGGGAGGCACTGGCTGTGTTGTAATGAGTGTATGGGTGTGTGTTGTGATGGCACTGAGTGGGATAGTGTGGGGTGGTGCTGGGGGAGGGAAAGAAGATGGCATGGGTGGGGGGACAAGGGGGTGTGGGAAGGAAGGGGGCCAGCACACTACAGGGGAAGGACACCTTGCCAACAATATGAAGATGACACACAGACTAAGTACCCTCTAAGCTGCGTGGTCGCACAACAGGCTATAAAGGGCCATGCAGCCACTGGGACCTGGAGAGGAGAGAGGTAGAGAGTGGGCATGGACTGGGGAAGGGAGCAAGTTGGGGCATGCAGGGTTGCTGCAGGCCTCTTCCCCAGAGCTTGCTGATGCTGGCAGGGAGGGGGCTGGGGAGAGTCCTTTGGCCCTAGCCCCAGGGCAGCCTGCCTGCACTCCAAACTCCTCATCCTCGGTCCTACCCCAGAGACCGCACCCCCAGCTGGAGCCCTCGCCCCCCGCTCTCCAACGCTCTGCCCCAGCTCTTGAGCCCCTTCCCACATAGAATCATAGACTATCAGGGTTGGAAGGGACCTCAGGAGGTCATCTAGTCCAACCCCTTGCTCAAAGCAGGACCAATCCCCAGACAGATTTTTGCCCCAGATCCCTAAATGGCCCCCTCAAGGATTAAACTCACAACCCTGGGTTTAGCAGGCCAATGCTCAAACCACTGAGCTATCCCTCCCCCCTGAACCACTCATCCCCAGCCCCACCCCGGAGTCTTCACCCCTGCACCCCAACCCTCTGCCCCAGCCCTGAGCCCCCTCCCGTACCCCAAACCCCTCATCCCAGCCAACCACAGAGCTTGCACCCCCAGCCAGAGCCCACACCCCAACCCTCTGCCCCAGCCGTGAACCCCTTCCTACACTCCGAACCCCTCAGCCCCACCTCTGCCACTCATCACCTCCATATTGGTGCACATAATAACATTTATTCCAAACATGGATATAAAAAATTAGAGGGAAAGTTGCACACAGCTCTATTTATCCTTCACCACATACAACCACACCCCACCACCAATGTGGCCCGGTGCCTGGACACGATCAGCTCCTGGATGAAGAATGGCTGGCTGCAGGTGAACCCATGCCATACAGAGGTGATGTTGGTGGGCAGAGGAAAGCCCTTGGAGGATTTTTCATCATCTGCACTGTCTCATTTGGTCAAAGATTCACACCCACAATTGGTCAGTTCAGTCTGTAGCTTCAGAGGCTCCTGGATTCCTCACTGATACTGAACTCTCACACAGCAGCTTTTGCGAGTAACACTCTCTACCACCTTTGGCCGGTGAGGAGACTCATGGTGGACAAAGATGTGGCCTCAGTTATCCCTGTCTCCATCACTGCTCAATGCGATAGACCGGGGCATGAAACCATAAGTGCTTAGGAAACTCCAGCTAGTACAGAACACTACAACCCATCTCCTGCGAGCATATCAAACCTGGCCACTGGCTTCTGTGGCTTCCCATAGAACAGTGACTTACAGTCAGAGTCTCGGTCCTTATCTTCAAGACTCAATGGCCTGGGCCCAGGATATCAAAAAGAGCCTCAAGCTCCAGGATGAGGACCCCTTCGACAGCTCTGCCCCTTGGGCACAAAGAGCTGTCCACTGCAAGGCAAACGCTCAACTGTGCAGGACACAAAGTTTTCCCGGGGGCCATCCTAGATGATGGAATGAACTTCCCCAGGAGCTAAAGACCATCCCACACCTCAGCACCTTCCACTCTCAGTGGCAGATGCACTTCTCCAACTGGCCTTTTCCAATATAAACACAGAGCACCATGGACATTTAAAAACAAAACAAATCATTCCATTGCCCACCCAATTCTCCCCCAGGGGACAGGAGGAGAGAGAGAATGAACGACACAGGGCAGGTGACAGTCATTGGAATGACCTCATATAGTATGGTGATGAAGGTGGGATCAGAATCTGAATAGTAGAATTGAGAGGGGAGAAAACAGCATAGTGGGGGATACGTGGTGGGGGGAGAACTCTGGGGGAGAAGGCAGCTTTGGGAGAAGCCTGAGGAGGAGAAACTAAAGCAAAAGGAAACAAACACTAAAAATGGAGGGGCAATATTCTCCAAACTTGTAGCATGGGGGAGAGCAGTGGGCAGGAGATATTGTGGCAGCGGGGAGGGAGATGGAGGAGGGCAGAAGAGCAGAGTGTGGGGAGCATGGTGTGGGTGATTTCAAAGACCATTTGATGCAGTTTAATGCACTTTAATATGTTGTTCTAATAGAAACAAAGAAATGAGTTTGATTTTATGTGCAAATAATGGAGCAAAGTCATCCCAGTCAGAACTGCAGGAGTTCCACGAGAATTGCACCCAGGGGAAATTGGCCCATCATTTTCTGGGCAGCCATAGCATTCCCCCCAATGTCTGCCAGGGCCCTGGGCCCTACCATGTGGACACATCTAGTTCTCATGCCCACTTGGCCCTTGTTCTTAACTCTCCTGCTGGCTTATTGCTAGAGGAGATCACCATCCATGACACACTGTGTCCAAGGCTGGAACCCACATCCAGTATTCAGGAAGCCAAGGGAGTCCAGAACTAATGCAGACAGTCACTAGCAAGGCTCTCAATGCGAAGTGATGTCTCCTTCAGCATGGACCTTATCACCCCTCGCTTAAGGGTGGCTGGTGTCATGCCATCCACCAGTGGGGCACTAGTCATAGAATCATAGAATATCAGGGTTGGAGGGACCTCAGTAGATCATCTAGTCCAACCCCCTGCTCAAAGCAGGACCAATCACCAACTAAGGCCTGGTCTACACTAGGCTTTTATGTCGAATTTAGCGCCGTTACATCGAATTAACCCTGCACCCGTCCACACCACGAAGCTATTTAGTTCGACATAGAGCTCTCTTAAATTCGACTTCTGTACTCCTCCAAAACGAGAGGAGTAGCGCTAAATTCGAAATGGCCATATCGAATTAGGCTAGGTGTGGATGGAAATCGACGGTAATAGCTCCGGGAGCTATCCCACAGTGCACCACTCTGTTGACGCTCTGGACAGCAGTCCGAGCTCGGATGCTCTGATCAGCCACACAGGAAAAGCCCCGGGAAAATTTGAATTCCTTTTCCTGTCTGGGCAGTTTGAATCTCATTCCCTGTTTGGACAGCGTGGCGAGCTCAGCAGCAGTGGCAACGATGCAGAGCTCTCCAGCAGAGATGGCCGTGCAATCTAATAGAAGGAGGGCCCCAGCATGGACTGATCGGGAAGTCTTGGATCTCATCGCTGTGTGGGGCGATGAGTCCGTGCTTTCAGAGCTGCGCTCCAAAAGACGGAATGCAAAGATCTACGCGAAGATCTCTAAAGCCATGGCAGAGAGAGGATACAGCCGGGATGCAACGCAGTGCCGCGTGAAAATCAAGGAGCTGAGACAAGGCTACCAAAACACCAAAGAGGCAAACGGACGCTCCGGATCCCAGCCCCACACATCCCGTTTCTACGAGGCACTGCATTCCATCCTAGGTGCGTCCGCCACCACTACCCCACCACTGACCGTGGACTCTGAGGATGGGATATTGTCCGCGGCAGGTTCCTCGTCGGACATGTTAGCGGATGGGGAAGATGAAGAAGGAGATGAGGAGGACGAGGCAGTCGACAGCGCTGGCACCGCTGATTTCCCCGACAGCCAGGAGCTCTTCATCACCCTTACCGAGATCCCCTACCAACCGTCCCCATCCCTTACCCCGGACACCGAATCAGGGGAAGGATCAAGCAGTAAGTGCTTCAAATATCTAAACATTTATTTTTACAAGAACTGAAATATTTATAATATTAACAATGGCTTTTTCCTAAAGTGCTTAAACATGTAAACAATTATCTGCAAAAAAAGTGGAATATTTACAATAGTAACAAAGGGTTTTTCATGATTTGTCTGCCTTAGGCTCTTCACAATTTAGTCCCAAGTATTTAAAAATTTTTTTACAATGTCATGATTATGCTGCCCAAGACGCTCCACTCTTTAGTCCCAGTGCACCTACGCGAAAATCCGGTCAATATGGCCGGGGATAGAGGCGAAATCCTCATAGGAGAACTCCTCGTAGGTCTCATGAAGGTACATTTCCAGCCTGTTCATCAGGTTCCTGGGTAGGGCGATCTTATTGGGCCCTCCGTGGTAGGACACGTTACCGCGCCACGACACCATCAGGTACTCTGGTATCATTGCCCTGCAGAGCATGGCGGCAAACGGCCCTGGTTTCTGAAGGCTTTCTCGAAGCATCCTTTCCCTCTGGGACTCCGAGATCCTCAGCAGGGTGATGTCGCTCATGACGCCCTGCTTTGAATTAGGGAGGGGAATGTTAGTATTGGGACTGCTTTACAGCCACGCGGTGGAGGGAGAGGGGCAGCATACAGGGATCTTTCCCTGGGACAGCCGCGAGGGGGTGGGACAGGGGCATAGTTCATGCTGTCCTGATTGCTGGCAGCAGAGACTGGCATTGCTTTCAATGTGAAAGGAGGCCAGTGCTACTAGTACAGTGTTAAGCAGCCAGAAGTCTACGGCTTACCAAGATTGCACGCTACAGAAGTTCAGGTGTCCGGCCACGCTTCTCAGATAACTGCAAGACCACTGCAAGACCCCAGGCACTGAAGGCGAGGGCCGAAAATTCGACCTTGTCCTGAGTGCGCATGTGAGAGGTGCAGTGCATGGTCTTGTTCACAGAGAAAGACTAGGTTCTTTGTACACAACTTCATTTATCTGTCTCAGGAATTCACTCCCTTTTTCCCATTCCCACAGACACATCTGCGACTGTCTCCCAACCCAGCCTGGCATCACACTCCCAGAGGCTAGCGCAGATTAGGAGGAGGAAGAAGAAGACGCGTGAGGACATGTTCTATGAACTAATGGACTGCTCACGAGCACAGGCAGCCCAGCAGACACAGTGGAGGGAGAACTTGTCAGAAATGCACCGAGCAGTCATGGAACGGGAGGAGAGGTGGCGTCAGGAAGACCAGCAGGCTACTCAAACCCTGCTTGGACTAATGAGGGAGCAAACGGACACGCTCCGGCGCCTTGTGGATGTTCTGCAAGACCGGAGGCAGGAGGACAGAGCCCCGCTGCAGTCTATCTCTAACCGCCCTCCCCCGCCACAAAGTCCCACACCCCCCTCACCCAAAGTCCAAAGAAGGAGGGGCGGCAAGGGCCATTAAAACTTTCAGTCAACCCCTGCAGACTGCTGTAGCACTAGAAGGCTCTCGTTCCCCAAAGTTTGAAAAGTCCTTTCCTACCCATCTCACACAAGCCCCCGTCCAAGTTTCCCCCCCCCCTTTTCATGTGCGGTTCATAATAAAATATTTGTTTCTGTTAAGTACTGTTTCCAAGATTTTCTTTTAGAGGAGATTCTGTCTGAAGGGGGGGAAGGGGTTTGGTAATTGGACAGGACAGTCACCTTTAGCAGGCTACAGAGGCGGGGGCAGGTCCAGCATCAGGACACATACACAGTGCAGTCACCAGTTACCCTGGTCAGTCTGGGAGGTGGTTTTCATGTTCTGGGGGGCGGGGGGGTTCATCTGTGACTTTGTGGTGGGGGAGGGCAGTTAGAGATCTTATGCCGCGGTCCTTATCCTGGATCACAGAGCCACGCAGCAGGGGGTCTGTAACCCTCCGCCCCCTGCCAGAAAGTCACTTGGCCGACACATACACGCAGTCCCGGCCAGGACTGCTGGCAGGCTCCGTTGAAACAACCAATCCACCACTGCGGAGACTGTCATTCCCGGAGTTTAGAAGCATCATTTGCATCAGAACACTAAACCCGCCCCCCGCCACAGTCTGCGTCCCCAGTTTAAAACATTCCCGTGAAAACAGTAATAAAGACAACGTTGTTCATTAACAAAACGGAACAGATTTTATTTGTTGGGAAGGTGGTGAAGGGGGTATGTAACTTGGAAGGATAGTCAACAGTAACTGGGTAAAGAAATGGGGGCAGGTTCAGCATCTGTGTCCACAAACTAAACAGTCACTGGATACCCTGCTCAGTCAGGAACCTGGCTTTCAAAGCCTCCCTGATGCACAGCGCGTCCCGCTGGGATCTTCTAATCGCCCGGCTGTCTGGCTGGGCGTAATCAGCAGCCAGGCTATTTGCCTCAACCTCCCACCCCGCAATAAAGGTCTCCCCCTTGCTCTCACACAGATTGTGGAGCACACAGCAAGCAGCTATCACAATGGGGATATTGGTTTCGCTGAGATCACAGCGAGTGAGTAAGCTTCTCCATCTCCCCTTGAGACGGCCAAAGGCACACTCCACCACCATTCTGCACTTGCTCAAACGGTAGTTGAAAAGTTCTTTTTCTGAGTCCAGGGCGCCAGTATAGGGCTTCATGAGCCAGGGCATTAGCGGGTATGCAGGGTCCCCGAGGATCACTGTAGGCATCTCCACATCCCCAAGACTTATTTTGTGCTCCGGGAAGTAAAGACCTTCCTGCAGCCGTCTAAACAGACCAGAGTTCCTGAACACGCGAGCGTCATGAACCTTGCCCGGCCATCCGACGTTGATGTTTGTAAAACGTCCCCTGTGGTCCACCAGTGCTTGCAGCACCATTGAAAAGTAGCCCTTTCTGTTAATGTACTGGCTGGCCTGGTGGTCCGGTCCCAGGATAGGGATGTGAGTCCCATCTATAGCCCCACCGCAGTTTGGGAATCCCATCGCGGCAAAGCCATCTATGATGAGCTCCACGTTTCCCAGGGTCACTACCTTTGACAGCAGTACCTTCACGATTGCCTTGGCTACTTGCATGACAACAACCCCCACGATAGACTTGCCCACACCAAAGTGGTTAGCGACTGACCAGTAGCTGTCTGGCGTTGCAAGCTTCCAGAGGGCTATGGCCACTCGCTTCTGGACAGTCAGGGCTGCTTGCATCCGGGTGTCCTTGCGCTTCAGGGCAGGGGACAGCAACTCACAAAGTTCGAGGAAAGTCCCCTTCCGCATGCGAAAGTTTCGCAGCCACTGGGATTCATCCCAGACCTGCAGCACTATGCGGTCCCACCAGTCCGTGCTTGTTTCCAGGGCCCAGAATCGCCGTTCCACAATATCCACAAGACCCATTGCCACCGTGATGTCCTGGGCGCAGGGTCTCGTGGTTTCTGAGAGCTCTGAGCTACTCTCCGACTTCAGGCCCTCACGGTGGTGCCGTAGCCTCCTCTCCTGATTTCTCTGCATCTGCCTCTGGTAAAGGTAGATGAGAAGCTGCGAGGCGTTGAGAACGGCCACAACTGCAGCGATGGTCGCAGCGGGATCCATGCTCACACTGCTGTGGCGTCCGCGCTGTCACTGATCAGAAAAGTGCGTGAACTGATTTCCCGCTGGCGCTTTGAGGGAGGGAGGGAGGGAGGGCGGGAGTGACGGACGGATGACGACAGGTACCCAAAAGCACCCTCGACACATTTTTTTACCCAGAAGGCATTTGGGGCTCGACCCAGAATTCCAATGGGCAGCGGGGACTGCGGGAACTGTGGGATAGCTGCCCACAGTGCACCGCATCCAATGTCGATGCTTGCCCCATTAGTGTGGACTCACAAAGTCTCACAAAGTCGAATTACTGTCCTTAGTGTGGACACACACGTTCGACTTTGTAATATCGATTCCACATATTCGATTTAAGTCAAATCGAACTACTCTCGTAGTGTAGACATACCCTAAATCATCCCAGCCAGGGCTTTGTCAAGCCTGACCTTAAAAACCTCTAAGGAAGGAGATTCCACCACCTCCCTAGGTAACCCATTCCAGTGCTTCACCACCCTCCTAGTGAAAAAGTTTTTCCTAATATCCAACCTAAACCTCCCCCACTGCAACTTGAGACCATTACTCCTTGTTCTGTCATCTGGTACCACTGAGAACAGTCTAGATCCATCCTCCTTGGAACCCCCTTTAAGGTAGTTGAAAGCAGCTATCAAATCCCCCCTTATTCTTCTCTTCTGCAGACTAAATAATCCCAGTTCCCTCAGCCTCTCCTGCCTCAGCCTCTCCTCATAAGTCATGTGCTCCAGACCCCTAATCATTTTTGTTGCCCCCCGCTGGACTCCTTCCAATTTTTCCACTTCCTTCTTGTAGTGTGGAGCCCAAAACTGGACACAGTACTCCAGATGAGGCCTCACCAATGCCGAATAGAGGGGAATGATCCTGTCCCTTGATCTGCTGGCAATGCCCCTACTTATACAGCCCAAAATGCCATTAGCCTTCTTGGCAACAAGGGCACACTGTTGACTCATATCCAGCTTCTCATCCACTGTAACCCCTAGGTCCTTTTCTGCAGAACTGCTGCCTAGCCATTCAGTCCCTAGTCTGTAGCAGTGCATGTGATTCTTCCATCCTAAGTGCAGGACTCTGCACTTGTCCTTGTTGAACATCATCAGATATCTTTTGGCCCAATCCTCTAATTTGTCTAGGTCCCTCTGTATCCTATCCCTACCCTCCAGCGTATCTACCACTCCTCCCAGTTTAGTGTCATCTGCAAACTTGCTGAGGGTGCAATCCACGCCATTCTCCAGATCATTAATGAAGATATTGAACAAAACCAGCCCCAGAACCGACCCTTGGGGCACTCCGCTTTATACCAGCTGCCAACTAGACATGGAGCCATTGATCACTACCCATTGAGCCCAATGATCTAGGCAGCTTTCTATCCACTGTGACAAAGTTCTGTCCTTGACTCCATGGGTCCTGCGTTTCCTGACAGATTTTCCTAGCCTCAGAGGCTCACTGTGACCCTCCACATAGCCCTTCTCTCTCTGGAGGCAAGGGTTACAGTCTACTAAGCCATTTTCATCATAAGCCAGCAAGGGAGGTGAGGAGAAGCAACCCTCCCTCACACAGTCTCTGTTGTCTCCCAGGATCAGTGATTAATCAGGGAGGGGAAGGGGGAGCCCAGACCTGCCCTCTATTCTGGGCTCCAGCCCACGGACCCTAAAATTAGCAGCTATGAAAGCTGACTTTTTGGAAATAGGACATGTACAATTCCCTGGGGCACTTCCCCACAGCAGCCCCCACTCAATATCTCCTTCACAATTACCTCAGGGCCTCCTTCCTTGCACCTGATATAGATTTGTACTGCTTCATTCCTCCAACAGCACAGCTCCCTCCTATAGTTCCTGACACCCACACCTCACTGACTAACTGGGAGGCTTTTAACTATTTCCAGCCAGTCCTTGATTGGCTTCAGGTGTCCCAATCAATCTAGCTATCTCTACTGCCTTCTAGAAAGATGTTAATTGGCCCCAGGTGTCTTGATTAATCTGGAGCAACTGCCATTTGGTTACCATGGTACCAGGGATTTGTTTAGCTTGGGGCTAACATACCTGTTCCTCACTACTTTACTGTAGCCATCTGGCCTTGCCCCCATCACACCACCTTATAGTCCATTCAGCCCATACTTCTTTAACTTGCTGGCAAGAATACTGTGGGAGACCGTATCAAAAGCTTTGCTAAAGTCAAGGAATAACACATCCACTGCTTTCCCCTCATCCACAGAGCCAGTTATCTCATCATAGAACGCAATTAGGTTAGTCAGGCATATATGGGCTCAGTCCTTCCCCTGGCTTTCAGCAGCCATCAGGGGCATGGAAGAGGGTCACATTGCCTGCATCTCTCCAGCCCATCCAGAATCTTACTTACTAAAGCTGAGTGCATCAAGGCACATTTGCCTTCTCCAGCAATGATGCTGTGCCCTTGGCAGATCATCGGGATCCTGATTTGTGCTCTGGGAGAAGCTGATGCATAGCCCTCCCAGAGAGAAGCCCTCAGCTCTGCTCTGAGTAATGGCTACCCAGCAATCTCCAACAGAGCTTAATTTGATAATAACCCTGAGCTAGTTTAAATACTTCAGTCATGTTGCCTCTTAATCACCCACTCTCAGAACAAAATAATCCCAGTTTGATTAATCTCTCCTCACATGGAAATCCTCTCATTCCTTTATCTTCTGCATGGCCCGACTCTGTGCTCTCTCCAATGCAAAAACATCTTTCTTCAAATAAATTGACAAAACCAGGACATTACTCCCAATGTGATCTAGCTAGGCAGTAAGGCATATTAATCATTGCACATGGTGCTGTACTCATAATGCAAGTCAACACCCAATCAGGCTTCTAGACGCCACCCCCTGCACACAGGCTGTGGACCTGAGCACTGTGTCCACTCGTCTTACCTCTGGTCTACACTACAAAGCTAGGTCAACATAAGCCGTGTTAGGTCGATTTAATAATGCATGGGTCTACACTACTGAGTCCATTCCGCCAACCTAAGTGGCTTATAAAGTCGACTTCTGTACTCCATCTCCATGAGAGATGTAGCTCTTGTTCTACATTCACGGGTCAACATGGGGATAGTGTAGATGCTGCATTCTGTAATTCGAATTAATTGGCCTCCAGGAGGTTTCCCACAGTGCTCTGCTGTAACCGTTCTGGAGAGCACTTTCAACTCCACTGCACATCGGCCAGGAATACAGGAAACAGCTGCTCCCTTGTTAAAGCCTTGGGAACTTTTGAATTTTCATTTCCTGTTTGATTAGCGTGGAGAGCTCGCCAGCACAGCTCAAGGCTGCAAACGCGCTCCAGCATGGAGTACACAGGAGATGGTGGATCTTATTGCTGTGTGGAGAGAAGAGTCTGTGCAGGCAGAGCTCTGATTGAGCAGAAGAAACGCTGACATCTATGCTAAGATTGTTGGGGCATGGGGAAGAAGGGCTACACCAGGGACACGCAGCAGTGCCGCGTGAAAATATGAGCTTTGGCAAACGTACCAGAAGACAAGGGAGGTGAACAATCATTTTGGTTGTGCCCCACAGACATGTCACTTTTATGAGGAGCTGCATGTGATTCTGGGCAGCAACCCCACCACTACCCCAAAACGCTCCATGGATAACTCCCAGGAGCCCCGGGTGACCTCCAGCAACAACGAGGAGGACATTGTTGGCAAGGAAGAGGAGGAGGAGGAGGAGAAGAATGTGAGGCAGGCGGGTGGAGGATCCATTCTCCCTGACAGTCAAGAACTGTTTTTAATCCTAGAGCCCATCCCTTTACAGGACCAGTTAGTGGTGCACCATGATGCTGGGGAAGGCACCTCTGGTGAGTACACATTTCCAGTCAAACTGTAGGGGTTACATGACATTATTTTTTATGTTTAATCTAAACAAAAAAGTAGGTGTAGTGCATATCGGTGGCCACTCCAGCTATGCAGAGAGTGCTCTCTGAAAAAGATTGTTTATGTGCATGGGAATGGCACGGGAATGCTCCCTGGAGAGCTCTAGTAAGCTTTCATGGAGGTACTCTGCAATCCTTTGCAGAAGATTTCTGGGAAGGGCTGCCTTATTTCATCCACCATGGTAGGACACTTTTCTGTGCCACTCCAGTATTAACTGTGCTGGCATCATTGCAGCACACAGCACTGTAGCATAAGGCCCAGGTCTCTACCCAGATGCTTGAAGCATCTGCTCCCTTGCCGACTCTGTTACCCTCAGAAGAGTGATATCGCATATGGTCACCTAGGGAAAACAGGAAGTTTTCAATGCTAGTCCTTAAATTGCAAATAATTCAACAAGTAATCCGCCCCTGTCTGGTGAAATATGGGTCAGACAACCATACTTTCCCAAACGTGCTGTGGTTGTGGTTGGAAGGGATCACTGTGTATTGCAACCAGAATTTTAAAAAATGGGGGGCGGCTTCCTGTTTGTCTCCCTTCCCCCCCAACCTGGTGCTACTTTTGTAAAAAACAAACTATTTGGGGGGCTTTACACTGGTGCCTGTCCTCAAGCACCATCCAGGTTTCTATGGTAAAGGGGGCTTTTCTGAAGTTCCAACCAGTGATCCCAAGGCTGTCTTCACAAAAGCTGCAGCACAAGGACTCTCGCCCACGCCTCATGGCCTTACTCATCATGGCTGGAGCAGCAAACTGACTCTTGAAGTAGCCAGCGGCTGTGATTACATTGTGGCTTGTAGGAAAGTGTATTGAAGGGTGGTTTTTTTATAAAAAGAATTAACCTTGCACCAGAAACAACATATGCACTGTCATTGCTACCCTTGTGCTTTGTATTCCTTGCAGCTGAAACCTTGTCTGTTGGCGCATCCTCCACACTGGTACAGAGACTTTCCCAGATTAGAAGGTGGAAAAAGAAGACTCGGGAGGACATGTTCAATGAGTTAATGCACACCTCCAAAAAACAACAAAGAGTCCTGTGGCACCTTATAGACTAACAGATGTATTGGCGCATAAGCTTTCGTGGGTGAATACCCACTTCGTCAGATGCATGTAGTGGAAATTTCCAGAAGCAGGTATAAATATGCAGGCAAGAATCAGTCTAGAGATAACGAGGTTAGTTCAATCAGGGAGGATGAGGCCCTCTTCTAGCAGTTGAGGTGTGAACACCAAGGGAGGAGAAACTGCTTTTGTAGTTGGCTAGCCATTCACACATTTAAAGGTAGCCATCCTGCAGCTAAAAAACTTCAGGACCAGACTTCAAAGAGAAACTGCTGAGCTTCAGTTCATTTGCAAATTTGACACCATCAGCTCAGGATTAAACAAAGACTGCATGCAGGGAACAAGCGCGTGCCACGCAGGAAGAGATACTGCAGATTATGAAAGAGCAATCAGACATGTTGAGGCGTCTGGTTGAGGTTCAAGAAAGGCAGTTGGATGCTAGAGTCCCTCTGCAGCCTATGCTGAACCTGCTGCCATCATCTCCAAGTTCCACATTCTCCTCCCCCAAACATCCTATGAAGCGGTGGGAGGGGGGGAGGAAGTTCGGTATCCCTTGCACCCTTGCCCACCTTTGATTGTTATTGATTGTTATTGTTACAGTGCATCTGTAAGCAAGCTGTCCTTGTTTCTCCCCCCACAGTCTTATCAGCCCTTTTGCCCCCGGTTTTACTTTTCTTTGCTGTCTCTGTGTGTTTGTGTGCATAATAAAACTGAATGGATTGAGGAGAAAAGGCTCTATTCATTCAACACACAGCGGTTGGGGGGGTGGAGTTTGCAGGGGAGAAAATCCAATGAAGGGGATAGTTTGTTAAGGAACAACACAGATAAGTGTCACATTACTCTGGATCATTGCTGAAACTGGTTTTCAAAGCCTCACAGAGATGCTCTTCTCATTGCCTTGGTGTCTGGCTGCTGAAAATTGGCTGCCAGGTGATCTCCCCTCAACCCCCCACCCCACCGTAAACTTTTCTCCCTTCGTTTTACAGATATTATGGCGCACACAGCAGGCAGCAATAACAACGGGTATATTGCTTTCACTGAGGTCCAACCTAGTAAGCAAACAATACCAGCGACGTTTTAAATATGCAAAGGCACATTCCACCACCATTCTTCACTTGCTCAGTCTGTGTTTGAATTGCTCCTTACTGCTGTCCAAGCTGCCTGTGTACTGCTTCATGAGCCATGGGAGCTAGGGGTAGGCTTGGTCTCCCAGAATCATGATTGGCATTTCAACATCACCAATGGTTATTTTGCAGTCTGGAAAGAAAGTCCCCGCTTGCAGTTCCTAAAGATGCGCACGTCATGCACCTTTCCCGACCCTCCCACGTTGATATTGGTGAAATGGCCCCTGTGATCCACCAGCGCTTGCAATACCATTGAGGAGTACCCCTTTGGGTTTATGTTACTCTTTGGCAAGGTGGTCTGGTGCCAAGATAGGGATATGCGTTCCATCTATAGTTCCACAGCAGTCAGGAAACACCATCGCGGCAAAACCATCCACTATGTCCTGCATGTTGCACAGAGTCACTACCCTTCTTAGCAAAAGTCTTTAATGGCCCTGCAAACTTGGAACACAACAGATCCCACGGTAGATTTACTCACTCTGAATTGATTCTCCACTGACTGGAAGCAGTCTGGTATTGCAAGCTTCCGTAGAGCTATCGCCACTCGCTTCTCCACTGTCAGAGTAGCCCTCATTTTAATATTGCTGCACTTCAAGGCTAGGGAAAGCTCTTCACACAGTTCCTGGAAAGTGGACTTACACATTCAAAAGTTCTGCAGCCACTGCTCGTCATCCCACAGCTGCATAATGATGTGGTCCCATCAGTCAATGCTTGTTTCCTGGGTCCAGAAGCAGCGCTCAACCGTGTCAATGTGATGCGTGACTGTCGCCAGCAACTGCAAATTGCTCCACTCTATGTCTTTCAGCAGGGCTGTTTGTGTGGCATCACATTGTTCCACACAGCAGCTCCTGTATCGGCTGTGTAAATACTGCAGGATAAGGCACGAGGTGTTTGTAATGCTCACAACAGTGTACAGCTGAGTGGGGTCCATGCTTATCATGCTATGGTGTGTGCACGGGTAACCCAGGCTTACAAAAAAAGATGCGAAAAAGGCAAGGTTTCTTTGTTGTTGATTTCAGGAAGGGAGGTAAGTGCATCATGGGAGGCTAATGCCATGTTCCCATAATCACCCATGCAAATGTTTTGGTCCCATAAGGCTTTGCAAGCCCAACCCAAAATTCCACTCAGCTACATGCACTGTGGGATAGCTACTGTGGGTAACTATCCGTGCTCCCTGCGTTGATGCAAACCCTGCTAGTGAGGATGCACTCTGCTGACACAATGAGCATAGTGTGTATATGCAAGATCAACTTGCTTAAATCAGAGGCTCGATGTGAACTTACAGAAAGTCGACTTAACTTTGTAGTGTAGACATGGCCTTTGTGTGTGTCGCGATTTGTGCACACTCACCCATACGTGTGCCTATTGACCTCTTCAGGATGCTTGCTCAATGATTCGCCCATCCATATACTCACTGAGATATGCATATGCTTGCTGTCTTACCTGGCCAGCTGGCTGGGCTGCAGTAGGAGGTGTTGGGGGAGGAAATCCAGCTTAGCATCTCCTCGTGGCCACTCACCACACTGCTGTGAGGGGATCCAGCTGCTCAATCCCTGGGTGCTTTCAGCCTCCAGAGTCTGAACAGAACCCAGACACTGCCCTGTCTTAGGGTCCCTAGGCACAATCTCAGGTGTAGACCCTCTGTTTAGCACCCCCTCTTGAAAGTAGCAATACTTCCCAGGCTCTGGAATTAGTACTGACCCCTCAGACTCACCTGTAGCTTAAAAAAACCCTCCCAGAATCCCACTTAAGGTGTGAATCTGCTGGGATTCAGTACACCTCTTTGAGGGCCCATGTGGTAGGTGTAAAACACTTTGCTCAGAATTCTAATGCCATTGCTCTTTACTTAATAGCAATGAGAAATACACAGAGTACAGAACATATAGAAAACAACAAATGCCTGAACACAATGCCCCTCACTCTAGCTCATCCTTCCCTGGGGAGTCATAGACTCATGGACTTTAAGGCCATAAAGGAGCATCTTGATCAGCTAATCTGACCTCCTGCACGTCACAGACTACAAACCTCACCCACCCCACTCCTGTAATAGATCCCTAACATCTGCCTGAGTTGCTGAGCCCTCAAATCATGTTTTAAAGATTTCAAGTT
Organism: Emys orbicularis; assembly: GCF_028017835.1. Classification (NCBI taxonomy): domain Eukaryota; kingdom Metazoa; phylum Chordata; order Testudines; family Emydidae; genus Emys; species Emys orbicularis. The sequence goes on from NC_088690.1 coordinate 73,237,862, forward strand.
ACAGAGAATCCACCATTTACACTAGTTTAAATGAGCAAGTGACCCATGCCCCATGATGAAGAGGAAGGCAACCTCCCTCCCCCCAAAACAGGGTCTCTGCCAATCTGACCTGGGGGAAAATTCCTTCCTGACCCTAAATATGGTTATAAGTAAGACCCTGACCATATGGGCGAGACCCACCAGCCAGACCCCAGGGAAAGAATTGTCTGTAGTAACTCAGAGCCCTCCCATCTAGTGTCCCATCTCTGGCCATTGGAGATATTTGCTAATAGCAATGGTGGATGGCCACATGCTATTGTAGGCAACCTCATCATACCAACCCCTCCATAAACTTAGTGAAGTCAGTCTGGAAACCAGTTAGGATTTTGCCCCCGCTTGGAAGAGTGTTCCAGAATTTCACTCCTCTGATGTCAAGTATCAGAGGGGTAGCCGTGTTAGTCTGAATCTGTAAAGGTCCTGTGGCACCTTTAACAGAAGTATTGGGAGCATAAGCTTTCGTGGGTAAGAACCTCACTTCTTCAGATGCAAGTAATGGAAATTTCCAGAGGCAGGTATAAATCAGTATGGAGATAACGAGGTTAGTTCAATCAGAGAGGGTGAGGTGCTCTGTTAGCAGTTGAGGTGTGAACACCAAGGGAGGAGAAACTGTTTCTGTAGTTGGATAGCCATTCACAGTCTTTGTTTAATCCTGATCTGATGGTGTCAAATTTGCAAATGAACTGGAGCTCAGCAGTTTCTCTTTGGAGTCTGGTCCTGAAGTTTTTTTGCTGTAAGATGGCTACCTTTACATCTGCTATTGTGTGGCCAGGGAGGTTGAAGTGTTCTCCTACAGGTTTTTGTATATTGCCATTCCTGATATCTGACTTGTGTCCATTTATCCTCTTGCGTAGTGACTGTCCAGTTTGGCCAATGTACATAGCAGAGGGGCATTGCTGGCACGTGATGGCATATATAACATTGTTGGACATGCAGGTGAATGAGCCGGTGATGTTGTAGCTGATCTGGTTAGGTCCTGTGATGGTGTTGCTGGTGTAGATATGTGGGCAGAGTTGGCATCGAGGTTTGTTGCATGGGTTGGTTCCTGAGTTAGAGTTGTTATGGTGCAGTGTGTGGTTGCTGGTGAGAATATGTTTAAGGTTGGCGGGTTGTCTGTGGGCGAGGACTGGCCTGCCTCCCAAGGTCTGTGAAAGTGAGGGATCATTGTCCAGGATGGGTTGTAGATCACTGATGATGCGTTGGAGAGGTTTAAGCTGAGGACTGTAGGTGATGGCCAGTGGAGTTCTGTTGGTTTCTTTTTTGGGCCTGTCTTGTACACGTCTGGCTCTGTTGATTTGTTTCTTTATTTCCTTGTGTGGGTATCGTAGTTTTGAGAATGCTTGGTGAAGATCTTGTAGGTGTTGGTCTCTGTCTGAGGGGTTGGAGCAGATGCGGTTGTATCTCAGCGCTTGGCTGTAGATCATGGATTGTGTGGTGTGTCCGGGGTGGAAGCTGGAGGCATGAAGGTAGGCGTAGCGGTCGGTGGGTTTTTGGTATAGGGTGGTGTTAACGTGGCCATCCCTTATTTGTACTGTGGTGTCTAGGAAGTGGACCTCCCGTGTAGATTGGTCCAGGCTGAGGTTGATGGTGGGGTGGAAGCTGTTGAAATCATGGTGGAATTCTTCCAGGGTCTCCTTCCCATGGGTCCAGATGATGAAGATGTCATCAATGCAGCGTAGGTAGAGAAGGGGCGTGAGCGGACTAGAGCTGAGGAAGCATTGTTCCAGGTCAGCCATAAAAATGTTGGCATATTGTGGGGCCATGCGGGTGCCCATAGCGGTGCCACTGGTCTGGAGGTATATATTGTCACCAAATTTGAAATAATTGTGCGTGAGGATAAAGTCACAGAGCTCAGCAACAAGTTGTGCTGTGTCATCATCAGGGATACTGTTCCTGACAGCTTGTATTCCATCTGTGTGTGGGATGTTTGTGTAGAGAGCCTCTACATCCATGGTGGCTAGGATGGTGTTTTCTGGGAGGTCACCAATGCATTGTAGTTTTCTCAGGAAATCAGTGGTGTCACGGAGATAGCTGGGAGTGCTGGTGGCGTAGGGTCTGAGTAGGGAGTCCACATATCCAGACAGTCCTTCAGTGAGAGTGCCAATGCCCGAGATGATGGGGCGTCCAGGAAACTCTAACTCAGGAACCAACCCATGCAACAAACCTCGATGCCAACTCTGCCCACATATCTACACCAGCAACACCATCACAGGACCTAACCAGATCAGCTACAACATCACCGGCTCATTCACCTGCATGTCCAACAATGTTATATATGCCATCACGTGCCAGCAATGCCCCTCTGCTATGTACATTGGCCAAACTGGACAGTCACTACGCAAGAGGATAAATGGACACAAGTCAGATATCAGGAATGGCAATATACAAAAACCTGTAGGAGAACACTTCAACCTCCCTGGCCACACAATAGCAGATGTAAAGGTAGCCATCTTACAGCAAAAAAACTTCAGGACCAGACTCCAAAGAGAAACTGCTGAGCTCCAGTTCATTTGCAAATTTGACACCATCAGATCAGGATTAAACAAAGACTGTGAATGGCTATCCAACTACAGAAGCAGTTTCTCCTCCCTTGGTGTTCACACCTCAACTGCTAGCAGAGCACCTCACCCTCCCTGATTGAACTAACCTCGTTATCTCCATACTGATTTATACCTGCCTCTGGAAATTTCCATTACTTGCATCTGAAGAAGTGAGGTTCTTACCCACGAAAGCTTATGCTCCCAATACTTCTGTTAGTCTTAAAGGTGCCACAGGACCCTCTGTTACTCCTCTGATGGTTTGAAATCTTTGTTTAATTTCAAGCCTAAACTTGTTAGGGGCCAGTTTATATCCATTTGTTCTTGTGCCAACATTGGTGCTTAACTTAAATAACTCCTCTCCCATCCTGGTGTTTATCCCTCTGATGCATTTATAGAGGACAGTCATATCTCCCCTCAGCCTTCATTTGGATAGGTTAAACAAGCAAAGCTCTTTGTGTCTTCTCTCATAAGGTAGGTTTTCCATTCCTCTTATCATCCTAGTAGCCCTTCTCTGCACCTGTCCCAGTTTGAACTCATCTTTCTTAAACATGGGAGACCAGAACAGCACACAATATTCCAGATGAGGTCTCACCAGTGCCTTGTATAATGGTATTAACATTTCCCTTTCTCTATTGGAAATGCCTTTCTTGATGCATCCTAGGATTGCATTAGCCTTTTTCACGGCCACACCACATTGGTGGCTCATAGTCACCCTGTGATCGACCAATATATCCAGGTCTTTCTCCTCTTCTGTTGCTTCTGATATGTCCTCAGAATATAGCAAAAATTATTTTTGTCTCTAAATGCATGACCTTGCACTTTGCACTATTAATTTTCATCCCATTTCTATTGTTCCAGTTTTTAAGGTCATCCAAATCTTCTTATATAATGTTATGGTCCTCCTCTGTATTGGCAATACCTCCCAACTTTGTGTCATCTGCAAATTTTTATTAGCACTCCTACTTTTTGTTTCATTAACATTAATGAAAATGTTAATTAAGATTGGTCCAAAGATCAATTCCTGAGGAACTCCACTAATAACCTCTCTGATGCCTGACAGTTCATGTTTCAGCCTGACCTGTTATAGTCTCCCCTTTAACCAGTTCCTTACCCATCTTTCAATTCTTGGATTAATCTCCATCCTCTTCAATTCCACTAATAATTTCCCATATGGAACTGTATCAAATGCCTTACTGGACTCCCCAGTCCTTGGCTGTCTGTGTTCAGGTAGGCAGGGTCCCCCGCCCACCCCCAGGCTCCTGTAGCAGCTTCCCTCTGCTTAAGGCCCTGGTTCTCATGGGAGACTTTAATCACCCTGATATCTGCTGGGAGAGCAATACAGCGGTGCACAGACAATCCAGGAAGTTTTTGGGAAGTGTAGGGGACAATTTCCTGGTGCAAGTGCTGGAGGAACCAAGTAGGGGCAGAGCTTTTCTTGACCTGCTGCTCACAAACAGGGAAGAATTAGTAGGGGATGCAAAAGTGGATGGGAACCCGGGAGGCAGTGACCATGAGATGGTCGAGTTCAGGATCCTGACACAAGGAAGAAAGGAGAGCAGCAGAATACGGACCCTGGACTTCAGAAAAGCAGACTTTGACTCCCTCAGGGAACAGATGGGCAGGATCCCCTGGGAGAATAATATGAAGGGCAAAGGGGTCCAGGAGAGCTGGCTGTATTTTAAAGAATCCTTATTGCGGTTACAGGAACAAACCATCCCGATGTGTAGAAAGAACAGTAAATATGGCAGGCGACCAGCTTGGCTAAACAGTGAAATCCTTGCTGATCTTAAACGCAAAAAAGAAGCTTACAAGAAGTGGAAGATTGGACAAATGACCAGGGAGGAGTATAAAAATATTGCTCAAGCATGCAGGAGTGAAATCAGGAAGGCCAAATCACACTTGGAGTTGCAGCTAGCAAGAGATGTTAAGAGTAACAAGAAGGGTTTCTTCAGGTATGTTAGCAACAAGAAGAAAGTCAAGGAAAGTGTGGGCCCCTTACTGAATGAGGGAGGCAACCTAGTGACCGAGGATGTGGAAAAAGCTAATGTACTCAATGATTTTTTTGCCTCTGTCTTCACGAACAAGGTCAGCTCCCAGACTGCTGCACTGGGCAGCACAGTATGGGGAGAGGGTGACCGGCCCTCTGTGGAGAAAGAAGTGGTTTGGGACTATTTAGAAAAACTGGACGTGCACAAGTCCATGGGGCCGGATGCGCTGCATCCGAGGGTGCTAAAGGAGTTGGCAGATGAGACTGCAGAGCCATTAGCCATTATTTTTGAAAACTCATGGTGATCGGGGGAGGTCCCGGATGACTAGGAAAAGGCTAATGTAGTGCCCATCTTTAAAAAAGGGAAGAAGGAGGATCCGGGGAACTACAGGCCAGTCAGCCTCACCTCAGTCCCTGGAAAAATCATGGAGCAGGTCCTCAAGGAATCAATTATGAAACACTTAGAGGAGAGGAAAGTGATCAGGAGCAGTCAGCATGGATTCACCAAGGGGAAGTCGTACCTGGCTAACCTAATTGCCTTCTATGATGAGATTACTGGCTCTGTGGATGAGGGGAAAGCAGTGGATGTGTTATTCCTTGACTTTAGCAAAGCTTTTGATACGGTCTCCCACAGTATTCTTGCCGCCAAGTTAAAGAAGTATGGGCTGGATGAATGGACTGTAAGGTGGATAGAAAGCTGGCTAGCTCATCGGGCTCAACGGGTAGTGATCAATGGCTCCATGTCTAGTTGGCAGCCGGTTTCAAGCGTAGTGCCCCAAGGGTCGGACCTGGGGCCGGTTTTGTTTAATATCTTTATTAATGATCTGGAGGATGGTGTGGACTGCACTCTCAGCAAGTTTGCAGATGACACTAAACTGGGAGGCGTGGTAGATACACTAGAGGGTAGGGATCGGATACAGAGGGACCTAGACAGATTAGAGGATTGGGCCAAAAAAAACCTGATGAGGTTCAACAAGGACAAGTGCAGAGTCCTGCACTTAGGACGGAAGAATCCCATGCACTGCTACAGACTAGGGATCGAATGGCTAGGTTGCAGTTCTGCAGAAAAGGACCTAGGGGTCACAGTGGACAAGAAGCTGGATATGAGTCAACAGTGTGCTCTTGTTGCCAAGAAGGCTGTATAAGTAGGGGCATTGCCAGCAGATTGAGGAATGTGATCATTCCCCTTTATTCGACATTGGTGAGGCCTCATCTGGAGTTCTGTGTCCAGTTTTGGGCTCCACACTACAAGAAGGATGTGGAAAAATTGGAAAGAGTCCAGCGGAGGGCAACAAAACTGATTAGGGGTCTGGAGCACATGACTTATGAGGAGAGGCTGAGGGAACTGGGATTGTTTAGTCTCCAGAAGAGAAGAATGAGGGGGGATTTGATAGCTGCTTTCAACTACCTGAGGGGGGGTTCCAAAGAGGATGGAGCTCGGCTGTTCTCAGTGGTGGCAGATGACAGAACAAGGAACAATGGTCTCAAGTTGCAGTGTGGGAGGTCTAGGTTGGATTTTAGGAAACACTATTTCACTAGGAGGGTGGTGAAGCACTGGAATGCGTTACCTAGGGAGGTGGTGGAGTCTCCTTCCTTGGAGGTTTTTAAGGCCCGGCTTGACAAAGCCCTGGCTGGGATGATTTAGTTGGGAATTGGTCCTGCTTTGAGCAGGGGGTTGGACTAGATGACCTCCTGAGGTCCCTTCCAACCCTGATATTCTATGATTCTATGATTCTAAGCTGCTGAAAATGGCTGCCGACCCATACAGCAGATCAGCTCCTGCTCTTTTGTAGCCTTTCAATTCTGCTGTCCGATGACTCACGGATCAGCCTCCTTGACTAAATGGACACAGGATCTGATCCAGTCTGGCAATTCCTATATTCCAGGCTCCCAGCCCTGCACATCTTCCTAAGACCAAGGAGGGTGGTAGTTGCAACATTCCACTGTCTGGAGCATAGCTGTGTGCCTTCCCTGTAGGAGACCCACTGGAGACTAGGTATATGTTCAGTGTAGTTGCCATTTAGAGATCTCTGTGGGGTTCAAGTATGTTCAGAGTTTAAATGGAATGTTTGAACATTTGACCAACCAGCCTCTAAAAAACTCTGCTAAGCATGTGACAATGGCAATTTCCAGAGGTTTATGATGCAGGCAAATCTGGGTGGATTTTCACATGGAATCAGTGCTATCCCTCTTGCCAAACGTCAGGTCCCTTCTTCAAAGCATGGAAGCACTAGAGAGCTTAATTTTTAGGTGTTAGTGTTGGCAAAATTACCTATTTTTCCTAGCCACATTCTCAGAAATAGCAGAACTATTTTCACTGAAATTTTAAGAAATCTCCAACATGAGGCAGAGTGAGTATGGGAAATTTCAGCATAAATTCATGGATTCCAAGTCCAGAAGGGACCATTGTGATCATCTGGTCTGATCGCATATATAACACAGGCCAGAGAATGTCCCCAAACTAATTCCTAGAGCATATATTTTAGAAAAACATCTGATCTGGATTTAAAAATGGTCAGTGATGGAGAATCCACTACAACCCTTGGTAAATTGTTCCAGTGGTTGATTATGCTGATAAAAATGTATGCCTTATTTCCAGTCTGAATTTCTCTAGCTTCAACTACAAGCCATTGGATCATGTTACACCTTTCTCTGATTGACTGAAGAGCCCATTATTAAATATTTCTTCCCCATGTAGGTACTTACAGACTTTAATCAAGTCACCCCTGAACCTTCTCTTTGTTAAACTAAATAGATTGAGCTCTTTGAGTATATCACTATAAGGCATATTTTCTAATCCTTTAATCATGCTCGTTGCTTTTCTATGAACCCTCTCCAATTTATCAACATCCTTCTTGAATTGTGGACACCAGAACTAGACACAGAAGTCTAGCAGTGGTTGCACCAGTGCCAAATATAGAGGTAAAATAACCTTTCTACTCCTACTTAAGCTAACTCTTAATGCATCCTGTGATCACATTAGCTCTTTTGGCCACAGTGTCACACTGGGAACTCAAGTTCAACTGATTACACTGGTCTACAATTTTTGAGAAGTCGTCTGCTTCAGAGATAAAATGTGCTATTTATTATGTATTTTGATGTGCTGAATTCAAATATGACAATTAAAACAACTGATTGGCTACTGTTTCTAAGATATTTAAGTTTTTACATTTTATGTCTATGTATATTGTGTAGATAGTAGAGTTTTAATCATAAATTGTAAACCTAGGTCTTTTCATGCGTTTATGGTTGCTTTACATGATAATATTTCACCTGTCCTGATTATGTAACACTTTAAAAATCAGCAAAAGGGTTATATAAATAAAATTTATTATGAAACAAAAGGCAAAAAACTATTATGTACATAGTTTAGTCCTATTCAGTGTCTACTCGGCGCTTCTTGGCTTGTCTCTTGTATTCATTAAATGGAGCATCTCTTGTCACTGTCCAGCAATAGTCTGCAAGCATCGATGGGCTCCATTTGCCCTGATAGCGTTTCTCCATTGTTGCAATGTCCTGGTGAAATGGCTCGCCGTGCTCGTCGCTCACTGCTCCGCAGTTCGGTGGAAAAAAATCTAGATGAGAGTGCAAAAAATGTATCTTTAGTGACATGTTGCAACCAAGGCTTTTGTATGCCCTGAGGAGGTTTTCCACCAACAACCTGTAGTTGTCTGCCTTGTTGTTTCCGAGAAAATTTATTGCCACTAACTGGAAGGCTTTCCATGCCGTCTTTTCCTTGCCATGCAGTGCATGATCAAATGCATCATCTCGAAGAAGTTCACGAATCTGAGGACCAACAAAGACACCTTCCTTTATCTTAGCTTCACTTAACCTTGGAAATTTTCCACGGAGGTACTTGAAAGCTGCTTGTGTTTTGTCAATGGCCTTGACAAAGTTCTTCATCAGACCCAGCTTGATGTGTAAGGGTGGTAACAAAATCTTCCTTGATTCAACAAGTGGTGGATGCTGAACACTTTTCCTCCCAGGCTCCAATGACTGTCGGAGTGGCCAATCTTTCTTGATGTAGTGGGAATCTCTTGCACGACTATCCCATTCGCAGAGAAAACAGCAGTACTTTGTGTATCCAGTCTGCAGACCAAGCAAGAGAGCAACAACTTTCAAATCGCCACAAAGCTGCCACTGATGTTGGTCATAGTTTATGCACCTCAAAAGTTGTTTCATGTTGTCATAGGTTTCCTTCATATGGACTGCATGACCAACTGGAATTGATGGCAAAACATTGCCATTATGCAGTAAAACAGCTTTAAGACTCGTCTTTGATGAATCAATGAACAGTCTCCACTCATCTGGATCGTGAACAATGTTGAGGGCTGCCATCACACCATCGATGTTGTTGCAGGCTACAAGATCACCTTCCATGAAGAAGAATGGGACAAGATCCTTTTGATGGTCACGGAACATGGAAACCCTAACATCACCTGCCAGGAGATTCCACTGCCGTAGTCTGGAGCCCAACAGCTCTGCCTTACTCTTGGGTAGTTCCAAATCCCTGACAAGGTCATTCAGTTCACCTTGTGATCTGAGGTGTGGTTCAGAGGAGGAGGATGGGAGAAAATGTGGGTCCTGTGACACTGATGGTTCAGGACCAGAAGTTTCATCCTCTTCCTCTTCCTTGTCTGACTCAAGTGAGAATGATTCTGGTGCATCAGGAACCGGCAGTCCTTCTCCGTGGGGTACTGGGCGTATAGCTGATGGAATGTTTGGATAATGCACAGTCCACTTTTTCTTCTTTGACACACCTTTCCCAACTGGAGGCACCATGCAGAAGTAACAATTGCTGGTATGATCTCTTGGCTCTCTCCAAATCATTGGCACTGCAAAAGGCATAGATTTCCTTTTCCTGTTCAACCACTGGCGAAGATTTGTTGCACAAGTGTTGCAGCATATGTGTGGGGCCCACCTCTTGTCCAGATCTCCAATTTTGCAGCCAAAATAAAGGTGATAGGCTTTCTTAACCATAGTGGTTATACTGCGCTTTTGTGATGCAAAAGTCACTTCACCACAAACATAGCAGAAGTTATCTGCACTGTTCACACAAGTACGAGGCATCTCTGATCACTTTGGCTAAACAGAAATGTGTCCCTTTGCAAAATCAAACACTGACAAATAAGACAGCATGACACTGTATGATTTCTAGAGCTGATATAGGGCAATTTGTTCAGCAGAGTGATGTAAGCTTCGTTATGATTGCATCATCCATGACTTCTAGGAATAACATGATGCAATTCATATCATGTATGACGCAATACCAGCTTCAGATTGCATCATTCATTGTTTTGCCTAAAAAGCAAGTACTGTCCAAACCTAGTCATAGATTTATTCATAGATCCAGTCAAAGATGTATTTTAGTCATTTCTGGTTTAAATGGAGATCCCTTCCCTTTATAACTCACTTATCCTCCGCCATTCCCATGTCAAGGGTCGTATATACTGACCCAATAGCATATCTTGAAAACTAGAGCCAATCAACAATTTTAAGCATCATTTTCGTTCTCAGTGACCCAGAATTAGTAAAGTTTGACTACATTTATTTCAGAAGCATTTTGGCTGTAGAGCAGTTTTATCCACCACAAACGCCAAATCTTTTTCAGAGTCACTGCTTCCCAGGATAGAGTCCCTCATTCTGTAAGTATGGCCTATATTCCTAGTCTCCCTTGTAAATAACCTTTTTCCTTCCTTTATGTTGTTGCTCTCTTTCCTTATTTCAAGAAGGTTTTTGTGTTCTGTCATTCTCAAACTCCCATTCCCTGATGCACTCCCAATGAGTCCCAAGGTAATACCTTGTGCTGTGTGGATAATTCTCTTCTCCTGCTACTGTCCAGTGCTTCTCATTATCTGACAAATTTTTGTTCCACCAGTGCACTGAAGCTAAACTTGAGTTCAAATAATGAACAGGAACCTTTTAGCTGAGCTCATTGATTTGAAATATTCGGTGTTTCATAGCCTTGATTGATCTCTTGTGTAGCCATGAGCATTGTAGGCTAGCCAGAGGCATTTTGATTCTATGTCTGCTTTTAGATTTATTTTCCTGACACACTGAAGAGTGACTGTACTGTGTACACAAGCTTATATTACATCCCAGACATCTCAGAGAGCCTCATAAAACACCCAGGAATCATGAAGTTGAAACACATTAAAAATGAGACCTGAGTAAAGTGAATGTACAGCTGTGTTTTGAATAGGATGATGAATGGATATTCCTGGTGCCACAGGCCTAGATGCTGTGTGTTCCAGTTCACCAGGTCAAGGGATCCAACTGCCCATGCTCCAGGGGACTTTGACCTCCAGTACAGCAATAAACTGGAGTTTAATTAACTCTGCATATTAAGGAACCAGGAATAATTGACTTGTAGTAATGATGAGGCTCCAGCTTGTACATGATGTTGGGGTCTGGGCACCTTGATACTAGGAAATACTTGGAAAAGAGAGACTTGAAGATGGAATGATCATCATTCCAAAATGATCATGGGCTGAAAAGAGGGACTGGTGAGTTGTGTGACATATAGGTACTAGTGCAATCATTAATGGCTCATTTTTGGGGCACCATTGTATCTTTGCTACTCCATCTAAGGTTGCCATCTCTGACATACAAAAAACTGGGACATTTGAAATGATCTTGAGGCCATCTTGAAACCAGTCAGCTCTGTGTTTTGGGGGGAACCAGGGCACAGTGTCTGGCCTGTCTGCCTCATGAGGGACCCCCCCCATCTGTGCTTGAACCAAGACCGATCAGGGAAAAGGCTTGCAGAGAGCAGTGAAGGGCATTGGGAGACACCCTAGACCCCTCCTGACAAGGGTGACAAGATTAAGACATCTCCATTTGCATACAGAAAGGAGAGCAGAGACAACTCCCCTAGCCTCATCTGCATAAAAGATGGGACTGGGATTAGCATACAGAATGAAGAACAGAGAACCGTACTGAACTCTGGGACCAGAAAAAGCAGGGAAGCACTGCATCATGGGCATCTCTGCTCCAGATGTTAATGAACGTACGCCTGCCCACACCCAGCTCAGCAGTTATCAGACCAATTCCTTGATTGATATCCAAAATACTGAAGCAGCCTAGTTGCATTGTGAGCTCCCTGGAAGAAAACACCACCCATAGCCAAGAGTGATCAGCTCCTATTGTCTAGCCTAAAGAAAACCCTTAAGTCATCAGTTTACTCATGAACCACTGTTTCTCTACAAAACCTCCTACCTATGTTCAAGTAAGGGTTCTGAAGCATAGACGCAAGCTCTGCATCAGTTCCACTGAGACTCCATCTCCTGACTGATTGTGCTGGGGGCTCTGCCTGTCTCCTGCCCTCAGGACCCTGAGCTACCACCATTACCTGGGAACCCCGACCAGTTCAAGCTTCAGGGAGTGGTGAGATCCCCTTCTTTCTCTGTTTCTATTTTCCTTTCTACCTTAGGTATTAACCTTTAATAATGTATGTTATGTTGGTTTAGCCCTCCTTGTGTAGTTATCACTATTATTCAATAAATAACTTGTATGGTTAAGCGGGTTGCTTCTCTCTCTCTCTCTCTGAACTTTACTCTTTTGTGTTTTTAGCTTCCCCCATTTACTCTGCAGCAACGCTTCCTTTACCTAAGCTAAAGATCCCTGCAGCGCTCAAAATACTGTCGGGTTTGCTCATCAAGTAGGTTACTACCAGTACAATTGTGATGTGAGAGTGGGGATAGGGACGTGCAGAATATGGGACACATAAGGGTGGCAGCTTGAAAGTGCTGCTTGACCCAGTCCATTGAGTCCAGGGACATATAAGGGGTCAGCTTGAAAGTGCTGATTGACCCAGTCTGCTCAGACTTGCTCTGTTAATGTGTGTGTGTGTGTGTGTGTGTGTGTGTGTGTGTGTTCATCCGGTTCTGGGGCTGGAGGAACCCAGCCTTAGGGAACATAGGTCCTGCAAGATAGCTCCATTGGGAGGGGACTTGCAGAAGGGAGAAGTAGAGCTCCATATGAAAACACACATGTCACAAGTAGTACATTGATAGAATTACAGAAGAGTAACCCGAATAAATGAGCATACCCCAAGGTCACGGGCAGATCTGGTAACAATCTGGCAGTATTGAGCTTACTGAGCATACTGACATCTACCTCAAAAAAGGACAATCTAGGGAAAACCTGGACAGGTGGCAACCCTAACGTTGTCCCATCCACCTTCTCTGAGCAATTAAGCTATGTCAATAAACTATAGAGAAATAACATAACCTCCCTCCTCCTACCCAGGGGTCGACACCACTCGGTTGCGTGATGGACACTTGACAAAATTGCCGTAGTGACGGACATTGGTGGAGAGGCACTTATATCATTCAGTCATTCAATTTTTTGAAAAATTACCACGGACCTCAAAATTTTCCATGTCCGTGTACAGACACGTTGCTGACCCCGCTCCTACCTGATATAACCAGAGGTATGTCAAGTTGGAGATAGGAACCCCTGGAAGATATTCCCTGGCCTGGGTTTTGTGGCCAGTCAGCCAGGATGATCATAATGATCCCTTCTGGGCATTAATGTCTCAAAGTCAATTTATGACACAAAGTGCAGCATGCCCCTTACTTACACACTTCACACACAGAGGATAGGACAAGCCTACTTCATTGATTCTCTGTGACCTCTTTACTATTCTGCATTGACAGCCCCTGCCACAGGCCAATCCTTGCAATAACTCATCTGTACAGCCACTTCCTAACAGAGTCCATAGTAATGGTCCTGTTAACACCTCATGGTCAGTGGACTGGGACTCAGTAAATGCCTATATCTTACCAAGAGATGTGAGATTACTGCTCTCTTCTGCTGTGGTAACGCTGAGGCTGCAACCATCTGGTCCTTGGCACTTGCTCATTCTCACACACACCAACATGAAAATAGAGAAACTAGCACAGGGTGGCAGGGCCCAGTTTCCCCTCTCACAGCCAGACTGGGTCCAGCACCCCCGCATGCAGCCAGGCAGGGCCCAGCTCCTCACCATGCAGCCAGGTGGCACCCAGATCTCCCCAAACAGCCAGGCAGGCCCAGCTCCCTCCCATACCAAGGGCGCCAATTAGGTGTGTGTGGCGGGGGGAGTCTGCCGCCCCCACTCCCCCAAGTTTCATACAGGAGGTGTGCTCCCAGGCAGAGCTCTTAACTGCACTGCATTAGTGTGGAATGTGAGTTCTCCAGAGATGGTGCTTCTCCCAGTTTGTGTCCCTGGGGCAGGGAGTCAGTAGAAAAGGCTGATAATTAAATTAAGGATCTGGAAGTCATTAGATGAACCAAACACCACTGCGGGTGGTGGGGGGTGGGTTTGAAGAGAGAACATAAGGGACTCAGAAGAAATACAGCAAAGCCTTCTGAGCCAAGGTTACATTCAGAAAAGAGGAAGATGTGAGGGGCATAAGTGAAAAGAAGGGGCCAAAACCCAGGGAAGGGATAGCAGTGGTATAGAGAAGTTCCCACTCTACCTGTGGTACTTATGTGGCCCCATCACCATAGTAGTATCTGAGCGCCTCACATCACAGCCCCGCGGTGAGGTAGAGCGGTGCTGTTATCCCCATTGTACAGATGGGACACTGAGGCACAGAGGGACTAATAGCCAGATTTTCAAAGGTATTTAGGCACCTAGTGGGATTTTCAAACATGCCTAGAAGTGTAAACCCCACTAGATGCCTAGCTGCATCTTTGGATGCCTAAAAACTTTTGAAACTGTGTCCCTAAGGCACTGGCCTGAGGTCATACAAGAAGTCCATGGGGAGGGGGGGAGTAGAACACAGGTCTCTCAGGGCTAGCTCCCTATCCATTGGACCAGCCTTTCTCTCTGCTGCATGCTGCAAAAAAGAGGCCTCTGAGGTATGGGAGCAAAACCAAGAATGCCAGTTCTCTGAGACTCCAGCAATTGGTCCCAGGTGATTTGGAAGGATGTCATGGTTGACAATATGAAAAGCAGCACAGAGGTCAGGAAGGATCAAGAAAGAAAGAGAATGAGAATCAGATGAGCGGAGAGCACTTAACTGCCAATGGGTGGCAAGTTCTGCCCCAGGCGGAGTTGTATAGCAATGCCTGCGGTGCAATTTTAGATTTTAACTGAAAACCATTTTGTTTTGTCATTTTTTGTTCTGAGTTTGAGAAAAGGAAGGAATGAGAAAGTGTCATATGAGTATCAGATGTGATTATACATCAAATGTTTAGGGTTTCAGCTGTATTCAGGCCAATTCCAGAACAAAGAACAGAAATTACATCCACAGAGTCCATAAAGTCAACGATTATTGTCATGATTTGTGTTTTTAACTGGGCACCATCTGTGTGCTCAGCACTATTCAGAATATGCTAGGAAATGTAGTCCCTGAGCCAATGCATATAACATGTGTAACTCTGGATAAGATGGCTCGAATATTTAAGTATGAAGTGTATAGTTATTGACCACACATGTTATATCTATGAGTGGAGGCATTGATGGCAATAGAAGTTTTACTTGATTAAGGACTAGAAGATTTGACCCTCCAACTTTCTTTCAAGTGGAAGAGCTGTCCAGAGCTCCTGTGCCTGTTTATTTTTCCTTTCCTGTATGCAGTGGCCCTGATATACCTCAGGAGTCTCAATTTTTTCTTGGTGTTTGATTTAAAATATTCTCCTGTGAAAACTGCAACTCAATCACTGTAGTGTTGTGTTTAAGACCCTTCTGGAAAGTAACTAGCCTTTAAACAGAAGTGAAAGCAGTGTTGCCAACTCTCATGATTTTGTCATGAATCTCATGATAATTATTGTTTTCCTTAAAGCCCCAGCTCCTGGAGTCAAGTGATATATGATTATTTCAGTCTTCATTCTTAAAGAAAAATGAAGTTTTTAGCTCTTGTGGCTGTGGAGAAAACTTCAAAATGTGACCCCAGTGCACCTTAAAGGCTCAAAAAGCAGACTGTAAATTAAAAAAAACACATACTCTATTATTTTTACATAATCATACATAAGAATAAAATTGTCAGACACATAAAAGAACATAAATTGTTGGGCAAAAGTCAACATGGTTTCTGTAAAGGGAAATTGTGTCTTACTAAGCTATTAGAGTTCTTTGAAGGGGTCAACAAACATGTGGACAAGGGAGATCCAGTGGACATAGTGTACTTAGATTTCCAGAAAGCCTTTGACAAGGTCCCTCACCAAAGTCTCTTACGTAAATTAAGTTGTCATGGGATAAAAGGGGAGGTCCTTTCATGGATTGAGGACTGGTTAAAAGACAGGGAATAAAGGGTAGGAATTAATGGTAAATTCTCAGAATGGAGAGGGGTAACTAGTGGTGTTCCCCAAGGGTCAGTCCTAGGACCAATCCTATTCAACTTATTCATAAATTATCTGGAGAAAGGGGTAAAAAGTGAGGTGGAAAAGTTTGCAGATGATACTAAACTGCTCAAGATAGTTAAGACCAAAGCAGACTGTGAAGAACTTCAAAAAGATCTCACAAAACTAATTGATCAGGCAACAAAATGGCAAATGAAATTTAATGTGGATAAATGTAAAGTAATGCACATTGGAAAAAATAACCCCAACTATACATACAATA
The DNA here is from genome assembly GCF_028017835.1 of Emys orbicularis. Lineage (NCBI taxonomy): Eukaryota > Metazoa > Chordata > Testudines > Emydidae > Emys > Emys orbicularis. The sequence goes on from NC_088690.1 coordinate 73,253,979, forward strand.
TGATAGGAGCTAATTTAGCTACAACAAATCAGGAAAAAGATCTTGGAGTCATCGTGGATAGTTGTCTGAAGATGTCCACGCAGTGTGGAGAGGCGGTCAAAAAAGCAAACAGGATGTTAGGAATCATTAAAAAGGGGATAGAGAATAAGACGGAGAATATATTATTGCCCTTATATAAATCGATGGTACGCCCACATCTTGAATACTGCGTACAGATGTGGTCTCCTCATCTCAAAAAAGCAGAGAAGGGCAACTAAAATGATTAGGGGTTTGGAACGGGTCCCATATGAGGAGAGATTAAAGAGGCTAGGACTTTTCAGCTTGGAAAAGAGGAGACTAAGGGGGGATATGATAGAGGTATAAAAAATCATGAGTGAAGTGGAGAAAGTAGATAAGGAAAAGTTATTTACTTATTCCCATAATACAAGAACTAGGGGTCACCAAATGAAATTAATAGGCAGCAGGTTTAAAACAAATAAAAGGAAGTTCTTCTTCACACAGCGCACAGTCAACTTGTGGAACTCCTTACCTGAGGAGGTTGTGAAGGCAAGGACTATAACAGCGTTTAAAAGAGAACTGGATAAATTCATGGAGGTTAAGTCCATTAATGGCTATTAGCCAGGATGGGTAAGGAATGCTGTCCCTAGACTCTGTTTGTCAGAGGGTGGAGATGGATGGCAGGAGAGAAATCACTTGATCATTACCAGTTAGGTTCACTCCCTCTGGGGCACCTGGCATTGGGCACTGTCGGTAGACAGGATACTGGGCTAGATGGACCTTTGGTCTGACCCAGTACGGCCGTTCTTATGCTCTTATGCTTAATCTCGTTATTTTAAAGCCAATCTAATGATTTTTAGTGAGCCTGATGGTTGATTTTTGAACATTTGGGGATGGCAATACTACGAAAGTGACTTGACAGCATCAGTTTCACTACTGTTTAAAGTCTTTTTCTAGTCTATTATTTGTAGTGGGGTAATATCCCTAGAGCCCCAGGCAGGTGCAGTATAAACTCACGGGGTATTGCCCTAATAGGATGTTTCCAAAAGTTAAAAGATCTATTCCAAACTTGATGAACTGCAAAAAAATGATAGAAAGTAATCTAGATTTTTCTACGATTGTTTCAGTTGTTGAATTCAAGAGTTAGTAACAAAGTAAGAATATACATTAGAATTTTAAACTTAACCAGTGTCCCTAAAGTGACTTGACACAAGATGTCAGAACATGTTCATATTAGAGCAGAGCGTGTCTAATATTTATTTAATTTTCTTTTTTATATAGGAATTAGAAATTATTATCTGACAGGAGCACTGTATCTAAGTTATTATCTGCAAAAAAAACCACAAGAATTTTCAGGTGCCCAAGTAGCTTCTGGAATAATGGTTAATGTTGCCCCCCACCCAAAACCCCCCCCTGAAATGGAGCCATACACAGCCAGGGAGGGCTCAGCTCCCTCCATACAGCCAGGCAGGGCCCAGCTCCCCCTTATATAAAGCCAGAGAAGGCCCAGCTCCACCTCCCACTCACATAGCCTGATAGGGCCCAGCTACATGCCCCCCACCCCACCGCATACACAGTCAGAGAGGGCCTAGCTCCCACACACACAGCCAGGCAGGGCCCAACTCCTCCCAACACAGCCAGGCAGGACCCAGCTCTACCACACTAAGCCAGGCAGGACTCAGTTCCCCCCCACGCAGCCAGGCAGGGCCCAGATCCCCCACACCAAGCCAGGCACGGCACAGCTCCCCCACACACAGCCAGACAGGGCCCAGATCCCCCAGCCACAGCCAGGCAGGGCCCAGCTCACCCACACACAACCAGGCAGGGCCCAGCTCCTCGCCACAGCCAGAAAGAGCACTGCTCCCCACCCCCACACACAGCCAGGCAGGGCCCAGCTCCCCCCACCAAAAGCCAGGCAGGGACCAGCTCCCCCACACCCAGCCAGGCAGGGCCCAAGCTCCCCCCCAGACACAACCAGGCACGGTCCAGCTCCTTCACATTCAGCTTGGTAGGGCCCAGCTCCCCTCACCAACAGCCAGGCAGGACTGAGCTCCCCCACACACAGCCAGGCAGGGCCCAGCTCCCCGCACACACAGCCTGATAGGGCTCAGCTCCCCCCACACACAGCCAGGCAGGGCCCAGCTCACCCACACACAGCCAGGCAGGGCCCAGATCCTTCCACCCACAGCCAGGCAGGGGTCAGCTCCCCCCACACACAGCCAGGCAGTGCCCAGTTCCCCCATCCAGAGCCAGGTAGGGCCCAGCTTCCCCACCCCACCCCCACTAGGGTGACCAGATGAGAATTCCAAAATATCAGGACGGCCGCAGGGGGAGCGCCTTTTCAATTGTTACACTCACCTGTCCGAGTCTTCGGCGGCACTTCGGCGGAGGATCCTTCGGTTGCTAATGGTCTTCGGCGGCAGGTAATAAACCTTGCCGCCAAAGAAGGAAGTACCCACCGCCGAAATGCCGCCGAATACCGTTGGCGACTGAGGGACCCACTGCCGAAGTGCCGCCGAAGACCCCGGACATGCCGGGGGAGTGTAACAATTGAAAAGGCACTCTCCCTGCTGGTCACCGCCGCCTAAGCAACAAGGGGGGAAAAAAACAACAACGCCCGAAACAAAATATCGGGACAAATGGCGTCCCAACCGTACTTCGGTCGGGACGCGGGACAAACTGCTCGATATCGAGACATCTGGTCACCCTAACCCCCACCCACAGCCAGGCAGGGTCCAGCTCCCATACACACAACCTGGTAGGGCTCAGCTCCCCCCACCCACAGCCAGGCAGGGAAAAGTTCCCCCCCACCCACAGCCAGGTAGGGCCCAGCTCCCCCACACACAGCCAAGCAGAGTCCAGCTCCCCCCACCCACTGCCAGGCAATGCCCAGCTCCCCTCCACACAGCTAGGCAGGTCCCAGCTCCCCCCACACACAGCGTGGTAGGGCCCAGCTCCCCTCCATACAAGCCAGGCAGGGCCCAGCTCCCCCCACCGAGAGCCTGGCAGGGCCCAGCTCCTCTCCACATCTCATCTTCCTGTGCATTCATTCAGGGCCTGGCTCACCATCACACACAGCACGGCTGGCCCTGTCTCAATCTTCAGCGCAGGGGCCGGAACACACTCACGTGTAGTGCCAGGAGACCTGTCTCGTTTGTCATTGGTCTCCCATCAGGAAGGTCTCTAAGTGGCTCTTTTGTCTATGTTGAGCACAGGTACACAGTTCAGACTCCCACAAACCCTGCTTCCTTCACACACTGGCTGCTGCATCGAAGCCAGCTTGCTAGAGCCTTTTGTTCATTTATTCTTCTCTTTTGTGATTCTGCCTCTGTATGAGAGAATGGAGAGGCTTTATCAGTGCAATGGGTCAAGCACAGCATTCTCTGTGTTTGCTCTGTGCTGACAGTTGGAATGCACAGCATTTGGAGGGTGATTGCAACAAGTCACTGGATGCAGTTTGATTTTGTGCTAATTCCACATGGGTTTTAGATTTAGTAAACCTAAAACAAAATCACTGTTGCATTCAGCCTCCAAAACTGAAAATAAAAAATCTGTCAGTCACATATCTGGGAGTGGCACTGAGGGGAGAGAACCTTTGCAAAGGTCCAGGAGCATGCAAACTGGGCTCTCTCTTCCTTGCCATCTGGAAAACACGTGTGCATCCCCAAGCCAGGCTGAACCCCCATCCTCACCTGGAGACATGTTAGTCTCCTTCCTGGACTCATGGCAGTGTTCATTCCTCATGATTGTACAGCTGGGCTCTCGGGAACTCTTGATATCCAGAGAAAATTAAATCATGTGAATAATAAAACACAAACTTTTTCTAAAAGAAGGTATCAGCACTGAGCAGATGTTCCTAGAGACCAGGAGCTGCCACCAATCTATGGGGAACCCCTTTGCAACTTTAGACACCACGCAGACATCCCTATGATGACAGCAGCAGCAGGAGCGAGCACCACAGGAGATTTCTGAGAGACTGATCCTTCGTCATAGACAATCAGACATTAAGGAAGCCATCTTGGGAGTGGAAATGGGTTTTGAGCCTCTGCCCTCAGTCACTGGCAGTCCAGCATCCAGTCAAGAGTTTCAGGGGTGGAAAGGGGTTCAAGGGAATTATCCTGCAGTCATGGAAAAAATGGTTCTGGAGATAGGGTTGCCAACTTTCTAATCGCACAAACCCGAATGCCCCTTTCCCGAGGCTATGCCCCCCGCTCACTACCTTCCCCGCCCCTTGGTGGCCCACTCTCCCCCACCCTCACTCACTTTCACTGGGCTGAAGTGGGGGTGGGTGGGAGGGGATGAGTGCTTTAACTAGGGGTGTGGGCTTCGGGGTGGGGTCAGAAATGAGGGGTTCAGGATGTGGGAGGGGGCTCTGGGCTGGGACAGGGGGTTGGGGTGTGGGAGGGGGTGAGGGTTCTGTCTGGGGGGGCAGGCTATGGGGTGGGGCCAGGGATGAGGAGTTGCGGGTGCAGAAGGGGGCTCCAGGCTGGAGGAGTGGGGCAGAGGGTTCAGGGTGTGGGAGGAGGCTCTGGGGTGGGGCAGGGGTTGGGGTGCCAGGGGGTGAGGGGGCTGAGGAATCCATCTGGGGGTGCAGGCTCTGGGATGGGGCTGTGGATGAAGGGTTTGGGGTGCAAGAGGGGGCTCCAGGGGGGTGGGGCAGAGGGTTTCAGGGTGTGGGAGGAGACTCTGGGCTGAGGCAGTGGGTTGGAGTGCAGGGGGTCTCTGTCTGGGGGCGCAGGCTCTGGGGTGGGGTCAGGGATGAGGGGTTTGTGGTGCAGGAGGGGGCTCCGGGTTTGGGGGGCTCAGGGCTGAGGCAGGGGGTTGGGGCTCGGGGTCGGGGCATGGGCTTACCTCGGGAAGCGTCCAGTCAGCGGCACAATGGGGGGGCTGAGGCAGGCTCCCTGCCTGTCCTGACTCCATGCTGCACCCCGGAAGTGGCCAGCACGTTGGGCTCCTAGGCAGAGGCGTGGCAGGAGGCTCTGCATGCTGCTCTCGCCCACAGGCACTGCCCCCGCAGCTCCCATTGGCCGCGGTTCCTGGCCAGTGGGAGTGCGGAGCCAGTGCTCGGGGCGGGGGCAGCACACGGAGCCCTCTGGCTCCCCCTGCCTAGGAGCCAGACCTGCTGGCTGCTTCTGGGGCACAGCGCGGAGCCAGGACAGGTAGGGACTAGCCTGCCTTAGCTCCACAGCACAGCCAACCGGACTTTTAACGGCCCGTTTGGCGGTGCTGACCGGAGCCATCAGGGTTCCTTTTCAACCAGGTGGTCCGGTCAAAAACCGGACACCCAGTCAGTCTATCTGCAGATGTAGCATCTGGATGTATAAATAATAATAACACCTAGCTCTTATGTAGTGCTTGTCATCCCTAAATGGCACAGCACTTTACATAGAAGGTCAGTATCACTGTCCCTCTTCCATAGAGGGGGAAACTGAGGCCCAGAGAGTTGAAGTACCTCACCCAAGGTTACCCCACAGGCCAGTGGCAGTAGGAAGACAGCCTGAGACATAAGCCCTTGTATTAGAGGCTCGATATGAGGCAGGATCTGCTCATAGAATCTGGCAAGAACAGGGCTGATATTGCAGAACTACATATTCTTAAGAAGTGCTAGCCACAGAGTGCTCACGCAAACACATCCTGATATTAAGTGGTACCAGAACTTCCCGACTTTAAGGATGGTACAAAAACATTCCCCAAGGATAACAGGAACACACTGACCCCATCCTAAAATACAAGGTCAGGATTACAGTACGTAATAGAGATGTTTTAATCGAACCAGCATGTACAAGATGATGGATGATAACTAGCAACATAACTAACTATGTCAAAGGGGCAGTACTAACTTGTTTGTATTGGGGTATAAAGATGTATCTCAGAGGGAGTATCATTGTCTGGCCTTAGGGAGGAAGGGAAAGTCCCACTGTTCACTGAGCTGGTCCATTGTTATGGGCATACATGTATTAGTGGTCCGGTAGAGTCTGCGAGATACTAGTACCATGCTTTGTCAACAATAAACCTGGCTGGGTGCCTTCATCCCTTAACAGATCTTGTCGTCATTGCGTGGTTAGCTTGAGGTCTGCCATGCCAGCTGTCTGCACAGGGCTAAGGCGGCGCGCGCGCACACACACACACACACACACACACACACACAAACATCTATCCACATTTAACCACATCCAGGAATAGGGCTCAGGTTTCCTGAGTTCCCAGTCCTGTGCTCTATTGGGTTAGAAAGTCCAGTTAAGATCTCAAAGAGATCTAAAAGCCTGTGAAAGTGGGGAAGCTCCATCACATAGGGCAATTACAATGAGACTGGATAACACTCGAAAATGTGCAACAGGAAGCAATCCTGCACCATCACTGTGGATCACCAACAGTCCAGCATTTGACTGCCAGGATTGGACAGTTTTGTGGGATTAGCCCTGAATCACCAGCAGTCCAGCACTTGGACTCAGTCAGTGAGAGAAGAAAGGTAGATCTGGGCAGAATTGGTCCAATGATTTCTTGCGAATAATATTTATTGTGAATTTAGCCCTCTGTTCTGTTCACAAATCCTAATTTCTGCTAACATACTTGTTATCTGAATGTATTTGCTAAATATTTTGGATGAGCAATTTTCAGACTCCTGAGTTTTTGCAAACTGTTCACTTCAGTTATGCACTATTTATAATTTTCAGACTCCTGAGTTTTTGCAAACTGTTCACTTCAGTTATGCACGATTTACTGGTCACCATAATCAGATGATAGTTTTTGCTTTCTGACTGGATGAATGAAACATTTTAAACAGGAGACGAATGAATGAATGATGGATAGCAGATAGCAATTAATGCAGTTTCTGATCTACAGTTTTGAACCAATCATCTTTTATGCTTATATTCATGAAACTTCGGGTATTTACAAACCTTTTCATGAATACCCACCTTAGCTTCGTCTGAATAGTGTATTTGACAGTTACAAGCAATGTGACCCAACAAACAGCAGCAAAGCAAAGCTGGTCTGTTTATTTGCAAGTATATTTGCAAATCCGCTTTTTCATTATTTCACCAGCTTTAGTTCAGTGGGATGAGCCTTCAGGTGCAGAGAATTCAGCACTGGGATAACGGCCTCTTGCTAATAGAAAATACCACCATATCCTACAGCATGTGCTTAGCATGCTTGTGGCTTTGTACAGATAATAATACAGAATAACACATCACAGTCATAAACACACACACAATGCAGCATCACTTTTGTGTTTGGAATACTGCTGTATGTAACCCCATGTCGTGAAATGAAGTGACCAGTTCCACTGAGCCAGAGGGAGAGGAACCACTCTCTGCTCCCTGGTGGGCCGGGTCAGGCTGGGCCTGCCCCTCATGCTGGAAGCTAAGGGGCAGGATAGGAAGTATAAGAGGCAGGGCCTCTAGTCCAGTTGAGCCTGAGGCAGTGAAGAAGACAGGTGTCCCAAGCCTGCTGTAGGCCTCGGGCTCTGCTACTGAGCCGAGGAGCACCCTGACCTCAGAGGAAGCCGAGATCAGAGAGGACCAACCAGGATTGCCGGTGGTCAAATACCCCAATGAGACAGAGGCTCCATGGACTACAGAACCCCTCGCCTGGACACTGGTAGGAAGTAGTCCAGGGAAAGCAGACTTTAGTCTGGTTTTGCTATCAGAACCCTAGTCAGCGTGTTGCAGTGGGATCTCTGCTGACCCGGTGGCAGAGCCCTCTGCCTCTGTTAGGGCCCTGGGCTGGGACACAGTGGAGTAGGGTGGGCCCGGGTCCCTCAACCCTCTGTTGCCAACCCCACCCTTGGAGTGGTTGCCTCCCAATGTTAGGCCAAGAGGCCTCCATTTGTCTGCCATCTGCCAGAGCTAGGATGATAGGCTATGTGGTACTCTTCCCCACCTGAGGGTGAGAGCCCCCTAGACTGTTTGTTGCTCTGTCCTGCCTGAGGGCCTGAGCCCCTACACTGTTTGTCGCTCTGCCCTGCCTGAGGGCCTGAACCCCTAGACTGTTTGGGGCTCTGTCCTGCCTGATGGCCAGAGCTAGACTGATTACTGCTCCACCCTGCCTGAGGGTCAGAGCTACCCTAGACTACTTTGCTGTTCTACCCTAACCCACCAAAGAGGACTCGGTCCCTGGAACTTGATTCACCAATTCCCTGATACTGGGTGGTGCCCCAGTGATGTAGTAAGGTGAAGTGGCCTCCCACTGAGCCAGAGGGGGAGGGATGATCGCTAACCCACTACACCTTATTAATATTGCAACCCTCACCACACTTTCACTCTAGCTATGCTTTTACATGAGGTCTTGCCATTGAAATTTCTGAGCGTCTCCAAAGAATGTATAAATGGATCTTCACCACACTCTCGGGAGACGGCGAAGTATGATTTTCCTTCATTTACAGATGGAGAAAACCGAGGCATAGAGAGATGCAGCAACCTACCCCAGGTCACCCACAGAATAGATGACAGAGCCAGTAATTCAACTCAGATCTCCTGAGCAGTGCCTCCACCACCAGACTAACCTTCTTACTGCTCTACTCTATTCTTATTGTTGCTATTTGTTATGTCATTAACCTGTAAGCTCCCGAGAGCATGGACTAGGTATGTTTTTCGTTCTTTAACATGCCCAGCACCCTTTATTAGTATCATTGCACCAGTCACAGCTCCACAGTTGATGCTGAAATGAGTTTTGTACTTAATACAGGGATTCAACCTCTGTTTCATATATGAAGGATAAAGTTCATCTGTCCCAAACTTATAACACTCACTTTTTTAATATAAAATGAATTTTCTAAAAATGTACAAGTAAATTAGTTAATTTGTTAATGCATTAAAATGAATTAAAATAGGTCCTTTTAAAGCATTAGGTGTCAGATCTTTTATTTGTCTTGAATGTCCTCAGTAACAGAATAACACAGTCTTCAAACTTCCCATGTAGTTATCCCACTGAAATGTGCTTGGTTGCATCTGAAGAGTTTGTAAAAACATTATTGGGCATTTCTTCTTGTTTTTCATGACTGAAAGTGTCTTCTGCAGAGAATTCCACAAAGAACTGCCCTTTTTCAGAATGGGCAGTTCTCAATGGGACTGAGGCCACAAGCTGTCCTGCTTCTCCATGTGGGCACCAATGATACTGCCAAGAATGACCTTGAGCGGATCTCTGCAGACTACGTGACTCTGGGAAGAAGGATAAAGGAGTTTGAGGCGCAAGTGGTGTTCTCATCCATCCTCCCTGTGGAAGGAAAAGGCCCGGGTTGAGATCGTCGAATCTTGGAGGTCAACGAATGTTGGTGGTGTCGGAGAGAAGGCTTTGGATTCTTTGACCATGGGATGGTGTTCCAAAAAGGAGGAGTGCTAGGCAGAGACGGGCTCCACCTAACAAAGAAAGGGAAGAGCATCTTCGCGAGCAGGCTGGCTAACCTAGTGAGGAGGGCTTTAAACTAGGTTCACCGGGGGAAGGAGACCAAAGCCCTGAGGTAAGTGGGGAAGTGGGATGCTGGGAGGAAGCACGAGCAGGAGAGCGCAAGAGGGGAGGACTCCTGCCTCATATTGAGAAAGCAGGATGATCAGTGAGTTATCTTAAGTGCCTATACAGAAATGCAAGAAGCATGGGAAACAAGCAGGGAGAACTGGAAGTCCTGGCACACTCCAGGAATTATGGTGTGATTGGAATAAAAGAGACTTGGTGGGATAACTCACAGGAGTGGAGTACTGTCATTGATGGATATAAACTGTTCAGGAAGGACAGGCAGGGCAGAAAAGGTGGGAGAGTTGCATGGTATGTAAGAGAGCAGTATAACTGCTCAGAGCTCCGGTATGAAACTGCAGAAAAACCTGAGAGTCTCTGGATTAAGTTTAGAAGTGTGAGCAACAAGGGTGTCATGGTGGGAGTCTGCTATAGACCATCAGACCAGGGGAATGAGGTGGATGAGGCTTTCTTCCGGCAACTAACAGAAGTTACTAGATCACAGGCCCTGGTTCTCATGGGAGACTTCAATCACCCCGATATCTGCTGGGAGAGCAATACAGTGCCTATACAGTGATGCACAGACAATCCAGGAAGTTTTTGGAAAGTGTAGGGGACAATTTCCTGGTGCAAGTGCTGGAGGAACCAAACTAGGGGCAGAGCTCTTCTTGACCTGCTGCTCACAAACCGGGAAGAATTAGTAGTGGAAGTAAAAGTGGATGGGAACCTGGGAGGCAGTGACCATGAGACGGTCAAGTTCAGGATCCTGACACAAGGAAGAAAGGAGAGCAACAGAATACAGACCCTGGACTTCAGAAAAGCAGACTTTGACTCCCTCAGGGAACTGATGGGCAGGATCCCCTGGGAGAATAACATGAAGGGGAAAGGAGTCCAGGAGAGCTGGCTGTATTTTAAAGAATCCTTATTGAGGTTGCAGGAACAAACCATCCCGATGTGTAGAAAGAATAGTAAATATGGCAAGCGACCAGCTTGGCTTAACAGTGAAATCCTTGCCAATCTTAAACGCAAAAAAGAAGCTTACAGGAAGTGGAAAATTGGACAAATGACCAGGGAGAGGTATAAAAATATTGCTCAGGCATGCAGGAATGAATTCAGGAAGGCCAAATCACATTTGGAGTTGCAGCTAGCAAGAGATGTTAAGAGTAACAAGAAGGGTTTCTTCAGGTATGTTAGCAACAAGAAGAAGGTCCAGGAAAGTGTGGGCCCCTTACTGAATGAGGGAGGCAGCCTAGTGACAGAGGATGTGGAAAAAGCTAATGTACTCAATGCTTTTTTTTCT